>NC_141162.1:15583382-16231132 GCF_053477565.2 Lygodium microphyllum
TCCACCCTCCCTATCAAGAAATATAGGCCTGGATTCTTCATATTTGCACCATTGGAGATTCCAAAGATGCATTTTAAAGTTTTCAATTCTCCTGTAAGATGCCATTCAACCAAGTATTGACCATACCCTTCAACCGAGAGCATCTCACCATGTTCCCGACAATCGATGATACTTGGAATGCTTGTTTGCATAAAGAACAACTGCAATACCTCAAATGTTTCCTTAGGAACTTCAAATGCAGTGAGCCACCACACATGGCGCTCGAATTGAACACTAAAGTTCCCTGGGTTGTTCTTGTCGAATTGTAAAGCTCTATTCATTAGAGTTACACTAACTCTTTCAAGATTTACTTCTTTGATGACCTCACTTTCATCTAATTTTATAACAAACTGCAATTTAACATTACATTCCTCAATAGACATATTGTAGTACATTACCATTGCCAACTGTACCTTATACAAATCTAAATACTAATTGTTGAGTTCGGTGAACTTCATCTCATATGCATTTTTGGTCCCAACCTTTAGTGTTTCCACGCATTGAACATGCATGGGATCTCCTATCAGCTCCAAAACCTTTGTATTAAGTTACCGTCGGGCCTCTATTAACTTTGAAGGTTGAGGAAGAGGTACGGTTTTATTTCACTTTTAGCACATGACCAAAGCTAGCCTTCACACCTTTGAATATATTTGAGTAAGTCATTGTGCTGATACCAGCCCTGTCAAAAATGGATTGTGCATCCACAGCTAACAACTCATTTGACACATCTTTTAATGTGCACTCAATCACCTTTTCCTTCATAGCCTTAAACTTAGGATTGCTCAAAGCATTTTCCAATGTATTTGCCTTTGGCAATCTACTAATACACGATGCAATCTCACCCTCACCCATGCTCTCATTCTAAACTACCTTACATGCTTTGATATGTTGCTTCCATTGGCCACTATTCATAATTAACTCATTGATTGGCTTCTTTATTCGTTTGCACTCCTGTGTTAGCTTGCTGTTGATCTTTCTTAGGTCGTCCAATTGTGCCTTTGCCTCCTCATATGAGATACCAATGTCATGGATAGTGTTGAAATAATTTGATTATTTTGTTGAATTATAGTGTCATTCAACCATACCACTTGTCCTATGAGCTGTTGTATATGAAGTTGATGTGCAATAATCACATCATGACAATTTTTTATGGTTGCTTGGCAAGTTATAAATACTTTAAATGCCTTATCATTGAGCTGCCTAGTGTAATTGAGCAACCCATTTTCACCCTCGCACACATACTTCAGTAAATTTATGATTCTTGAGAAAGCTGGAGGTCTATTGTTTAAGGGGTCAATTGGGTAGATTCCCCCATTAACCCACAATTCCAGATGTTTCAATCCCATTTTCTTGTAACTTTGCAAAACCTGAGGGTTGACAATGGTACGCTGGGTTCTTTTGAATAATGAGGCGTATTCAATCTCTCCCTCAATATGCAGCTCCTTTTTTCTTATATTTATTTTACTATTAATAAAAACATGGATCCTACTTGGCTGTCATATGAGGTAGAGGGGAGATGCATAGAGAGGCACACAAAGGTACAAAGGGAAAGAAGGGTGTAAGTAATTCACTCTGTTAATGAAGGTTGCATAAACACAAAGAAGAGGTCACAATAGAGCCATGAGAGTATAGATATGGGAAAAAATAGCTCAGAGGATAGGAATGTCCAAGACTTTTCGTACTTTAGGCATTTCTATTTTACCTCCAAAAACATTTCCAAAAAACACGAAATTTGACCAATTGGTTTGTCTTTTGATCAAAAGCTAGAATATAAAAAGTCCCCAAATTATCTTAAAAGGAACTTCCAAAATTTCATTTTCTTGTTCTCAATTAAAAAATCAATTACCTCGTATCTACTAATCATTTTTATTTAGATCGCATCTTCATTAAGGAGGAGTTGCATGTTGCTAGCCGAGTGGACTCTGCTAACTTCTTGCTTAATGTCCTCACTTACATTACACATGTAGGCATATGGCCTTTTGATAGGGATAGCTATGCTAAGTTATAATATAATCCAAATTTCCACACCTGACTCATGCGAAAGTAAAATACTAGGATTGTGCGCTAAATGCCCTTCATCCTCTAACCCTTTAATCCTAGGAAGGAGTCTTCTTATTTCAAAAGGGGGAGGAGGCACGAGGGATTCACTAGTAGTAATAAGGAGACATCACCTACATACAAGAAATATATGAAAATACCCCTTATCTATCCCCTATTTTTGGGACCTTACCTTATAAAGTGTATCTTCCTTTCCTTAAAAAATGCCCTCCCTTACACTCACGTGGTACCATACGGCAAATCCTAGTGGACCCCCTAGGGGAGGGGGTAAGGTGAATCAAACAAAATACATAAGGAAAACAATAAAGGAAAATCACACATTGCAAGGGTAGAATGCAACAACTTGTGATTGAGAAAAAGGTAAATAAAATTTGAAATCAATGGACTAATGGGAGGAAAAAGTCTACGTCTACACTCAAGCATTTTGGTTCAACAAGTATGTAGTCGTTTCTTATTGCTTGTAATTATTCTGAAAAATACTAATAGTGAATATTGCTTCATGACATGCCCCATCATGGCTGGCCAAGAAAAGGCTGGTAAATTGCCTTTTTCAGAGGAAGAACAAGCAAAATATGGACTTTTGGTGGAAACATGAGCCTTCAACCAGTTCAAGTTCCGGTATATCTTCAAACTAGAAGACATGGCCATTGAAGAATCAAGTAGTGAGGTAGATCATCGAGCAATGCAATATGCAGAAGTAGTAGGCCAGGGGGTAGACTACTTCCACTGTGCAAATTTTTTTAGCACTTTTCATAGGAACAGTGGCACAATAACATTGCATGAGGGAGACGAAATTCATCGATGAACTAACCCGGAAACTAGTGGAAAGGGCATTGGGCCTAGTAAATAAAGTAGAAAGAAAGCCAAAAAGAGATGTATGTGCATTGCTTAGGAATGGACAAGGTAAAGGTCCACCACACCAATGAGGGCATCAACTTGATGGATATTCCTGATCCCAAAATCCAGCTCCAAGCCAAGATGGTGCAAGTGTTGTTTTCTAGCTTAAGATACAGCACCATCATGAGCCGCATCAACATCCCCCTGCTAGAGAGCATCCTAGCAAGGTTGCTAGATGAGGTGAACCTCAACGGTTTTGTCAGGAATACATTGAGACCTTAGCAAAGGCTTTGGCAATGGGAGGAGAGCCTATTGGAGGAGAATCTCCTGCCACCATGCTAAAAGGAAAGCTTCATCTTTAAAGGCTGCAACCATCGGATTCAATGGGGTCCTCACCATGATCATCAAGGAAGCCTTGGGGGTAGGAAGAAGCAGGACAAGGAGTAGATGAAATACCAAGCAGGTCACCACCTCACCAAGAATAGGAGGCACAATCCAGTGAAAGGACACTGACTGAGGAAGAAGAAGATAGGGAACAATAAGAGCAAACTAGCTACCGAGGAAAGGCTAAGAAGACAAAGAAGAAAATTACATAAGAACAGCAGGAAGAGGATGTTAGAATATCAAGCTCCTATTATTCTCCTGTCAGTTTGTATGACCGACATTAGCTATATCAGCAAGTGTGGGACATTAAATAAGTCGGTGGTCTTAGACCCAGTGTGAATGATCCTTCAGACCTTAGTACTATTGTATACACTTATGTTACGTGTGTGGTCTATTAGATAATAAAAGATGAAAGAGAGAGCACTCAGCTCTTTACTTTGGTCTCTATCTTTGAATCTCAACATGGTATCAGAGCACCCATGAGTGGGCTTTGTAGAGAATAGCATTATGGAAGAAGACGTGGAGATTGAAGGAAAAAGACCTGCTATGTAGAAGGACTGACTGTCATTGTTTCTACAGAGGTATGTATTGAATGCATCTTCATTATACTTGAAGGAGAGTGTGTCACGACCTATTTGGAGCTTTGAGGAGGGTTGGTTGAGCACCTAGAAGAAGACCTTGGTCATCATTATGAAGAGAAGCTGTTGTTGGAGACATTCTAACAGCCTGCGTGTTTGCGCCTGATTGCCTGATGATCAGTCTTGGCTTCTTATGGACATGATAAGCATAATCTATGCCATTTGTAGCTTGTACACATGCTTGAGAAGACATCTTGATAGTCTGACACGGCAATGGTTAAGTTGGAGCCAAGATAAGAGCTAAAACAGTTAGCTATAGATCTAAAATTCAGACCACGCCTGCCACAAACAGGGAATACATAGCAAGTATACTTCTTTGACATGAGCTTGGGAGCTATCTAACATGCCTGGAAGGACTTGATATAGCATACATATGCTCAGGAAGACATATGTATTGAATGACATGCTTGGAAGGTGTACTTTCTTGATGAAATCACTCAGATTTGTGAGCACTTGACAGGCTGAAACTGTCATTCATAGTTTATAGGAAGCACTTTTCTATCTTGGAAGATTGCATGTTTTTTTGTCGGCCTTGATGACATGTATGACATGGGATACATCTGCTAAATTGGTTGTGGATTGGTATGAGCATTGGATGCTCTTAGAAATTGAAATTTGGATCAGAAAAAAAATACTTTAACACACTATTGGTTGTTTATGAACAGTGAATGCATTATCTGACATTGCTCTTGAAGACAGGACACTCATCGGTGTTGACAGGTTCATGTATTGGTTCCCATGTATGGTGGCATATGTCTATGACATTTTGAAGAGTTTGGTGGACTAAAATACACTGTCATTGACTATCTTTGCTTGGCTGAAATTTACAGCAAGTGTACCTTGCTTTTGTACTTGCAGTACATGATGTATACAATGTCAAACTGACATGACTCCATATACAAAGATAAAACTCTGAACTGCTGTAAGTATTCTTGGGGCATGTATCCTCTATGTTGAGCTCAAAGAAGAGCTGTTGGTTACTGTTATTTTCAGCCTATAGACTACTTGTCTGTACATGAATAGGTTTCCCAAATACATGCTGGTTTTGCATTGAATGCAGTCCGTACATGCATGCTACAATACCTAGATGATTGTCAAGTGTCAGGAGGTGAATGTACCATTGTTTTCAAGCTGAAATACTGATTGTTTGAGCACAGGGGTTGCTGAAAACTGTCATAAACAATTGCCGGCTAAAACTGAATTGTCAAGAAGATTTTGGCTTGCAAGTAGTCATACAGAGCATACGACATGGCTAATGCAGAGAGGACTGACAACATAACCCAGATAGTGGGGGAAAATCTTGACAGTAACAATTATGCCATATGGAAGTTCCGCATGGAGAACTTCTTAATAGGGAAAGGATATTGGGAGTTGGTGACTAGAGCAGAAGCTGAACCTGAGCTCCCAGATCAACCTACAGCTTATCAGAGATGATTACACTGAGCTTGGATAGAAATAGCTCATAGAGTCTTGCACTTGCTTTCTTTATGTATCTCAGATGCCATGGTAATGCAGATAATGAACTGCAGCTCTCCTAAGAATGCATGGGACATTTTGGTCAAGTACTATGGCACAACCACAAGTGCCAGGAAGATACAGTTGAAGCAAAAGTTCAACAACATGGAGAGAAAGAGCAGATTTATACAAGATTATGTCACGGAGGTTAAGACCATTGCGGATCAGCTAGCATCTGTTGTTCACAGGTTGAAGATGAAGACATGGTTGCTATGACTTTGAATGGCTTGGGGACTGAGTATAAGTCTTTTGACACTTCTGTGTCTATGAGGGCTGAAATGCCTAATTTTAATGAGCTAGTTGCATTGCTTATACATGAGGAGGTTAAACCAGCAAGTATCGAATGCAAGAGGTGGTGGAGACTTTAGAGGCAGGGGGAGATCTAGCCCTAGAGGCACAAGCTCCTGGCAACAGCAACATCCATCTGACAATCCGAATAAGGATAAGGATTATCATTATTGCGGGAAGTATGGGCATATTGCCAAGGAGTGCTGGAGAAAGGCAAACAACATGGACACTTTGCTACGTCTAGTCAGGCAGATGATACTTCAGGAGATAGATTGTGTCGGAATGAGCCGGATCTAGGACATGGCAGTTAGTTATGGTGGATGAAAGGAGAAGAGTAAACTCATAATGGAGAAGACAAAGACACTATTTGTTACACAAGTGAATTAGGTTCCAAGATTGAGACTTGGACTCATAAACACAATCTTGTGTATGTGGACAATGACACTGACACTTTACTGATAAGAAAAGAGTACTATCATTGCATTAAGAAAAGGAAGCAAGTACAATGCTTTATAGGAAAGTAGGAAACTGCAGTAGGCACCACTGTGCATATGGGATAGGTAAGCCTGCATGTCCTTGACCCTAAAGCTCCATACAAAGAGGCTGTCAGTGAGTGTGATTGCTGAATCTCAACACCCCTCCTCAATCACAACTAGAAAGGCACAAAGTGTGTAGAGGCTATAATGAGAACCACCTGCAAAGTGTGGGCACACCACAAACATGGTAGACATCAGAGGCTGTCACAGAAAAGGCTAAGTGTGGGCACCAAAACATGATGGACATCCAGAGGTTGTAACAGGGGCCTCACAAAGTGTACAGGGACTGTAATGCCAAGTTACATGAGGAGTTTACAAAGCTTATGACAAGAAGCATTAGGGCAAGGAAATACAAGGCTTTTAAAACAGTCTATCAGAGTAATGAGAGTAGAAGGATTGATGAGTCTTGTCCTTCTGATCCTGGTGGTCTTCATCTTCATCTTCATCTTCATCTTTTGGTCCATGGTCTTCTTCTTCTTTCATAGCTGCAAGATAGGCCTTTTGGGACCTCTTCCTAGCATGACAGAACTTCTCAGTGTGTCCAGTCCTTTTGCAGAAGTCACAGAAGAGCGGTTCCTTTTTGCCTCTATATCTGTTGTTTACATATAACATTTGTTCATCCTTTGAAGTGCTAGGCTCTTCTTTGCTTTTAAGTTTCTTTTCTTCCTCAGCAGAGAGGCTTTAATATCAACAAGTTGAGGATCAGGCATATTGGTTAGAGTGGTTGATACATTATCATAGGCAGGAGGCAGACTTTTTAACAAGACACCAATACAAACATCTTCATCCATTTTTATCTTTATCCCTGCAAGTTGGGTTAGGAGAATTTCCATGTAATTTAGATGGGATGCCAGGGATGTATGAGGCTTCATATCAAGTCGAAAAAATTTCATCAATAGACCATACTTAGATGACTTTGACTGTGCACCAAATAAGGTATCCAATTTGTCCCAAGTGTCATGGGACGTGTCACAGGCATCCATATGATGGGACGTAGCTGTCATCCAATTCTAGTTTAATGATGGCTTGTGCCTTGTCGTCATTCTTCTGCCAAGTAACTGCAAGGTCCGCATCTTGAGGTTTCTTCTCTTTGCCATTTGTGATGGCCCAGAGACCCTTCTTCATCAGGATGAGCTTGATGCGGGTTTGCCAGGTGTGAAACCCGACTCCCTTGAACCGAGCATTTGGAGAGTCTTTTCCCATGTTGGATGGCTGAAGTAGCAACAAATCAATGCCAATTTCTTAGATTTTAGCAGCAGAAGAGTTGGTTGTATCACAAGACACAAGTGCTAAGAGCACTAGATGAGTGACACTATGTTTGTATCTTCTTCCTTGATTATTCCAAATCTGCAAAATTCTTCAAGATATTCAAAATCCAAATCTTCCCCTCCTTGATTTGATGCTGGGAACTTCAGATTTAGTAGGGTTAGCTTGATTTAGTGGCAGGAGTGAGAAAATGAGAGAAAAACTGAGCTTGGGAGATTTTGGCTATGGTGGAATTAGGGTTTCTGAGACAAGGGCCTGGTTTTTCAGTCTGTGTGGACTGTAGCCTTGATCATTTTCCAAACTTTTTTTATGGATAGAGAGCTTCCAAAGCCCTAAGGTTGTGGACCAGATTGCACTGCGTGGGAGATGAATGGCTGTACGAACCGGGACTAGCACAGATCTGGACAGTGAGGACGAAAAATCGCAATGCCAGGGCTGTCGGTTGCCAATGTGCCTCTGTGATGTGCCAGCAAGGAGCTCAAGGAGTCAAGGAATGATCCTTTAGAAGAGAGCTTGGGGAGATATTGCCTGGTTCAAGAGATCTAAGAGCTCCAAGGAGGCAGGGTCCTGCAGGCTATGGTAGCCATTGGAGCTTCATTGAAGGTAGAGTGAGAATGGAGCTGGGAGTACAGTCATGAACTCAAGCCGAGAAAAGATAAAGAAGAGCTGGAAGAGCAGAGACGAGGCTAGGCCATGCCCAACTGAGCTCTGATACCATGTCGGAAAGAGCCGGATCTAGGACATGGCAGCTAGTTATGGTGGATGAAAGGAGAAGAGTAAACTCATGATGGAGAAGACAAAGACACTGTTTGTTACACAAGTGAATTAGGTTCCAAGATTGAGACTTAGACTCATAAACACAATCTTGTGTATGTGGACAATGACACTAACACTTTACTGATAAGAAAAGAGTACTATCATTGCATTAAGAAAATGAAGCAAGTACAATGCTTTATAGGAAAGTAGGAAACTGCAGTAGGCACCACTGTGCATATGGGATAGGTAAGCCTGCATGTCCTTGACCCTGAAGCTCCATACAAAGAGGCTGTCAGTGGAGTGTGATTGCTGAATCTCAGCACATTGTTTGCCATGCAGTATGTAAAAGACAGAGTTGCTGAAAAATCCACTGATGATGCAATTTGGTATATTGATTCAAGGGCATCGAACCACATGACTCCTCACGGTTATTGGTTCACTGACATGGTGGCTGAAAAACATGGCTATGTCTTTACAGGTGATGACACACAGCATAGCATTGAACATAAAGGCAAAGTGCCTCTTGTGGTTCATGATGGCAGAGTGAAAAATTTGCATGATGTATTGCATGTTCCTTTGATTACGAAGAACTTATTGTCTGTTGGTCATATGATGGAGTAAAACTTGCAAGTTAAATTCAATAAGCATGGCTACTTTATTGAAGAGTTTGGCAATGGATGCAAGTTGATAGCTCGCGGTCACAGGAATGGCAGAATTTTTACTCTTGATGCTACCTTGCCAGAGTTGAATTCAGCTATGTTTGCCCATGGTTTTGGCACTATCAAAGATTTGGAACTTTGTGGGGCATGTGAATTTGCAAAGGCTGCAAATTATGCAGAAAACAGCTCATTACATGTTTACCCCAGTTCCAATACTTAGATATTGGTCATGTATGCGATGCTTGCTAGTTTGGTAAGCAGTCAAGGTTGCCATTTGTCAGGCATGTAAGGTAGAGTACACATCCATTGTAGTAAGTGCACTCTGATGTTTGGGGGCCAGCCCATAATGCATCCATGGGAGGCTTAAAGTATTATGTGACATTCATTGATGATTACAATTGCTATACTTGGGTTTACACTTTGAAGACAAAGGATGAGGTGTTTGCTATTTTTCAATAGTTTAAAAAGCAGGTTGAAAAGGAATTTGACTGCTATATCTCTTGCTTGAGATCAGATAGGGGTGGGGAGTATGTGTCAAATGAGTTTGACAACTTTCTGGCTGAAAATGGCATACGCAGGCAGCTTACCTGCAGCTACACTCCTCAATAGAATGGGGTAGCTGAAAGAAAGAATAGGGTCTTGATGGAAGCTGCTCATGCCATGATGAATGAGAAGAAGATGCCGCTCTATTATTGGGCTGAGGCTGTTATGACAGCCATGTATATCTTGAATCGGACTCCCATTGTAGATATTCATGAGATGACACCGTTTGAGAAGCTATATGGCTATAAGCCGGATGTAAGTCACATGAAAGTCTTTGGCTGTCTTGCTTATGTGCATATTCCAGATGAAAAAAGGAAGAAGCTAGATCCAAAAGCGCATAAGTGTGTTCTCATTGGATATTTGCAGGAGAAGAAGGCATATAAATGCTATGATCCCTCTACCAAGGAGACCTTGGTGAGCAGGGATGTTATTTTTTATGAGATGGGTTCTTGGTATGTATCACCGGCTATAGTGCCATCGCATATGCCTTCCACTCATGTATCTATAGTTGATTTATAGCAGAGCACTGCTATGACTGGACCTAGTAGTCAGTCAGTATCCCCATGGACAGGGAGATTGAGGAGCTCACCGTCCACACTGACACCAGTATGTCAGTGAGGGGGAGATATGATGTCTTGGACAACAAAGGAAAAGAGAGAGTTACTGAGGATGCATCTGGTATGATGACACCTGGTAGAATGACTTCTAGATATGAGTCTGTTGACACTTTAGACAATGAACTTGGTATTCCGACTATCTATACGCCTGGCGCAAGGTAGAACAGGTACATTCCACCTCATGAGCAAGGGGAATCGAGCAATGCACCACAACCTAGACGCTCACAGAGGGTCAGATACCCTATTGACAGGTTGACATATAGTGGCTACATTGCAAAGCATTATGCTTACATGACAAAAGTGATGGAGATCAAAGAACCAGGTATATATGCTAAAGCAGTGGAAGATGAGAACTCGTGTGCAGCTATGGACGAAGAAATGAATGCCTTAGCTGAAAACAAGACATGGGATCTTGTGCCACTACCTGAAGGAAAAAAGACCATTGGCTGCAAATGGGTCTACAAAATCAAATGCAAGTCGGATGGCAGTGTGGAAAGGTACAAAGCCAGGCTGGTTGCTAAGGGGTATGCCCAACAGTATGGACTTGATTATGAGGAAACATTCAACCATGTTGCTAAGATGGCAACCATAGGCACTGTGATTGCTTTGGCCACTGCTAGAGGCTGGAAATTACAGCAGATGGACGTGAAGAATGCCTTTCTTAATGGTTAGTTAGCAGAGGATGTCTATATGGTTCAGCCAGAAGGGTATGTTCACCCTGATTTTCAGCATTATGTATGCAAGCTGAAAAAGGCATTGTACAGGCTAAAGCAGGCTCCGAGAGCTTGGCATGCTAGGATCAATAACTACTTGCAGAGGTTGGGATTTACTATTGGTAGGGCTAATCACAGTCTATTTACAAAGAATACTGATAGTGGCTTGGTAGTGCTGGTCATATATGTTGATGATTTGATAATCACTGGTGATGATGACTTGGGCATACATCATGTAATGAAGATGCTAAAATCTGAACTTGACATGAAAGATCTCGGTGAATTGAAGTACTTTTTGGGTATTGAGGTAATCAAGTCTGAAAATGGTTTATGGCTTATGCAAAAACATTATGCCATGGAAATGCTAAAAAGGTATGGCATGGCTGAATGCAAACCATTGGATACACCCCTTGATCAGAATGTCAAGCTGGACATTAGCACTGGAGCTGAAATTCAAGATGTGACTATGTACAGGCAGATGGTTGGAAGTCTGATCTACTTGACCATCACTAGGTCAGATTTGAGTTATGCAGTTGGGCTCATAAGTCAATTTATGCAGAAGCCCAAGAAGCCACATTTGGATGCTGTTAGGTAGACTACGAGATATGTTAAGTCCACTGTAGATTATGGGATGTTTTATATGAGAGATAAGCCCTTGAAACTGGTTGGATACAGAGATGCGGATTGGGCAGGATGCTCATATGATCGCAGATCTATGAGTGGTTATGCTTTTGGCTTTGGAAGTGGCATGATCAGCTGGAGCAGCAAGAAGCAACCAATGGTTGCATTGTCTAGTACTGAGGCAGATTACAAGGGTGCTGCATTGGCAGCATGCGAGATTTCATGGCTGCTCAATCTTATGGCTGATTTGGATATTCAGGTGGATGCTCCAGTGACCTTATTATGTGACAATCTCAGTAGTGTACTCCTGGCAATGAATCCAGTAACATGCCAAGACAAAACACATAGAGGTACACTACCATTTTATCAGAGAGATGGTTCTTGCAGCGAGAGTAGATCTTGTGCATGTGAAGATTGATGAACAGGTTGCAGATATCTTTACCAAGTCTTTGGGTAAAGATAAGTTTAGAAATTTTAAACAGCTACTTGGAGTTCATCAAGTGATTTGAGCTTGAGGGGGAGTGTTAGAATATCAAGCTCCTATTATTCTCCTGTTAGTTTGTATGACCGACATTAGTTGTATCAGCAAGTGTGAGACATTAAATAAGTCGGTGGTCTTAGACCTAATGTGAATGGTCCTATGGACCTTAGTACTATTGTGTACACTTGTGTTATGTGTGTGGTCTATTAGATAATAAAAGATGAAAGAGAGAACACTCAGCTCTTTACTCTAGTCTCTGTCTCTGAATCTCAACAAAGGAGAGGAGGAAACAAGAAAATGTAGACTTGCAAAAGGCCTGCACAGAGTGCAAGAAGGTCGAGGAGGAAAGAAGGAGAAAGTGGGAAGAGGAGGAAGACATGGACCTCACCACGTGCAGGTCTATTGAGCAGCAGTCCACCAGGGCACGACAAGCCGAAACCCGCAAGCCCAATCAAAAACAAAGGGCTAAGAGATCGTGCCTAGGTGCCAAAATTCATGCCACCTGTAGTGCAAGAAGTCAAGGGCAAGGAACAATCACCCCCATTCTCACTCTCTTGACGCCCGCCACCACCATCGCCATGTCCAGACCCAGCTCTACAACCCAAGTGGATGCTAGAAACTTAATGGCATGGGTCTGAATAAATAAATGGACCAAGGATCAGGAGAAGAAACCCCCCTTGTAGGAACCAAAAGACTGGTGGCACCAGACATAAAGATGAGGAAAGACCCAAAGAGACAGAAGGTGGCAAGATCCATGACCTCTAACCCCACAACAAAGAGACCTCTTGAAGACTACGGCGAGTATATCAAGGAGATCCTCTCTCAATCAGAGGAAGCCAAGGAGGAGAAGAGAATTGCGGTGGCAAATCTAGAAGCCAAAAAAGAGGCCATGGCTGCATCCCAATTGGAGAAAACACGCCAAATAGCCATGGCCCAAAGGGAAGTTCACGAGCTGAAGGAGCAGCTACAAGCTAAGGGAGAGATAGAAGCGGAATGGCAGGAGTGAGTGAATGAAGAAACCAAAGCCATACGATGACTACAACAGCACAATGGAGAGATTGTGGCACACTACAATATCTACAAGCTAAAATGGAGAAAATCACTAAAGCCACAGAAGAGCTGGAGTAGCTGAGGAGGCGAGAGCTAGCAGGTATGAAAGAGAAGTGGAGAAACTTGAAGGGGATACAATGGCAATGGACAAGGAGAAGAGGAAGATGCAGGAGAGAAGAGCACACACAATGTAGGTGTTGTCCAAGTGAACTGTCAGCCTTATTGCACTATCATATTATATATGAATAAAGAATGGGCGGTCACAGTATACACAGGCAAGCCCAGAGGCCTTTTACCCCAACAACCTCCCACTAAAATTCCAATGTGGCTAGGGATTGAAAACAAAGAAAATTAAAAAAAGACAAGGTTAGGAATCATAACATCTCACCCAATGCCCAATCGCAAAGCGAGTTGTGCAAAAAGTGTCAGGACCCTCTACAGAAGAATAGTCAAGCATCCCCGAGTCCATGACATCCAAGAGATAAGTGATCCTACAGCTCCATACAACAGAGCAATCCAAGAATTCTTCTCATGAAGCAAGCACAACTCATCAGTGCACGGCTATAAAGCATCAGAGTCGCCCATAGCATCAGTGTGGCACATATAAGACAGCAGAGAGCAATCAAACTCTCCAGAGTCAATCACTGAAAGAGGGCCAACATCCCAGACACTCGTCCAATGGGGTCTCAAGACTATATGTGGCCTCAGCGAAGCAGAAGATTGACATATGGCTAGCTGTCTAGCCTGCAAAACTACAAGAAAACGGCTCTCATGAGCTTGCAAGGGGTCTAGCAACTGACCACCAACATCTTGACCCTGACTGTTATGCATAGCTATGTCATTTGGGCCAATAAGTGTCTCATTTTCAGCATAAATAGCTTGTTGTAATGGCAATGTAGCTGTTGTAAAATCACCCATAAAGCATACTGAATGCTCATCAAGAGGGCTAAGAGGTAGACGCATCTCATAGAAGACAACATGACGGCTGCATATGACATGCTGGGCATCCAAATCCCATAATCTGCAGGCCTTAAAGTCACCATCTCCATAACCAAGGAGGATACATCTACGTGACATAGGCTCATGTGGCATACGTATAGATGCTTGGTAGTCAAACATCCTCAAGTAATCATAGGAGGGTTGCATGCCACTCCATGCCTCATGGGGTGTAATACCATCCAAGGTCAAGTACGGCATCCTGTTAACCAAATATATTGCTGTCATAAGGGCCTCAGCTCAAAAACTATAAGACAACCCAGCTGTGGTAAGCATAGAAGCAACCTTTGCCTGTAAGGTCAGACACATGCCATGAGCAATCCCATAATATCATGGGCACAAGAAATAAATGCCATACTGCTGACAAGAGGTCCGAAAGCCAGGAGAGAGAGCATAACTCTCATAATCCATCTGCAAGCACCTAGGCCTGCTACCAAAAAAATCCATAAACCTATCAAGCATAACTGCAGCATCCTCAATCTGCACCAAGGGAAAAGCCCAAACATGATGACTGTAAGGTATACAACAGTAGACCATGTGCATAGACGGGTAAGCATACATATCATTTGCTCTCTAACATGGACGGGCAACATGAGCCCAACTAGCATAGAAGCTAGACAACAAAGGAGCAAGAAAGTCATAATTGTAAATTCCAAGCACTATCCAAGTCCACTGATTAGTAAGTATCCTACATATCAAATGCAAATGAGCAATCACATCTCAATAGGCAACTGCTAAAACAAGGGAGCAGTTCACTGCGCAATACCTATAAGTGCATCCAAGTAATAGCCAAGATCCATCATTGGAGCATTAAATCCCATATAGCATCCAAGGTCGTAATGGAAAAAGTCAAGTCGCAATGGAAAAATCCAAGTCAATGTCCAACTACTCAAGGGAATACTCAAATGAATGTCGAGATGAGCTCAAACAACTGCCATCCACAGTCAAAGCATAAAGCATTCACCAAGACATCATAACCCGTACTAGGTAGCCTAGACATAAACCATGTCATAGATGAAATGCCAGCTGCAAAGAAGTGACAGTCAAACCCAAATTAAGCTCTAATCTCAGCTCAAAAGCATTTTGGAGCATAAACAAGACATGTGGCATAGTCCAAATACATCATGACATCATACCGAGTAGCCAGGAGCACCCCGTAACCAATAGGCATAACCCAACTGTAGCATAAATAGCTTCAGCCTTGAAGTTTCCAGCAGCATATAACCTCTGTAAACTGAGAAAATCAGTGCTCAATCAAAACTCAAATCCATAGGCATACATTCCCGTATGTATAGGCACCAACCGAGCATAATCAGGCATCAAATGCTAAGACCTGTAAGCATAAAATTGAAGTAACAGATGGTTGTCTTGTTTGGATAGATCTGGGATTGTTCAAAACAGTCAATGGTTGAGCTAAATCAGTTCCAAATGTGTCTCACATAAGAGGCATAACATCCACAAGTGATCCGGTATCAATAGACATCAGTAGAAGCATCACATAAGCCATAGGCATACAAATACATACTAACTCAGACCTCGAATCTAATGCAGAATATTTTGTCATTAGAATTTGGCAAATCCAACATCACCATTGCGTCCGGAGCATGCCAAAACCCCAACTTAGACTCTTATCTTGCCTGAATCGGGTTCCGAATGCCCGAGATATGACAAAAAGAGTGATTTTTGGGCCAGATTTTGAAACAAGTGCCAAAAAAAAAACGTGAGCTGGCTGGGGGGTCTGTTGTCCCATGTGTCAACAATGGGGCCCAAAGGGGGCACAAATGGGGGCCAAAGAAGGCCTACGCCAAGCCTCAGCAAGCCTTGATAGGCTGGAAGCAAGATCCAGGTGAAGGAAGCTCCAAGAGGTGTGAGCTATGGCTGCCCACAACTGTAAAAACCCTGTTGAGCTGAAAACTGAGTGAGAATGAAGATCTCATACCTTGTGTGGAAGGCCGGGATGAGCTCTTGAAGACCCGCTCTGATACCAATTGAAGGGGATGCAATGGCAGTGGAGAAGGAGAAGAGGAAGATGTGGGAGAGAAGAGCACACACAATGTAGGTGCTATCCAACTAAACTGATAGCCTTATTGCACTATCATATTATATATGAATAAAGAATGGGTGGTCACAGTATATGCGGGTAGGCCCAGAGGCCTTTTATCCAAACAAAACTAACCCAAGAGGCTTCCTCAGCATAGGAAGATTAGCAAAAGCTAAGGGCAGAAATGGAAGATCAAGAACAAAGGCTGACAGTGCTAGCCGAGAGGCAGGGGGAAAGCCTCGAAGATATGAACAAGAGGGCAGAAGAATGGGCCAATCACAACAAAAAAAGGGTCAAAGCCTTGGCACGCTGTCTCGTTCAAGTCGAAAAGGAAAAGATACTTGCTAAAAGTAGAGCGAAAGCCACCCAAGTGAGCTTCCACACCCAACAACGTGCCTTCGTGGATACCCTATTGGATGTCACCTAGGCAAAGGAGGGAGAGTCCATTGAGGTAATGAAAAAGAAATTGGGAATGGCTCGTAGGGCACTGAAGGCAAGATTGCAGATGCCACCACAACCTAGTGGAGTTGACCAAAGCCTAGAAAGCAAATGCCATTATCTCCTATTGGCAAACCTAACCTCACCGGAAGTGGATGCACTCGGGTTCCTCAAAGAGGAGCAACAAGAGCCAAGCTAAGAGAGGGAGGTGGATGTGAAGTTTGAAGTGGGATCACACAAAGAAGAGGTTTTCCCACTACCTCCTTCCATATGGATTGAAGAGCAACAACATGTAGAAACCTCCACAGAAAGAAAGGCAACACTGAGGGAAAGAAAAAAACAAATGGTGGAGGACAGAAAGAGAAAATGGAATGCCAAGGGAGTGATGGCACCCCAGGCACCTATCCCACTATGCGAGGATGACGCCCTAGTGAGCTTCCATGCCAATCTTGCAATCTAGGAAAGGAAAGAAATGTCTAGGAGCTCCTTCAATTTTAACTTCCAATTCCCCACCACCTTGCATAGGGTCTTGTGCGTCAAGGTGGTGGAGGAGGTAATTAACATCAGAAGCAAGCTTGGACAAAAATGGCTGGAGGTGAGAGAGTAGAGTCCCACCTTATGGGCCATTGAAGATGCCAAGTTTTGGAAGGATAAGGTTTTTGAAGTGTCAAGGTCCGTGGCCAGCTATGAATGTCAACCTAAATGGAGGAGAAGGATCTGCATTTTGACTTCAATGTCCATGGTCGCTATGACTTCCCTATAATCTATAATCCTCATTGTAGTACATATGAAGAGGCCCTTGTCTTCACATCAGAGAACTTATATGATACTCTAATCCAATTCACTAACGAATTCTCTTCATGCCCTCACCTCGCCTTCATTACTACTTGTAATTACTTTAGACTGCTTAGGATGCTCCTTAGGGAAGACCCCACCTTGT
Organism: Lygodium microphyllum; assembly: GCF_053477565.2. Taxonomy (NCBI): domain Eukaryota; kingdom Viridiplantae; phylum Streptophyta; class Polypodiopsida; order Schizaeales; family Lygodiaceae; genus Lygodium; species Lygodium microphyllum. Next base: position 15,600,799 of record NC_141162.1, read on the forward strand.
AGGAGCGTAGCCTTCTAGTACTCCATTTTGATCCTGACTCTATAAATAGTTGTGTGATGGCCCGACTAATGATGTGAGCTACTCTATTATCTTCATTTTTCTTAGCCCTTCTGGAGGACATGAATGATAGCCGCTTCACCCACTGCAATCATCCATTCCTCTCCACCACCACCCTTCCGCCTAAATCTCAAGGGGTATCTCCAAAGCCGCCAATTTTTTTAATAAATCTATTAAGCCCCCTTCTCCACCTCACTCCAATGATGAAGATTAAACTTCTGTCATGAGACTATGTAACTTTTTTTTAAAAAGAAAAAGAAAACGATATCACACATAGCCACTCCAAGTTGCACATCGATCACAGTCACTACACCTAGGGGTCCTCAAGTTAGGTGCATCTGGTAGCTTCGATCGGCTTCGTCCCTAACCCCCTAGCCTCATTTTAATTTCCCACTTTACACTTAGGGCACATCAAGGGCAGGACATGCCTACGGAGGTAACACTCGCACTACACCTCCCTTATGCACAAACTAAGTCCTCAAGTGAGGGACAACACCCACGCTTTCTCCTAGTCCCACTAGCTAGAGCACAATTCATCACACAACAATGGAGCACACCCCCAGGTAGTTCACCTTCTTTTCTTTTCAAGTATAAAAAAATGCCCCAACTACCAACTCCGAAGACCCCATCATCCATGCAATGCACTCCCCATCTTATGCGACAATGTTCACCATGTAGGTGAAACAAAGTAGGGGCAAACTGAGGTAGCCCCAATCAAAAAGTGAATGAAAAAGCTCATTTGGAACAACGCAAGAGAAGGCAACCACGAAGGGCTAGGATATGATAGATCCATCTAGCACCATATTCAATTCTAAAGATGGATCCGCAGTCTCTCTCCACACCAAGATCCATCCATCACGATATTCAATTTTAAAGATGGATCCGGCCATCAGCCTCTCTCCACACCACAATCCATCCAACACCATATTCAATTTCAAAGATCAATCCGCCCATCTGAATCTCTCCACACAAGGATTTATCTAACTTTATCTTCAATTTCAAGTCCATAAATCCCTCCAAGACCAGGGCTCATTCCAAACTCAAGGGCCTTTCAGGTCCATAAATCCCTCCAAGACCAAGGCTCTTTCCAAACTCAAGGGCCTTCGAGTTCCATAAATCCCTCCAGCATGTCCACAAATCTCTCCAACACCAGGGATCATATCCAACGCAAGGGCCTTTTAGTTCCATAAATCCCTCCAATAGGTCCATAAATCCCTCCAGCACCAGGGATTATATCCAACGTAAGGGCCTTCTAGTTCCATAAATCCCTCCAACACCAGGGCTCATACCCAAGTCAAGGGCCTTCCAGCTCCATAAATCCCTCCAACACACCTTCCAACTTGGCTTGTATACAAACTCAAAAAGCCACCTAGCTACTCCCGCAACATCGTCTGACTCACCACCCGGCAATGCCATAGGACTAGCACTCAACTAGGAGGGGGGTAATGTTTATTGCAAAGTGAAGGAAGTAGAAAACAAGACATCAAGAGAAAAAGCGCAAGGTAGAAAAAAAGAAAAGGCACCCTATAAGAGAGTGGGCCCACCAAGAGTACTAGACGCAACCATGGAAGTTGCAAGAAGCCAAAAGCAAGAAGGCACACCTTTAAATATAAAGGCGTAGCCAAAACCTTTGTAAAAGAGCACCAACCTCCCTCCAATGCAATTTGTAATGATGAACAGGTGGTAGGACTAAGCTAGAAAGAAAGGTGGACAATGGGAAAAAGGGCCTACGGCCATGGCCGGCCATGTAAGAAAAAGGGAATACCGTCCAAAAGGGATTTAGAGTTTTGTATATAAAGTTCAAAAAGTGAATGAGACATCATTCTTTGGTATGTGGCAAACTAGACTCTTCTTCTTCTCTTCTTCTCTTCTCTTGCATGCTTATGAGTGCTTGAGGGAGGGAGTATAAGTGAGTGAAGGAGTGAGTGTGTGAGGGTGAGGGATCTTGGAGGAGAAAAACTCTTCCTTCTTCTCTCTTATTTTCTTCTCTTCTCTTCTCTTGTCTCATGCGTGGCTATGGGGGATGAAGCTTAGAGGAAGAGGCATTAGAATGCCTGAGCTTGCATCACGAATCGTGGAGCTATCGGAGGGCTTGAGAGAGGAAGCAACTCAATCGAGCATCAAGGTAAGCTCACTACACTCGTAGAGGGTGATAGTGTGTTGACTATGTGATAGGTGGCCATTAGTGCTCGCTTGAAATGATTGAACAATAAGTGTTTGTGACATAGATGATTTTAAGAGCCAATGTATACTTTCATGTTATAGAATATGTGGCGAAACTTGTATTTTAGACTTTCGAAAGTGTGGCGATTTGTTCTCTAAACCAAAGATATTCTATAATCGATTGGTGAATATTTTTTATGAAAATAATAATGTATTAAAATATTTAAAGCGTTATTATTGAACTCAAGATGGTAAATTTTTCTTAATTAATAACGTAGAAAAAACATTGAATGAAAAATAATTCAACCAATGACCGTGTTATTGCAAAGAAAATAGTACAACTAAAGCAAGGTAAATCAAGTCAATACACATTGATTAAAGATTAACTTTCTTGTGAGAAAATACCTATAAATAATGTATTGATGAGCCACAGTGCAACATTCACTTGGATTCTCTATACAAAAGTCTTCTTAGAGATAAGGAATGCATACCTTTATTCCATGAAACACAAGAAAGGTTCTTGCAAAGTCACATAGCGATTCCCCAAGATTTTTTGAATGAGTGATACAATGAACGATGACAGTGGATGAGCCAAGTCGGCTTGGTCAACTAGAAATGCCTAGTCTGTTCAATGAGTAGGAGGTCAATAGGACCTGCAACCTAACTTAAGCATGGCGCCTCTAGTGGGTGCTATAGTGCTTAAGGTTGCTCTGGTGTCATGTAGTTCTTGTGGGCTACTGATCAGATCCAAAAATCTCCTCCTACATTGTTTTGTAGTTCTGAAGGAGGCTGCAATTGCTGTGTTTCCATTCTTAGATGGTGCTGCTTATTGCCCTCATTTATAGTTTAAATTGAAGGCACGTCTTGTGGCTGCTATAGCTACGTAATTAATTGAAGGCATGACTAGGGATGCTCCTAGCTGGGATGTTTTGAGCCTTCACTCAACTTATATTTTACTTCATTCTTGCTAGGATACTATTGCTTAAAAGTTCTTCCTACTAGTTGATTTCTGCTGTTCGAACCTTATTTGGCTGCTCTAGGTGGATAGCTCACACTTCATGCTAAAGCACCTGTGTTCTACTGTTTCTACTACTCCCTATTCATGGATGTTTTTTCCAATAATCACTTACTATTGAACCTACATTGGAGGTCTAAGAGGCTAAAGACTATGCTGAAAGCTGCTCAAATACTTGTGCTTTTTCCAAGCACAATACAATTAACATAGATGCACAACACACTTATTTTTCTTACTTTGCAATCCTAAGTTGATCCTCTGACTACTGTGCTTCCTCCAAAATCCCTATCAACCCATCTATGCCTTTTAGGATTGTCAGTAATCCTAATGCAACTTGAAGATTCTATTTCTCCAATGCTTGCCAGTGTGACTATACAATTTGTACATATACAAGGGGTTCCCACCTTGGACTTTGGCCATTGGCCTTTACCCCAATAGTGTTAACTCGAGCCAAAGTTAATGGTATGGATCCAGTCCATATGTTAATTGTCTGTTTTGTCACAAATATGGACCTTTGTATAGCCTTCTCTCTCATAGATTCACTTCAGGCTAGGCTTGCTTGGTGAGTTGCATCCTACTAGTCAGGGTCAGGCATCTAAGGATGCTCCTTTGGTTTCTGTGGTGAGCTCTCTCTCTCTCTCTCTCTCTCTCTCTCTCTCTCTATAGAATAAGAGTTACTCTGCTTACAATCAACAGTTGATGAGTAACCCTTACTCTACAAGGTCGCGACTATAGAATATTGGCTGGCTCTATTACTAGTGGACAAAGCAGATTAACAACTACCTATGTTGCTCCCTGTTGTGTTCAAAGTAGATAATGATGACAGGCTCCCGCTCTCTTGCTGTCAGTCCAGGTCTGTGTGATTACAGATTCAAGAAAAAGAAGCCAATGACACATCATTGTTGCCAAACCTCTAAGAGCATATAAGAGTTGTGGTATCCTAAGATGCAATCCATTACTCTCGATCTTTAACTTTAACTAGGCATCTTCTTCTTGACTCTTGTTTTGGAAACCAAGGAGAATTGAGGCTACTTTATTTGCTTATGCTTTAAGGTGGGGGACTTGGGGCTCCTCTAAATCAATGCTAAAACATGATATGAATTGTATAACTTGGAATGATATGATGAGAGTAAGGGTTTACCTATTAGCTCTTGGAAACTGCCTTCTCACATGTTCAATGACGCATAGAGAGACAGATACAACAACAACCTCATGCATTGCAGTTGCAAGATATTTCATGTGACATGGTGAAATTCATGTTCTTACACATGGATATACATCAAGCTCAAAAGATGAACTAAAGAAGCTCAAAGACACATAATCTCTCAGTAAAGTGTTTGAAATAGTTAGTTTCAACTGAGTTGAAATCTTAAAGAAAAGCAACAACCATAAATTAGACATTTAAAGAAGAGGACTCACTTCTTGCATTCTTCTCCTTTTCTCCTCTCTTGAGAAAGATCCTTCTGATGTTGTCACGAATCCTTAATCTCCCTCCTTTGGGCTCTTATCTGGAGATGGCAACCAAAATTCACAAACACAATCTCATCTTGGGCAACTTTTCTCAGACCTATCATTCCTATGATCTTTCAAGTCCTCCTAATTGTTCCAAGCAAGTAGAATATCTAAGGAGAAAACATCTCAAGCGTGCATAAACCTTTACATTTCTCATGAGAGTACCCAACTGCAACAACAAAAATCAATTCGTATAGAGACATGCATATATCACCTATTAATCCAACAACAACATAACAAGTCTATTCTAACTCTCATAAATTCTCACTCACTCACTCTTGGTCTTCTTAACTACTCCATAGGACAAAATTATCCATGATAATTTTTATAATAGAGATAAAATATGGGTGCAATTCACAGCTTGATATTATTGTTCTAAGGAACTCCATCGATCCTTGAACCACAATCTAACACATTTTGCAGAAATGAAGAACAAAAATACAGAAACATATCTTGCCTACCCATGCAAGTTGCCTTGCCTATTTAGGAGGTGATTGCTAATAGATTTGTATTATATGCATGCATCTTAGCACTATACTACAACTTCACAGACCAGCATCATACAAAGATATATGATATATCCATAATTTACATTAGCTCTTAGAAGCTACCTTCCTACCTGTTCAATGATGCATTGATAGAGGGATGGCGTAACAACCTCAAATATGTCACATAGCAAACAAAGCAATTATATATATCAAGTCCTATCTTTATTAACAGTTCTCACGAACAGAATGTACTAGACACATGTTCAAACCTATCGATAAGGTTGTATTGTTTACCATTCCATGGAATTCTGCGAAAAGAAGACACAATGTTCACAGTCTGCACCTCATCATTTTCTCAGTCCACCAAAATATAAACAACAATGCAACATAATACTTTATACCAAACTGTTTTGACTGTTGTTTTTAGGTCTAATCACACATGGACTACTCTGAAAATTTGCATTTTCTACTGTCCCGATCTGAGCAAGCCTAAGCACTAGTTGTGAGAGCTAGGCAACAGTTTTCAGCCATTAAGCAGCCTATTCCACTCTGCATTTTAACTACATGACCCTATGTTTTCTGCTGTACAGCTTGCATTTTGTTGACAATTTGCTTGTTTTGTAGTCAATTTCAACTATTTATGGGCAAATTTGATCTTCCTTAATTTGCATTTTCAGCAAGTTTGCATTTTCCAGCCCTAATTAGTGCACACTCTAGCAAAGAATCACACATGTCAGTTGTCATGCTCTATCAAAAGTGCTATACCTAGTGGCCATTTTCATCTACACTATCACGATTTATGGCCTCTAGGCTTGGCCAGCTATGCCAAGTTTCTTGTGTACCATTTTGTATCCTTGTGTAAAAACTTGTTCCTTTGACCCTTAAACCATTGTGTGGTATTTCATTGTTGAAACATTTGAAAAGTTATTTCCCTTCATAGACACTAACATGCTATTTTCAGCCTGTAGTTGAGATATAATGGTGGTGTAACATTCCACTCACATGCAACGCTTTATAGGCCCTTGCTGAAGGTGAAATCCTATAGCAGGTCGAACTCACCTTAAGAACTCACCTCAACTCAAGGTCTTTTTATACTTCAAATCCAACCCATGGAGCTTATTGCACATAAATGGCTAGTTTCTCTTTAATCTGAGCAACTTTAGTGTCTATTGCTCTTCACAGTTGCGATAGTGTTTCACCATGAAGCTCTACCCATATCATCTAGATCAACTTGATTGAATAAAATTGTTGCATACCTTTTCTACCAAACTGATCACTCCTTCCAATTCCGTGCAGGTACAGTTCACAGTCTGGCTCATGGTGATATTCAATTTTTACTAGTAGGTCATTGTTGACCATGAGAGTGACCTGAGCTCCCCACCACAAAAAGGCCCCACAATCAAAAAACCAAACAATACAAACAAAGCCAAATAAAGTTACACCAAAAAAACATGTTGGTTCATTTTCAAGAACCTTATACCTAACAATTTACACACAACAAACAAATATGTACATAAAACCTTCTACATAATCCATCAACATGAACATAAGAATACAGAATTAATAGACCTAAGTTTCTGAGCTACTTTAGGATATCAAGCATCCTATTTTACACCAATCCTATATCTGGTCTACAAGATATTATGCAAGCTTACACTAGGTGCTTCTTTTTTGTTTTGATGACAAATCTTTTGGCAACATACGTGGATTGTTTTGAAAACATAGAGAAAGGAATTATGCTTCATAAGCAGGGCTTCCCTCCAAAAGCAAGCTTTAAGAAGCTCCCAATTATTGGGTCCGTACTTCTAGGAGGCAAGAGATGCAGGGTGGCTTCTTAATTTGTCAAATGGCACAAATAACTCTTGTTGAACATGGCGACCCACATGATAAGAGTTGAAACCATCTAAGAACTCTTTCACAGTGATGAACTTGTAAGGCTTTGCTTTGTCAGCCCAATATTGTTCATGATCCTTTCTGGATGTAACCTATAAGGTGAAAAATCTGTGGTGAGTTCTTTGGGTTTTTCATCCCACACTAATGAGTACACATAAAGAGCAAAACTACAAAGAAAATGTAATCTATAAGTGAGTTATGAAGGAAAGTAACAAAGACGTTACGTCTTGTAGAAAATCAGGAGTGCTTTTTCTTTCAGGACACTTGAAACCCATACCCTCAAAGAAGTTCAAAACTGAGTCTTGAGGTCCTTGGTAGACCAGATTTTCTCTCAGCTTGCCTTCTAATACCCATCAACTTATTTGTGAACAACCTACAAATCTTAGAAAACATTGCCTAATGGGATAACTAGTTCTCCTCCGAGTTTCAACAGTTCTCAGTCAGTTCAAAGGCTTTCATAGCCTGGCCTCATCTAGCACCTATGCAAGCAGAGATGTCGATGAGAAAGGATAAGCATGTACAGATGAAGATGGGGCTATTTTTTAGCATGTTCAAACCAATCATCTCCCACATGGGCTATTCCCAAGGGTTTGACAATATACCTAGTTTGAAGGATCTTCTTAAACTCTTTTCACACTCCTAGAGATAACTTGATTAGCTACTACACGAGGTCCACATCAAGCTTCACCTCACAAAGAGAATCGGCTAATACAAATTTATGATAATTAGCAATGGTTCTCTTCTCTTGCCAGACCATTCTTTCTCTTGGTCTCGTTGAACAAGCTTAGATGCCTCTTTCTTGGCTTTTACCTTCTTATTTGGCACCTCTTTATTGGAGTCAGCTCTGCCATCAATAGCTTTTAGAGGATCGACTTCCACATCAAGGTTATAGACTTGTGTCCCCTTATCACCCTATTTAGGGTTTGCCTCAATAGTTTTTACATTATCCCTATCATCTTTTTTAACCTTATGTCCTCTTATTATGGCTCGTAAATTGGAAGCCTCTGTGGTGTTAACATGCACAACTTCAATAAGGCTAACATCATTGCAACTAGGCATCTCTTCTACCATAGGTTTTCCTCTCTACAATATTTTCTTTGGTCCCTCATTCTGCTAAAGGTTATTCCCTTGTGCTTGATGATTAATCGGACATGGCTGTTACTCCCTTGCTAAAGAGAGCTATTCTTACTCCAACGAGTACTAGCTTGATGACCGAACTTTTCATATATGTCGCATTTGACATTAGGGCAGTTTCTCGAAAAGTGTTGATTGCCACACCACTTACAATTTAATCTTGATGGACCACCCTCTTCACAGGACTTCAACTTCCTATCAAGTTTATTACTTCTTTAGTAAATTAACATTTATAAGTATTTGTCTATAGTGTTTTGTTATCATATCAATATAATGCTTCATCATGTCTTTGACTTCACCAAGAATATTTGATGCACTAAACTCATAACCATGATCATCCACTTATCATTCAACTAGCCTACCAACCTAATTAGGGATTGGTCCTCAAGGAGGTCACTCATGAAAATATATGTGCATCACATGGGTTCAAAATAAGGTATTTTTAAAATATCATTTTTATACATTTTTTACATATAAAAGGGTGTAATATAAAGGGGTTATTAATATATTGAATAGAAAAGGGTTATGTTTTATTCAAGAAAAACTCACATATAAGGATATTTGTAAATAGGCCTTGAATGCACGTGATGTAGTGGATATACAGATAGTGACTTCCCTGAGGATCTTGGTCATCAATTAATTGGCATAACTTTAGGGTTTGTCATTTTGCTTCCATTATTTAGTGGAACCATTTGGCTAGTTATCAGCATAGCAACATTATGAGAAGCCAACAGCATGGGCACATTCTATGTTATGCTTCCCCCTCCATTTGAATTGGCCAGAGGTATACTAGTCACACCTTAACTTCCACTGATCAATGCCAAATTATTTCCAAGACCTAGACTCAAATTTATGCCAACCCTAAATGCATAGGCCCCTTATAAGCGGGACTTTACCTCCTCTACTTGTATAATAGCAATGTTTGTATTAGCAAGAGCAACACTACTCAATTGCACTTGGATATTGAAGTCTAATCCATGTACAAAATATTGCAATTGGGTAGCAAGTGAAAAAGCTTTTAGTTTCTTAGTATAAGCTTAAGAATTCTCATGGGGCTCTTGATGTGTCACATTTAGATTATGCAACCAATAATGACCACCTCTCTCAAGGGCAAACTCACTTTGAAAGGCTGCAAAGAATAAATTGATCATGGTTATGGTTCTAGCTTCCAAGCCATGATAACACATTACAACTATTCCTTTTAGAGTCATGTTGAAAAATATCAAGAGATGTTCTTCATCCCGAATTTGGAAATTGAATATCAATTTTTGAATCTCATTGATGTGGAGCTCTATATCTTTCTCTGCTGTAAACCATTAAAAATAGGTAGAGGAAAACCTAGGGCTAGTAAATATACCATTCCTAGAGGTATTGTAATGGGTTGCACCATCATAATGATTGGGTTTTCTCTAGGGGTTGTATCAATGGGGTTATACTCCCACTCAAAATGAATTGACTTTTCAAGGAAAGGGAAACGCTAGAGCTTCCTCCTCCCCTTGACAAACTGACTAGGATATTGATTGGGTCAATAAGACCTCTCTTTCTCAAGAATACCAAACAACTATGCTTAAGAGAGTATCTCTTAATGATCTTAGCTCGTTGTCTAACCCTTTCAGCACTTGATAGTGTCTATCAAGAAATAATGGATCTATTTCAATGCTCTTTAGCATTAACTAATTGGTTGGTCCCTAATTAACCAAGATTCAAAAACCTCCACTTAATCAGCAGCTCCCAATAAATGCACCACCTCTATCGAGACCTAAAACAAGCCCAACACTAGCTCTAGGCTCTAGCTAGGCCTCCTATACTCACCAAACCACCCTCGCGGCCTTGTAGTTAGGAGTATTTAGAGGCTATGCACTACTCTAGCTAAATCATACATTTGTATTGATTTGTAGTCCAACTATTTTGCCCCTTTTCAACTCTAATAGAGGGAGTATCCAAACATACAAGTGATCAATATCTGGATTCACATATACACAAAGAGCTCTCTCTAGCAGAGTATTGTGGCTATCTTACACTCTCAACCTTGGCAATCACCTAGAATACAATCGTAATGCATCCAAGATTTTATTTTCTAATACCATATTTAGATTGCATATACAAAGTGTATGGCACTCTACACTCAAACATCTTAACTAAAAACTAGCCAACATGAAGTGCACAAACAATCTTTTCATGATTTCTTTCTACTAGTGTTGTATTGTGTTACTACTAAGGAACATCATTGAACTAACATGTACTACTCAACCCCTTAAACTTCTATAAAACATAGTCTATATGCTAAGATATGCAAAGAAATTAGCAACTCAATCAAATATCTTACCATTTCAACCCCACACCCCTACCGTTTACATTTTGCTTGCTTGCACATATGTAAGAAAATTTTGTGATAATTTTTTATAAAATAAGCTCTAAACACACACTTTAACATACAAATTGAGGTAAACTGAGACAAATCCTCGTGCTTTACCTTCATTACACAATCACAGACATTCTCTCAAATTTTTGTACTTTTAACGCGTAAAAACTCATTTTTCCTAATTTTTTCCTTTTATTTGACTATTTTTTATTAATTTTCACTTTTATTTCAACATAACTTATTGATTTTTCTACTTTTCATTGACTTATCTAAAGTGTGATCCATCAGCGTACTCATTTTCATGCCATGTGAACATCATTTAATCCCCAAAATCCAAGAACAACACTATTTTCCATTAAATCTCATATTTTGGGTTTTGTCATTTTATTATTTTTAATATGCATAAAGAAAAATAAATGAATTTTTAAAATTATAGACATTAACAAACATATTACAACTATTTCCAATCATTTTTCCATCATATGCACGAAAGACTCATTATCAAATGTAAATAAAAGTCGCTTACTCTAAAATTCGTATACATACGCCTCGTATTTTGGAAAAGTGGAGCCATTGACGCTATTTTCTAATCATGTCCAAATCACATAATCTATGTGACATTATGCTTCCGAACCATCGTTTATCCCCGATTCATTGAATCAGCTCCCCTCTCTCTCTCTCATACATAGCCATATGAATAAGGAATAAAGAGGAGAGAGAAATATTGAATTTGGATCTTTTCATTTGCTCCATCATTTTCCTTACCGTCTAGAGTGTTGAATGGTGAAGAAATTCAGCATTCCATTCCTTGAAGATGGAGGAAGATTACAACAATCATGAAAATTTATTTTTTAATGAGGAAGGGATGCCGAAAAAAACACGCCCTCCTTCCCCTCCCCATTTGTGTGATTTTCGTGATCTTTGGCCTTCTTAATGATGATTGAACTTTAACTTCCAAACTATCTAGTTCAAATTTCCATATTCACACTTGGTTGCAAGTGGTTCCGTGCTTGGATGAAGGGCCAAGCGACCTCGAAATCATGATCCAACTAGACGAGTGACTTTCTGGCATTAAAATCTATCACCTCAGCTTCCATCACATGCTTTCTAGCTTCTGAATTAGGTAGATGCTTCATAATGCCAAACCTTGCGGATCATTAAATGGGGGTCAAACGAACTCCGATTGACAAAGGGACACTTGCATTGGATTCCTACCATGGAAGTACATTTAGAAAATATCCAATGCATTGATCTATGATCGCTCCATTTTTCACCAAAAATGCCTTTCTTATGGCTCTCAGGCCACTTTTACACTTAAATTTCAACTTTAAAATCAACTCCCATTGAATCCACTCCACTGCCCCTACCCTTGTCGACACAAGGAATACACAGAAGGAGAATGTAGTAGGTACAACGTTCCCAAATTTTCCAATGTAATAAGAGCCAATGACAAGACCCATCTCTCAATTACACATTACATGTACTCCACATATCATTGGACATGTAGACACACCCCCTCAAGGAGCACACATCAATATGACACGTACATGGAGCACTTGAAAACCCATCAACAATCAGTGGCATACCATTTTCTCTTCCTACAAACTCCCCTACCTCTGACAAACAAAACCCTCCTTGTCTCCGCTCTACCCAATCCTCACCATCATCATTCGAGCATCCCCCCACCAGGACCGTTGTAATAACCATCCCAGTCCACTTTACTAATCTCATGGCTAGAGTGAGTTCTATGGGATTGGCACTCAACCAAGAGAGGGACAAACATTAAATCATTGAAGAAACAAAGATTTGAGGAGAAATAAAACCTCAGAGCATTTAAAAATATTTGAAAACACTAGGCCTTGGAAAAGAAATAGCTTATCGTAAATGAGAGCCATGCACCCTCCCATGAAAATTGTAATTAAATCCAATTGCACTTGGCAAAGGAACATGGAATTGAGTGCATGCTCAAAGGGAAGACCAGTCTTTGGCCCAAAAAGTGAGCTAGATACCCAAGAGCATTGGAAAACCCTAACCCTGACAAAGTTGTATAAAAATGATGAAAGAGAATGGAAAAGTCTATGCATGTGTATTCTTACTTCTTGTTCTCACTTTCTTACTTTCCATTGTGGGAGTGTGTGTATGTGTATATGAGAGCTTGAGAGAGGGAGAGTGTGAGAGTGAGGGACCAAGGGTGAAGCTCCTATCTCTTCTCTTGAGTGCTCTCTCATGCCAATCTTCATGTTCTCTCATTTGAGTGGGAGTCTTCCTTAAGGTGATGGATGGCCTCCAATCTATCTAATCATGGGAATCTTCCTCTATTTGGCTCATGATCCAAATTGGTCTCAACATATCATCACTACACTAATAGTGAGTTAGTTTTCTATAGCAATTATGGATTGCATTTCCAACACTCCCCTCAACTTACACCTTTGTTGAGGTCCTAGTGCTACCCGAGCTCAACAACCTAAGCTTTGCTACCAAGTTAAAAAGTGGGTGGGAGACCTTGTATCTTCCTTTCCCAAGAGGTCACCCATCTCAATATTGTTCATGCCAATGCATGCGTAACTAGAAGATTCCCATAATTGGACTAGCCATCTCTTCTCTAAAACTTTAAAGTGATGGATGACCTCCACTCTATTCAATGATGGAAATCTTTCTCCACTTGGTCTAGGATTCAAACCTAGTCTCAAAAAATCATTGTTGCACCAACAGTGAGCTAGTTTTCTCTAGCAAGTGTGGATTGCATTTCCAATAGAAAAGACAACTGCTCCTCCATTTGGCCTAGGATTCAAACCTAGCCTCAACATATTGTCATTGCACCAATAGTGAGCTAGTTTTCTTTAGTAAGTGTGGATTACATTTCCAATAAAAAAGACATTTGTGGTATGGTCCTAGATATTATAGCTCTAAAACCAAAAACTATTAGGCATACTCATATTATGCCTTCTTGTCAATACAAATTGATGTGAAAGCCATTTATTGGCTACATGAGGAAACATTTTCTATGATATAGAGAAAACCTTCCTGACAATGAAAAGAATGCAAACAATCTAAAATAATAATTTTTTATACACATTATGAATAAAATATTTGGATTCCCATCTATTTATCTTATGATTTTTTAAGTATTTGAACTTTTCTTCTAAAAAACCAATTGAGTAGGTCCACAAGGGTATTGCTTTTTGTAATCCCACCATCATGACTTGTGCTCTGAAAGAATATTGTTCATGCTTTAGTGTGGTTTTTCCATGGCTTGGGTTACTAGGGAGTCTTGGTACTCCATAAAATAAGGCCCATGAATATGAAGGATATGACATCCACAACAAAAACACTTTTCAAAGTATATCAATTGTATAAGTTAAATAATAATTTACAAATATAGAGAAAATATTACAAGTAAAAAGTGATATCCTTATCTTTCCATGCATCCTTAATTTCTTGAACAAGATTTTTAATTAAACATTTATGGTCTTCTACACAAGTATGTAATGCTTTTGTTGCCTAAGAACTTTCAATAAGATTTTAACATGCCTCCAAACCTCCATTCTGGGAATTGTAACTCGTGGTGTACTACCTAGTAGATATGCTCAATGCCCCACCCTCATAAGCTGCCACCAATGATCCATGGTGCTCAAAGTTGTAAGGCCCCCATTATGAGGAGAAGCCAAATGTGATCCCGGGCATTGGTTGAGTCCTGACTTGTATATCAGATGAGGTCTATGTGACCGGATGGCAAAAAGGTTACCATTGTGGGTCTAATCTGTGGGTTGGACTAAGTAGTTAAGCTAGTAGCGACTCGATGCACATCGCATCAAATTGCGAGGTAAGGGAGTTAAAAGGGGCCCCTATTTTGGGGTCCGGGGGCCGCGGAAGCGGCCCTTGGCTGGGGGATCCTAGGGGGCCAGCGGCCCCCTTGAGGGGGGTCCAAGGGTAGCGCGCTCGCGGCCCGATGATAAAGGGAATATTTGTTGAAATATTCCCTGGCTGACTAGTGGAGCCTCATATGGTAGGTTGGTCATGCCAACCTAACCATCTTCAAGAGCTACAAAAGTTAAACCCCTTCACAGCCATCGATTATCCATCTTTCACCTAGTTAGAGTTGTTCCAGCTAGCCTTAAGCTCTTCACCTATCTTCTATCTAGATCACCATCTAAGCTTCATTGTGGAAGCAAACGGGTGGACAGAGCCATCTCTGTATTAGTTGTTTGATTCTAAAGAAATTTTCTAATTCTCCTCTTATCTGTTGTGTACTCTCTATCTCTATCTCTATCTCTTTCTCAGATTCTGTTCGTTGCGCCATGTAATTTTTACACTAGCCATATTTATCACACAATTATTTCCAACACTACCACATTGCATTTATCTACTTTTCTATATGGTTTGTTAAAAATCTTTTAGCTTTTGAACCTTCGATTAACACATTTTCTAAAACATCTCATGTCTCCCTAGCACAATTGGACCTTTTCTTAGGTGAACTTAAACCCCATAGAAACAAATCTTTGGTAAAAATACCTCACATCTATAAATGCACTGATTTGATAGAGATATTGGCTTAATTTCATGTGCATAATCAAGATGCAACTTAAGAATCTTGTCAATTATTCTAATCTTTGCATATAATGTGCAAATATGAAGATTCTTAAGAGAAATTGAAAGGATAGGATCCCATATTTCTTCCTTATTTTTAAAGTTACTCAAATATGTTGAATCTCTCATTGGGACTTATCTTATAGGATATAAACTACTCTAGTCTTTGGATCCATAGTTTCCATGCAATAAGTACAAGGAAATCTTACATTTGTTCCATTACATGTACTAAACTTGCATTTTATAGTTTTTAAAGCAATGCTCATATGCAATTTTACATTGAAATTACCAATCCCATTCACTATTAGCATTTATTTATAGCTTTGAGTCTGAATGATATTAGAAATACCTATGTGAGAGAATAATCATTTCAAGGGTTTACAATTCTCACTTTTAGTACCTAAGCTACACCAACGTGCCAAATCTCCATATTGGACTAAATCTTATACTCTAGTTTGGAAAGCCTACCATTGCTATACTCCAATACCTTATCCATGATACAAATGCTTACTCTTTCCATCTTTTGTCCTTTTTGAACCTACACCTCATCCAACTTTAACACAAACTTAAGCACACCACCACATTCCTCAATAGTAAGTTTGTACATTTGAACCATCATAATCTACACTCTTGAGATCAATCCAAATAATTATTAAATACATTGTATTCAAACACAACTTTCCTATTTTTCTTTTCATAGGTCATTGATCATTATCATTTGATATGTAAGTAATTCCCAAAAACATCTACAATTCTATGATTCACATTATCCTAGCAATTGAAACTAAAAGTAATCTAGGTAAACCAAATTCTCTTATTCTATTACATCTAAGGTTTTCAAACCATAGCCCTATTAGAGTTTGATAATCCTAATGAATAATGCCCATAGTATCACACATCTCTATTTTTCATTTGGTTTTATTGTCCCTTTCAAGTATTTCACTAACTCGTTGAGAGTTGAGCCTCTCAAGCCTACATTTTCTAGTGATTTAAGAATCCTTACAAGGTCTTTTTTATTCATGATCACTTTCAAAATCTTGGTTATCTCCTCATTTTGCTCGGTATTAATACCCGAAATTTGAAAGACATATTGCTTTGCAGCATCTAGTCTCCCTTTTTTGTCCCCACTATTTCATGACAACTCTTTTCTATTTTTTATTGATATTTTCCTCTTTAAATCCTATGGACTTTCATTTGAATGTATTAGCTTCTCTTGCAATGATTTATAGCACTTTCCAAATCTTCAATCTTTTTTATCAACTCAAAAATACTTATTTGTGATGTTATTGATGCTTCTTTCATTTCATGTATTTGTGCTATGTATACATAAGATATGAAATGTGACCTCACATAATATCCAAGCATACCATTAAAACCATCGCCAACATATCTCACCAAGTCATGAACATTGAAGAAAGGAGAAGGTTTACCAATAAAAGTATCCTTTGAATAAATATTTCTATCTGCCCACAAGTCTATGTGCTTCTTTCCTTGTAATCACAATATTTTTGTCTTATCCTTATTTAGTAAGCATGTAGTTGTGTGTACCCATATCAATTGAAGAGGTATTTGTAGACATTGTAGTAGAATGTAAACAACTAGGTGACAAAATTCTATAGATAGAAAAAAAGTGTAAAAAAGAGAATGGATGAATGACAAAAATACAAAGAAGGCAAGAAAGTGTAGAAAAGACAATGCCCTATGTATGAAGCATTTCAAATGAATATGATATCGAGGAAAAATAGACATAACATTGATGTGAAAATCAAGGTACTACAAGATTTTGCAACTCTCAAAAGAAGATTAAAAAATGACAAAAAAAGTAACCCGTAACATAATTAAGCAATGTAGGCATTTGTCACATAGCATTTACATTAGTGTTAGTCTTCAGTCATGTGAACTAGGGCTTAGGTATAAAAGGTGGAGATGTAACATTTTGTGAATCAAGTTTGCCATTAGCAATTTTAAGAACCCCTCCTTGAGGATCTCCTTGTTGGGACCTCCCATCATACATGGAGGTGAGTTTCCATGTCCACTAGTATAAGGTGTGTTTCATGCTTCTTCATGTTGTAAAGTTTCATATACATTTTCAACCATGGCTTCCTTAGGCTATGGTTCTTAACAATAATATTGATTCATAGCATGGCTATGGTTTGATGTGCACATATGTCTATGAATTTCTATAGAACCATGCTTCTCTACAATGGTATTAAAGCATGTCATTGATCCAATCAAGAAGTCATTTTCAAGCCATTATTTGGCTCCAAGCATGGAAAATTGGTTACAGAAATTAAAGATCTAGTCATTGTTTAGTTATTTTTTGACTAGATAGGCTTTGCTACATTAAACCATGGTTATTTTGAAGCTTATGGAGAAGATATGGGGGGCAACGAATAAGATCTTATAACTTTAGCAAGTCATGGTCAATTACAAACCAAATTTGAAGGAAGGATGACAAAATGGGGCTCATTGGACTTGGTAAAGGTTATTTTATCTTGTACCTTTTTAAAGTAGGGATTCTCTTTTCTTTTTTTAAGCTTTTATGCAAGGTTTCATAGTGGATTTCCACTAAAATCTCTTCATTGGAGTTTCCATGCCTGAAATGTCTTTATTATCTTAATTATTCTTACCAAATGGAGCCTATCCATAACCATTTTGAGTGGTAGATTCATCCATGTGTACTATTGTAGATTGGTGCAATTCGCATTGTCTTTAAGGCCTCCTTCCAGCAACAACACTTCAAAAAATCCCCATGGTATTAAGCATATTAAGCTTCAATGTTTACTTCTCATTCCCTTTGATCATCCATTATATGTGATTTGATTGGAATCAATACATAAGTCTATTACAAGCCTATAAAGAGGTATTTCACTAAATCTTGATATTTCCATCTTAGCCACTATTGAGTCTTGATCCACTTGTTATGGAGGTTCAAGAAATAATTTTTTTAATGAATTAGAGCTATTATATTTGTTTGCTTCCCTCATCCAAATTAGTAGTCTATTTGCCTCTTTCAAGGTCCTCTCGAGTTCAATCTTGTCTGGAATTTCTCTATATACTGAGCTATTTACTCTAATCCATAATCTTCATTGGTTATGCTTGAACATTGATGAAAATAAATACATTGTAAGAAGGGTAAGTGGTAATGCAATGGGTCACTGATTGCCCATGGTAATTCCTCTTTCCCCATTTATTTGATGTCTACATTCTATTACTACTTTGAAAGACTATTTTCAATCAATACATCTGATCAATGTTACATTATCTTAGCATTGAGCATTAGCTTAGCATTGAGGTTCCATGTTGAGGTCTTGATGAGGAAAAAGTCAAGATGCCAGACAAGGTAGTAGGACAATAGAGAGGTGACTCTCCCCTACTACTAAAGACTCTAAAGGGGGTGCATCCTTACACCCAAAGTGGAACTTTCCACACTGTCAAGGAGAGGGATTGGGAGAGAGAAAGAAGAGAGAGAAGACTGCAGAGAAGAAGAAGAAGAGCAGAAGAGAGAGAAAGACAGGTATGATGAGAGAGAAAGACTAGAAATGGAGAGAGAAAGACAGGAAGAGAGAGAGAGAAGACATGGAAGCTTGGAGAGCAAGGTGAAGGAGAAAGAAGACTTATATTAATTATCTAATAATGAAAAATTAAGTCTCTCTCACCTTATATACTAGTCAATGTAGCTAGTATTTTCCCATTATTGGTCCCCCTCTCTTACATTCCATACCCACCCGAAGGGTTTTGCCCTCAAAAACAATTTGGGCACGTGTGGTAATTGGGAGGGGCCGATCAGAGTACTACTCTGCTGCATTATTACAAGGGTATACTGATGAATGAAGAGGTATTATTGTGTATGGTAGGTCATGGTGTATGTATGATACATGGGCCTTATTGGGGAGTTATAAACATGAGTTTTGACCCAAATATCTTGAGTAAATGTGGGCTGCAGACAGTGGACAGCAAGATGTTTACTACAGGACCCTACTGTAGTGAATCTGTCATAACTTTCTGTGGGAGGCTCCGAACGGGGTGTGGTATACATCAAAACAGAGCTCTTGAGAAGTATTTTCAGCCCATGTATGGTGTGCATTGCTGTCCATAGTACATAATAAAATCTGCTTTAAAACAGAGTGATGTTTGCAGTTAGTCTCGGAGAAAACAGGGCCATAGTTAGCTAGATTTCAGTCAAATCTGCTCCTAAAAGGTATGGGAACTCTTCCAAAACTAAAGCTGGCCTCCAAGAAGCTTCCTTGAGTGGTAAACCTTGCCACTTAATCAAGTATTCCATGATCGAGCGAGAGCGAGGCCTCTTTTCCCTTTGTCCTAGGACTTTTTCGTGTATGTATTGAATGATGCCTTCTTCATCTATCGGTGGGAGTTCCTCAACATAGTCCACTACTGAGCCAATGAAGGGCTTCAACTAACTCAAATGGAAGACATTATGGATCTTCGTAGATGGGGGTAATGCCAATTGATATGCCAAGTCTCCCACTCTCTTGATAATCCGGTATGGTCCATAGAACCTGTGTGCCAACTTATTGCTGGATCCATCTTTAAGGGAGGCATATCTAGACTTAGGCACTTTCAAGAGCACCAAATCCCCTTCTTGGAACTCCACATCCCGTCTTTTGTCATCAGCATAAAGCTTCATTCAATCTTGAGCTCTCTTCAAGTTAGCTTTACACTGCTAAAGTAAGGCCTGCATTCTATCCAATTCTTCCTTGCTTTGTGGATTTATTTTGTCATTGAAGATAACCACAAGAGGGGCACCTTGTAGCCATACAAGGCCTCAAAAGGTAACTATGAGTCCCAAGCATGCTGCACATCATGACAGAAATGCCTCAAGTAAGTATCTAGCCATTTGTTAACCCTTTCTATCTGACCATCTGTCTGTGGATGGTAAGCAGTGGAAGGGGCTAATGGAGTGCCCATAAAGCTGAAAACTGCCCGCCAAAAGTTACTCATAAACTTAGCATCTCGGTCATGCACAATGACCTGTGGTAAGCCATGTGATTTGAAAACATATTCCATGAATTGGCTGGCTACTTGAGAAGCATTATACTGAGTCTTTGTGGGAATGAAATGGGCTGCCTTTGTGAGTCCACAACTACATAGATGTTGTCCCAACCTTTCTTGGTCACCGATAGGCTAGTAATGAAGTCCATAGTGATGTGTGTCCACTTGCCTTCAGGCATAGGCAATGGCTGAAGTAAACCAGCTGGTTTTAAGGTGCTATCCTTGTTTTGCTGACAAGGCATTCAGCCCAAGATAAAGTCTTTCACATCTCTCCAAAGGTCCTTCCAGTAAAAGCTTTTAGCAATTTTGTCATAGGTCTTAAAGACTCCCAAATGACCAGCTATAGGGGCTAAATGCATCTCTTGCATGATTTTCTGCTTGAATGGGGAAGCATGAGGGATGGCAATTCGGTCATTATACCATAAAAGCCCATTTTCCAGCTGATACGAAGAGTTTTCCACACATTGTCCTTGCTGTAATTTCTAAAATACATTGCTAAAATCAGCATCTAACAGGTAAGCCTCCTGAAGCTCATGTATCAAATCGCTGTGTAACTCCATGATAGTAGAGACTTTACATGCCTACATCCTAGATAGGGAATCAGCCACTACATTGTCCTTCCCACGTGGGTGATGTCAAAGTCATAGTTCTGTAAGGCGGCTACCCATCTCCTCTGCTTTGGAATCAGATTTGACTGAGATAAGAAGTAGTTGAGTACTCTATGGCCATCATTTCCTGATCATAGACATTCATAACCCTCTCATTTTTAGCCAACTTTCGGCTCTCAAAAGCTATGACCCCATGTTCTTGTAGCAAGACTGCACCAATTCCTCTCCCACTGGCATCACACTGAATGGTGAATTCCCTAGAAAAATCAAGGCATACCAAGATAGGGGCTGAAGTAAGCAAATCTTTCAGTTGATTAAAGCTTCTATCTACCAATGCATCCCAAAAAAATGCTTCTTTCTTCAGCTTATCAGTGAGAGGGGCTGCAATAGTGGCATAGTGTCGAATGAATCTGCGGTAAAATGAGGAGAGACCCAAGAATCCGCTCAAAGAGGTAGTATTTGCAGGTGTGGGCCAATCTCTGACACACTGCACTTTCTTTGGGCCAGCTCTAATGCCTGCCTCACTGACAATGTGTCCCAAGTACTCAACCTCAGTCTGCATGAACGAACACTTTGTCTCTTGAGCAAAGAGTCTATGCTGTCTAAGTATATCAAATATCTGCCTCATGTCCATAAGGTAAGCTTCCTTTGAGCGACTATAAATGAGGATGTCATCGAAAAATACCAATAAAATTTTGAATAAGACTGAAGTATTTTGTTCATGAGGCTTTGAAACATGGTTGGTCCATTAGTCAAGCCAAAGGGCATGACCAAGAAGTGATAGAGCCCACGATCAGTCCTGAATGCAATCTTTATCTCATCCCCTTCACGCATGCGTATCTGATGGTAGCCGGATCTCAAATCAATCTTTGTGAAATACTTAGCTCCCTTCAACTCATCTAACAGGTCATCCACCCTAGGAATAGGGTGTCTATTCTTGATAGTGATCTTATTCAGATATCTGTAATCTATGCACATCCTGAAAGTTTCATCTTTATTTTTGACCAGCAAGACAGGTGATGCAAAAGGGGATGAGCTAGGCTCAATGAATCCCATATCTACTAAATCCTTGACTTGCTTGGCCACTTCTTCTCTTTCACATTTGGACAACCTGTAAGGGGGTTGATTGACCGGCTTGGAGTGGGGCTCCAAATCAATGGGATGATCAATTGCTCTCTTGGGAGGTAATGCTGTAGGTAATTGAAACAAGTCACCATACTCTACAAGTAGAGCCTTAAGGGCTGAATTATCATGCATTTTTCGGGACTGATCTACATTTTCCTTGTTTAATTACAGCATAAAAATCTGGGAGCATTTCTTGAACTCTTTCTTGAGCTGTTTGGCTGTAATAAGCTAAAATTCACTGCTGTTTTTAATTCCCTGCAAGTGAACAAGCTGTCCAGCCCTGAAAAATTGCATATACAGCAATGAAAAATCCATGGAAATGGTACCCAAAGTTTTCAGCCAATTGCAACCCAACACAATGTTTATCGGCCCCATATTGAGTGCAATCAAATCCACTTTCTGATCATAATTTTCAGCAAGCTTAATAGGTACAGCTGGGTATACATGAGTACTAATTTCCTCACTCCCATTGGCCTCTTGCACCCTCATTGGTTGCTGTAAATCAGAGACAAAACATTTCAGTCTATCCATGACTGCTCTATTTCTGAAACAGTGTATGCTACCACTATCTACCAAGACAAATATATCTTTCCTGTGTATCTTGCCTTGAAGACGAAGAGTGTTGGGGCTCTTAGATCTTGTCCAAGCATCCAGGGAGATAGTACAAATAGTGACAGCAACATGTGAACCATTCTTATCACCCATATTTACATCTACATGATCACCGAGGTCAAATGGAAAGGTGTCAGCCGGGTCAAAGAATTCTTCTTGCCCACATTCCTCTTCAACCTCATCATTTTCGGCAGTGATTGCAAAGGCACTTGCATCCTCATGATCCTCATCAGATTCATCAAAGACTAACATGCTATGTACCCTTGCTTTTGCATTCTATAAGCACATTTAGATGCATGCTCAGCTGTATACTTTTCCTTCCATTTAAAGCAAAGTCCTTTTTCTTTCCTCTCCTTGTAAAGGTCCATCGAGATAGAGCGTTGACCACCAAAGCTGAAGCATTTTTACCCCTGATGTCCCCTTATCTATTTTCAACTCTTCCTTGATTTGCAGTCCTAAAATTATTGTTTTGCCTAGAGGCATTAAAGGTGGGGTATGTGGGGATCTTTCGGGGTGCTGAATGGCATATTTCCACCACCATAGCATGCCCCGAACTGCCCAGGCCTTACAACACTTCTTTGCTACCCAAAATGTGATTGCATAGGTCCTCTTTGCTGCCCAAATAGTGGCTGAGATGCCCCTCTTTGTTGTCCATGCTGAAATGAAGCCGCTTGGCAGTACTTACGAGTGTACCTCTCAGCCAACTCAATAGCTTTGAATAAATCTAATGGACTTTGGGTTGAAACATCAGTCGAGAGTTGGGGATCCGAACCATAAATGTACTTGTGAAGCTTTGCATAGTCACTAATGGACTCAACATACATTGTGAGATTGAGGAATTGATTTGTGTAGTCATGCATCATCATCCCACGTTGCTCTAAGCCATACCATTGCCTTGCAAGCTTCTCCTTCTCAACCGGAGATACAAAGACTTGAACCATAAGAGCTTTGAATGCATCCCAAGTGTCAACAAGATGCTAATTTTCCCTCTTTATGTACCGCCACCACTTATGGGCAAAGCCCTCTAAGTGTATCATGGCAAAGTGTATCTTTTGATTGTCATTTCTTGGCATTATGTCAAAGTAGTCTTCAAGCTTTGAGAGCCATTCTTCTAATTCAGCCAGGGAGGATGACTATCCATTAAACTTTGAGAAAATAATTTTGTCTCTCAACTCCCTTTCATGGTTGGGGGGCTGTCCCATATACCCAAAGTGGGGTTGATTCATTGGGCTACCAAGAAATGACCCATTGTTTGAGTGATTCCTTCCAAAAGATAGCTGAGCATGCATAGGTGGCATGGGCGTGGGTAGTTGGCTGAGAGTTACTCCTCATCCCATTGTTTATGGGCTTCTCATGCCTTTGTAAGGGCTCTCCTTACTCAAAGCTAATGTTGGGAATGCCCGTTCTTCCCAAATACCTTGGGTACTTGCATAGGCTGCATTCACAAATGGGATGGTCACTCTTTCAGCTTGCATGCTTGATCTATCCTCTTTTTCCTTGCCTTTCATTTGGGAATCCATCCACATTGAGAACTTGGCTACAAGTGCTTCCATGGTAGAGGTCATTTGGCACATCTCCGTCACCATTTGAGCTTGACCTTCCATTACTTCCCTATGCCTCTTTGCATGTCTAGTCTCGTGTGAACTGAGGGTATGATTGAGTACACTAAGACTTCCTATGGAGTGAGAGAGATCTTCCTCTTCAACCTCAAAGTTGGTGTCATCCCTCGGGGTGCGCGCATCCCTTATCTATTGCTGAACATCTTCATTTGCTTTGTTTTTTCCCCTATTACCCGCCATGTCTAGGTACAGTCCCATGAGACCACATGTCACTGTTTTGGCTATAACTAGAGCTAGACAACTCCGATTGACCTACTTTTTGGTTCAAAATGGAGGCAGCGATTCCCTCTTTAAGATGAGCCTAGGAACACATTCCCAAGTTTTATATAAAAAATTCTATAATCAGAAAGGTGGGACTGTTTTGTGCAGTCTAGCACCCTGTCTACACCTAGGAAAGGCATGTATTGGGCTGTAGGTATTTGGTACACTCCAAGTGGGTATCCAAATTGAGCAGAGTTCTTGGAAAGGCCTGAGGGTACTCTCCAAGATCAGCACCTCAATTCTTGGGAGTGGTGGCACCTTTGCAAATACAAGGAATTTCTCTACAACACCCTGAAACAGTCACAAGAGGGTTGAAATTGGGTTCCCCTTCTATTGCACTGTGGGATTCACTGTTTGCTTGGCATCATACATCACTTTAGCATCCGTTAGCATGTTTGGCATCACTTCAATATTACTGAGCATAAGAATAAGCATTCCCATGACCATATCCAACAAGATAGGCTCTCATACATGCATAACCACTACCCTTACTGCATATATGACTGCATAGGTCTATCCCATGATACATATATCCATCTTCAATCCAAGTGAAGCAATACATTTCCATAAATCACTGCATACATAGCTGCATCTATATCTAAAGATACATTGGTTGATACATGTTGTGAAGTACAATCATACATCCCATGCACACAAGAGTGTGTCATGCCATAGTCATCAAAATTTCCATCATGCCAAGTCAATTTCTCAATTTCCCAAGAAATACATGCACCTACAAACGAGTTTTTGGCTCCGGATCACCGGGAGGTGGGCAAAGTTCCCCCCGGGCCGGGTTGTGCACCCCTTCAGGGTCTTTGATGGCAAGAGGGGTCACCCCTCTTTTGTCTTACCACCTCGCTTGGCATCGGGCTTTTCCTCACCCGGAATATACATGGTAGACATTTATTAATTAAACACCCAACATGAGATGCATTTTAGGAATGGAAATTTTGGCTTTTTATGAAGTGCATGGAATTGGAATTGAGAATAGAGATAGAGAGCTTACCGGCAGTGACTCACTACCAACTCACCCTTATACAATGGATTTATTAATCAATTCTTGGCTCAGCCAATTCACAAGAAGTCAAACAGGTTATGGGTAAGCAAAAGTATAATCTCAAAGAAGCTTCAGTATGAATAAAATCCATTCCAATGCCATAGGATCAAATGAGAATGACTGAGATTAATATTCAGCATGCATACAATGTTTGGGACTCCTATTACCTACTTGGACTCATGCATCCTCTCAAACAAGTGGATAGGATTCAACAAGAGGCTTAATGGGAGAGAATGAGATCCAAAATGGTTGTGCTCCGTCAAGAAGAGATGAATTCAAGCTTGGGGAAGAAGGATTCTTCAATGGGGGAAGGGCATTGCTTGCATAGATCGATCAAGAGAAGGATTCCTTCCAAATGAGCACTCCATAATGCCTTCTTGCTTCCAAGAAGCCTTCAAATCTTGAGAATGAGCTCCAATGTGGCTATAGCTTGGAGATAGGAAGGTTCAGGACCTTCCCATGAAGACTTCTTGATGAAATTGAAGCTCTATTTCCATAGCCATGGCTGCCCACAAATGCATGTCTTCAAATCTTGCTTCTAATCTTCTTACCGTGCTTCTTGATGGCCAAATCTTGGACTAGGCTTGAAGAGTGAACCCCTGAGACCAAGAAGAGACCAAAATCTTCAAGATTCTTGAGCTTGATGCCAAGGTTTCATGGCTACCATGGATTGCATATGATTAGGGTTTCTGAGATGAAAGAGAAGTCCAAGAAGATGAGAAAGGAGGCTTCAATCTTGCCCAAATGACCTGCAAGAAGCTGGAAATGAGAGCCAAGAAGGAGAGGAAGCTTGTTGTGCTGTCATTTTGGCTTGGAATTTAGCCCGCATTTTGCGCCGTGAAATGCGAGGAGCTGCCTGGAGGGGAGAGGATGTCTCACACAACACTTCCACCACTTGCCCTGTAGCTCAAAGGCTTAAGGAGCCCCTCGAAAGGAAGGCAAACTCCATGGAAGAGGAAGAGCAAATTTTGGGGCTGATTACCTCCATGGGAGCTTGCAAGAAGCTTGGGAAAGGGGGAGAGAGAAGAGTCTTCCTGAAAAATAACCCCAACTAGACTTTCTTCTGACTCATGTGACCATGGTTACTATGAGTTTACCTTCAAAATGGACCAAAAATGACCAACGAGCTGCCAAAGTCGATCTTCCTTCCTCCAAACTTGGTCCAAGCTGCCATTAATGCTCCTACCTGTAGTCCTTGTGGTCCATAAATATTTGGGAACTCCCCTACTGCTCCCTGTACCTGTGTACCTGTGACTCAAAATTCCATGTGACTAGACATTTGTAACTGGGTAAAATGAAGGACTAACTGCGACCAAGAACCAATGCTCTGATACCAATTGTCAAGGAGAGGGACTGGGAGAGAGAAAGAAGAGAGAGAAGACTGTAGAGAAGAAGAAGAAGAAGAGCAAAAGAGAGAGAAAGACATGTACGAGGAGAGATAAAGACTAGAAATGGAGAGAGAAAGACAAGAAGAGAGAGAAAGAGAGAGAAGACATGGAAGCTTGGAGAGCAAGGTGAAGGAGAAAGAAGACGTGTATTAATTAACTGATAATGAAAAATTAAGTCTCTCTCACCTTATATACTAGCCATTGTAGCTAGTATTTCCCCGTTATTAAGTCCCCCTCTCTTTTACATACCCCCCCGATGGTCCTAATCCCAATTATATTGAATATAGTGAACAAAACATGTGGTTGTATTAAATCTCTATAGTAAAATAAAATTCCCTAACTTGCTCAAATTTGGATTTTTATACTTCAAGAGATACCTCTTAATGTTTACTTTATCACAATACTTCATTTGTGTGATTGGAAGCTACCTACACAAACTTGTGGCTATTTTCCTACAATTAGCTCTATTCTCATAGTTTCCAAGAAATTCGCTCTTTTTCAATGGGCATTCTTCACCATATTCATTTGGATCTTTGTTTAGTAGGATCTACATCTTATGAAGCTATTTCTTGGATTTTTCATTGTACTCTCTCTCTATCTTAGTTTTGAAAGCATAACTCTTTCAAGCCAGGATGATTTGGCATGTAGCATTTACCTTAGTCTTAGTCTTAAGTCATGTGAACTATAGCTTATGTATAAAAGGTGGAGATGTAACATTTTGTGGATCTTTTTGCCATTATAAATTTCAAAAAATCCTCCTTGAGGATATCCTTGGGATTTCCAACCATACACAGAGGTGAATATAAATGTCTGCTAGCATGAGGTGTGGTTCATTCTTTTTCAATTGTAAAGCTTCATCTACATTTTCGTCTATGGCTTCCTTGTGCTATGGTTCTTAGAAATAATATTGATTCATAGCATGGCTATGGTTTGGTGTGCACATCTCTATATGAATTTTTTATTTCTTTAGTTGCTATAGAACTGTGCTTCTTTACAAATTTTAATGGTCAACATGTTAAATGAACCATATATTCTCTCATTAATTAATAAACACATTTGAATGGCTAAACTTGGAGAGAGAATTCTTCAAAAATGCTAGTAATTAGCAATTCATCACTTTCTTACATGCCCTTTTTACAAGGCCCTTTTTTAAAGCATTTTTCACCCCAATGTGTGATGCATTTTCATAGCTTACAACAATGTAACACGTGCTTACAAACTTCCAATCAAGGAAAATGTCTACGCAGTCTACAATGGCAACCCTACGTATCAAAATTTTAGGCAAAACCCTAACTCTGAAATTTTAAAACAAAAAGTAAAGGAAATTTTTATAAAATTCAAAAAGAAAAGACCAATTTTAAAGGTATGATGCTCAAAGAAGTAAAGGCCACAAAGAAGTAAAGGTCCAATTTTAACAAGACTAAATACAAAATCCAAAATGTATAACAAAAAATAAAAACAAAGACGAAGTTTGACTTCAACAAACAAGAAAATCAAAGTTTAGAGCTCAACCAAATCCAAGTTTAGAGCTAGTAACATCCCAACTCTACAATTTCAAAAGTGTACACTTGAGCAAGAATCAAAGATGCTAGTTTAAAACTTCAAAGCCATAAATCTCAACACTACAAACTTTTAACCATATTCAAAAAAAAGTAAACAACTTAAAGAATATAAAATCAAATAGCAAATACACAATTAAAAAGTAAAGGCTCATTTTAGAATTCAAACTTTAAAATCATAAAATCCACATACTACAATTTAAGTGTGTTCAAATAAGAAGCAAAGAAACTTGCACACACAATTGAAAATTCACATTAAAAATCTAACAATCAAAGGTCAAGTCAATTACACAATCAAATCCCAATCTCAAACTTCAAAATAAAAATAATTAAATCCACATCATAATATCCACATAAGTTTTCAAGAGAAGTCACTTACAATCAAAAGTTCACGTTATAAAACCAAACCAACAAAGGTCATATCAAGTACACAATCAAAACAATCAATCAAGCAAGGGCTAGTCAAGTACACAATCAAAACTTTACAATTAAACAATTAAAACCAAGCAATTAAAAGCCAATCCAATCAAAAATCTACACAAAAGCAAATATAATTTTAAGCATACAATCAAAACTCACAATATAAAATTGAACAGCCCGCAAAGGAAGTCATTAATTTAAAATTGCAATAAAATAATAAAATGTTGAAGTGTACTAAAACAAAAGGCAAAGATGATTTTAAGTATACAATCAAAACTTTCACAATATTATACAAAACAAGCTACAAAGCTCAAGCCATTCAAAGCTTGCACACTACTAGCAAATATACTAAAACAAAAGGAAAAGACAATTAAGTAAGCAATCAAAACTAACACAATATAAAATATAATAAGCCACAAAGTTAAGTCATTCAAATAAACAAGCAAATGCCAAAGTTTGAATCTTCATATATGTTAAGACAAATCGTTAATTGAGCTTGCTCAACCAAGAATTGATCTCACAAGCACATGAAACCCACCTAAAATTCCCACCAACTAAGGTACCTCATGGCAAAGAACTTACAAAGAAGCTTCTCTAAAAGTAAAAATTCCTAATCCCACCAACCAACCTCAAACTTCCCATTGATTGAGGTACGACAAGGCATGCCATTTACCAAAAAAATGAATGCTACTTTGAAACAACAATATCATAACACAGACCCGAGATTTTATCTTACAAGTGCATGCAACCCACCTAAAATCCCCACCAACCAAGGTACCAAAAGGCATGTCATTATGAGAAAAGGTTACTTATAAAGTAAAAAATCATAAAATTCCAACTGCAACTATAGTGTGTCCTAAATGGCCAAGTTGAACACTACAATTCTAGTGTGTACTAAATGGCCAAGATGAACAAGTATGCAATCAAAAATTTATAATAAAAATAAAAAATAATGGAGCATGAAAGATGGTGTTACGTCATTAAAATAAAAAATAGTGGGCCATCATATATGAGCTTTGCCTTACAATATAAAATAAAAAAAGCAACAAATGCCAAGTTTAACAAATGACTTTATTGTGCAATAAAAAATAAAGTAGAAAATCATAAAATGAACAAATAGAAACAATTAAGAACACATTCCAAGTTTAACTTTGTTTAAAACAAGAGACAATCATAAAATAAAATATTCTCAGAGGCATGGCATTACAAAAGAAAGTTACTATTAAAGTAAAAATCCCAACTACAATTTTAAAGTGTGCTAAACAAGAAAGCAAGGCCAAAGTTAAACAAGTATGCAATTAACACTTTACATAAAAAATGAAAAATGAAAAGTTAAAAATTAGAGATGGTCATAAAATAAAATATTCTCAAAGGCATGACATTACAAAAGAAAGTTACTATGAAAGTAAAATATCATAAAATCCAAGCTACAATTGTAAAGTGTGCTAAACAAGAAAGGCCAAGTTGAACAAGTACACAATCAACACTTTACAAAAAAAACGAAAAATAGTGAAGCATCAAAGATGAACTAAGTCATAAAAATTTTAAAATGGTGGACCATCATCAAAGATAGTTAAATACAACCAAAAAACAGCACACGATCCAAGCTTTTGCCTTGCAATATAAAATAAAACAAGAAACAAATGCCAAGTTTGACAACCTTTATTTTGCAATTCAAACTTAAGAATAAAATCATAAAATAAACAAATAAAAACCAAGCAAGAAAGGCTACAAAGTTTAAAATTCTACATTTAAAACTTGTAATCATAAAATAAAATATTTTCAAAACACTTGGCTCAAGGCTCAAGAATCTTACAACCCACTCAAGCTCATTTAGAAGTCAAAATAAAATATTTTCAAAACACTTAGCTCAAGGCTCAATAATCTTACAACCCACCTGAGCTCATTTAGAAGTCAAAATAAAATATTTTCAAAACACTTGGCTCAAGGCTTCACCAGTTTTACAACCCACTCAAGCTCATTTAAAAGGATAAAATTGGCTCAAATTATATATTTAAAACAACTTCTAGTCAAAATATTTTCCTCATTTAGAAGTTAATCAAAATTTAAAAATTTAAAAACACTTGGCTCAAATTAAAAAATTAAAACTTCTAGTCATTTAGAAGTTTATCTGAATAAAATATTTTGAAAATACTTGGCTAAAATTATACATTTAAAACTTCTAATCATTTAGAAGTTGATCAAAATAAAATATTTTCAAAATGCGTAGCTCAAATTATACATTTAAAACTTCTAGTCATCAATTAAAATATTTTCAAAACATCGAAATAAAATATTTTCAAAACACTTGGTTCAAATTATACATTTAAAACTGCTAGTCATTAAAAACATATTTTCAAAACAATGTGCTTAAGTCTCATCAATCTTACAACCCACTTGAATTCATTTAACAAATACTCACCCACTCAACCCTCCATTTGTTTAACAAAGTTGAAAGTTAAAATAGTTAGGAATACTTACTCAAAACTCAACAATCTTACAACCCACTCCAACTCTTCAATGGCTTAACAAAGTTAAAAATTATAGTTTTATAGACATACAATAAGATATTTTCAAAACACTTAGCTCAACGCTCCAACAATCTTACAACCCACTTCAGCTCTTCAATTTTAAACTACAAAACCACTCATGCTCTCTAGTTTCAAGCTACAAAATTTACTAGTGCAATAGTCAATCCAATTTTCCACTAACAAAATTTAGTGCAATAGTCTATCATCCCGCTAACCAAATTTAGCACAATCATCATTCTATGTTTCAAAACAACACATGATAGTAGTATACAATCAAAACTCGACAAAGTCGATCATCCCACTAACAAAATCTAGTGCAATAGTCGATTGCTATTTCAAGACAACACATGAAGTAGTATACAATCAAAACTTGACAAAATTTAGTAGCACAATAATTTTTTGATGTTTCAAGAAAAAACAATAGTAGTATGAAAAAAATTAATAATACAATAGTCATCAATCTATCAAGACAAAACATGAATCAAACACGGCAATGTAAAAAGGAAGAGCACTAAAGTAAAGAAGCAAAAGACCAAAAGATCCCAAGGTTACTCTCCCATGAGTCATCCCAAGGTTAACCTCACATGATAATTCAAAAAGTTCAAAAGATCCCAAGGTTAATCTCACATGACAATTTAACGAAAGAGCATTAGATTATAACCCAATTTAGCTAGGTTTTAGGAAACTCCTATAAAAGGAGACCAAGAGATCAAACATAACAATATAGAAAGGAAGACCACTCAAGTAGAGAAGGAAAAATGTAAAAAACAACAAGATTAATCTCTCATGAGAATTTAATGGTAGAGCATTAAATTATAATGAAGTAAATTGACCAAGAGATCCCAAGGAGCTATTAATGCATGAAAATAAGAATCAATATGGGCAAAGACCAAAGAGATCCCCCACACACACAAACCAATTGATCCCCAATTGATATTAACTCACAAGAATGGACTACTTGAACTTGTATTGCTTGTATTTAAGAACATAGCTCAAGATAGTAATCTATTGGAAGTAATGACACTAAGCAATTTAATAGTGCATCAATGTTTCAAGAGAAAACACAATAATAGTATACAATAAGAACATCTAAAATTTAATACTCCAATACTCGGATTGATGTTTTGAGATAAAAATATACAATAAAAACTTGTCTAAATTTTAATAGTCCAAGATCTCAATAAAAACTTCCAAAAGTTAATAGTTAAATATTCACTCGAAACAATCCATTGATGTTTTGATACAAATTATATGATCAAAACTTGTCTAAACTATTCACTCAAAACAATCCATTGATGTTTCGAGACACATTATACAATCAAAGAATGACGTCTCAAAACACATACTACGATAATAAAAACTTTATATATAAGACTATTTCATTCAAACACTTCTAGCCACAACCGCTTGAAGCAAATTTAGCTAGGTTTTAGGAAACAAAAAAACACAAAAAACAAGGGGTCTAAAATTTAATAGTCCAATAGTAAAAAACGATGTCTCAAAACACATACTAGGATAATACAAACTTGATCATACTACGTCAAACACTTCTGCCACAATCACTTGAAGCGGGTTTAGCTATGTTTTAGGATGTTTCAAAAAAAACCAAGAGATCAAACATGACAAAGTTTTTTTAAAATTTTAGGTCAATCGTACATGAGATGTGATAGCACTAAACCATAGTGAAGAAAAAGGACCAAGAGATCACAAGGAGCTATTAACCTTGAAAATAAGAATCAAGACATGCAAGACCAAGAGATATAAGACTACTTCAAACACTTCTAGCCACAAGTACTTAAACCCTATTTAGCTTGGTTTTAGGACACTCCAATAGCTAGGTTTTAGAACATACTAAAAAGGACCAAGAAAATCAAACATGACAATGTAAAAGGAAGCACTAAATTATAGAAGCCAAAAAGTCCAAAAGATCCAATGGCTAATCTCACACAATAATGTAAGAGAGTGGCACTAAATTATAGTGAAGAATAAAGGACCAAGAGATTACAAGTTATTAACCCATGAAAATAAGAATCAAGGCACACAAAGACCAAGAGATCCCAAACACACAAACCAAGTGATCCCCCTTATTATAGTGAAGAATCAAGGACCAAAGAGAACACAAGCCATTAACCCATGAAAATAAGAATCATGGCACGAAAAGACCACGAGATCCCAAACACACAAACCAAGTGATCCCCCAAGTGCTATTAACTCATACTATTCCAATAGATAGGTTTTAAAACACTCAGTATGCGGGAGGTCAAGCGAGCAACAAGCATTGTAACAACTTATCATCTTGCAAACTCCTGGGTGTTCCTCCCTCCACCCGGGCCTTGCGCCAACATAATACAACTACTCTCTTTCATTCTCAAATATCTCTTGATTTCTATTCTCTTTACTAGAAAAATGCCTTCTTGCAAGCAAAGGTAGTGGTTTGACTGCGTGGGATCACGGTGCCAATCATAGGTGACAAACACAAAGTTGGGGAAAGTACTCTATGCACTAGGACAAAGAAATAAAGAGATCAAACATGACAATGTACAAGCACTATTCACTTGGTGCTACTCCAATAGCTAGGTTTTGGGACACACTAAGAGATCAAACATGACATGTAAAAAGGAAGATCACTAAAGTATAAACAAAAAAGTCCAAAAGATTCCAAAAAGTCCAAAAGATCAAGGTTAATTTCACATGACAATGTAACAGAAGAGCACTAAATTATAGAGTGAAGAATAAGGACCAACAAATCAGCTATTAACCCATGAAAATAAGAATCAAGATGCACAAAGACCAAGAGATCCCAAACACCCCCCCTAAAGATCACAAGCTATTAACCCATGAAAATAAGAATCAAGACATGCAAAGACCAAGATATCCAAAACACACAAAGCTGTTGGGATAAAGGGCAGTGCCCATGTCTCCTCGTAAGGGCTAGGTTGTACATAGTACATATACCTATCTAAAATCATTATTGAGGTACACTCTTTAGTACCAAAAATCTCATTTCTATCTCTTCTCTCTCTTAACCTGCTTCTCTACACAGAATCTCCACTGCAGCTAACTCAACAAAGTGGTATCAAAGCTTGGTTCATGCAATCAAGAGCTTGGCATTTCTTCAGGTGCAGGAGCTTGAAGTTGAAAAAGAGTTCATTGTGAAGAGTCTATAGGCAAAGCAGCAAGGTTTGAAGCTTCTTCTTGAAGCTTGAAGCTTCCCTCTTCATTTGAGATTGTTGGCAGCCATCATTGGCCACTTTGGGACCTCCCCATCATCTCCAACACTTGGACCAGCATTCCAATCTTGACTAGCCAAAGACCAAGCCCAGCCACTTTTAATCGGGTTGTTAAGCCAACTCCTGCGAGTTGTTGCACTGAATAGGTGATATTGGTAACTAATTCTTATGATTTATCTAGCCTTCCTCAATAGTTACGACACTCATTCATAGTAGTCTAACTAATCTAATATCTAGAACTATAAGCTTGCTTGATCTTACACTTTGCTTTTGTTTTTAACCTTCACTGCTATGTCTCTAACACTTGTTCGTAGTAGTCCAACTAATCTAATATCTAAAAATCAATAAGCTTGCTTAATCTTACACTTTGTGTAAGAGAGGGGGACTTAATAACGGGGAAATACTAGCTACACTAGCTGGTATATAAGGTGAGAGAGACTTAATTTTTCATCATCAAATAAGTAATACAAGTCTTCTTTCTCCTTCACCTTGCTCTCCAAGTTTCCATGTCTTCTCTCTCTCTCTTCCTATCTTTCTCTCTCCATTTCTAGTATTTCTCTCTCCTTGTACATGTCTTTCTCTCTCTTCTACTCTTCTTCTTCTTCTTCTGTGCAATCTTCTCTCTCTTCTTTCTCTCTCCCAGCCCCTCTCCTTGACAATTGGTATTAGAGCATAGGTTCTTGGTCCCAATTAGTCCTTCATTTTACCTAGTTACAACTTTCTAGTCACATGGAATTTTGAGTCAGAGGTACACATGTACATGGAGTAGTAGGGGAGTTCCCAAATATTTATGGACCACAAGGACTGCAGGTAGGAGCATTAATGGTGGCTTGGACCAAGTTTGGAGAAAGGAAGACCAACTTTGGCAGCTCGTTGGTCATTTTTGGCCCATTTTGAAGGTAAACTCTTAGTAACCGTGGTCATAGGAGTTAGAAGAAAGTCTAGTTGGGGTTACTTTTCATGGAGACTCTTCTCTCTCCCCCTTTCTCAAGCTTCTTGCAAGCTCCCATGGAGGTAATCAGCCCCAAAACCTTGCTCTTCCTCTTTCATGGAGTTTGCCTTCCTTCCCAGGGGCTCCTTAAGCCTTTAAGCTATAGGGCAAGTGGTGGAAGTGTTGTGTGAGACCTCTTCTCCCCTCCAGGCAGTTCCCCGCATTTCACGGCGCACAATGCGGGCTGATTCCAGGCCTGAATGATAGCACAACAAGCTTCCTCTCCTTCTTCGCTCTCATTCCCAACTTCTTGCAGGTCATTTGGGCAAGATTGAAGCCTCCTTTCTTATCTTCTTGGACTTCTCTTCCATCTCAAAAACCCTAATCATATGCAGTCCATGGCAGCCATGAAAGCTTGGCATCAAGCTCAAGAATCTTGAAGATTTTTGTCTCTTCTTGGTCCCGGGGGTTCACTCTTCAAGCCTAGCTCAAGATTTGGCCATCAAGAAGCACGGGAAGAAGATTAGAAGCAAGATTTGAAGACATGCATTTGTGGGCAACCATGGTCATGGAAGTACAGCTTCAATTTCATCAAGAGCTCTTTATGGGAAGGTCCTGAGCCATCCTATCTCCAAGCTATAGCCACATTGGAGCTCATTCTCAAGATTTGAAGGCTTCTTGGAAGCAAGAAGGCATTATGGAGTGCTCATTTGGAAGGAATCCTTCTCTTGATCAGTCTATGCAAGCAATGCCCTTTCCCCATTGAAGAATCCTTCTTCCCCAAGCTTGAATTCATCTCTTCTTGATGGAGCACAAACATTTTGGAGCTATGTAGCATGCAAGATCAAATTGGATCTCTCATGAAGGATTGAAGTGGCATTAGTGGCTGCAATCTTCATCAAACAACACAAGGTAACCGATTCTTGGCTCTCATTCTCTCCCATTAAGCCTCTTGTTGAATCCTATCTACTTGTTTGAGAGGATGCATGAGTCCAAGTAGGTAATAGGAGTCCCAAACATTGTATGCATGCTAAATATTAATCTCAGTCATTCTCATTTGATCTTAAGGCATTGGAATGGATTTTATTCATACTGAAGCTTCATTGAGATTATACTTTTGCTCACCCATAACCCGTTTGGCTTCTTGTGAATTGGCTAAGCTAAGAATTGATTAATAAATCCATTGTATAAGGTGAGTTGGTAGTGAGTCACTACCGGTAAGCTCTCTATCCCTATTCCCAAATCCAATTCCATGCACTTCATGAAAAGCCCAAAATTTCCATTCCTAAAATGCATCTCATGCTAGGTGTTTAATTAATAAATGTCTGCCATGTATATTCCGGGTGAGGAAAAGCTGGATGCCAGGTGAGGTGGCAAGATAAAAGAGAGGTGACTCCCCCTTGCCATCAAAGACCCTGAAGGGGTGCACAACCCAGACCGGGGGAAACTTTACCCACTTGCCGGTGATCCAGAGCCCAAAATCGTTTGCAGGTGCAGATATTTCTTGGGAAATTGAGAAATTGACTTGGCATGATGGAAATTTTGATGACTATGGCATGACATACTCTTATGTGCATGGGATGTATGATTGTACTTCAGCAAATGTATCTTTAGATACACATGCAGCTATGTATGCAGTGATTTATAGGAATGTATTGCTTCACTTGGATTGAAGATGGATATATGTATCATGGGATACACATGTGCAGTCATATATGCAGTAAGGGTAGTGGTTATGCATGTATGAGAGCCTATCTTGTTGGATATGGTCATGGGAATGCTTACCCTTATGATCAATAATGCTGAAGTGATGCCAAACATGCTAAGGGATGCTAAAGTGATTGTATGATGCTAAGAAAACAGTGAATCCCACAGTGAAATAGAAGGGGAACCCAATTTCAGCCCTCTTGTGACTGTTTCAGGGTGCTGTAGAGAAATTTCTTGCATTTGTAGAGGTGTTGTCACTCCCAAGAATTGAGGTGCTGACCTTGGAGAGTATCCTCAAGCCTTTCCAAGAACCTTACTCAGTTTTTGATACCCACTTGGAGCATACCAAATACCTACAGCCCAAAAAACAGGCCTTTCCTAGGTGTAGACAGGATGCTGGACTGCACAGAATAGTCCCATATTTTTTATTACAAAAATGTATGTATAAAACTTGGGGATGCATGCCTATGCTCATCTCAAAGAGGGAATTTTTGCCTCCGTTTTGAACAAAAAAGTAGGTCAATCGAAGTTTTCTAGCTCTAGTTATAGCCAAAACAGTAACAGGTGGTCTCACCGAACTGCACCTAGACATGGTGGGTAACAGGGGGAAAAACAAAGAAAAAGAAGATGTTCAGCCAACAGATAAGGGATGCGCGCACCCCGATTGATTACACAAAATTTGAGGTTGAAGAGGAAGACCTATCTCACTCCATGGGAAGTCTTTGTGCAGTCAATCATACCCTCAGTTCACACGAGACTAGACATGCGGAGAGACATAGGGAAGTAATGGAAGATCAAGCTCAAATGGTGACAGAGATGTGCCAAATGACCTCTACCATGGAAGAACTTGCAGCCAAGTTCTCAATGTGGATGGATTCCCAAATGAAAGAGAAGGAAAAAGAGGATAGACCAAGCATGCAAGCTGAAAGAGTGACCATCCCATCCGTGAATGTAGCCTATGCAAGTACCCAATGTATTTTGGGAAGAACGGGCATTCCCAACATCATCTTTGAGCAAGGAGAGCCCTCACAAAGGCATGAGGAGACCATAAACAATGGGATGAGAAGTAACTCTTAGCCAACACCCGTGCCCATGCCACCTATGCATGCTCAGCCATCTTTTGGAAGGAATCACTCAAACAATGAGTCATTTCTTGGCAACCCAATGGA
This sequence comes from Lygodium microphyllum, assembly GCF_053477565.2. Classification (NCBI taxonomy): domain Eukaryota; kingdom Viridiplantae; phylum Streptophyta; class Polypodiopsida; order Schizaeales; family Lygodiaceae; genus Lygodium; species Lygodium microphyllum. The sequence continues at coordinate 15,639,240 of NC_141162.1, forward strand.
TCAGCCCCACTTTGGGTATATGGGATAGCCCCCCAACCATGAAAGGGAGTTGAGAGACAAAATCATTTTCTCAAAGTTCAATGGCCAGTCATCCTCCCCAGCTGAATTAGAAGAATGGCTCTGGAAGCTTGAAGACTACTTTGACATAATGCCAAGAAATGACGATCAAAAGATACACTTTGCCACGATACACTTAGAGGGCTTTGCCCACACGTGGTGGCGGTACATAAAGAGGGAAAATGAATAGCTTGTTGACACTTGGGATTCATTCAAAGATCTTATGATTTAATTCTTTGTATCTCCAGTTGAGAAGGAGAATCTTACAAGGCAATGGTATGGCTTAGAGCAACGTGGGGTGACAGTGCGTGACTACACAAACCAATTCCTCAATCTCGCAATGTATGTTGAGTCCATTAGTGACGATGCAAAGCTTCACAAGTACATTTATGGTTTGGATCCCCAACTCTCGGCTAATGTTTCATCCCAAAGTCCATCAGATTTGTTCAAAGCTATTGAGTTGGCTAAGAGGTACTCTCGTAAGTACCGCCGAGATGCTTCATTTTAGCATGGATAGCAAAGAGGGGCATCTCAACCACTGTTTGGGCAGCAAAGAGGACCTATGCAGTCACATTTTGGGTAGCAAAGAAGTGCTATAAGGCCCGGGCATTTTAGGGCAGGTTATAATGGTGGAAATATGCCATTCAGCACTCGAAGATCCCCTCATGACCCACCTTTAATGCCTCTAGGCAAAACAGTAATTTCAGGACTGCAAATCAAGGAAGAGCTGAAAATAGACAAGGGGATAGCAGGGTAAAAATGCTTCACCTTTTGGTGGTTAACACTCTATCCTGATGGACCTCTACAAAGAGAGGAAAGAAAAAGGACTTTGCTTTAAATGCGGGGAAAAGTATACAGTCGAGAATGCATCTAAATGTGCTTGTAGGAATGCAAAAGCAAGGGTACATAGCATGTTAGTCTTTGATGAATCTGATGAGGATCATGAGGATGCAAGTGCCTTTGTAATCACTGCCGAAAATGATGAGGTTGAAGAGGAATGTGGGCAAGAATAATTCTTTGACCCGGTTGACACCTTTCCATTTGACCCCGGCGGTCATGAAAATGTAAATATGGGTGATAAGAATGGTTCACATGCTGCTGCCACTGTTTGTACTATCTCCTTGGATGCTTGGACAGGATCTAAGAGCCCCAACACTCTTCGCCTTCAAGGCAAGATTCACGGGAAAGATGTATTTGTCTTGGTAGATAGTGGTAGCACACCTAGTTTCATAAATAGAGCCGTCATGGACAGGCTAAAATGTTTTGTCTCTGATTTACAGCAACCAATGAGGGTGCAAGTGGCCAATGAGAGTGAGGAAATTAGTACTCGTGTGTGCCCAGCTGTACTCATTAAGCTTGCTGAAAATTATGAGCAGAAAGTGGATTTGATTGCACTCAATATGGGGTCGATAGACATTGTGTTGGGCTGTGATTGGCTGAAAATTTTGGGCACCATTTCCATGGATTTTTCATTGCTATATATGCGGTTTTTCAAGGCTGGACAGCTTGTACACCTGCAGGGAATTAAAAATAGCAGTGAATTTTAGCTTATTACAGCCAAATAGCTCAAGAAAGAGTTCAAGAAATGCTCCTAGATTTTTATGCTGCAATTAAACAAGGAAAATGCAGATCAGTCCCGAAACATGCATGATAATTCAGCCCTTAAGGCTCTACTTGCCATGTATGGTGACTTGTTTCAGTTACCTACAGCATTACCTCCCAAGAGAGCGGTTGATCATCCCATTGATTTGGAGCCCCACTCCAAGCCGGTCAATAAACCCCCTTATAGATTGTCCAAATGTCAAAGAGAAGAAGTGGCCAAGCAGGTCAAGGATTTAGTAGATATGGGATTCATTGAGCCTAGCTCATCCCCTTTTGCATCACCTGTCTTGCTGGTCAAAAAGAAAGATGGCACTTTCAGGATGTGCATAGATCACAGAGATCTGAATAAGATCACTATCAAGAATAGATACCCTATTCCTAGGGTGGATGACCTATTAGATGAGTTGAAGGGAGCTAAGTATTTCACAAAGATTGATTTGAGATCCGGCTACCATCAGATACGCATGCATGAAGGGGATGAGATAAAGACTCCATTTAGGACTGATCATGGGCTCTATCACCTCTTGGTCATGCTCTTTGGCAATGCACCAACCACGTTTCAAAGCCTCATGAACAAAATACTTCAACCTTACTTATTCAAATTTATATTGGTATTTTTCGATGACATCCTCATTTATAGTCGCTCAAAGGAAGCTCACCTTATGCACATGAGGCAGATATTTGATATACTTAGGCAACATAGACTCTTTGCTAAGGAGACAAAGTGTTCGTTCATGCAGACTAAGGTTGAGTACTTGGGACACATTGCTAGTGAGGCAGGCATTAGATCTAACCCAAAGAAAGTGTAGTGTGTCAGAGATTGGCCCACACCTGCAAATACTACCTCTTTGGGAGGATTCTTGGGCCTCTCCTCATTTTACCGCAGATTCATTCGGCACTATGCCACGATTGCAGCCTCTCTCACTAATAGGCTGAAGAAAGAAGCATTTTTCTAAGATGCATTGGTAGATAGAAGCTTTAATCAACTGAAAGATTTGCTTACTTCAACCCCTATCTTGGTATGTCCTGATTTTTCTAGGGAATTCACCATTCAATGTGATGCTAGTGGGAGAGGAATTGGTGCATTCTTGTTGCAAGAACATGGGGTCATAGCTTTTGAGAGCCAAAAGCTGGCTAAAAATGAGAGGGTTATGAATGTCTATGATTAGGAAATGCTGGCCATCCTTCATGCCATCAAGAAATGGCATCATTATTTGTATGGCAGCCGATTTAGAGTGAAAAGCGACCATAGAGTACTCAAGTACTTCTTGTCTCAGTCAAATCTGACTCTGAAGCAGAGGAGATGGGTAGCCACCTTACAGAACTAGGACTTTGACATCACCCACACTTGTGGGAAGGACAATGTAGTGGCTAATTCCCTATCTAGCATGTGGGCATGTAAAGTCTCTGCTATCATGGAGTTACACATTGATTAGATACATGAGCTTCAAGAGGCTTATCTGTTAGACGCCGATTTCACCAATGTATTTTAGAAATTACAGCAAGGACAATGTGTGGAAAACTCTTCGTATCAGCTAAAAAATGGGCTTTTATGGTATAATGACCGAATTGCCATCCCTCATGCTTCCCCATTCAAGCAAAAAATCATGCAGGAGATGCATTCAGCCCCTATAGCTAGTCATTTGGGAGTCTTCAAGACCTATGACAAAATTGCTAAAAGCTTTTACTAGAAGGGTCTTTGGAGAGATGTGAAAGACTTTATCTTGGGCTACATGCCTTGTGAGTAAAACAAGGACAGCACCTTAAAACCAGCTAGTTTACTTCAGCCATTGCCTATGCCTGAAGGCAAGTGGACACACATCACTATGGGCTTCATTACCGGCCTACCGGTGACCAAGGAAGGTTGGGACAACATCTATGTAGTTGTGGACAGGCTCACAAAGGCAGCCCATTTCATTCCCACAAAGACTCAGTATAATGCTTCTCAAGTAGCTAGCCAATTCATGGAATATGTTTTCAAATTACATGGCTTACCACAGGTCATTGTGCATGACCGAGATGCTAAGTTTATGAGTAACTTTTGGCGGGTAGTTTTCAGCTCTATGGGCACTCGGTTAGCCCCTTCCACTGCTTACCATCCATAGATAAATGATCAGACAGAAAGGGTTAACAAATGGCTGAAAATTCACTTGAGGCATTTCTGTCATGATGTGCAGCATGCTTGGGACTCATGGTTGCATTTGGCTGAGTTTTCGTATAATAACTCTACACATGCTAGCATTGGAGATTCACCTTTTGAGGCCCTGTATGGCTACAAGGTGCCCCTTCTTGTGGTTATCTTCAATGATAAAATAAATCCACAAAGCAAGGAAGAATTGGATAGAATGCAGGCCTTACTTCAACAGTGTAAAGCTAACTTGAAGAGAGCTCAAGATCAAATGAAGCTTTATGCTAATGACAAAAGACAGGATGTGGAGTTCCAAGAAGGGGATTTGGTGCTCTTAAAAGTACCTAAGTCTAGATATGCCTCCCTTAAAGATGGGTCCAGCAATAAGTTGGCACACAGGTTCTATGGACCATACCAGATTTTATCCGAGACCGACTGCAAACAGCACTCTATTTTAAAGCAGATTTTATTCTGTACTACGAACAGCAATGCACACCATGCATGGGCTGAAAGTACTTCTCGAGAGCTCCGTTTTGATGTATAGCACACCCCGTCAGAGCCTCCCACAGAAAGTTATGACAGATTCACTACAGTAGGGTCCTGTAGTAAATAGCTTGTTGTCCACTGTCTGCAGCCCACATTTACTCCAGATATTTGGGTCAGAACAACTCATGTTTATAACTCCCCAATAAGGCCCATATATCGTACATACCCCATGACTTATACTACACAATAATACCTCTTCATTCATCAGTATACCCTTGTAATAAAGCAGCAAAGTAGTACTCTGATCGACCCCTCCCAGTTACCACGCGTGCTCAAATTGTTTTTGAGGGCAAAAACCTTCGGGTGGGGATGGAATGTAAGAGAGGGGGAGTTAATAATGGGAAAATACTAGCTACACTGGCTGGTATATAAGGTGAGAGAGACTTAATTTTTCATCATCAAATAAGTAATACAAGTCTTCTTTCTCCTTCACCTTGCTCTCCAAGTTTCCATGTCTTCTCTCTCTCTCTTCCTGTCTTTCTCTCTCCATTTCTAGTATTTCTCTCTCCTCGTACTTGTCTTTCTCTCTCTTCTGCTCTTCTTCTTCTTCTTCTCTGCAATCTTCTCTCTCTTCTTCTCTCTCCCAGTCCCTCTCCTTGACACTTTGCTTTTGTTTTTAACCTTCATGGCTATGTCTCTATACTAGCCACTAGGATATTAGGCCTAGGGTGTCTATCCCTTGTGGAATTGGTCTCAGACCAGGCATAGATCCAATGGATCTATCTACACATCTCCATTTAAATTCCTTTTGAATTATCTCTTCTCTGCATTTACATAATAAATTCATTTTATTATTTACTAATCAGTAAAAAAATTATTCGCTCTTCATTACTAAACATTGATCAAGATTAAAACAAGTTCTTTCTGCACTCTTATGTATACACATACATTGTTTATTTTAAACCCCCATATCTCTTCTTAATTATCAACTATCCTAGTGGCCTTCACTCTTTATCTTAACAATCATCTAAGCATTTTTTTAAATGAATAACTTGTCAAAGTTTAATATAGATACTGAGACATCCCCTCAGGTTATCATATAAATAAATTATTATTTTTATGTTGTTTATAATTCAGTTAAGGATTGTAGTTATTTTCTAACTTAGAAACTATCATGAAATACCCTTACATTCCTTTTTTTCTCCCCATGTCATAAATTAACACACCGCGTATACTCTTAATTATGTCAAATCAAAAACACCATGCTTATACTGATATTTTCTTTAACAAGAATAACATTAAATCGTTTTTAAAATTAATTTCCAAGAAATTTACTAAATCACCAAAAATTTGACCTCCAGATTTTCCATGAAAAGATCATAATTTTTATTGATGCAAAACATAAATTTTTAAATTAAAAACTAAAATATTTACTAAAAAATAATCATTTTTGAATTTTTCAACATTTTTAATGATCTCTAAATATTATCAAAAAATTTCAATAAACTTTAAATATATTTATGAAAAAAACATTATAACTAATAATTATGTAACCAATAATTTTATAAAAATTCATCTATGCCATTTTAAAGCTATTTTAAAGTAATTTTAGTTATTTTTTATTTTTAAAATATAAAATTAGTCATATATAAATATAAAAACCCATTCAAAGTGAAAATGAGGTTTAAAAATATTTTATAAAAATTATAAACCAAATAAACATTTCTGCTAAATCACATATTTTTGTTAAACGAGGTAAGGCACTTAGTAAAGTGCAAGAGTCGCAATTGCGCTTTTGGAAACCGTGTCCTTTGTAGTTTGGCCAAGAAGAAGTCTACCCAATTATTGTGCACCGGAAGCTCATCATTTCTCGTCTCCCAAGAGATCCATTTGCCAATTGCATGGTTGCCTTAAAAATGGCCCCTTAGAACTCTTTTAGATTAATCTTAAGCTTGAAAGTATGGCTTCCATAGAGTTGGGAATGACGACTTGTGAAGGAAAGAAGACTTCCATAGAGTTGGGAATGACGACTTGTGAAGGAAAGAAGACTAATTGATTATCTTCTCAATTTGTCTATGAAATCATGCGTGAGGCCAGGTGATTGGAAGCCCAAAAATATTCATTCTACCAGCTTGCCACTTCACTTTAGGTGGGTACATTAAAGCTCCAATTTAGTGTTTAGGAAGAAGACATGGCGATGATCTTCAACAACAAAGCATTGACTTCAATTCTCCCCTCTCGCTCTCCATGAGTTGTGTGGCTTCTTGATCATTGAGCTTGCTAGTGAAGACAATATCCCCATGAACAAGTACCACACCATTAGTTTTAGCAAGTTCACTTGAAGGAATATAAGAAATGTATTCATTCCTTTGCCATATAAGAAACACAAATAAGGGGCAAGCTTTTTCCCTATATTGTAGTTTCTTGAAAGATTCTCTTGTCATAACAGCACCAATGATGCCTCTCCCTGTATTATGTTGTACAGGACATAATCTCGTTCCCAGATGTAGGTGAGGTCCTTGAGGGTGGCGTTTTTGCAAAGACTATGGATGTTGCCAAGGATGGTATCAACACCATGGCACCTTCAGAAATTGTGGTCCATGTGCTCCTTGTGTTTGTGGTTGTATCATCATTATCGTCTTCTCCTTCTCCTTCATCATCATCATTATATGTTCCTTGTGTTGCAGCAGTGGCTGCTCCCAAGCGTCCTAGTTTGGGCCTCAACAAGTCTATAAGACCTCGGGCCCTTGCAATGGCTAGTTGCTTACTTGCCCCACATTTTTCTTCACAGCCCTAGGCCATGGATCTCTCAAAGGGGGCCCCAAAGGTGGTGGAGGAGGCTATGACTACTCCTATGGCAGCCCCGAAAGCAGTGGTAGGGGCGGTGGCGGCTCGAGAAGTGCTGGTGGCAGTGTGGCAGCGCCATGTCGAGGGGTGGCCCATGGCTCTCTCTCTCTCTCTCTCTCTCTCTCTCTCTCTCTCTCTCTGTGCATGCATTCTTAATGTAACCATGTCTATATGTTTTGAGCCTTGGAGACTATGGCTTATATAGCCTTTGCCTCTCCTCCCTCGTTCAACGGCCTTTGCTCCCTCCATCTCCACATTCATGCTTTGCTTCGTCGGATCGATTCGAGATTGGCATCCGGCCTTTGTGGGCTGATTGGCGTACCTTACGTTGCCTACAAGCTTTGCTCAATATTATCGACGATCAATCGCCTCTTCCTCTTACTCAAGACCCCTCCTTCTTCAACGACGTCCTGCAATGGTTTTTTTCTTTCCTAATTTTCATTTTTATTTCTTCAATTCATTTGCTTCCCTCCCTCCTCTAAACCTTAGAATAGACATTAAAACAATCAAATAGAAATGTACCAATCAGCCCTCTTCCTCAACTGAGCCTAAACCACCATCATCTTTACGTTTTTTAGCCCACGACTCATCATCACAATCTCTTCATTCATTCTAGAACTAGCTCCACACCCTTGCAACCACCACATGCATAGCCACATAGAGAGAAGTTGATAGAGGAGAAGAGGAGAAAAAGAGTAAAGAGGAAATTTCAGATACTAATTCGTCGCTCTTTCTCACTCTATCCTCACATACTACCTCAAATATACTATTCACCACAAGGAATGGATAAAGAGAAAAAATAATGAAAGAGAACTTCAAATATGTAATACCTTAGCTTAGCATTCACTCCGTGAGTTGTTTATGAATACTTATCTTTGAAGATGTTGCTACCATCACATTCTTCCATAGAGCCTTTAGAACTTTGAATCCCATGATGGTTCGCATTTTTTATCTCCACATCACATAGAGTCGTTAGATTTGTATATAGTTGTGGGTAGACTAGGTGTGAGGTATTCATAGAGGGTTCATGCATCAAACCCTTAAAAGAATAAGGGTGTGTCAAATGATCCTCACATTGAGCTCATAAAGTGTAACACTTTGGCTTGGTGGCCTAGCCAAGGATACTTTGGTTAAGGAGATATCATGTGCTTTCCATTGCGGGTTACGAGGGGCATGCAAGTGTTACTTAGGTGATGTGCCAAACTACCACAAAGCTCCTAGGCCTACCTCAAGTAATAATAATTGCCAATAGGAAAATTCTAGATTGGTTATGGTTGGGATTCACCAAGGATCAGATTTTATCTATAACACCACCTTTCTCCCGTACAAAAAATTCCTTGTATCGACATCTCCTAGCTAGTAAACTGTAGAGACACGTCCTCCAAAAATAGCAACTATAACGTGTCCGCTTGTAGGACACGTCTTAGCAACCCATCAGGAAGAGAGTCCAGAAAGCACCGCCCGGCACTCCCACAGAATGTCACGGGGTTTGTGATCTAGGTCTTCCCGAGTTTGCCATGAAGCGGAAGCATTCTAGCTATTCCCACTTAGAACTGACCTAAATCAGGGTTTCCCTAATGGTCAAGTTCCTTGGAGGTAACTAGCATCGAGCCCCAGACGAACTACTTTACGCAGAAACATCAGGGTCGAAGCGGATTTATACTGCACTTGGTTCAAGGAGAATGGGAAACGAGAGGGATGCGAAGCTCGACCTCTTTGCCCATAAGGCATAGTCCCATTCTGTTCCCCTAAAACAGTATAAATCGGGATTCTAGCTCTCTAGATTCTAGGTCATCGTTACCTTGCTGTCAATTCCGTTGAGAAAAGTTCTCGGCCAATCAGGACCACCCTTTCGTAGGACGGACCCATGGTCACATCCACCACACTTTCCTTGGGTTGCTTTAGTTGTCTAATTACCTACCACATTTAGTTTGAGAAGCAAAAATAGCTTCCTTAATTAGCCAATTAATCACCGGTTCCTTCACGTAACTTAAGCACTGATATAGAAAAACAATGTCAAGCAAGTTCCTTTTCAACAATTGATCTTTATTTATCAGTCTTTGGAATACATCATATAATCCAGCCCGAAGGCTATTCCATAATCCACCTGAAGGCAATTCCATAATCCGCCCGAAGGCAATTCTAGCGATCCTCAGGGATCGCTATTCCAAGTTTCCACCCGTAGACTAGTATGCGGGCCTTGAGATCCAATCTCGAGTCATGTCAGCCTCTTGTGCAGGGTTCGAAGGCAAGGGATTTACGGCCAGAGCCCCCTCTGGCACCCAAGCGTCCTCTTGCTCCAAGTAGCACCCACAGAGAGACCTCTCGCGGCGGGTTCGGTCCACGTACCCAACGTGGCTAACAACCCCCTTGGATAGGGTCAAGTATACAATCAGGGGTAACTAATGCTGTCTCTTCATCTAGGCTTTCAACTTGAAGCATTAGTTATTTTCCAGCATTAGTTCATTGAGCAAAGAAGTACAAATAGTGCACCTAAGTGTACAAACACAAGCATTCCAGTGGTTGTTTGTATGACCAACTACTAAGGTGTAAATTCTTCTCTTCGAATGCATCCAGCATTCGATCCAAGATCAATTGCGACTTGGGAAGATCCCAAGGGTTTCATAAGCTGAGTTGCTTGTTTACCCTTTTATCCTTGGGTTAGGGTTTATACCCAGTTAACCCAAATTGTTTCCACCTTACGTTTCCTTAAATTAAAGACAAAAAATCCTGGGCAACCTCGTCACTCTAACTTGATGGGTCAATTGCTTGCTAGGCAATTCATAATTATCCTAACTTGGCAAACCAGCCTCATAGAAGGGTGATGTAGCAGGATGTCTACTCATCCTCTAGATAATTAGACTTGTATTTAGAACCCACCAACCTTGTTCTAAGGAGTGGCAATACTATTTTGTGATTTAGTCACAAAATCATGCGACGTTGCAACTTGTTGCACGAGACAAGTGTCGTGCCTAACTTGTGGGACTATTTCTCCCATCACACGGTATTCCCGGGTAAAGAATACTTTGGTCAAGATGTAGGGTTTAGGAGTCCTCTTGACCCAACCCAACCCTAACCCTACTAGGCCGATGACGCTTTGGCCCTAGGGTTCCTCAATCCATACGGAAGCCTAGTATTTGGTCAATTTTATCCTTAGGGTGTGAACTCTAGATCATTCTTGCATGGCAATTAGCTAACCCTAACATCCCATGAATGTGGGTAGGATCTTTGGGATCGAAAGTCCTAAATCGACATCCCAAGTGTGATACTAGGCAGAATTTTAACGTAACTTAACCCTACCTAGCACTTTGAGGTGATAGTTATTTTGCAATCTAATCGTACCTTTATGATTTTCATGTCGATTACTTAGTTGATTTAATTAACCCATGATTGAAGACGAACATCCTTTTTAAACCATGAATGTGGGTAGGATCTTTGGGATCGAAAGTCCTAAATCGACATCCCAAGTGTGATACTAGGCAGAATTTTAACGTAACTTAACCCTACCTAGCACTTTGAGGTGATAGTTATTTTGCAATCTAATCGTACCTTTATGATTTTCATGTCGATTACTTAGTTGATTTAATTAACCCATGATTGAAGACGAACATCCTTTTTAAAGATGCAATTGCTTCCTTTTAAATTAGCAAGTACCTTTCCCTAGAAGATGCAAATAACTGCAAGATATGACATTCCATGCAAATATGTGATTTCAAGACCATAGACTTTTTCCTTCTATGCATCTACAAGATCTACAATGATCGTTACTTTTCCTTGCCTAAACTATAATGATGCAACGAAATCAAAGCTTTAATATTTTTAATGAAGAGGCATTCAATCTTTGATAAAAGAATTCATGCATGAGCGAATGCCATGAGTCCATAATGACTTAGTCCTTCCTTTTTGCACTTAATCCAATCTAAAATGTAACCATCTTCTCGTGCAATTTGCAAGTTCATAATTCCTTTCCATGTATTGCAACTATTTGGACATCATTCAATGGGCATCTAAGATTATCCTCTATATGAACCACAGCCATGAATTTAATTCATAAGTGCATCATGCAACATAAGCTCTATCCTTCTTAGCACGATATCATCTTCTAAGTTACGCATTATACGTTCAAGAAGATTGCAACTATCCTTGTCCACGGGAGTGCGAGCAATTCCAATATTCGACATGCACTCCACTTTGTAAATCGAATGAATAAATGCATTTATAACTTCCCTACGAAAAATTAAACATGCTTAAATGCATTCTTATCATGTAGGTTTATTAATGGAACCTGGGCATTAGGACTCGGAGCGTTGTCCACACATGTAATCGGGTTGGAAGCTCCCGCGTGTGTGCCTCGCGACTTTTACTTTGGAGCCATCGATGGCATGGTGGACTTGGGCTCCGCGAATTCTCCTTGCCCTTTTTCTCGATCTCCGAAACTGCCTATTAGGCCGATAGTTCTTTCCCCGCGCAGAAACTTGGGCTTACAAGACCGGTTTTAGAAACCCGGGGAAGGCACACGTAAACAAGGCTTATGGAGGCCTTCAATGGAAGCTTCCAAAAAGAAGCTTCCAAGCTCCTATTCAGAGAAATGACGTGGATAGAGAATGATTGGAGAGGAGGAAGATGACGACGATGCTGAAGAGGATGATGGTGGTGATGGTAATGATGATGAAGATGATGGTGATGTGGACGGCAGGGGCGCACAACCTAGCGGCAACGGAATGGTGGTGGCAGCAATGGTGGCTCCTCATGGCAGCACATGGCACACGATTCCCTCCCCTCCCTCCCAAGCTTGAGAGGGGGGGGTCATATATAGGTGGAAGGGGGAGGGATAGCCATACACATGGCTGGTTGCATGCTTCCTCCTCCCCCCGTGCTCTCCTACTCCTCTCACACTCCCTCTCCCCCGCCATGCAACGGCTAAAGGGGAGGGGTTAATAGTAAAAAAAATTGCAAAATTTTATCCATTATCCATTTGCCTTTTCCCATGAAGGGTGTTCCCACGTGGAACTACGAGTTTCAAGCCTCAGCTCTTGTGCTCCATGTGGGCTAGAGTTCATTGATGCACACGGAGTAAGTACTTAGCCAAGGGTCTTCTTGTCGCAAGGAGGTTACTTGAATTTGCTCTTGCACGGGGTGTGTGGGGTGTTTCCGTGTGGAACTACGGGTTTCAAGCCTCGGCTCTTGTGCTCCATGCGGGCTAGAGTTCATTGATACATGCGGAGTAAGTACTTAGCCAATGGTCTTTTTGTCACGGGGAGGTTACTTGAATTTGCTCTTGCGCGGGGTGTGCAGGGTCTAAAATCATTAATATTTTGTGCGGAAATATTACAGCAACAATGAACACCACATGTGCATTAATTAATGTAAAAATTTGGTAACAATGTGCCAATTGTGTAAAATTTGCAATAGTAGGCATTGTTTCTAGGTGTTGTCATTCTCCCACACTTAATTGCGAAGTGTCCTCGCGAGCATAGCTACATCACAAACATCCAGCATCGCTAACATAGCTACCATGGAGCACTGCAATGCAACCTCAAAAGAAAAAGTATACTCTCCCTCGCTTAATTGCAAAGTGTCCTCGTGAGCATAGCCACAAGAGCTACAAAACCACACATAGAAAACTAGTAGACATTGAAAAGATAGGAACATATTTACTAGTGTCATATTATTAAGCAAGCAAGACAAATGTTTCAATTAAGTTGTGTAAAAACTTGTGCATGCTAACATTCCCCTAACTCACTCTTCCCAATAAAGTGCATAACATAGCTTCATTGAGTGCATAGAATATACTAACTAGAAATGGTGCGCAGATCGGACGCAGGTAGCTCACGTAGTAAATTCCCAAAGGTCCCCAAGAACAAAATACTCTACTTTTTAGCACAAAGACCAATGTAAAAGCAAGCACGACATGAGACAAAAGACAAATTGGGTTGAATCTCCCCCATGCCTTGTGTGAGCGCTTCACAAAGCATGTATTTAATATATATTTCCAATCTTTTTGCTCAAAAATAGCCCAATTACAAAAATATGACAAGCTTTTAGCTTTTGAGTTTGCTTTCTACCAAAAATAGGAAAATAAAGCTAATGGACGGTGCCCAAAGAGTCTGGCACGCCCAATCTCAATGTCCAAATAAAAATAGCATATCCAGGCGCATAAGCGCATACAAAATAATAATAAATAGTCGATGTCTCTATAGACATAATCAAAATATAGGCGTGGCGCCTATCAAAATATAGTCGAAAGATCGGAAACCCGCTAGACTCCAATGCTTTCCTCCGCCACTGCTGCTATCTCTACACATCAACTGAAGCATTCACAATCGTTAGTAAAATAACACAATTAAACCGACAAAAGTGAATACCTAGCAGTCTTCAGCTACATAAATAAATCAACTGGTTAGAAATAAATCCTAACCTTAATTTATTACGAGTGCGCACTCTAAACTCATAAACGTTTATTAAATTAATATGCATTTTGCGGAATCACCCGCTATGGAATCACCCATGTACACACTAAATTAATGAAACGCCCGAAAAGGACAGGCGTCCCCATCAACTTCTCGCACAAAGAATCCTCTTTGCGTATGAGCCCCGGTCATCTAAGTTTACGGAATCCACCGTAAAACCTCACGGAATCCACCGTAGAATATGCCTCCTGGCATCATACCCCCGGGGTGGGATAGCAATTGACCTCAATTGCTATTAGCTCAATGTGGAGCTAACAGAGTGGGGAAAGCATTTAGGTCTCTAGCGTGCATCCATTGTGCTTCTTCTACAGGATGATTCTTAAATTTCACGAGATATCTAGAGTACCTTCGGCCAGTTCTAGTGGTCATGTAATCAGTGTCTATAATGGCTTCTGGTTCAAGGATTTCAGTCTCTTCTTCTAGTAAAGGTGGGTTTTCATAGACAGGGTGGATAGGTAATTGTCCTCTAAATGGTCTCAATAAACTAATATGAAAGGTATTATGAATTTTCCAATGAGATGGCAGTTCTAACTTGAATGCATTGTCATTAATCTTATGAATGATTCTAAATGGTCCGTAGAATCTAGGGGCTAATTTGACAACTGGATGTCTATCTATACTTTGCAGTCTACGCTTTTCTATTCTAAGCCAAACATAATCATCAACTTTGAAATTCATGGCTTGTCTTTTCTTGTTGGCTTGTTTGGTATATGATTGTTGGGCTTTAGCAATCATATCCTTTACTTCATCAAAAATAGTGTTATGCATAACAGCAATATCATCGGCACTTTGTATTCTATTAGACAAAGATGCAACAGGTGTAGATAATCTATATCCATAAATAACTTCAAAAGGTGCTTTCTTTGTAGATGTGTGCGGTGTATTATTATATGCAAACTGTAATAAATGTAAATGAGTATCCCATGTCTGAGGTTTAGAGATAGTGTATGCACGTAAAAGATCTAAAATAGTGCTATTTGTGGCTTCTGTTTGTCCATTTGTTTCTGGATGAAATGCAGATGAGAAATCAATCTTTGTGCCTAGATTTGCAAACAGTGTAATCCAGAAATTATTACAAAATCTAGAATCTCTATCTGAAATAATCACTTTCGGCAATCCATGGTTAGTAAAAACAGTTTTCAAAAATAACTGTGCTGCTTGTGATGCTGTTAAAGTTTTCTTACATGCAATGAAATATGCTTGCTTACTAAATCTATCTACAATTGTCCAAATCATGTCATGGTTAGATTTAGTATTTGGTAAGCCAGTAATGAAATCCATAGATATATGTTCCCAAGGTTTAGATGGAATAGATAAAGGCATTAATAACCCATACTGTTTACCATGATGTCTCTTTATTCTTTGACAAATCAGACATTCAGAAACAAAATTAGACACATCTGCATCCATATGCGGCCAATAAAAATCTTCAGTTAACATGCGTAATGTAGAAATGATACCTCTATGACCTTGATATGGGGGACAATGAATTTCATTTAAAACAAAAGATCGGAATGGAATAGTAACACACAGTCTCTTTTCAAAGAACATGAATCCATCATTATATGACAATGAATCAACAGGAATGAAATTATTTTGAACTAATTTTTGCCAATCAGAATGAAAAGTAATATCCTTGTGATATGTGTCTTTCATAGCAATCAAAGAATCAAAAGATATGATAGAAATGTTATGAATTGCAGGTCTTCTACTTAATGCATCAGCAACTACATTTTCTTTTCCAGGTTGGTATTGAATGATAGGATGGAAACTTTGAATGAATGAAGCCCATTTGATATGACGGTCAGAAATTTGGGGTTGGCTAAGTAGATGTCTAATGCTTTGCTGGTCGGTCTTTATCATGAATTCTGAACCCATTAGATAATGCTTCCATTGTTTCAATGCTTGTACAACTGCTAAGAGTTCCTTGTCATAGGTGGAATATTTAAGCTCAGAGGGTTTCAGCTTAGAACTAGAATATGCTATTGGATGGTTGTCTTGCATTAACACGGCTCCTATTCCTGATCCGCTAGCATCAGTCACAACTAAAAAGAATGGTCGGTTAAAGTCAGGCAATTGTAGAACAGGGGCATTGGTCAATGCACGTTTAAGTAAATCAAAGGATTTCTGCTGGTTTTCAGTCCATTGATAAACAATGCCTTTCTTAAGAAGTTTGGTCAGTGGTAAAGCAAGTAATGAGAAATTACGTACAAACTTCCTATAGAAACTAGCAAGACCAAGGAATGAGCGTAATTCATGTACATTTTTAGGAATAGGCCAATGCAATATTGCGTCAATTTTCTTAGGATCAACTTTTATTCCTTCTTTTGATACAATATGACCTAGATATTCTATTTCTGTCTTAAAGAATTCACTCTTGTCAGGATTTGCAAACAATTGATTTTCTTTCAGTAATTGAAAAACTAATGATAAATGCTCATAATGCTCTTTTTCACTTTGACTGAATACTAAAATATCATCAAAGAAAACAATCACACAATATTGATATTTTAGAAAAATACGATTCATCATTCTACTGAAAGTGGCAGGTGCATTAGTTAATCCGAATGGCATAACTAAGAATTCGTAATGGCCAAACTGTGTCCTGAATGCAGTCTTAAATATGTCGGATCTATCTAGCCTCACCTGATGATATCCAGATTTAAGGTCGATTTTACTAAATATAGAAGATCCTTGCAGTTTGTCCATAAGGTCATCAACTCTAGGTATAGGATACCTATTCTTTACAGTGATCTTGTTTAATGCTCGGTAGTCAATACACATCCGATAAGTATTATTCTTTTTCTTGACTAAGAGCACAGGTGCACCGAATGGAGAACTGCTAGGTCGAATTAAACCTCTATTTAGTAATTCTTCTACTTGAGTCTGGATTTCTTTTTGCTCTATTTGATTGTGCCTATATGGGGCTTTGCAAGGTGGTTGTGTGCCAGGTATTAGGTCAATCTTATGGTCTTCTGGTCGTGATGGAGGTAAACCTGGTGGTAGGTCTTCTGCGAAACAATCCTTAAAATATGCAAGAAATTCCTTATGCCTAGGGTGCATATGAGTTTCTTTTGCGTGCAATTCATTCACCCAAATGAGATATGATTTAGTATTCTTGCGTAGTGCACGTTTTGCTTGAGTATGCGAAAGCAGTGGAAACATATGAGATGCATGCATACCAAATAATGTAATAGATTTTCCTTGAAAATTTATATTCATTGTGTGTGTGGAATAATCTATATTTGGATTATGTTGGTGTCTCCATGGCATTCCTAGAATAATGTCGCTAGACTGTAATGGGACAACTAAGAAATTTCTTCTTTCAATATATGGACCAATTTGAATTTCTAAATTTTGAACTTCTTGTGTGCCATTGTACCTAGTGCCTAAAAATGTAGCTTTTATGCGATAGTGCGTAGGTACTGTATGCAATTTCAATTCCTTTACCAATTTTGCTGAAATAAAGTCATGCGTACTACCGTCATCATGCAATACAGTTCTTTCTTTTCCATGCACCATACATTTCATAGTCAACAATGAATGTAAAGTAGGCATACCTGGTAAAGTGTCGGAAGTAGTAGTAAGATCATCTTCTTCTTCAGTGAAGTCCGGCATATCCTCATGCTCGTCTTCGTCCATAGCTCCAAGGTAGTTGATATGTGCTGATGGCTTCTTTGAATGACAATTTGCTGCGAGATGGCCTGGCTGGTGACACTTGTAGCATACGATAGGCTTGGCTTTGGTCACATTATTTGCAATGGCTGGGAGTCTGGGTATATTTGGATTTGCTTGTTGGATAGGCTTAGGATTTGGATTGACAGTGGATGGTAATGCGGGTGGTTTAGGCCAATTCTTGCGGAAAGATGGTGATGAAAAACGACCTGGATTAAACCTTCTGAAATTTGAATTGAATTGTTTAGATCCATAATTACCGTTTGCTTGGAATGGCTGTGGTCGTCGATCTCTTCCACGTAACTTATCTTCAGTGTCGTGAGCTAAGGAGATAGCATCTTCAAGGGTAGCAGGCTTGAACATATTCACCTCAGCGTAGTAATGTCCAAGAAGTCCAGACATGTACTTCCGCTTATGGGTCGTCTCTGGTACGTCTTCAAGCATGCGTAGCTGTAGAAGTGCATTCCAAAAACGCTCTGTATACTGTGGAATAGGCTCACGGTCGCGTTGTTGAAGTAAATCCCATTGCTTGATTGCCTTCTCATGAAATTGCGGTGGAAGGAAATTTTGCATGAACTTCTTCTTAAAATCTTCCCATGTAGCAGGACATTCTATGCTCTTGCGGACGACAGTCCACCAAAGTGATGCTCTATCTATCAGATGATTAGTAACACACTTGATTTTATCTTTCTCAGGATAAGTTTCCTCATGGAAATAGTCATCAAACTGGCTAATGAATGATAAAACAGTCTTTCCCTCTCTTATGCCATTGAAAGTGCGAAACTTGAAACTTCGTTTACTTATCTTGGATTCCTTGCGAATGGTTTGTGCTTCAAGAGTGGCGTCGATGGTACGGCGTATCAAATCTTCAGCTTGAGGTTCTTCTTTATCAGTGGACGCTCCTTGTAGCTTTGTCAATTGCGCTTGCAAGGCTTGCCTAGCTCTTCGCTCTTCGTCTAATTGCAACATGATAAGATCCAGCTTTTGCTCCATGGTAGGCTCGGGTAGGTCGTCTTCAGCCATAGGATCATCCATATGTGGGGTAGTCATCCTGTAAAACTCAACAAACCTTTTCTCACTCAAAATCAGTTAGCGGGATGAGCGTAGCTCAAATTTGGGGTTACAAGGCTATGTATTTTTGGGTATTTTCTTCTTCAATTTTTAGAAATTCTGAAATATTTCTGTCTCCGTTTGCTGAAAGTACTTCAACCAACTTGCAGATAGGTAAAACAGCTTGCTGCGAACAACTTTCCAGTTCTGAGTTTTTGCAAACGAACAAGTCTTCTAGGAGTTTCGAGCGTTAGTCAGTTCTGATTTAGTCTGACTTGCAGAGTTGCAGACTTAACAGACTTGCAGGGTTGTTGACTTGCTGGACTTAGCCGATTTGCAGAACTTGCAGTACTTGATTAGTGTCGACTTGCGAAACTTGTCTTCTGGAGTGCGTGACCGAGAGTTTACAGACTTGTCTGCCCAGTAGAACTTGCAGAGTAGAGTAGGATTTAAGCTTAATTAGTTAAGCTTAAAGCTTAATAATAAGAAGAAGGCCGCCGTTTTTCTGATCGTGGGGGGGGGGGGGGGCCGTTTTTGATTCCGCCGAAAATTTCGGAGCTTCTCTTGTTGATCACGATTTGAAGATTATGAAGCTAATAAGCTTCTTAAGCTTAAAACTAAGCTTTTTGATGAAATAGATAAGAAATTTCTCACTGGTTGATCACGACTTGTTCATGGAGTTGAGGGAGTGGTCCTCCGCCGACAGAGAGTGGTCCTTCGCGATCTGAGAGTGGAAACAGGGGTTCTTGATCGCCAGAAGTCTGCCTGTATCGACGGTTCGCGACGAGATTGACTGTAGAGGCCGTTTGTTCCTGGAGCTCCGCCTTCGCCCGAGATTGGTAGCGATTGGAAGCCCTTGGTCTCTGCTCCGCTCTGATACCACTGGTGCGCAGATCGGACGCAGGTAGCTCACGTAGTGAATTCCCAAAGGTCCCCAAGAACAAAATACTCTACTTTTTAGCACAAAGACCAATGTAAAAGCAAGCACGACATGAGACAAAAGACAAATTGGGTTGAATCTCCCCCATGCCTTGTGTGAGCGCTTCACAAAGCATGTATTTAATATATATTTCCAATCTTTTTGCTCAAAAATAGCCCAATTACAAAAATATGACAAGCTTTTAGCTTTTGAGTTTGCTTTCTACCAAAAATAGGAAAATAAAGCTAATGGACGGTGCCCAAAGAGTCTGGCACGCCCAATCTCAATGTCCAAATAAAAATAACATATCCAGGCGCATAAGCGCATACAAAATAATAATAAATAGTCGATGTCTCTATAGACATAATCAAAATATAGGCGTGGCGCCTATCAAAATATAGTCGAAAGATCGGAAACCCGCTAGACTCCAATGCTTTCCTCTGCCACTGCTGCTATCTCTACACATCAACTGAAGCATTCACAATCGTTAGTAAAATAACACAATTAAACCGACAAAAGTGAATACCTAGCAGTCTTCAGCTACATAAATAAATCAACTGGTTAGAAATAAATCCTAACCTTAATTTATTACGAGTGTGCACTCTAAACTCATAAACGTTTATTAATTTAATATGCATTTTGCGGAATCACCCGCTATGGAATCACCCATGTACACACTAAATTAATGAAACGCCCGAAAAGGACAGGCGTCCCCATCAACTTCTCGCACAAAGAATCCTCTTTGCGTATGAGCCCCGGTCATCTAAGTTTACGGAATCCACCGTAAAACCTCACGGAATCCACCGTAGAATATGCCTCCTGGCATCAAGAAAGCTTTCTAGAGCCGCTAAACAACAACAATCCCTCTAAGCTAGAAAATGCCACACTACTATCCCATTAGGAATGTTGCTTCTGAAATAGCCTCACTGATAAGGTCCATGCCTAACAAAGAACCCAAACAAAGCAAGCTAATATTATGACACCAAATAGGACTCCTATGGTTTAGTTGCTAACCCTCCATGTTCTACTAGAACAACCAGTTAATGGTCCCTAACTTCCAATTGTCCAAAGTGTTTTTTTTTTCTTTTTTAAAAAATAGTAGTGGCTTTTTTTCAATGCCAAAAGAGTATATACATTTATTCTCCTTCCCAAAAGGTCCCACCCCAAAGAGATGCAAGGCATCAGATGTAGGGCACCCATCAAGGAAATCCCTACAGCCTCCCAGGACCTCAGATGCGATGGTTATCTTCTTTTGGTGTTTTTTTTCGTTAACCCTACAGTCTTAGGGTGTTTTTTTTTCTTACTTTCTTACTTTATTTCTTTTCTTTCGAAGAATAAATATATAAACTCTTCTAAACTTGTATTATTTGGATTAGAATTTATGTGTTTTTTTTTAAGGATCACTATTCCACCCCGGGGGTATGATGCCAAGAGGCATATTCCACGGTGGATTCCGTAAAACTAGAGGCATATTCCATAGTGGATTCCGTGAGGATTTTTGGTGGATTCCATAAAACCATATTTATTTGCTGGGACTCATACACAACGTGGATTCCTTGTGCGAGAAGTTGACAAGGATGCCTATCCTTTTCAAGTGTCAGATTAAATTAATGTACAAATGGGTGATTACACAGTGGGTGATTCCGCAAAATACATATCAAACTAATGGAAATTCATGAGTTTAGAGTGCGCACTCGAATTAAATTAAGGTTAGGACAGAGTTCTAACCTATTTAATTATTTGTAGCTGAAGACTGCTAGGTATTCACTTTTGTTGGGTTTTATATTATTATTTTCTAACAATTGTGAATGCTTCAATTTATGTGTAGAGTAGGTGCAATGGCGTGAATTCAAAATTCCTAGAAGATTTATTATTTTTCATGGGCATGCGCCTTATCACTAAAGGCGTGGCATCGATATTTATTTAGGTGCGCTTATTTATTAAAGCATTTGACAAAACATTTATTATTTTGTATGTGCATAGGCACTTGGTTTAATATTTCATTATTTGGCATTGTATTTGGACACATCATGACGCCCAAATGCCTTACTCTTTATTTGGGTAAAAGCAAACACAAAAGCCAAAAGCATGCTATTTGTAAAGTGGGCTATTATTGAGCTTGGAGATAAATAAATCTATAAGTACATGGCTTGTGAAGCGCTCACACAAGGCATGGGGGAAGATTCCACCCAACTTGTCTTTTTGTCTCATGTCATGCAAACTCTCTTTTTGATTTTATGAAGGTTTTGTAGAGTTCTTTGTTCTTAGGGACCTTCCGGCATTCACTACGCGAGCATACAACATCTGATTTGTGCACCACAAACCGCCAAGGACCCAAACAATGCGAGGGGGGACTCAAGATTTTGGACCTCCCCTTACATTTTTGTGCAAGTCCACCCCACCCCAAACTGCTAAGGATCCCATAATGCGAGGGGGAGCCTCAAGGTTTTGAAACCCCCCTCTCTCACATTATTTGGGTCCCCCTCCTTTGTTGGTTGGTGTTTCTCATATTGTTGTGTTTATAGATATGGATGCTACACATGTGAAACATATGGAGGGGACTCTTGAGCCTACCAAGAGTGAAGCTAGTCCTAACGCTCTAGCACAAGAGCCTGCTAGTATTGAAGGTACTCTTAGCACTCCATCACAAGAGCCTAGGAGGAGTGGACACAATCTTGAGGAGATACTTGTAGATTTCCTTTGGTCGAGTGGGACAAGAGCATCTGCTACTGCAAGTATCCCAGGTGCTTTCTATTGCTTATATTGCTCTCTCTATGGAGCAATGGATTAATGCCTCGTGACTCTACCTTGAGAAATATGAGGCCAGTTTTTTGGATCAGATGTCTATTGGAGAGGTTCCTATTGATGGCCTACAATATAATCACATGTCTGTTGGAGTGGCCAATTTTTTTGGAGCAGATGTCTGTTGGAGAGGTTCCTATTGATGGCCTACAATATATTCACATGAATGATGCCTTTGCTTATAAGCCCCAAAGAAAAAGGTTCTATAAGGTAGTGCTAATGGTTCATGAGGGCATGAAGAAGGCGGATCTATAGTGCCCTACACACAACCAAAAGTGTCATCTTGTCAAGTACTTTCATGAATTTGTATGCTTTTTGCATGTGTTGCCAGGGGATGAAGGGAAAGAGCGTGTCCAAGACCTAGAAAAATACACAACAGTTTTGTGAAGTGGATACAGAGGGAGTGGAAGAGGTTTCACAATCAATAGATGTGGCCAGCGAGAAAGGGAAAAGTGTGTGAGAAATCAGAGTTTGCAACAAGAAGAATGTGCACAAGGGAGAAGACAGCTCAAGTACAAGAACAAAATCTTGCTTGCTAAGTTGCTTAGAGTACAACTTGGGTACACTCTCTCACAACTAATAGTGACCCATAGGCTGTTTATATAGCCTTTGCCAAGCCAGGGTTAGGGTTTCCCTTGCCCCTTAAGGCCATTCACATACATCTACCCTTATAGGCCCTTGGTTAGGGTGGATTCCCATGCATATATTCTAATACCCTCTCAATGCTAGGGTGGCATTGTATCACAAGACATGTTAAAGTTCCCCCCCCTCAATCAAATGGGATGCCTTTATAAATCAGGCTACAAGGATATTCATAGTAGGTAGAGAATATTACAAGACTCAAAAGAGTCGATCATCTATGGTTTGGGAGGAAAAGTTGGCCTCTAATTCCTTAGGTACTTCTAGAACACTGAGACACTTACTGGTGATATGCCCGATCTTTTTGCATTTATTGCACTTCATGTTGTCAGGATATGTCTTCCAGCAATTGCTTACACTATGCCCTTTCTTTTGGCAGAAGGAGCACTTAGTAGAAGTAGTATGGACTAACACTTGCTCACGGGAATTGAATGCTGAAGCTCCTTCAGTATGGTTTCTCTTCTCTTCATCCAAGCAAGACTGACAGGCAAGACTGGATGGTACTTGCCAAGATTGGGTTTGGAATATTAGTTAGGGTAGTCACAAGGGTTGGAAAAACCTTCTTCACAGACTTCACAAGGATGGCAATGGCAACTTCATCATGAATAGGTGCTTGAATGGAGGCAAGCTCTACTATAAGCCCCTTCATATGTGAAAAAAATTGCTTAGATCTTCTCCCTGTTTGTATTCCAAGTTGAAAAAATCAATCTTTAGAAAGATCTTGGAGTTCTTTCGTGTAGCACCATAGAGCCTTTCAAGTTCATCCCACTTCTCCTTGGCAGTGGAGAGTTGGTCAATATGATCAATTAAATATTCATCTAAATGAAGCATGATGTTGGGCTGAGCTCTTTCATCATCTTCTACATCAATGGAATTGGATGGGTCAATATTTTTGGTCCCTTTTATGAAGGACCAATAGCCTCTTTCCATCATTTTGTATTTTACCAAGACTTGCCAAGGATGGAAATCTTTTCCATTGAACTTGCAAATTTGAGGCCTTACATCTGCATAGGCCATGGCCATTTTAGGAAGGTCTTATCTATTGCCTTAAGCAATGGCATTGTCTAGTCCTTTATAGGTAGCCAAGTACAACTGAATAGTAGAACTAATAGCCAGCTTTTAAAGTTGTAGAGTTGAAAACGATTGGAAATTATACATATGCAATATCTCAAGATAGGATTTAGGAGGTCATGTTCTTTGAACAACTCTTGATTTAAGCTTTACTGTTTTCTTGGGTTTCAACGAGGTGAGCTTTGACTGAACTTTAGGCTCTTCGCGACGATAATGTGGCCTATTAGAGAAGTTATTGGTGGAGCATGGCTTATCAATCAACTCTATGCTCTTGGATGAATCAGAGGAGAGTACAATAACACTCATATCTCTCATGTACCAGCAACAAACTAATATTGGGATATGGTCTATGTGTTTATAGTTGTACACATAGCCTTATGTCAAGAATCGCATGGTGGGGGGATTTGCTTGAGCTACTGCGCCAAACATACACTGTATACACAAGAGGAAGCTCACTCAAGAACACAAGAAGAGAGATGGAGGCCAAAACGTTTTCTTGCTAATTTTTCTTCTTCTTCCACACACTATACAATGTACACAAAGCATAGATAAGATACAACATAAAGAAAAGTGGCCTTCTAAGTCAAACAGTGCATAGCCGACTACACTAATCAATTGGCATTATATCTTTGCCAGTTGTAGGTAGGTGTAACAAACTAAATATAATAAGTGATGAGTCAGTGGCCATGTGAGTATCATAATGACCACCAACGTGCTAAGTGTAGACATGCGGACTCATCTAGCCAGGCGGTCCATCATCAATGTCTGCACGTGTTGAGCTTGCCATCTCAACACTCCCCCTCAAGCTGAGTTCTATCTTTGCAACTCCAAGTAAGCTTTGGAACTTTCAAAGCTTCTCTGCACCCAATGACTTTGTGATCTGTGTGCTGACATATACTAAGTCAATCTCTCCTGCAAGTACCTTCTCTCTTACAAAGTGGTAGTGCACCTCAATGTGTTTTGTCCTAGCATGGAACACTGGATTTCTAGCTAGCTGTATGTTGCTCATGTTGTCACAATGAATGACAACTAGACCATCTCCCTGCATATCCAAATCACCTAATAACTTTTGCAGCCATACCACCTCACAAGATTCCATAGCAACACCTCTATACTCAACCTCTATACTCGATAAAGCAATTGTAGGTTGCTTTTTGCTGCTCCATGTAATTGCTGCACTACCAAGGGAAAACATGAATCCACTTGTAGATCTTCTGTTTGACATGCTACTAGCCCAATCTGCATC
This sequence comes from Lygodium microphyllum, assembly GCF_053477565.2. NCBI lineage: Eukaryota > Viridiplantae > Streptophyta > Polypodiopsida > Schizaeales > Lygodiaceae > Lygodium > Lygodium microphyllum. The sequence continues at coordinate 15,664,232 of NC_141162.1, forward strand.
TATATATCCAAAGACACGTACGTCCTTACTACCTGCCTCATAAAAAAGTCCATAATGTAAAGTGGGCTTCACATACCTCAATATACATCTAACTACATCCAAATGAGGCTTTCTAGGTATCTGCATAAACTGACTGATAAGGCCAATAGCATAGCTCAAGTTTGGCCTTGTGATAGTCATGTAAATCAAACTCCCTACTATTCTCCTAAACATAGTAGGGTCTTCTATCTCATCCCCAACGTCAACACTCAACTTCACATTTTGCTCCAATGGTACTAAAAGAGGCTTACATGTTGTCATATCATACTTGGATAGGATATCCAAGCCATACTACCTTTGGGACAGCCATATATCATCATTACATCTGATCACCTCAATACCAAGAAAGTATCTCAGCTCACCCAAATCTTTCATCTCAAACTTCTTCTTCAAGAAGTCCTTAACTTCAGCAATCCCATTGTCACTATCACGTATAATAATCAAGTCATCCACATAGATGACTATGATGACCAAACCTGCATCTCCCTTTCTCACATAAAGTGAGTGATCAGCATCAGAAATACAAAATCCAATATTGACAAGATACTCTCCAATCTTGTTGATCTCAATAACTTCACTTTTAACCCTGTTTCTATTTCAGCAACTGCCTTAAAAGATTTGAAGTGCTCAAACACATCACTCTTTTCCTTCATGAAGTATACCCATAGCTTCCTTGAATATTCATCAATAAATGTGACAAAGTATTTGCTGCCACCAAGAGATACATTCTGTGTAGGTCCCCAAATATCTGTATGTACTACATTAAGTATATTTCTACTCACTTTATCATGCGAGAAGGGTTGTCTCACCTGCTTACCAAACTGGCATGCTTCACAGACCTTATGCAATTCTGCAACTCTAAAAGAAGGCAACCCTGTAACCAATCCTCTGGACTGCATTAATTTTAGCCTTTGCACATTTCCATGTCCAATACGTTTATGCCATATTTCAATATCTGCAACTACTGCTTTTCCTTTAGCATACATAGCAACATCCATTGCAAGAATTCCAGCATCTAAAGTGAACATTCGGCCAACTCTACTTCCTTTTGTGGCCAACCTGCACTTATCATTAAAGTCTTCTACAAAATAACCTTTTGCATTGAATGTAATATATCTGTCAGACTCTTTGTCTGGCCATCATACAAGGACAAGGGAACCTTTCCAATGTGTGAAATTGGGTGCCATGAATCATCACCCGTCTGCACATAACCTGGGTTTTGTAAGTCCTGCATCTCTTCAAAGCATTCAACATGACTGGTCATATGATTAGATGCACCTAAATTGACATACCATACATCATCATGTGTCCCCTTTCCTGTAACTGCATTCATCATATGCTGCACAACAAATAGACACTCATTTTTGTCTTCATTCTGTCATGAAGACGATGCATAGTTTCCTTGCTGCAATTTACCACTGCAAATATCATCCTTCTTTGCATAGCAATGGGCTCCAATATGGCATGTTTTTCCACAATAATGGCAAACAATAGCAGAATTTCTAGAACCTCTATTCTACCATCCACCTCGTCCTCTAGAGCTCCCCCTGCCTCTAAAGTCTCCTCTACGTCCAGAAACATGTATTTCACCAAACTGTTGATTGAACCTGTTTTGCTGGTTATTGCCAGTACATCCCATACCATGGCCTCTCGAAGAGGATCTGCCATGTCCCCTTCCTGAACTCGAGTAAAATGCTTAGACCTATTCACCATTTCTTTCAGACAAATCACCCTGTATATTGATCTCTTCAGTAATCATGAGAGAGATCAGTTCATCAAAATCTGGAAATGGATTACGTACATACACTGAAGTAACAAATGATTTCCATGCCTTCTCATTGTTAAGGCCACTCAGAGTGGATGAAACCAAATCATCATCATCCGGCATTGCATTAATCGCTGTTAAAGTATCTACAATGCTCCTTACCTTCAGTGCATACTTATTTACATACATTTTTTCTTTCTTCAAGGCATTCAACTCTTGCTTGAGTTGAATCTTTCGTGCCCTTGTAATTACTGAAAACATGCTCTCAAAAATTGTCCAAGCTGCATGTGAAGTTTTTGCATTCCTGATATGTCCCAGCATAGTATTATTAATGACTGGAGATAGCCAGTACATCACCTTTTTGTCTTTCACATTGCACTCTTTCCACGCTTTTAACTCATTTGCAGTCAGAGGGATACCCAGCTCTGGCTCCTTTTGTTCATCTAAAACAAACTCATAAAGGCCCTTTCCAATGAGGAAGTTCATCACACGAAACTTCCATGAAGGATAGATGTTCTTATCGATCTTCTTAATAATGGGATTTCTACCATTCTCTGTCATTATCACAAACAAGGATACAATACAACAAGCTAGTCTTCTGCAATCTTTCACAACACGTGCACAACAATACACCAAGCAATGTTTTTCACTGATTGCTCAATAGTACATGTAATCTGCAACCTGTTTGCAGATAAACCTTATGTCTTCTTTCTACAAACACGTCAAAAATTACAGATTCGCAATTTGTAACATGTGCACCCACTTTCGATCAATACAGCCGAAATCACAGTGTACCTTGAAACTGTTGTTTGCAACCTTGCGGCTCTAAAACGAGGCCTGAAACAGCCTCAGATAACCAAAATAACCGCGAGAAAGTCCTAAAGGACCAATTTGCAGAATATACAGTGATCTACTTGCACACCAAATCTCACAACAATCTGAGATTTTTGCTCGACCCTGCTTCCAATGCTTCCACAAGCACTATCCAAGAGAGAGAGTGGAAGAATGGGAAAGCTTCTTACCCATTTCTTGCTTACTCAAACCTTGCTTCTTCTCCTTCACTTTAGCCTTCGAAATCAGCCTTTCTCAGTGGTGCGGATCTAATACCATGTCAAGAATCGCATGGTGGGGGGATTTGCTTGAGCTACTGCGCCAAACACACACTGTATACACAAGAACAAGCTCTCTCAAGAACACAAGAAGAGAGATGGAGGCCAAAAAGTTTTCTTACTAATTTTTTCTTCTTCTTCCACACACTATAAAGTGTACACAAAGTATAGATAAGATACAACTTAAAGGAAAGTGGCCTTCTAAGTCAAACAGTGCATAACCGACTATACTAATCGACTTGCGTTATATCTTTGCCAGCTGTAGGTAGGTGTAACAAACTAAATATAATAAGTGATGAGTCAGTGGACATGTGATTATCATAATGACCACCAACGTTCTAAGTGTAGACGTGCGAACTCATCTAGCCAGGCGATCCATCATCAATGTCCGCACTTGTTGAGCTTGCCATCTCAACATCTTACAACCAAGCAAGAAGAAGTAAATGACATAAAGCACTTGATGGATTTGATTTTTTTATTTAAAAAATATATTGATTCAATATCCAACTAGCAACATGATTGTAAAATGCAACACTAGTGCTTACAAGCACTCATCTCAAAGTTTATGCCACTTGAGGTGTGAGATGTGGATTGTTTTATGAACTAAGGAGGTCCACCAAGAGTAAGAGACTTTGAAATAGAGCTTTCAAATCTTCAACTAACTTTGGAGAAGATCAATCAGTGATTAGAATTAGTGAAGAAAGCTTGAGGTTTGGCTATGGCTACCAGGAGACAAGCAGTTAGGGTTTGCCTCTGTGTGGCCAGCATAGATAGAATTTTGCCAAACTCTTTAGTTAGCATGGATTCCCATGCCTATATTCTAACATAGTGTTCAACTCTATGTTGAAGCTTTGAGAAGGGAGAACACAGAGGTGGTGGTTTCTATTGTTGAGCAAGCAGTTGAAGAGGATGTTGGTGAAGTTCCCACAGATCTGCTACCCTCCTTCCCTATTATGGGGAAAGACAATATGTTCTCTTGTCTGATATTATCCATGCACTTTTTAACATTAGAGGGAGGACTACCTAGCGTTTTTTGCACAAAATCTAGAAATAGATTCTAATGTTATTGTACTGGATTGGGATAAGTATTTGCTTGTGGATTCAAATGTCAAGGAAATGGAATACCTTACGTAGAGACTTTGACTATGATATACAAGGATGCAATCTGATTTGAGTCATCTATTCCTTCAGAGGAAGAGTTCTAGGCAACATTTAAAAAATTAAATGTTTCTCACTTGGGCAGATCAAACAAGGACTTAACTCTTAAGTCCTTGCATATCGGCCAATCATCCATTCACATATGGAGTGAGGAGTTGCTCGTTTTAGATGGAAATCAAAAGGCTTGTTTTACAAACTATGTTCATGTGGATATTCTGAACCCTCAAACGAATGAAGGTGGAAAATCTAGAAAAGCTAAAGCAGAAGACAAAGACAAAGGCCAAGGCAAAGAGAAATGGAAGACAAAGACGCACAAGGAGAAGAGTCCTAAATAAGGGAGAAAGGCGCACAAGGAAAAGCGCAAGTCGAGACTTTTGTAAAAGAGCGCAAGCGCATCACGGTTTAATTCAAGGAGCGCTGGGCTCTCACCCGCACGGGTTCTCACCCATGCAATTTGTAAATATAGACAGGCAGTGGAAAGAAAGCTAGGAAGATAGAAGGACAATGGGAAAAAGGGCCTAGGCTACAGCCGGCCATGTAAAAAGAGGAAAAGGGGATGACTACCCAAAAGGGATTTAGGGTTTTGTATATAAAGTTGAAAAGTGAATGAGAAGCTCATTCTTGTGTGTGGAAAAAAGTAGCTCTCCTCTTCTTCTTCTTCTTCTTGTTCTTGCTTGCTTGAGCTTGTGCTTGAGAGAGGGAGTGTGAGAGTGTGAGGGAGTGAGTGTATGAGGGTGAGGGACCGAGGAGGAGAAGCTCTCCATCTTCTCCTCTCTTCTTCTCTTCTCTTCTCTTCTCTTGTCTTACTCGCGGCAATGGAGCTTGGAGCTTGGAGCGGGAGGATCGAGCTTACTTGAAGCTTGCACTTAGATCGTGGAGCTACCGGAGTGCACGGGAGAGGAGGTAACTCGAGCGGCACGAAGGTAAGCTCACTACACCCATAGATATGGATGGCGCGTCGGCTATGTGAGAGGTAGCCATTAGTGCTCGGCTTGGAATGCTTGAAAAAATAAGCGGTCCGTGGGTCTTGGCACTTGAGCAAAAGCTCTCATATTTTGGTTCCGTTGCCGAGACCAATGGATTCAAGCCTTGAGCGCTTGCACGCTTCGAATCAAGCATCGAAGTAAGGGCTTTCCCCGAACCGGTGCTTGAGATAGGTAGGAAGGGAGGGGGTTGAAGATGGTATTCGATCTCCTTGGCAAGTAGGTTTTTTGCTTTCTTGATATTTATATACGGTGGAATGAAGTAGTGTAGGTATTTACTTTGTGATTTGTATGCATTTAGGATAGGAAAAAACAAAGAAAAAGAAGCAAACAGTAGGGTTTTCTGTTGCTGTATAACACGCTAAAATAGGGAAATAGGGGCATAGATCCTTGAAGTGCCGTTTGATTCGAGCACCATAGTGATTCAAGGCATGTCTGGCATTTCCTTGTAGTGTTTTGTACCTATTTGGAAGGCGTTGGACAATTCGGTAAAGTAGACGTCAGCCTAGAGGCATCGCGTGCAACTCGCGGGCCGTCGGCCGTGTAGTCGGACTAGCTCATCCGAGTCCCAGAATCAGACCAGTCCATAATCGGACGCTCCGACAACCCTCAGATCGGACCATCCTGTCTGATCGGACCACTCGGACCAACCCGTCTGATTTCGGAAATCAGACCACTCGAACACTCGGACTTGGACCACTCGGACCATCCTGTCCAATCGGACCACTCGGACCATCCTATCCGATCAGGCCACTCGGACTAGTCAAAATCGGACTAGTCAGAATCGGACCAATCCAAAATCGGACCAGTCTAGAATCGGACGAGAGTCCAGAATCGGACTAGTCCAAAATCGGACCAGTCTAGAATCGGACGAGAGTCCAGAATCGGACCACCCTTCTCGGACTCATTGGACACTCGCCCATCCGATTTTGAAAATCGAACACTCGGACCCTGAGAATCGGACCACCTCGTCCGACTACTAGAATTGGACCGAACACCTGTCAAAATCAGACGTCCGATTCCAGAAATCGGACATGACCAAAATTGGACCACTGGGCCGATTGGACCAACCTAGAATCGGACGTCCAATTCTAATAATCGGACTCCTAAAAATCGGACATCTGAGAATCGGACAAAAAACTGTCAAAATCGGATAGGTATCTAGAATACAAATTTTGACACATCTAAACCCCGAAATTGACCCCAAAGGCTACATAGAGCTAAAGGCACATCACAGATCTGTCATTGGGCTAAAATTTAGAGCACGTGGTTCAAAATTTGGCTATAAACGGTCCTCCAAATTGTGCATGGCTTTTACCGTAACGGCCTATGGGCCGGGGGGGACTGCCCCCCCCCTCGGACCCCCGCAGAGGGGGCTGCCCCCTTCGCACCTCCCCCAAGTAGGTTAGAGGGAAAACGCACATCGTGACAGGTCCTCCAAATTAGACCCTAGTGTAGTAATGGCTCTACACGAGCATGGATCCTCACTTGTAAAAGAGCAACCAAAATCCCATACCCGAACAGAGAGAAATAGAGACCCTAGAACCTCAACGGGCCAATCTAGCCATCCAAGGCAAAAAGGCCACACCACAAGAACACATGTATATTATGTTCAAACTGTGTCTAATCAAAGCAGAATGCAACATCATCAAGCTATCAATGCGAGGATGACTAGACATGATAGTCCTGACGATAGATGTACCTTGAGCAGCACTGCACAAATGACCCAAGACCTTAGTAGAGAATCCACGTCTGACTGTGCAGCTAGGGACTCAAAGGCATCTGTCAGAAGGCTTAAATTTACAAGCCAAGACCCAGAAGATGAAGACATAGTACCACCTGCCTATCTTAGGGTCAAACTCATGCAAAAAGAAAGCATACTATCGATGCTCTGATTAACACAATATTAGTGAGTATGAGAATCTCCCAATTCCCATTTTTTGAATACTAAAAAGGTGGCACCTGGATAACATGCCCATAAGTTTCTCAAAACCATATGATGTGACCTATCATTGGAAAGCTCTTGAAAAATGGAATCTATTGAGCTATAGATTGCTCCATTTGGAGTTATAGTGTTCAAGTTATGAAAAATCCAAAGATTTGACCACATGTCCCAAACTTATGGGAAATTCCCATATTCCCCAATATGGTGTTGATTGATGAAGGAGCAGATTTTAACATCTTGACCTATGAATCATGGACCTTGCTAGACCAACCAGAGCTCACACCGACTAGTGCAACTCTTAGCCCTTATGGGGGATACCCACAAGCACTCATAGGGAAGTGCAAAATCATTGCGACAATTGAAATGGAAAGCTTGCCTATCCTATTTCATGTTCCTCTAAATAGTACTAGCTACGGGAAAGAAACCCTCCTAGGAAAACCCTTCAAAAGGGCGACCAAATGTGAGGCTGACTACGCAGCTCAGAGGATACACCTGACGCTACCAGGTGTGAGGATAGTCACAACCTTTAGCAAGGGTGACCTCATCAAACCTCTGGGGAAAGGCAAGGAAGGTGCTGACGTAACAGCCAAGCCTAGTAATGAGAGCAAGGAGTTGTGGGAGAAGTTGATGCAAGTGCAGGTTGAACAAAGAGAACCAATGAGTGAGGCCATACTTGAAACAAAAAGGTCAGGAGACAAGGCCAGGGATAGGGTTTGGACTTACAAATATCGTAGAAGACGACGAAAGAAGCCCAAGCCTTATAGACGAAGGCATTGATGGAGAGCTAGCACAACGCCACGATGGATATCCAAAGTGTTGCTACGTGCTCAAGGGTATTATGCAGGTAACCAATGGATTTGGGTACCAAAACCCCCTGTTAAACCTCCTTTGTCGACTAAAGGCCAGATCATATCAAGAGCAAAGAATCATAGGAGGAGATCTAAATGAAAAACCAAGGCTCAAGTCAAAAACAGTGGAGTGACCGAGCCCCTCATGGTCGAAATCAAGAAACCCAACGGGACCAATTGGAGGATAGATCCTCAACCTAGTGTTCTTGACAAGCAAACATCAAGTGTAATAGTTGAGGATATGCAAAAGTCACTAGTGCCCAAGGAGCCTTTGATTCCCCAAGAGGATAGCACGCATCATAGGCACAACATTGCTCATGGCAAGGGTAAATGCTCAATAGAGCAAATAGCAAAATCATCTAACAGCCACACGAGCAAATCATTCAGCCAGTGCCAAGTCCACCCAAGAGTCCTAGATCTCCTACATCCTCTTTTTCCAAACGGACACAGGAAGCACAACATCGGTCGTCAATGGCGATTGCTCACTCCCAATCTCTATCTCCATCGAGGCTTCCAAATATCCAAGAGGGGGAACATGACATAGCCGTAGCTCTCGGCCCAAGAATATGCCTGTGCAACCCAATGTGACCAGATAAACTCATGCTCGACCTACACAAATGAATGCTCAAAGGGCAATAGAGGATGCGACCACTTCCGATCGCCCTAGGGACCTGACACCGCAATCCACCAAGGGTAGCTAGCCCACTAAACTAGCTACTACTACTTCCAATCAGGGATCACAGCAGTCACAGCCCTTGGCCGTGACAATGTCCCGGGTGGAACGTGTCCTTAGTAGTTTACTTGTGAAGGAGGTGTCGCAACCAAATCCCTCGACAACTCCAGCACTTTCAAAGTGCCTAAAGCCTAGGCTGGAGGAGTTAAACACAAGGGAGTTGGCTGAAGAGCTAGACTCTCCGAAAAGGGAGGTAGTTGTGCTCTCACAACCTAGCGAGGCTATTCAGCAGGCCATGGCCATGTCCCATAAGGACACACTAGAGAAAGAGAATGCTGAGGCCCAACCAAGCACATCAACAGTTGATCTAGTCCAGGGTCCTGAGTCGTTGAGCGATGCACCTTCACTGATGACCAGGACAAAGAGGAGAAAACAACGAAGACAACAGCAATCACAGCTGGTTGTGGACCCCAAGAGCATTGAGACCAAGAGCGATGGAGAGCTGGGGAATAAAGCATCAAGTCCATCCACCAATGAACCCATTGATGTCTATCCTGATAACGGTGAAACCTCAGTCACATCTGTGTGCTCTGAAAAATCAAAGCAGCCATTGCCATCAACAGTTGCTTTCCACACTCAATCCACCGACAATAGAACTCACATCGATCAATCAAGAGGGGATACAACGTCATCACAACAGGGTGACAAATCTATACCAGTCACATCCGAGAAGAACCATGACAAAATAGCAGCAAAACCTCAGGAAAAACGCACAATCCCTGAGAGCATAAGCAATCCTAGTGTTGACCAATCTTGCTCATCTAGGCCTGAACCCCCAGCTATGCTAAAGCCTAGACAAACTCCTAGAACCTTGCATGAGATGGCAACCGAGCAAGCCCTCGTTGAACATAGAAGTGTCACAGAATGCTTAGCTGAGTTGGATGCTAAGCTCAAGGTGTTCACACGAGTCTACGTCCTTGCGGACGTGGGAAAAATCCCCAAGGAGCAGCTTGGAGATTACTTGCCCTTCCCTCTATCCTGGGAAGAGCAAGAACATCTTAACGAGCACTATGATAGGCTTCTGCATGAACGCATGCGACTCATCTCTGATGAGGAAGCCGATAAACTACACTTAACTGTCATGTTCAATGGAGTGCTCTGCCGACCGAATCTCGTAGACATAGAGCAACTAAAGCGACTAACAAAGGGCCGAAGTCAATTTGAACAACATTGGTGTGAGAACCGCATTGCAATGGCCAAACTAGGGGCTCAGATCATGACAGTCTCCGAGGAGCGATTGGTCAAATGGCGGTCTCAAAGAGACCCAACCTATGCGGCACCAACTTCCCTTCGAGTGCTAACTAGCATTCGGAGTACGGACTTAGCTGGAACTAGCCTAGAGAGCCCTTTGATTGATAAGGTTCTCACTGAGGAGGAGTTACACATTGCCAGTAGACTCGGACAAGGTTCCATGCAGCTCGCTGTGGCAAAATATCTATCGGTACTAAGTAAGCTGCCACGAGTGTTGGATACGTGTGCCACACTCGAGTACAACCCCGAGTTCTACAATTGGTTCTTATCCTCGTGAAGTGACATGGATTCATAAATATGTATATAAATAAACACTGATTTTTGTGTCACCATGTATAAAAAATATCAACCCACACAAGCAATGATAGTCAAGCACAGGGAGAAGAGTTGGGTCTGACAGGCTAAGCTTCTCAAGTCCTCCTCTCATCACGCATTTAAAAGCCGTGTGACCATCCCCACCTCCAAGTGAAGGGCATGCAACCCACATTACCGCCATAGGAAGCCTTGACCAACAACTCTGATGGTGTAGACAGGGTATAGTCCCTTTCTATACACCTTCTTTCCTTTCCGGTCTATCCTTCCAAGGAGGAGCCCTGCCTAAATCCATGACCGCCAGCCGAGGTAACTCGATGTGAGCCAAGATCTGCTAATGGCAGGAGGCTAAATATACATCACGGGGGCCATCCCTCTACAACAAGCACTGCATGCCCCACCAAGATCTGCTAATGGCAGGAGGCTAAATATACATCACGGGGGCCATCCCTCTACAACAAGCACTGCATGCCCCACCCCTCCCCTTCTCATCCTATGCGCTTGATAATTTACACTATAAGCCCTTACATATGAATGGTCTTATCATGTGACAAATCCTAATCCTTGATTCGCATCTTACAGGCCCCCCGTGAGGAAAACATGAGGAACCAAGGGCATCTAGCTTGCAAGGATGCTCTTCACAGCCGACGAGAACATGCAGCACACGCCCCTCCGCCGGTGCGCTACATGCCCACTCTTAAAAGGTACGCCAAGAAACGTGGCCCCAAGCAACACCGCCCCGGAGGAAGGCCGAAGAATTCGCGGTCCAGGGAAGTGGACGCTCAAGGAGGTGCACACAATGTGGCAACACCAGTGGCACAAACCCCCAACGTACGCTCGGGCACCAGATGCTCAAGGGCAGAAAGGGCAGCTCGGGATAGGGTAGAATTTAATGTATTTTTTAAAGACATTCTGGAAACAGTAGCGGCCCGGGACTACACCATTCATGTCCCGGCCGACATGTCCCCTGTCTAGCCTCATGGGAGCCTCGCACTAGCACCGCCCCGGTCGTCTAGCCAACCAGACTCACCCCGCCTCGTACCTATCGACTAAATCCCTATGATGTGCAAGTAGCTCGACAAGTCAGCATGCCAGAACATTTTGTTTTTTGATGAGTAAAGGGGCAAGATCCCCACTTGTACACTTTCCCGTTACTTCTCGTTAATGCATGTGACCTTAACAAGCAATGAAATATGCATCCCAATAGACATAATAGAATTCTAAAAAATTATGTCTTATCATGATTGCATTTGTTCGATGCACTTAACACAAGCGAGCATATACTCTCACGAAGTGACAAGTGGATGCAGGATAATACAGGTCCTTGTACGAAAGTGTTCAATGCCCAATCACCGCAAATGGCCAACAAATGGGCAAGATTTGAAAAGGTGGACACTTGGGAGGACAAATGGGCATGACCTTTGGGGCCCAAATTTTATGCCACATGAAATGTGGATGAAAAAATCTTGATCAAGAAGAAGGAAACGTGATGCCAAGAAGGTGCCGAAATTTGCGCCCAATCTTGGGAGATCATGATGCCAGCCTCAATGCAACCCCCCTGACCGACATTGGCCCTTGATTCCCCTCTGTTTGCTAATCATTTCGCCACCCTTCGCTCGCGCATTGATGGCCTGGATGAAGATCTCTGATTTTATTCTTTCTCTCTCCTCCCTCTCTCTCCCCTAACGGGTTGTTCTTGTGTGGAAGAGAAAAATGAAGAATGGTGGAGTAAAGCTTGTCTGGATGAGACTGGATTGCTTCTGGATCAATGAAGACATGAAGATTGCTGATCTTGAAGGTTCTAGATATTGAATGAGGGCTGACACGCAATCTCGTAGCAAAACCGAGATCCCGAGACATGAAGCCTAAGCGGTAATTCAATTTTTATGAAGGAAAAATGAGTTTTTATGCTATTTGGTTGATGAAATATTGTTCCCATGGGCTGATTATGCATCCTAATGTTGTTTGCTATGAGTTTTATCAATTTATGCTCTGAAAATCAGAAAATCACAAGTGATATGGCTGAAATTAATGGTATAAAACCCGTAAAACACGCGTTTAAGGAGTAAAATGGGGGTTTTTTGCAAAATAAAGAGGAAATATGAGATATAACATCAATAAAACCTGAAATTTTGCTGTCAAGGAACCTAAGGGCCATAGCCCACAATCAATCTTAATTTCTAGTCATTTTTTCTTGAAATAGAGGAAAAATACCAAAAAATGGTGAAAATGGCTTTTAAATGGGAGAAAATTAGGAAACGATAAAAAGAAAATTCCAAAAGATTACATAAGTGTTTGTGCAATGTATAATGAAGGTCGAGCATAGGGTTGGCCTCGATTTACCCTCATTTCTATGTTTTTCTCCGTATTTATCGCTTTTTCTATAAAGAAATACACATAAAACGAAACTTACACCTATCAACGATTGCAAAACATTAAACGGTAGGGTGAGAGGGGAGTTTGAATGTCAAAGTATGATTTTAAATGTGATTTATGTGTTGCATCATGCCTTTAGGACATTGTTTTAAAATAAAGGAAAAGGCAGCATGAGCGTATGGCTCGGTGTCTCTCCTTGTTTCAGTACATAAACGTTAGCATGGAAATCATGGAAAGATTGGTTTTGCACGATGCACAATGCTGATTTTCTATTGTTTGTGCACTAAACCATTCACATTTTGCACTATGCATGGTTCATGGTATCAAAGAAAAATCTCCTGGACTACATGGCAATTGTTTTCTTAGGAATTTGACCCACGATTGAGAGTGTGAGGTTATTCCTTGCAGTAGGATAGAGGGTCGGTTTCTTAAGGGACTGTGAAGTGAGGAAGCATGGTATATCTCCTAGAAATAGGAGAAATATAAAAGAGAGGAGTTTGTGTTCGTTTGTGTTATATGTTTAGCAGCGCATCAAAGGGCCAATCCCTGCAATGTAGGAGAGCTGCAGTGGGGCCGCGGTGTTCCTACCATGAGGTTGCCTCCATATGTGTGTGATCGTGCCATTGCCAATGTATAAGGGTTCTCCCTCTGAGGAGTTTAAGGGAAACATTGGACTATGAACTATAGAAGCATGAATTAAGCTTTAGGGCAGTTTGTCCTTTAGTATTAGATTGACGCTCCTGGTGCGCGAGGCCGTGAGGGTGTTTGTGTGTCATGAGCATGAGGTCCGGCTAGTTCCATAGCCAGTGCCAACCCATTTCAAGTCCCATCAATGGTGCGTCTGCCAGGAGCCTCCTATAAGTGGTGGTTTTCAGATCTAGGGTTTCTAGGGACCAAAAGGAAGTTCGTTTATGTCCTCTGACAAGGACCATCAAGCCGAAATCCAAAAAGGAGAACGTGCTGAGAGGGCTAGATGGTGGTTAGAGATTGTAAGTCATTATTCTCCTCAAAGGAGTAGCCCGGTACGTATAAGAGGCAGTGGTCTTAGTAACCCAACCGCTCCACATAGTCCGTTAGGTGCAGGAGGAAGCGTAAGTTCTTCCTCTCCTCCACCAAGTCTACCCACTTCAAGTGGGGGTGTGAATCCATCAGTTCCAGCTCCTAGTGTTAATTTGATTGTCGCCATGGCACAACCCATTGCAATTCCTGCAGGGACACCGGATTTACCAGCTTTAGGAGTTCCCTTGGCCATTTTTAATGGGTTAGCTGAAGAGGATGTGGAATTTCACATTTGTGAATTTCAAAGATTGATGTTCAATTATCACATCCAAGATGAGGGACATCTCATGATGTTCTTTAATATGACATTAAAAGGAAGGGCTGCGGTATGGTATCACAGCATAGAATCTAGGACCATAACCACAATTGATCAATTCTATGCAGCTTTCCAAGGAGAATATGCCCCTGAAAGAGGTGGCCAATATTGGTTGCGTGTCTTGAATGTAACACGCCAAGACCCTCATGAGAATGTGAAAGCATATGCCAAGAAGCTTAAGGAAGTGTTTCGTAAGTTACAAACTTACATTCCCATTCCGTCGGCTGCCCAATTGCAATACTTTTTGCATGGGTTGGATTTTAATATTCAAGTGCAATTGAGTAGTGTGGCTTTGGCTGATATAGACACCGCTATTATGCGGGCAGAAGGAGTAGAAGCACGATTACAAACGACCTAGTCCTCTCGAATGAATGTTAATGCGGGTTTAGTACCTGGAGGCAACCTACCATTGACGAATGGAAGTCAAGGGATGCTTACGACTAACCCTAATGGGAGAGGAAGTATGGTTCCGAATATACATTTGCTGCCAGCTCCTCCCAGTGTGACTATGCCTATGGCAAGTCAGTTGGCTCCACCAAATGTTGGAGGCCAAGTTTTGAATTCTAATATTGTTCCTGTGAGTCAACAACCAATGCCAAATCAGATTGTTAGGCCAATGGAACAACGGGTAGACGATTGAGACTATGAGTCGAGTGCGTCTAATGTCCTTGGCGAAGTTAAGGATATGATGAAGCATTATACCGACATGATTTCCAAACAATATCGACAAATAGCTGTCGACGTTAATTTCTTAAAGAAGCAGCAGAATCTGATAGGAAGTCGACACCCTAAAGAGGGTGGACCCTCAAGATTCAGTTGTAAGTGGTGTGGTGGATAGCATTTCTCTAGAAACTGTCCAAACATTAAATGCGATATTTGTATGAAGTTGGGCCATCTAGCTGCTACCTGTTGGAGTAAGATTAGTTCCCTCCAACAAGGAAGTAAATAGCCGGGCCCACTGAATCATAGAGCGCAAGGAAATAACTTGCAGCAGAATGATGCACCAAGACAAATATTGCAGAGGGGAAAGACTACTGTAGAAGAGTTGCCACAAGGCAATGGAGTCAGCCTTATTGAGGCTGTATGAGTCAATGATGCTGAAACCTCTAACTTAAGAGCCGTGACAAGAGATAAAAGGCTAAAGAGGTTGACAAAGATAATGCAAAACCGGTTGAGGGAAACCCTGAGCAAGGGTATAAGGGGACGCAAGTCCAAAATCCTAGCATGGAAGGTGGACCTCTAAGGCCTGTTGACAAGAAAGTCGATCCTAAGAAGGGCAAGAAAGTGCCAAGAAAGAAGGAAAGAGCCAAGAAAGAAGCACAAAAAACGGTTCAAAGACCAAAAGAGAGGATGGTTTGGCGAGAAAAGAGAGCTTTGGCTACCTATCATGACTTTGATTTAGCAAGTTCTCTTTGCGAAGTTAAACCAAATGTAAACCTTCTATAGTTGATTAAATTATCTCCAGGAGTACGCAAGGAATTCAAAAAGATCTTGCGTATCGGGTATATTGTAGAACCTTTGGGCATAGCATGAGTAGGGGAAGATTGGTTTGATATGCTGTAAAGAATTGCCCAGGGTTCCAGCTTATGTAGATGGAATATTGGTGGAACATGCTATTGTAGACACTGGATCCTTCGTCAATATCATGAGTTCAGAGTTGATGGAGAGGTTGGGTCTAGGCATCCAAAAAGGCAGCTCCACCCTTCTTAGAATGGCTGATGATAGTCTAAGACAACCAGAAGGTTGCGTTACTAAGGTCCATGTTACAGTCACAAGTGTAGAATGCTTCTTGGACTTTAGGGTGATCAGATTTGCAGGACGTCCTAGCTATCAAGTCTTGCTAGGTAGGCCTTGGATCTTACGAACGGGCTGTCAAGTCAATATACCTGCCGGTCGTGTGGTCTTAGGTAGAGGTGCTAATCGGATACTTACCCTGAGTCTTCTCAAAGTGAGAGAGCTCCTTTATCCTCTACTGAATTACAGACAGCTGACGATCCATCTGGTAGTGAGACATCATCTAGTGACAAATCTAAAGAGGGATCCACTACAGAGGATATCTATCAGATAACTCTAAATGAGCCGATAGAGCCGCAAGATAGGATAAGAGATGCAGATGTGATTGAGTTGGACCTTGGCACGTCGAATGATTCACGGCCAATTAAATTTGGTTCCACGCTCAGTTCAACAGAAAGGGAGGACTATGTGTCCTTGATTCAAGAATTCCGCGACATCTTTGCTTGGAGTTATGATGAGCTGAGAGGCATTCCTCCCAGCCTGGCTGTTCATACTATTCCTGTAAAAGAAGGCAGTCGTCCTGTGCATCAGAAAGTAAGGCGTATGCCTTTTGAATTGAGGGACGATCTATTTGAGGAGTTACAGAAGTTAAGGAAAGCTTGTTTAATCTTCCCTGTATAACACATAGAATGGTGTTCACCAGTTGTTATCAGGAAGAAGAAAAACAACCAGATCCGGCTATGTGTGGATTTTAGAGAGCTGAATAAGCAGACAGTTAAGGATTACTACCCGTTGCCGTTTATTGACCAAATTTTGGATCAATTAGCGGGTAGGGAAATATATTCGTTTATGGATTGCTTTGCAGGATATAACCAGATGGCAATTGCAGAAGAGGACAAGTTGAAAAAAACTTTTATTATTGTCTTTGGTACTTTTGCGTACCATGTGATGGCCTTTGGTTTGTGCAATGCACCTGGATCATGGCAACGAATAGTAGACAAGACCTTTGGTGACATCTCCCCAGATGAGCTGAAAGTATTTATTAATGACCTGGGGGCAGCCACTGTAAGGGAAAGGATGTTGATTATTTTAAGAAAATGCTTTGAGCGTTGCAAACAATTTTGTATTGATCTTAACCCATGGAAGTGTGTCTTTGGACTGCCTTATGGGCTATTGCTAGGCCATGTGGTCAGTTCAATAGGAATAGCAACTGACCCTGAAAAGATCATGGTCATAGTCACTATGAGTCCACAGCGCACTCCAAAAGAGGTTCATAGCTTTCTTCGATAGGGTACTATCGGAGGTTTATAAATGCCTTGGTAGAAAGAACGTTGCCATTAACGAACTTATTATCCTTTAGCTGTCTATTTGAATGGAGTGACCCTTGTAAGGTAGCTTTCGAGGATGTGAAACAGGAGCTAGTAAAAGCACCTCTTCTAAAAGCACCTAAAAGAGGCAAGGTGTTCTATATATTTTCAGCAGCCACCATGCATAGTATAAGCTGCTGCTTAGCCCAAATATGGGAGGAAAAGTGGTATCATCCGATAGCTTTTGCTAGTTTAAAATTGGGCATTTCAGAGATCAATTATACCTACATGGAGAAGTTGTGTCTTGCGATGGTCTTTGGGACTAAGAAATTCAGGCACTACATCCTCTATGAAAAGGCAGTGTTTTATACAAAGGTGGAAGGACTTAGATTGCTTATGAACAAGCTGCAATCGCCTGATCATTTGGCAAAGTGGTTAATCACTTTGCAGGAGTTCAATTATGAGATTAAGAGTAAGCCACCGAGGTTGCAGGGTATTGTGGAATGCCTTGTGGATTTCAGGGAGCCGAAAGAGATTTTGGCTGAAGGAAGTGATATTGAGGAAATGTTTAAAATCGATACAGCTTCTATCCCATCTTGGTATGCTGCTATTACGCATTATCTATCAACAAGGGAGACTGGAGCTGGTCTATCAAAGTCTGAAAAGAGGAAAATTAAACAACAAGCTTTGAAATTTTCCTTGATCGCAGGAACACTATATCGGCAGGGTGTTGATGATATCTACCACTGATGTGTGATGCTTGACGAGGTTCCTTTCATCTTGGAAGAGTGCCATGACTCTGCATGTGGAGGGCACTTTGCAGGACGATTGACGGTGCAGAAAGCCTTACGAGTTGGATACTGGTGGCCGTCCATCTTCCAAGATTCTTTTGAGTATATTAAGAGATGTAATACTTGTCAAAGACATGACAGTAGAGGGAATAGGAAACGCCCACTTACGCCTATCATGGCTATCCTTCCGTTTGAGAAGTGGGGCATTGATTTTGTGGGTTCCATTACCTCTTCGTATACTATCCAAAAGAGGTACATTATAGTAGCAACTGATTATTTTACAAAATGGTCAGAAGCACGGGCGACGAGGCAGGACAATGCTAAAGAGACTGCAAGTTTCCTTTTAGAGCAGATTATATGCCGTTTCGGTCCACCGAAAGAATTAGTGTCGGACCATGGAACCCATTTTTTGAATAACGTGATCAAAAGCTTAACTGAAGCTTGGCAAATCAAGCACAATAAAATGACTCCTTATAATCTGCAAGCCAACGGACAAGTCGAAAGTAATAATAAGTAGCTTGTGGGAATCTTGTCTAAAATAGTCTCTGAGAAGAAACGAGACTGGGACAGGAAGTTGTATGTGGCAGTATGGGCGTACAATACCACGTTCAAGGGAGCTACCAGCCATACTCCATTTAAATTGGTTTATGGGGAAGAGTGTGTGTTACCCCTTGAAATCGAGTTGCCAACCATATGGTTTGCAATTAACCACTCTTTGGGAGATGAGGATTCCCTTTTTGAGCGTTTTACGACCATAGCCCACCTGGATGAGCTGAAGTCGCAGAGCTTATTACACCAGGAGGTAGCTAAACGTCGGATGAAGCAGTTGCACGACCTTAGAGCGAAGAAGTATACCTTTAAAAAGGGGCAATTAGTCCTATATTATGATGCGCGTAGGGAGCTGTTTCCAGGAAAGCTGGAACCTAAATGGGATGGCCCCTACAAGATTGTTAGGCTGGGGAAGAATAAGTCTACGACTCTATTAGCTTATCTATAGGGAGTAGAGTTTAAAAATAAGGTTAATCTTAATAAGATTAAATCTTATTTCTAAGTATGCTAATACAAAGAAAATGCATTGTAGGTCCATGCTGGGGATGATTTGAGACCTGCAAAAGAGCTTAAAGCTGGTTGATAGGTCGGTTAATTCCTTATTTGGAGCACCCATATCTGGAGTAGAGATACCATCATGGGAAACTCATCTAGTGGAGCAAAGGATATAAAGTGATTGAGCAAGAAGACGGAACCTTTGTGTGGGAGATCAAAGTCTTCTGCCCATCACTGCTTGCAACTGTTGACAAGTATCCCTGTTGAGTTCAATGAAGAAGGTGGGATGGAGCTATCAGTTCATCCTCTTAACATGCTAAACTTTGACTATCATAATTACGAATAGAGGAGTTCGTGATGGCAGGCTGTGTAAACCCATTGTGGACGTATACATTATATTTTGACGGAGCGTTCAAGGGCTCTAATAAAAAAGGGAGTGTTGGAGCAGTAATCCGAGATCCCCGACATAGAGTTACGATGAAGTTAGCTACTTATCTCGGGGTAGGATTCACTAACAATATGGCGGAGTATAAAGCCTTGATTATGGGACTGCATATTGCCAAACAAGGTGGTATTCGGTGGTTGTTAGTAAAAGGGGATTCCCAGTTGATCCTGAATCAGCTAGATGGGACATACACAGTGCCGAATCCCATTCTTTGTATGTATCATCGAACTGCCATGACCCTACTTGAGGAGTTTGAGAGAGTTTCTTTTCAGCTGATTTCACGTTACTGGAATCAGTTTGCGGATTCACTAGCAAATCTTGCTTATGAAGAAGACCTTTTTTTCAATTGTGGTCCTAGTTTGGATATTGCTATCAATGATGAAATAGGACCCGGTCGCTTGTGGGGAATGTTATTAGAGCATACAATATATGGCAGACGATGGTTGATATGGGTGATGCAAAGAGTAGCCGAGACCAATCTACCATTGTTATCATGGACCCATAGGCTGATTAGACAACATGTTATGTGTACACCTCTTGCTATATATACAGGAGGGATGGGTCATAACCTTATGCATTTAGTTTAGGGCTGGGAGCCTGGTTTTTCCTCCTTGGAAAGGGGCATATTATTGTATATCTATATTATTTCGGGGAGGGATGTGTAGGTGCTATTCTGTTTTATCTCGTTTGGCCAAGAGGGCCAGTGTTGCGAGGTTTTGAATATTGTATTTCGTAAGGCCAAGAGAGCCGATCAGCTTTTATAGTAAAGTGTTTTATTTCATTAGGCCAAGAGGGCCAGTCGTCTGTTTGGTGCAAGTACGGTTAATGGTTCTTGTTTTAGTTATGTGCTAGACAGGTTTGAAGAAGAGCTTGGAAGGAGCTTTTGTTGCGCGGAAGCTTCTCATGGCCCTATCCAGGTGATATCTTTCCTTTATGAGTACCATGGTTTTATGCTATATGTGTCTATGTACTTGTAGGGGATTTCCTTTCCTTGTTGGGGACCGGCAACCAAGGCATGAAGTCCCAGGGCTAGGTTAAGTATGTCTGAAGGGAGGTCTGAGTAGTCGTTGCCTCCTGTAAAGATATTGTCGAGCATTGAAAGACCTGTTTTGGACAGTAGTCCTAGTGACCCTGTTCTGCTAGCCTACTAGGAAGCCATTCTAGGAGTTCTTGTTAGTTGTGAGGCAGTTAGAGAAGCCTGGCAGAGGAAAAATAATGATGATAAAGGAAGAGAAACCTTGAATATCCCAAAAGGCAATAAATATATACAAAGGTGTGTAAAAAGGGGTTCTAACCCCTATCAAAATAGAAAAGCAAAGAAATGAAAATTTATAAGCAGTTGATCATCGCCTTGCGAAGGCTTGGTAGGTTCCTGGGGACGAGTCAGACCCGGGGCCGATGCCTTGTCTTCCTAGGGGAGGCATCTTACTAGAAAAGAAGAAAGTAAGAAAGGTTGGAGCGAAAATAAAAGTGAGCGCCAGAAAAGGATTAAGTGCCGCCTTGTGAGGGCTTGGTAGGTTCTTGGGTACCAAAACAAGACCTGAGGCCGATGCCCTGTTCTCCTTGGGTCACTACGCTCAGCTCCCTCCTTTTTACATGCCCGCGTATGAAACATAAAACCCTAAAAGAAGAAATGTGCTGAAAGAAAATACTTCTTGATCAGGCTATAGGAGTCCTCATCTAGTAGGAGCTCCTGGTTGTGTTGTCTTTAGTTAGGTTGGTAGTTCAGACCACCACTTAGAGCAACCTCTTTGATAGTTCTTTTTAGTCTGGCCGTGTTGGAGCAATCGGTTAGTGACTAGCTTCGGCCCTTCTATCAGATTATGCTAGGCCTACTCCTTGTGGATGTCATGCCTTGGTTTTGTCAGGGGGTAGGGTGAGCATTGTGCTGTGTTTAGTATATCTATTTTGTATCAGCTTGATGCTTCCTTTGGTTGTTTTGTACAGATCTATTGTGGGATTCGACGGGCTAAGCCACCCTATCCCGTGGTGGTCGCCAATGAAATCTGGATTTTAGGGTGATAAATGGGCCTAAAAATTGCGGAAAAATGTGGAATTTAGCATAAAAATGTTCAATCACGAAGGCGGCACCTCAAGCTAGGACGATTTTAAGCACCAAGTGAAATTTGACTCTTAAAAGGCGCTCGAGCGACACTTGTTGATTTTTGATAATTTTTCAGACTGCCGCGTGGGTTGTCAAGAGTTTCGAGCCAATGTGGGATATCAAGCCGGACGCCCAGGATTTTTCAGAGCTCGATTTGGGGCCCGGACGGGAAAATGGCCAACAAATGGGCAAGATTTGAAAAGGTGGACACTTGGGAGGACAAATGGGCATGACCTTTGGGGCCCAAATTTTATGCCACATGAAATGTGGATGAAAAAATCGTGATCAAGAAGAAGGAAACGTGATGCCAAGAAGGCACCGAAATTTGCGCCCAATCTTGGGAGATCATGATGCCAGCCTCAATGCAACCCCCCTGACCGACATTGGCCCTTGATTCCCCTCTATTTGCTGATCATTTCCCTGCCCTTCGCTCGCGCAATGATGGCCTAGATGATGATCTCTGATTTTAGTCTTTCTCTCTTCTCCCTTTCTCTCCCCTAAGGGGTTGTTCTTGTGTGGAAGAGGAAAATGAAGAATAGTGGAGGAAAGCTTGTCCGGATGAGACCGGATTGCTTCCGAATCAATGAAGGCATAAAGATTGCTGATCTTGAAGGTGCTGGATATTGAATGAGGGCTGACACGCAGTCCCATAGCAAAATCGAGATCCCGAGACATGAAGCCTAAGCGGTAATTCAATTTTTATGAAGGAAAAATGAGTTTTTATGCTATTTGGTTTTTGAAATATTGTTCCCATGGGCTGATTATGCATCATAATGTTTTTTTCTATGATTTTTATCACTTTGTGCTCTGAAAATCAGAAAATCATAAGTGATATGGTTGAAATTAATGGTATAAAACCCGTAAAACAAGCGTTTAAGGAGTAAAATAGAGGTTTTTTGCAAAATAAAGAGAAAATATGAGATATAACATCAATAAGACCTGAAATTTTGTTGTCAAGGAACCTAAGGCCATAGCCCACAATCAATCTTAATTTCTAGTCATTTTTTATTGAAAAAAATAGAGAAAAAATACAAAAAATGGTGAAAATTGGGTTTTAAATGGGAGAAAATTAGGAAATGATAAAAAGAAAATTCCAGAAAATTACATAAGTGTTTGTGCAATGTATAATGAAAGTAGAGCACGGGGTTGGCCTCGGTTTACCCTCATTTCTATGTTTTTGTCCGTATTTATCGCTTTTTCTATAAAGAAATACACATAAAACGACTCTTACACCTATCAACGATTGCAAAACATTAAACGGTAGGGTGAGAGGGGAGTTTGAACATCAAAGTATGATTTTAAATCTGATTTATATGTTGCATCATTCCTTTAGGATGTTGTTTTAAAATAAAGGAAAAGGCATCATGAGCGTACGACTCAGTGTCTCTTCTCGTTTCAGTACATAAACGTTAGTATGGAAATCATGGAAAGATTGGTTTTGCACGATGCATAATGCTAATTTTCTGTTGTTTGTGCACTAAAACATTCACATTTTGCACTATGCATGGGTCATGGTATCAAAGGAAAATCTCTAGAGTGCATGGCAATTGTTTTCTTAGGAATTTGACCCACGATTGAGAGTGTGAGGTTATCCCTTGCCGTAGGATAGAGGGCACTGGTTTCTTAAGGGACTGTGAAGTGAGGAAGCATGGTATATCTCCTGGAAATATGAGAAATATAAAAGAGAGGAGTTTGTGTTCATTTGTGTTATATGTTTAGCAACGCACAAAGGGTCAATCCGTGCGATGTAGGAGAGTTGCAATGGGGCCGCGGTGTTTCTACTGTGAGGTTGGCTCCATATGTGTGTGATCGTGGCATTTGAGGAGTTTAAGGGAAACATTGGACTATGAACTATAGACGCATGAATTAAGATTTAGGGCAATTTTTCCTTTAGCATTAGATTGACACTCCTGGTCCGCGAGGCTGTGAGGGTGTTTGTGTGCCATGAGCATGAGGTCCGGCTAGTGCCATAGCCAGTGCCGGCCCATTTCAAGTCCCATCAACTCACAAGAGAATTTTGAATAATGAATCAGGTCAAATTCATGGAGGGCGTGCCAAACCACCTCCACATGGCTGCCAACCCTATCCAAGTGGGTTCTAAATACGTGTGATAGGAATATGGATCGAACTAGCCACAAGAGGTCTCTCCATGGATTAGTTCGAACATAGGAGGATGCTTGGATGCCAGGGGGCCTCTAACTATAAATTCCCTGCCTCGAGGTCCTACTCGAATAATCTACATGACTTGAGATGGATTCTCGAGGCCGTGTTACTAGTGCAAGGGCAGAAACTTGGAGGAAATAAGATGCATCCTCACAGATTGTGGGAATCGTCCTTTTTGGACAAGACTTGTATCTCAGTTAAAATGCTAATATAAAATTTGCTTCCAAGGAACTTGTCTAAACTATTTTTGTGTTCGTGCCATAACTTACGTGAATCCTGAATTGAGTGCAGCAATGTTTGCACATGGGACCGGTGTAGTTGCAGATATTGATATCTGGCATAAACGCATTGGTCATGTTAATGTACAGCGACTTAAATCAATGCAAGCCCAAAATATTGTTGCAGGATTGCCTAAATTCAAGGTTGCAGAGATGCATAAGGTATGTGAAGCCTGTCAATTTGGAAAACAGGCAAGGAAACCATTTCCTAGACATGTTCAAGAGAGTAAGAAGCCATTGGAATTAATCCACTCTTATGTGTGGACTACTAAAGCTGCATCTATTGGAGGCTGTCATTATTTTGTCACTTTTATTGATGACTATAGCAGAAAAGTTTGGGTGTATTTTATGAAAAAGAAAATTGAAGTGTTTGGGCATTTCAAATCTCTTAAAGCTATGGTTGAAAAAGAAACAGGCCTGCAAATAAAATGCCTAAGGTCAGATGGAGGGGAAACCGTGTTCCCTAAAAGGTTCAATTAAGGAAGCTGATTTTAAATGTCACACATAAATGTGATAGGACCTAATTAGATAACTAAAGAATTCCTATTGAGGGAAGTAGGTGAACAGAACCTGCAATGGATTCGTCCTATGGCATGGTGGTCCTAGACAACTGGGAGGCTTCTCACAAGGTTTTACAGGTGTTTGACCTTGAGAAATTGTTAGGATAGAACCCCAATTCATACCATTTTAGAGGACCAAAATGGGACTATGCCCTACTGGTAGAGAGGTTGAGCAACACATCCCTCTCGTTTCCCATTCTCTTTGAACCAAGTGCAGCATGGATCAACTTTGGCTTGGATATCTCTACGTAAATTAGGATGTCCAAGGACCCAATGCTAGAATGGTGTCAGGAGACCTTGGCCATTAGGAATCCAAATTCAGGTCGATCCCAGTGGGTTCAATAGCCACGAATGTTCCATTGCGAGGTGGACTCAAGAAACCCTAGGCAATAAATTCCATAACATTCGATGGGACTGCCAAGTGGTGTCGTTTAGATTCATCTCTTGATGTATCACTGAAAACATGCCTGGATAGTCGATAACGTTCCATTGCGAGGTGGATTTAAGAAACCCTAGGCAGTAAATCCCATAACATTCCATGGGAGTGCCAAGTGAGTTTAGATTCATCTCTCAATGTATCGCTAAAAACATGCCTAGATAGTCGATAAGTGGGCATGTTATAGTTGGTATCGTAGCCAAACCAAGGAATAAAACAATCCAGATATGAATAAATCGGAAAGAGTGAAGTGATGTTTTCACTAGGAAACATTTTTTTTCCTTTACTCACTTGTGAATTGTTGCCGCTTCTAGACCTACGAGGCATGGAGCAAGTTCCTCATATTTCATATCATGTTCTGGACAGCTATGAACTCTTCAAAGTTATTGTAGACGATCCAACATGATGGGGATCCTGGATCGACTCTATAACCCTTCACCGCCGTTGTATACGGAAAGGTGTTGGACTTAGACCACGGGTTACTGCTACATAGATGCCAATCGACTCGTCTATCTTCAAAACAATCTGAAGAGGCTAAAATGGTTGGAGGATTTGAAGATCATCAAGTTATTCATCTGCCATGAGGCATGTGTGAACTTGATCCTACACATTAGACACTGGCAAGTAGAACAAACTTGCTACATCCATGAGGAGGTGGTCAAAGTCTTGCCAACAGACAGAATTAAAGTAATGGGGTGACACAAATGTCATGGCTATCAAAAATTGGGACTTCCTGAACTTCCCATGACTTACCACTTCCTAAGGATCCATTCCCCAAATCCATATTACTATTATGTCCATGTAGCTGGAATTATTAACCTGGTGTTGATGTATCTCTTGAAAGAAAATCATCCCAGCCAATCTCTATCTATCCCCAAATAATTGTACTTGAGGCTTATGTTTCTTTATGGATAAATAAGAATTTTATGTTTATTTGATTTGTTACATAGTGTTAATGGAAAATAATTTACGCATTGAGATAAGTTGTGAAGAGATGCGTAAATGCAATCCTAACGTGAAGGTTTAAATTGAAAACCAAATACAACCCCAAATGCAGAACTAGAATCTTGTTCCCGCACCAGAGGCATAAGAGAAGAAGTTTCTTCTCAAACAAATTAAACCACCAAAATTTGACGAGAAAGGGAAGACTATTAAAGCCGATGCCAAAGTATGGATTGAATCCATGGAAGATTACTTTAGTGCAGCAGGAATAGCACCTACAAACCAGGCCATGATTGCCAAGCTCATCGGAGAAGCTAGGCTCTGATGGAACCAATGGTGTAAAGACCAAGTAGTCACCGAAAGCACAGTAACTTGGGATAAGCTAAAGGAAGCAATGCAGGGAAGGTACATGCCACTTGCATACAAAACTCAGAAGATGAATGAGTTCTTTAAGTTAAAACAGTTGGGTTTGTCTCTAGAGGTGTACTACTTGAAATTTCTCTCCTTGCTAAAATACACCGCGACAATGAGTATTCCCCCCAACAAGTCTTGAAGTTCTATGATGGGCTGAACCCACCAATGAACACCTGGTTGGAATCAATGCGTCTTTCGGACTTATAAGATGCATTCATAAGAACGAGACCTATTTCCCAATAAGTCCAGCCAAAGTCCAAGAATAATAGACCCTGGTCTCACAAAGACCAGAATCTAGGGATGTTGAAAGCTCAATTTAAAAGGGCGCAAGGACAGAGTCAAGGCCAATAGAAGAAGCCAAGGGCAAATGCAATCAGTGACTTTGTCCCCACTATAAGAAGTGACCAAAGCCTGCTATATTTTCACTACAATGAATCTGGGTACTTCAAAAGGGAATGTCCCAAACTTGGCGAAGATCATTGTCAAGGAAAATTCAATGGCTAAAGCCAGGGCTACACGTGGCCGCTGTCATGCCACTACACAGACACATTGTGAAAAACTCTAAAGTGCATCATCATCCAACTTTCTTATTAATATAGAGAGTCAATGTGATCTGAGTCATTAGTGCTAGTGTCCATGGCATGGATTATCCAAAAATTCTAGATTTTTGG
Source organism: Lygodium microphyllum (assembly GCF_053477565.2). Lineage (NCBI taxonomy): Eukaryota > Viridiplantae > Streptophyta > Polypodiopsida > Schizaeales > Lygodiaceae > Lygodium > Lygodium microphyllum. The sequence goes on from NC_141162.1 coordinate 15,691,015, forward strand.
ATAATTTTAGCCTATTTTGATATTATTTATTGTAAAAATACGAAAAAGTTAGAAAAACTTCTAGATTAGGATGGCATGCAAAAAGAAAGTTGCTTTTTCAGTCAATTATGAGATTTTTCATAAAAAAGAGAGATGGGCAAAATCATGTGCGTCACGATCACTATTGACAGATTGAAAACTGCACTTTGAATTGGAAGAAGTAGAAGAAGTGATTTGGGATATCCTTGATTAGGTACCCTGCAGTTTTACAACAGGTGATGCAAGCTTCTGCTCAAACAGAAAGTGTTGTGATAAATGCTCTGCAAGCAGTTGAGCGTAAGATGAAGTTATTCAATGGTAGGAATATATCTGCATATGTACATACCTATGCTCAAAAGATGGAATTCCTTGGAGTGTCTCAACTTGCATGGAGCCGGTATTTTGTACGTGTTATTGTACATGAACTGAAAGCACAGATTACTGAATTATACATGTAGGATGCTAATTAGATAGCTTTCAAGAAGACACTCATGGAAGAATTTTACATTGAAGATACCAGTTTGATTATGCGCAAGACTTTTCAAGAGTGGGTTTTACAACCCAATAAGGGTCTTGTGGCTACATAATTGTTAAGAGAATTTGAAAGTCAATTTGAGTAGTTGGATCTTGCAGAACAGCAAGCTCTTGCAAGTCAGAAAATTGAATTGTTTCTACAAGCAACAAATCCTAAGCTTCAAGAGAAGCTTGATGATTTGCTAGAGGATCAGACTACAGAGATAGGTCTGAAAATAGAGTGGAAACATGTCAAGAAAGCTATTACTGCACTCGTGAAAAAGCATAGAAGAAGAGAAAGATTGCATGTCTCTAGCCTGCCCACTGTTACGGGCAAAACATTTGAAGTATCCAGTAAGCCACCCACTTTTGTGGCTAACCCTATGGTTGTACCTATTATTGTTCCATCTGTTAGGGAAGATGTCTTGGATGAATTGGTCAAAGGCATACGGGATCTTCAATTGAAGGTTGCAAAATTGGATGAAAAAGGACAAGAGGAAAGGGGATGGCAGTAGCCCCTAAGCCAGGAAAAAGATGCATGTGGTGTGATAGTTTGCAGCATGAGAGAAAGGATTATGCTTCCTATCAGCAGGCCTTGGCACGATAGCTCATCTTTTGGAAAGATTGCAAGATCCATGCACAAGAAACGAGATTGCCTCTTGCTTTGAATTTTGGAAAGGGAGGTATACAAAACTTGTTGGAAGACTTGGCTGTCTGAAATGCTTATGCAGTGGTACATGCTTCTACTTTTTGTCTACAATTGGATATAATGCATGGCCAAGTGATGGTTGGTCGAAAGGCTGAAATATGGACACATGCTTTACATGCAGCTGAAAAGAGAAAGGTTACTAATAGTGAAATGTCTCATGTAGAGCAAGACATTCGTGACATAATTGGTTGGGAATCACTAATAGATGCATATTCACTGTATGCATATTTAGCAAAGGTACAAAACATGGATGTAATTGTGGAAGAGAAACAAAAGAGAGATGAAGATAATGTAGGGACATCTAAAAGAGTGACAAGAAAAAGTGTGGATCAACCTAAAGCTACAATCAACCACCTCTTGAGCATGTTATGGAAGAGGTCAGTTAGGAGCAAAAGTAGGATAGCAAACAAGAGGGCAAAAAGAAGGGCAAGTAGTCAGGGTATAAGTTGCAGTCTGACATTGAGACAGCCACACAGATCTTAAGAAGGTTCTTGAAGAACGGATCTTAAACAGTCGGGTGGAATTCACCTTGGGAGAGGTGCTTATCATCGCCAAGTGAGAATTTCATGATGAGATCACTGACATATTAAGAGGAAGCGTCTATTTCTTGGTGATACCACTAGTGTATCGCTGCAATTTGAAGAGGAAACAGGTTTATTGGGTATTCGGTGAGAGCGGAGTTTTGAGCCCGGGATGTGCCTAAAATTTACCAAAAAATTCAGAATTTAGGGGAAAAATATTTAACATCGAAGGCAGCGGCTGCAGCTAGGATGATTTTAAGAACCAAGTGAAAGATGGCTTTTAAAAGGCACCCGAGTGACACTTGTGGATTTTTGATAATTTTTTCGACTACCATGTGAGATGTCAAGAGTTTCCAGTTAGTGCGGGATGTCAAGTCGGACGCCCAGGATTTTTCAGAGCTCGAATCAGAGCTCGGACGAGGAAGAGGCCACAAAAGGGCAAAGATATGAAGAGGTGGACCAAACCTTGGCCAAAAGGGGGGGTGCCCTTTGGGGGATTTTAATCCCCCTTCAATTTTTGATGGAAAAAAATTATATGGAGGCGTGAGCAGGGTGCCGAATTTTGCGCCATGATCTTCATGGATGGAGCATGGAGGCTGTAAACAACCTATCTGACCGAAAATGGGGCTTATCTTCTCCCTCTTGGCTGATCATATCGCCGCCCTTCGCGCGAGGAATGGCTGTGTGGATGAAGAGAACAAAATCTAGTCTTTCTCTCTCCTCCCTCTCTCTCTTCTCTATGGGTTGTTCATGTGTACCATCTTGAATGGAGGAACCGGGAAGGAGAATGAAGGAAATGGTGATGAAGATTGATGGAGATGCTGAAGACTGATATACAACATTGGATTGAGAGCAATGGAGGCTCCATCTGCCAGTTATGCAGTCATTCAAGGCGTCTCGGGTTACGTAAAAACACGGTATGACCATTTTTATGAAGAAAATGAAGGATTTTTGATAGTTTATGATGGTAATTATGTTTTTATTGGATGAAAATTTGTTTGTGTGCTGTGTGCATTATGAGTAATTGCTATTTATCAAAAAATCTTGGTTTTGCAATGATTTACATGCTTTATTTAATTCTTGTAAACCTGAAATGCGGGTTTTAAGTGGCAAAATGGTAGTTTTTCCGTTTCAGTGGGTAAAAAGTGTTCCCATGGGGGGAATATGGAAGATAAATTGAATGTTTGAAGTGATTGGAATAAGAAAAATTAGAAAATATTATATTTTATTACCAAATAAATCAAGAAAATGGAAAAAATAAGGAAAAAATAGAAATACATCTTGGAAAAATAAGAAAAAATATAAGGATTGTTTGTGGATGTGTTGTAGTGGTAAAGCATGAGGTTTAGCCTTAGTTTGCCCTATCTCTTTGTCAAAGTTTGTGATTTACCACTTTTTATACATCAAAACATGACAAAATGAACCTCTACAACTATGCAACGAAAGCAATATCTAAACGTAGGGGGTTGGGATGTTTGAATGGTGTGATTTGTGTGCGGATTGTTGTTAATTTTCTTATGCATATCATGACATAGAATCCGTGTGATTTTGATTAAGAGGATAGTAGCACGAGTGTTACCTCGATCCTATCCTTTCATCACCGCAACACATTAGGGAATAAGCATTGAAAGCTTGGTTGTGCACAAGAATGTGGCTGATTTGAAAATGATGTTTGACCACTTTAGGATCATTCACCTTTGTATGTGCATGAAACCATGGTATCGGAATTAAAAAAACCTAGATGCATAGCACCTATTTTCAATGACTATGATCCACGTTGAGTGTGAAAGGGCATCCTAAGCTGTAGGATAGATGTTCATTTCTTGGGGGATTATTTGGTGAGGAAACATGGTATCTCCTGGAAACCTTCGAAATAAAAGAGTGGAGTTGGTTCGTTTGTTTTATATATTGAGCAACGCATAAAGAGGCTAATCCCTGTGATGTAGGAGAGCTGCAGTGGGGCGGCGGTGTTTCTACCGAGAGGTTGCCTCCCATGTATGTGATTATCGTGGTATTTATTGCCAATGTGTAAGGTTTTTCCCTCTGAGGAGTCTAGAAAAAGGGAAACGTTGGACTACAAAACTATAAAACTATAATCACATAGATTAGGCTTTAGGGTAGTTTGTCCTTTAGCAGCCGATTGACGCTCCTGGTCCGCGAGGCCATGAGGGTGTGTTTGTCTGTTATGAGCATGAGGTCCGACTAGTGCCATAGCCAGTGTCAGCCCATTTCAGGTCCCATCAGTGGCGCGTCTGCCAGGAGCTGCCAATAAGTGGTGGTTCCCGAATCTAGGGTTTTTAGGGACCAAAAAGTTGGTTTATGTCCTCTGACAAGGACCGTCAAGCCGAAATACAAAAAGCAAAACGTGCTGAGAGGGCTACACGGCGGTTGGAGATTATAAGTTGCTATTCTCCTCAAAGGAGTAGCCCGATACGCATAAAAGGCAGTGGTCTTAGTGACCCAACTACTGCACAAAGTCCTTTAGGTGCAGGAGGAAGCGTAAGTTCTTCCTCTCTCTTCAAGTGGGGGTGTAATTCCATCAGTTCAAACTCCTTTTGTCAATCCGATTGTCGTCATGGCACAACCCATTGCAATCCCTACAAGGACACCAGATTTGCCAGCTTTAGAAGTTCCTTTACCCATTTTTAATGGGTTAGCCGAAGAAGATGCGGAGTTTCACATTTGTGAATTCCAAATATTAATGTTTAATTATCGCATCCAAGATGAGGGACATCTTATGATGTTCTTTAACATGACATTAAAAGGAAGGGCTACAGTATGGTATCATAGCATAGAGACTGGAACCATAACCACAATCGACCAATTTTATGCAGCTTTCCGATGAGAATATGCCCCTAAAAGAGGTGGCCAATACTAGCTGCATGTTTTGAATGTAACACGCCAAGACTCCCATGAGAATGTGAAATCCTATGCCAAGAAGCTTAAGGAAGTATTTCGTAAGTTACAAACTTACATTCTTATTCCGCGGGCTGCCCAATTGCAATACTTCTTGCATGGATTGGATTTCAATATTCATGTACAATTGAGCAGTGTGGCTTTGGCCGATATAGACGTCGCCATTATGCGGGCAGAAGGAGTAGAGACACGATTACAAACGGCCTACTCCTCTCGAATAAATCTTAATGCGGGTTTAATACTTGGAGGCAATCTACCATTGATGAATGGAATTCAAGGGATGCCTATGAATAACCCTAATGGGAGAGGAAGCATGGTTCAAAATGTATCTTTGCTGCCAGCTCCTCCCAGTGTGACTATGCCTATGGCTAGTCAGTTGGCTCCATCAAATGTTGGAGGCCAAGTTTCGAACCCTAATATTGTTCCTATGAGTCAACAACTAATGCCCAATCAAATTGTTAGGCCAATGGAACGATGGATAGATGATCAAGGCTATGAGTCGAGTGCCTCTAATGTCCTTGCCGAAGTTAAGGATATGATGAAGCACTACACTGACATGATTTCCGAACAATATTGGCAAATATTTGTTGACGTCAATTTCTTGAAGAAGCAGCAGAATCTGATAGGGAGTCGACGCCCCGAAGAAGGTGTTGTGGGAAGTTGGGCCACGTAGCCGCTACCTGTTGGAGTAAGATTAGTTCCCTCCAACAAGGGAGTAAACAACCAGGTCCAATTAATCATAGAGCGCAAGGTAATAACCTCCAGCAAAATGATGGATCAAGACAAATATTGCAAAGGGGAAAGCCCACTATAGAAGAGTTGCCACAAGGCAATGGAGTCATCCTTATCGAGGCTGTACTCGTCAATGGCTCTGAAACCTCTCACCTACGGGCCGTGACAAGAGGCCAAAAGGCTAAAGAGGGTGACAAAGATAATGCAAAACCGGTCGAGGGAAACCCTAAGCAAGGGGATAAGGGGACACAAGTCTTGAATCTTGGCGTGGAAGGTGGACCTCTAAGGCCTATCGACAAAAAATTCGATCCTAAGAAGGATGAGGAAGTGCCAAGAAAGAAGGCAATAGCTAAAAAAGAAGCACCAAAACTGGTCCCGAGACCAAAAGAGAGAATGGTTTGGCGAGAAAAGAGAGCTTTGGCTACCTATCATGATTTTGATTTAGCAAGTTTACTTTGCGAAGTCAAACCAGATGTAAACCTCTTACAGTTGATTAAATTATCTCCAGGAGTACGCAAGGAATTCAAGAAGATCCTATGTATTGGGTATATTGTAGAACCTTTGGGCATAGCACGAGTAGGGGAAGATTGGTTTGATCATGCTGAAAAGAATTGCCCTAGGGTTCGAGCATACGTGGATGGAATATTAGTGGAGCATGCTATGGTAGATACTGGGTCCTGCGTCAATATCATGAGTTCAGAGTTGATGGAGAGGTTGGGTCTAGGCATCCAAAAAGATAGCTCCACCCTTCTTAGAATGGCCAATGATAGTTTAAGGCAACCAAAGGGTTGCGTTACTAAGGTCCATGTTACAGTTGCAAGTGTAGAATGCTTCTTGGACTTTAGGGTGATAAGATTTGCAAGACATCCTAGCTATCGAGTTTTGCTAGGCAGACCTTGGATCTTACGAACAGATTGTCAAGTTGATATACCCGCGAGTTGCGTGGTTCTAGGTAGAGGTGCTAATCGAGTAATAGTCGATGCTTACCCTGAGTCTCCTCAGAGTGAGAGAGCTTCTTTATCCTCTACTGAATTAGAAAAAGCAGATGATCCATCTCGTAGTGATACATCATCCAATGATGAATCTAAAGAGGGGTCCACTACAGAGGATATTTATCAGATAACTCTAAATGAGAAAATAGAGCTGCAAGATAGGATAAGAGATACGGATGTGATTGAGTTAGACCTTGGCACGCCGAATGATTCGTGGCCAATTAAATTAGGTTCCATGCTCAGTTGAGTAGAAAGGGAGGACTATGTGTCCTTGATTCAAGAATTCCGCGATATCTTTGCTTGGAGTTATGACGAGCTGAGAGGCATTCCTCCCAGCCTGGCTGTTCATACTATTCCTATAAAAGAAGGCAGTCGCCCTATGCGCCAAAAAGTAAGGCGTATGCCTTTTGAATTGAGGGAGGCGCTGTTTGAGGAGTTACAGAAGTTACGAAAAGCTGGTTTAATCTTCCCTGTACAGCACACAGAATGGTGTTCACCAATTGTTATTAGGAAGAAGAAAAACAACCAGATCCGACTATGTATAAATTTTAGAGAGCTGAATAAGTAGGCAATTAAGGATTACTACCCATTGCCATTTATTGACCAGATTTTGGATCAATTAGCGGGTAGGGAAATATATTTGTTTATGGATTGCTTTGTAGGATACAACCAGATGGCAATTGTAGAAGAGGACAAGTTGAAAACAACTTTTATTACTGTCTTTGGTACTTTTTCATACCATGTGACGGCCTTTGGTTTGTGCAATGCACCTGGATCATGGCAACGAACAGTAGATAAGACCTTTGGTGAGATCTCCCCAGATGAGTTGAAAGTATTTATTGATGACCTAGGGGCAGCCACTGTGAGGAAAAGGATGTTGATTATCTTAAGAAAGTGCTTTGAGCACTGCAGACAATTTTGTATCGCTCTTAACCCACGGAAGTGTGTCTTTGGAGTCCCTTATGGGCTATTGCTAGACCATGTGGTCAGTTCAGTAGGAATTACAAGTGACCCTGAAAAGATCAAGGTTATAGGCGCCATGAGTCCACCACGCACTCTGAAAGATGTTCATAGCTTTCTGTCATCGATAGGGTACCATCGGAGGTTTATAAATGCCTTGGCAGAAAGGACGTTGCCATTAATGAACTTGTTATCCTTTAGCTGTCTATTTGTATGGAGTGACCCTTGTAAGGTAGCTTTCAAGAATGTGAAACAAGAGCTAGTAAAAGCACCAGTTTTAAAAGCACCTAAAAGAGGTGAAGTATTTTACATATTTTCAACAGCCACCATGCATAGTATTAGCTCTGTTGTTTAGCCCAAATTTGGGAGGAAAAGTGGTATCATCCGATAGCTTTTGCTAGTCGAAAATTGGGCATATCCGAAGTTAACTACACCTACATGGAGAAATTGTGTCTGCCGATGGTCTTTGCAACTAAAAAATTCAAGCACTACATCCTCTATGAGAAGGTAGTTTTCTATACGAAGGCGGAAGGGCTTAGATTGCTTATGAACAAGCTACAACCGCCTGATAGTCTGGCAAAGTGGTTAATCACTTTGTGCACGAGTTCGATTATGATATTAAGAGTAAGCCACCGAGGTTGCAGGGTATTGTGGAATGCCTTGTTAGATATGATCAATGCCCCACCCTCATTGTTGAGATTCATCAATCACACTCATTGATAGCCTCTTTGTATGGAGCTTCACGGCCAAGGACATGCAGGGTTACCTATCCCATATGCACAGTGGTGCCTACTGTAGTTTCCTACTTTCCTATAAAGCATTGTACTTGCTTCCTTTTCCTAATGCAATGATAGTACTTTTTTCTTTTCAGTGAAGTGTCAATGTCATTGTCCACATACACAAGATTGTGTTTATGAGTCCAAGTCTCAATCTTGGAACCTAATTCACTTTTGTAACAAACAGTGTCTTTGTCTTCTCCATCATGAGTCCACACTTCTCCTTCCATCCACCATAACTCACTGCCATGTCCTAGATCCCGTATCTTTAACATGGTATCAAAGCTCAGTCGGGCATGGCCTAGCTCATTTCACTCCTCTCTCAGCTCCTCTTCACTCAAGTCAACTCAAGTCCCAGCTAATGAGCTCATTTCTAAACTCTATCTCCACTTGCCCTGTTTGGCAGCCATAGCCAAACCTGCTTCAAGCTCTTATATCTCACTCCACAGGTCAAACCAGGCATTGGTTAAGTCCTGACTTGTATCGGCCCGATGGTAAAGGGAATATTTCTTGAAGTATTCCATGGCCGATTCTAGTGGAGGCTCATATGGTAGGTCAGTCAGGCCGACCTAACAGCCTTCGCGGGCTATAAAAGCTAAACCCCTTCATAGCCATCTATCATTCATCTTTCACCCAGTCAAAGTTGTTGTTCCAGCTAGCCTTAAGCTCTTCACCTATCTTCTGTCTAGATCGCCATCTAAGCTTCACATAGTGGAAACGCACGGGTGGACAAAGCCATCTTTGTATCAATTGTTTGGAGCTAAAGATTTTACTGATTCTCCTCTTATATGTTATGTACTCTCTATCTCTTTCTCAGATTCTATTCGCTACGCCGTGTAATATTTTACATGGTATCAAAGCCCAGGGGGCTCTAGAGATCGGAGAGTGTGCAAGAGGCAAAGGCTTCAATAGCAAAGAGAAACTATGTCGACTTCCAAAAGCGGTTCTGGCGCATCAAGAAGCGGTGCAGGAGGTGGTGCTGCTATACCGGCTATTCAAACACTGAGGATTCGTCCACCAACCTTCAGCAAAGGCAAGTTAGATGGTACAAACTACACCTTGTGGAAGTTCAAAATTACAACTATCCTTGATTCTTATGAGCTTCTAGAGACTGTGCTGGGGACTGACGCAGAACCACTGCCTACCCTGACCCCTCAAATCCTAGTGTGATGATTCCTCCGAATGCAAATCTTCTACGAGCTTGGAAACGAAGGAATGCAGATGCATTGTGTGCCTTAGTTACAAGCTGTTCTGACAATGTTCTGACTTTGATTCAGCATACAACCAAAGCGTCAGAGGCTTGGAATGTACTAAGGAGTCAGTATGAAACATGAAACCAAACAAGGATTCAAAACTTGGAGAATCAACTAGCAGTGGAGAAGTTTGTTGACGGAGAGACAATTGAAGCATTCATCACTCGGATTAAGAATCTGCGCGACCAGATGGCTGGCGCTGGGATACAAAAGACTAGCAAAGAGCTAGCTCGGAGGTGTCTTCGGATTTGTCCACAAAAGTTTGATGGACTAGTAATTGCCCTTAATACTCAGGTGAGACCTCAAGATTTGACTTTTGAGGAGTTTTGTGCATTATTAATGGAGGAGGAATTGAGGGTGAAAGCCCGAGAAGGAAGCAACAATGAAGATGCTACATTCTTTGCCAATGCAAAAGGCAAAGGTGGTTCCTCCACCAAAAATGATGGTGACAAAAAGAAGGGCGGCAAGAAAAAGTTTCAAGAAGAGTGCTTCTACTACAAGAAGAAAGGACATGCAATTGCAGATTGTCGTGTCAAGAAGGCAGATGAAAAGAATGGTACTCTTAAAAGTAAAGGGAAAGAGACAGTCAATACGGCTAAAGTAGAGTTGGAATTATTCATGGCTACCATTGAGGAAGTGTACTCCTCGGCGCAAGAAGAATCTACCACTGACTCATGGGTGTTGGATAGTGGGGCCTCCCATCACATGACCAACAAGAAAGGTCTATACAGTTCTATGCAGCCTCTACAAGAATCCATCACAGTGACGGTTGGAAATGATGCTAAATGCCCTGCTGCAGGCACAGTGTGGGAGCTCTTTGAGCTCTACCCCGAGACCTACGGACCACTTATTACTCAAGTGTTTCGAACTAAGTAGCCATGGCTACCTCTCACATAGCCGTCGCGCAATGCCTACCTTGTGGGTGTAGCGAGCTTACCTTGATGCTCGATCGAGTACCTTCCTCTCTCTTGCACCCCTGCAGCTCCACGATCCTTGAGGCAAGCTCAAGCAACCTCAATCCCTCTCCCATGAGCTTCATCCTCCATAGCCACGTTCGAGCCAAGAGGAGAGAAGAGAGGAGGAGAAGATGAAGAGAGAAGATGGAGAGATTCTTCTCCAAGATTCCTCACCCTCCCACGATCACTCCCTCACTCCCTCACACGCTCTCAGTCCCTCTCTCAAGCACAAGCAAGGAGGCAAGAAGGTAAGAAACAAGAGGAGAAGAAGAAGACGTTGTCTGCCACACACGAGGATGCTCTTCTCATTCATTTTTTAACTTTATATACATGCCCTAATTCCATGGGCAGTCATCCCCCTTTTTTTACATGGCCGGCCCTCTGCCTAGGCCCCTTTTTTCATTGTCTATCTACCCTCCTAGCTTCCTTTCCACCGCCTATCTGCATTTACAAATTGCAGGAGTGAGAGCCCGATGCTCTTTTACAATATTTCAGGGTGCACCTTTTCCATTTTAAAATGCGCCTTTCCCCTTCGGCATTTGCCTTGGACTTTTAAGGTTGCCCTTGCGCTTTTGGTCTTTTTTCCTCTTCTTCCTTCAGTCGGGCTACCTTTTTTTCCGCCTTTTCCCTGCTTCTTTTCTGTTTCCTTTTGCTTTCTTCGTGTTGGGGTTAACATTACCCCCCTCCTAGACAAGTGCCAATCCCATGGCACTGTGGTGGGAAGTAGTGGGATAGATGATGCTATTGCTAGGTGTACTAGGTGGGTAGAGGACACTGAGGCTTGTGAATGAAAGGTGATGGGGTGTGATGACGATGACCAGGAGAGATTCCAACGTGTTTTAGTTTTCCTAACGAGTCTCGGCATCTTTCTCACTGTTCTGGCGCCCTTATGGAGCCGTATCTGAAACGCTTGAAACAAGAAGCAGTCCCTTAGGAGGATGGTATTGGAGGGATTTATTCTGGAGAAACCCCCCGAACGCTATTTGCCTTGAAAAGTCGTGGCCTAGGCTGAAAACCCTTGTCTGGGAGTAGAGGACCTTCCATTTTGAGTTGAAAGTTGTCAGGTTTGTGGTGCTAATAAGAGATCCGTAGATCTTGAGGCAATGGACATGGATCATCGGACAGTGAGGTTCCAAGATCTATGCCAATGGCAGCCCATCACTAGGAGGATGGTTGTCAACATGAAATCTGTGGTGCCATTGAAACCTTCGCAGCGAAGCTCCTGAAGTTGTAGTAATGGGGTCATGTCCGGTTTCTAGAAAAAATCCTTGTCATTGGAGGATGTAGTAGACGATCGCCTTCAGCCAAGCAGCCCGTTCTTGGAACGCGAACATAACCTGCAAGAAAAGTGGTGCACTTCCTAGGGGGTGTGTGTGTCTCATTGTGTAGTGCATGGTTCCCGTGCCAGTGGAACTGGGAGATGGGTCTAACCTTGGGCAAGCCCTTGGTAATGTCCCACACTTGAGGACCCAGTTTGTGCAGCTTTTGAGGTGCGGTGCAGAACTCAGGGTGACAGGTCTGAAAGTCTTGCGCTTGATGTGCCCTAAGTGTGAGGTGGGGGAGGGGCTAGAGAGGGCTCTAGATGCAGTGAGTATGGTGCACCACAATAGTGAATGAAGACAGCAAGTACTTTTTTTTTTTCGGTGGTGAATGAGAGAAAGTACATTGGGCAATGTATGGGGCACCTATTTAGTAACGGGGTGGTCGCAAGCCTCGTGATAAGAATGCGCCACTTTGTAAGTATTCCTTAATACCGGCCCTAGCTCTTAAAGGAGTGGTGGACGAAAAGGGGTGATTACACCTTGCAAAACGAGTGTCACTCATATTTTCTAATATCTCTAAGCAGAAAGCTGGGAGGAGAGTAGCACGCATCATCAACCTCGTCATGGCTCTACTATCTATTCCTAGGTTAAGATCAAAAAAGAGTGGAGGGAGATGGGCTTCCGCTGCTGCTGCAGGTTTTTTTGAAGCAGCAGGAATTTGAGAAGTCGGAGGTAATTACAAGTAGTTAAGAATGCGGGATCGGGGTAGAAAGAGAAATCTACAAGGAAACGATTTATGGAGGGAAGCAGATCTTCTACCCTAAATACTAAGCACTCCTCCGGGCTTCTAGAATTTACATTATAGATTCTCGGGAAGTCAAAATCCCCATGCAAATCTCTGTTGTAATCCACTCCATGCCTACGAGGGTAGGGCATGTAGATGGAATCATTGCGCTCTTCGGGGAGGGAGCTACAAAATGCAGTCCATGCGTCAAAATTGGTGTCCCAAATCCTCCTCCGCCATTTCGGCTGTGCCTCGTAGCCTTGGACGGATTTGGGAACCAGACCAACCTTATCTTCCCAGTATTCTCGTGGCTCTTATCTCCGCCTGGTTATTATCATGCTTCTCTCTTCCATCCATCTGTTTGCGAGTTTGTTAGCCAGATCTTTGATCTTGGCTACGACTCCTAGAGGTAGGGCCCGGTCCAGGGAGCGTGGAAAAGAGAATGAAAGCTCGAATGGCCTTCTATGTATCTCTTTCTGGTGCCATATGATCAACTCGTGGGGCCAATCTACAAGATGCATAGCATTTCGCAGTGGCATGGGCTCCTCAGGAAGTTGTCGTGGAAGTATGCGTGCTCGGCGTTGGGCCTCCTCTGCTAGCTCTTGCCTTTTTCTCCTTGCTGCAATTATGCGTTCAGGTAGCTCGACATCGGCAGGTTTCTCCTGTGGGATCTCTAGTTGAGGCAGACTCGTCATCCTTGGTGTCTCTTTGTCCTCATCTTGCTCAAAGTCCAGGCCCTCTTCGACATTTCGCTCTACCATAGGAGGAACGACTGGTAGTGGTGGCTGTGGCTGCTCCTGCTCCTGAAAACCCAACTCCTTGAGCTCCGCAGTGGAAAGGCCTGTACAGCGCAGGTAATAGAACTATTGCTCTTTAGTTATTCCTGTACTTGTTGGAAGCTCCCGCTCCAGCACGGCGTGGTTGTGCATCTACAGCGATAGCGCCTAGACTGTTTCTTGGGTCGGGACGCTGGATGATTTGGACGTTTAGGATCACACTTGGGTGGTTTACCCGGATGTGGTTTGTGCCGTTTCGGCACCCATAGAAACTTGGACTCTTTGGTTTTGGGAGCACTCTTGGTGGGCATGAGTCTGGGGTTGAGAATTTGGCACGTGGTCGTAGTTTTTGTTTGTTTAGACTCGAGCTGAAACGTGGTCATAGGGGTTTCTATCTGCGGCTTCGTAAAAGTGGGGGAGTTAGGGAAGCCCTTGCTGAAAGTCGTCACTATGCGCACATTGCCGATGGCAAGATGTATGTGATTTAGGTTGTAATCCACATTACAGTTGGTTTGTTTCTTGAAAGTACGGCCTAATAGTGATACGTTACCAGCATCCTTAGTGTCAGGCAACACATGGAAGAAGGCCGGTAAACTTTCAGACTCGATGGAAACGACCACCTTGCATTTCCCTAGGAGTGGGTAAGCGATACCCCCAAACGGGGTGAGTTGGGCGTTAGTGGGCTACAGTTGCAGTTGACCAATGTGTGTCCAATGGTCATGTGTTAGGATGTTGCAGTCAGCACCTTCATCAATCAAGGCGTCGAAAGAATACACCGCTCATACTGCAACTGTGATTCACAGGTGTGCTGGTGCCACTACTTCTTCATCCTGATCTATTAGGTCAGTTACAGTAGCCATGCAAACGTTCAGTGGGGGTTCTAGCATGGGCGGCTCGTGCAATGGATGTGAAGGAGAATAGTACTTCTTAATGTGGCTGCCATTAAAAAAGCCTATTCCCTCACCGTCAAGTGTCTCCAACTCGACATTTCCGGTCCTACCGATTATGCGTACCCTGAAAGGCCCTAGCCCCCTAAACTTCATCTTCTATTTATGCCCTTTTACTGAGTACAACAGAACAAGGTCCCCTTGTTCGAAGTCTTGCTGCGTGACATGCTTGTCAAACCACATCTTTCGTCGAGCCTTTTCACAAATTAGAGAATGAGTGGCGAGGAGTTGGGTCTCCGTTAAGTGCTCAAGTCCTACTAAGCGGTTGGTCCAAGCCTCTCTTCCCTCCCAATGTTCCTGGACTGCTAGCCTCAAACTAGAGATGAATAATTCTACGGGCAGAATGGCTTCAGTTCCGTAAGTTAGCCTAAAGGGTGTCTATCCTATAGCTGTTTTATAAGTTGTGCGATAGGCCCACAAGGCCGCCATTAGCTTGTTATCCCAGTCACTTCTCGAAGTAGACATAACTTTGGTAAGCACGTTGACCAGGATTTTGTTCGTGGATTCGGCTTGGCCATTAGCCTGAGGGTAATAGGGAGAGGACTTCCAATGAATTATTAGGAAAGTAGAGAGCAAGTGGGCAATCACTTCATTAATGAAGTGTGTGCCTTGGTCGCTTACTAGTTCGATTGGACAACCAAACCGTGAAATGACCTGCTCCCACAAGAACTTTGCAATGGTCCTAGCATTGTTCTTCCTCGTGGCTCGTGCCTCTGCCCATTTCGTTAAATAGTCGGTTGCCACTATGATGTATCGAGCTTGGGAATATTGTGCTGCAGAACTAACTGGCCCAACAAAATCGATGCCCCATTTTTCAAAGGGTTGTCGGGCTATGACAGGGGTCATCTCCATCTTTTCCTTTCGCACAGGCACTTTGGTCCTTTGGCACTCATCGCAGTGCTTTACAAATTTAGCTGCATCTCGGAATAGGGTGGGCCACCATAACTGGGATTGTAGCACCTTTCGGGCTGTTGTGTCCCCACTAAAATGCCCGCCAGCGATTCCGTCGTGCGCTTCATTTAATGCGTCGTGCATCTCGTGCTCACACACACATCTGCACAATAAACCGTCTTGTCCCATCCTGTAGAGTTGGCCAGCTATTAGTTGGTAGGGCTGAATTTTCAGGATAAGTCTCTTCAGCCTGGCTTTCTCAATGGGTCGCTTTGGTAGTCCATTTTCTAGCACTTGCACTATGTTATCGGCCCAATATGGCATCAGATCCGCTCTAAACAATTCTCGTTCATTAGACAAGTTAAAAAGATGGGCGTCCGGCAAATCATCAGGCACTCCTTGTCCAGCGGCTTCTCCTGTGGGTATGCGGGACATGTGGTCAGCCATGTAGTGCTGCTTTCCTTTGCGTACAACCACAGAGAAGTCAAACTCTAGTAAAAGGAGTAACCATCTAGCTATGCACCCCGTAGCGCAAGGCTTGTTCACAAGATACAGTAGGGCTTGATGGTCAACGAAGAAGACGAAGGGAGTGGCCAACAGGTAATGTCTAAATTTCTTTACTGCAAATACCATGGCTAACCCCTCCCTTTCTGTCGTGGAATAGTTCATCTCGGTTTCTATGAGCTGCCTACTGGAAAAACTCACCGAGTAATCCAAGTTATGCTCACCAGGCTGGCATAGCACGGCTCCAATAGCAAACTTAGAGGCGTCTATGTGCACATGAAATGTTACGTTCTAGTCTGGGGCTCGCAAGATTGGTGCAATTGTAAGAGCCTTTTTCAATTCTTCATATGCGCACTGGCATTCCTCCGTCCACTCAAACACTATTAATAACTTATACAAAGGTCTAGCTATTAATGCATAATTTAGCACGAATCGTCGATAGTATCTAGTGTGTCCCAAGAAGCACTGAACTCCCTTGTAGTTGTCGGGTGGCGATAGGTCAACAATGACTCTGACTTTGGAGAAGTCAGTGGCAATGCCGTTCCTTGACACTACGTGCCCCAAGATGCATCCGTGTTTTACCCAGAATTGGCACTTTAAGGGGTTTAGCGAGAGGTGATACAGCCTACACCTTTCAAAGATAGCTCGCAATTTCTTCAAGTGTTTGTCCCAACTAGAGTGTAAACATAGGTCATCCACGAATACTTCCAGTTCGCGCCTAAGCATGCCTTTAAAGATGGTGCACATTAGGCGCTGGAAAGTTGCAGGTCCATTCATTAGCCCAAAAGGCATGACAATGTAGGCGAATACGCCCCATTCCGTGGCAAAGGCAGTCTTGTGCATGTCATTGGGGTGTACTTGCACCTGATTGTAACCCAAGAAGCCATCCAGAAAACTGTAGGTTTCCTTCCCTGCTACCCTCTCCAGCATGTGTTCGGTATAAGGTAAAGGATAATTATCCCTCTTCGTAGCAGCATTCACTTTTTTGTAGTTTACGCACACTCGAATCTTTCCATTTTTCTTCATGACAATCACGATAGGTGACACCTAGTCCGTGTGCTCGATCTCATATATGAACCCTGCCCTAATGAGTTTCTCAATCTCCTCCTTTACTGCATGAGCGTGTTTAGGATTCATGGGGTAAGGTCGTTGTTTTGTTGGCACTGCATTTGGAATCATTGGGATGTTATGAGTCACGACCCTAGGGTCGACTCCCTTAAGTTCGTCCAATGTCCAAGCAAACACGTCGATGTATTCTTGCAGGAGCGCAACAAGTTTGGTCTCTTCCTCTTCCACCAAGTCATCTGCGATGAATACTATCTTGGTTTTTTGTCTTTCCCAGCCAAGTTAACCTCTTTAACTTTGGCGGGTCCCTCTATAGGTTCACTAGTCTGTCCTTGTCTTTTTGCACCTAGCAGGACCACCACTCTGTCACCCTTTTAAATTTTGTAAACCGTTTGGGTAGATCCTGTGATTTCCTCTGCCTTTCCGCTTCCAAGCCCCTTGCTTGCTTCCTGACCTCCTCTTTTAGCCTCCTGCGCCTCAGGTGGACTGGGAAGTCTCCCTTGGTGCGTTTGACCTCAGAGGGTTGCGGTATCTCGGGATCACTCTCAGTACTAACTTCCGACTCTGAGTTGAACTCGCATCCTTAACTTGAGGAAGGTGTTTCCCCAAGGGGTCTTAGTTCCATAGGTGAATCCGTCTTGAGCACTGGGATTACCCACCATTGTGCCACTCCAGCATTCTCGTAATCTACGGGTTCTATTCGTTCTAGCCAGGATCTGTCACACTCCATTAGTATGACTCATTTTTCGTTTCGACTGAGTTCCTCTTTACTAGGCCTTAAGTCTGCCCTGATTTGCTCTATCGCTTTTCCCTCCGTGTCATACTCTATCGTGTCTACCTCTTCTTCACTCTCTTCTCCTGAAGAGCGATAGTTCATACTCCTCATCATCCTGGTCCTATTCTTCTGACTGCTCATCATCCCCTAAGCTTCCATGTTCACTCTCCTTGTCGTTAGTAACTAAAGCCCAGTTATATAACAAGTTCAGGTCATGAACTTTGTTCCATTTCCATTCTGGTTTAGCTAAAAGATCACATAGAGGCTTTAAGTTAGCGGCCAAATTGCCGTTCAATTTATCGGTCAGATACTCTACGATCTCCTGAAGCTCTAGTTTGTTGTTGGGCATGCAAGACGAGGCCAGTTTGCCTGGGTTGCGCGAGCTTCCCACCATCATGAAAAGCGGCACAACTGGCTCCTCAATTGGCACGGTGGCAGTTTTAGCAGCCTACTGATGTGGTCCTTCCTCATTCAAGAATGGTAGGTTAATGGTTGCCAGCATGTGCATCCAATTCCTCTCATCCTCAGGGCAAGGAATATATCTAGCAAGTGATCCATAGGGCTTGATCGGTTGAGTATTGCCTTTTAGCATGGCTGAGATGGCTGCCAGGTCAACAGACGTCGTCTTCCAAGTGTCCATCTCTACCCTCACTGCACTAGTTCTATTCCCTAGGAAATCAATCCATTGCCCCAATCCTCTATGACTCGTGCATTCCTCATCCAAGCTCAGCCTAATAGTATGTCGTAATCCACTCCCTTCATGCCAATGAAGTTTATCGAGAATTGCACACCGGCGATCTTTACCGGCCAATTCTTTAAGACCCCAAATGGTCTTACCTTCATTCCGTTTGCTAGCGTGACATTGAATCTAGCGGTCTCTACGGGAGGGTTTCCCCATGCCTCTAGGGCCGCATGGTTTAGCACACTAACACCGGTGCCTGTGTCTACAATTCCCTTCTGAGTCATGTCTCCTAAGGCTAGGATGGGCAAAACTGTGTGCATTTCAGTGCCCTCCCAAAAAGCATTGATGTGCAAAGACTTAGGATCTGCATGTAGAGTTAGACTTGGGATCCGTGTAACTACGTCGTGATCTTGTGGATCAGTGCCCACAAGTTCTGCGTGTCCCTCGATCAAGTCTTTTAACTCCTGCCACAAGGAGTGATTTTGCCTAAGCAGATCCTCCAGGCTTAGAGTTACTAGGGTGGACAGCAAAGTTGTGAGGAGGCTGTTGGACCCTTGCCTTCCTCTGGGGTTGGCAGTTCTAGGCCATGCATCTTGTCTGCCCTGGTAAGCTTCCCCCTGCCTTGCTACTGAGCCGCTTTTAGTGGTGTAGGCATGTTCCCAACCTGTGGTTTTGAGGGTGAGACTGGTGTGCTAATATTGGACAAGTCATCCATGGGGTCTTCTAATATGGGTTCAGCATCTTCAAGGTGCTTTTGGGCGTCCTTGACCCACTCCTTGACCTTGGCTATAGCTTCGAGTTGCCGTTTGGGGTGGGGATATTCCCCTACCTTGGCACTCCGTAGCTCCACTGTCTTAGGAGCCGAGGTCGTTGCCTCTGCGTCGATGACCCTCTTTCCCGTTACCAGCGTAGTCGTTTCCTCGATTTTAAGGGTTATCTTCGCATCAGTTTTCTTTTTCCATCTCCTCCGGCTTTTCTTCCCTATTGAGGTTGCATCAAGGTTACTTGGCCCTGGTAAGGAGATGCCTGCTTGTTTCATTTGAGTTCGCGTCATAGCATGTAGTGGGATGGGCATATCCTCACTACCGAAAGTCTCAACTCCAAAGAGCCCCAAAGGCACCGATGGCATGTTGGTAGCGCTCGTTGATGGCTTCTGCCTAGGACAATTAGGAAACAGATGTGTGATTCCACACTCTATGCATCGGAGATCTGCTTTGTCCTTGTTAGCTTGTTCTCGCTCTGGGCAGTGTGATGAAATGTGGCATCGGTGGCCACAAGTCCAACATGTGACGATCCTGACTTGGCCCTCCAAAGCCTCTGCCTCGTTCTCTTCCTAAGGCCATCACCGGTACTGGCCGATAGTCCATCAAGATTGGGTTGCCCTCCTCGTTGTAGGATACATAAGGATTGACATATGCCTCTTCCTCATTGGGCTCCTCCACAAAGTGAACAGGAGCATCGCTAGGTGGGTGAGTCACAAAAGGCCCTAGTGGCCTAGGTATGCCAGTTGGGGGTTCATCTCCAGCCTAGGCACGACACGTCTTGGGTCAGTTGGTGCTGGAAGAGCTAACTGGGTTCCCCTGCCAAAGAAATTAGATGGCCTATTGCCTAAGTATGGAGGGTTGTACTGCTGCGTATATGGGAGTCTCCTCGGCATTCTACAGTGTGCTGCATCATGTCCGAATCTACCGCAATTTGAGCATGGCCGAGATCTAGGATCTTGGCACTCCACTGGGAGGTGATTACCAATGTAGTGCACACATTGTACATGCGATCTCACAGGCTTTCTAACAAGCTCTTGCAATCGCGCAATCTCCAGCCTCATCTCTGCCATCCCTTGGTCGTGGTCTACACTCTTTCCCTTGTCCTACATGCTAGCAATTACTTTTTTCCCTAAGATGGCTGATCTCTCAGGGTCCCTCTGGCTCACACTATCTCGATTGGTAATCCTCATGCTACGTTCCCTGAGTTGATCATCTACGCGGATTGCCTCCTCGAAGACTCAAGCTAGCACGTCTCGTTATAAGGTGGAGTTACTGGCCAAAGCCTTGTAGAGCTCCTCACTTCGAATCCCGTTCATGAACACTGTAGACACTGCCCTCTCGGTGGGTCACTCATTGGCAGGGATTCTCTTGTAGAGACTGCGCACCTGGATAACATAATCCCTAACATCCTCCTTCTCCCTTTGACTAATATTCATCAACCTAACGATGAGGTTGTCCGAGTACCCTGCCTCCAAAAACCTCTTGATGAAGAGGCCTTTAAGACAAGCGAAGTTTGTACGTTTTGTGTCATCCAGACTAAAGTACCACGTCCTCCCCTTGTCGCCTAAGCACAGGCCGAAAGCTTGAGCTCGCTG
This sequence comes from Lygodium microphyllum, assembly GCF_053477565.2. NCBI lineage: Eukaryota > Viridiplantae > Streptophyta > Polypodiopsida > Schizaeales > Lygodiaceae > Lygodium > Lygodium microphyllum. The sequence continues at coordinate 15,711,406 of NC_141162.1, forward strand.
CGCAGGGTCAGTAAGGCCGTTCGCCTCACACACTTGCTCGAACTGCTCCATGAAGTTGTACGAGTCACTGCAAGGTTCGTATCGAGCTAGTTGTTTTGCTACTATGGGGATTCTAGCCTGCCCTTTAGCTCCTTGCGTGACTCCCAATCCTGACAGTAGCGCAATGGCTAGGGCAGTAGCACTTTGCTCCACGGATGTATTGTCCATGAGTAGCTTTGCTACCAGTTCACTCAACATCATGCCAGCCTCTGCTGCCCGTTCCCTCTCTATGTTCAGTCCGATGGGGCTGCCCCCGCTAGGTCTAGTACTCGTCTAGCCTCGTACATATCCACGTCCTACTGCAGCCTTCTAGCCCTCTATTCATGGTTGTAGGCAATTATGCCTTCCAATGCTCTCTTGATAGCTCCTCTCTCTTCTTCCAGGTTAGCCACTACTTCCTCTACAGGTCTACCTTGGATCTCAGTCCTGGTGAGTAGATCGTAGTCGTGTACCAGTTCCTAGACCGAAGTTGGAAATTCTCCTAAATCTAATTGGTCTTCCCCTTGATCGCCTCTTGATCCCGACATTGTTTCTACTTCCAGCTCCACAAGGTTGTCGATGAATCCAATCAGCTCCTATAGCTTCCACTCCCCTATCTTGTTGCTTCCCGTGTCTTTGTGTTTTCTTCAAGTACTACTAGTAGGGCGTTCAGGCACCTGTCTAAGTCTTGGGGTCTCCTCCTACTAGTGGGTTCCTTAATGTTATTAGGTATCCGGATGTGTTCCTTGTTATTTGAAAGCAGCATTGATCCTTACTCACACGTTGTGCTTAGTGCTTTCGTGGTGCTCGGTGCGAAAACACGCTTTTCTCTTTTCTTGCTGTGCAGGTTTAATGGAGCACAAAAGTGAGATACCAATGCATAAAGAGTTTAATGCAAACTCCACCTTGTTTCTACCCACGTTCTGAGCCTGATTTGAGTTTTCAACTCGGTTCCTAGCTATTCTATGGTTCTTTTGCACCCTAAGTTCGATAAATCTCTGGGGTTATAATGGCCCAATTGGGTTCTGGGGGTATTCAGGGTTGCATCCTGGGGTCAAGTCTGTGGTCAGGTCAGCAAAAGATCCTTATCTTTGTGTTCTGGCAAGATGGTCCAATTCTAGGAATCAGACCGGGATGGTTCAACTTTGAGAGTCGGACGGTTCAATTCTAGAAATCGGACCAGTATGGTCCGATTCTAACAGTCGGACGGTGGTTGGTCCGATTCTGGACTAGTCTGAGTCGGACAGGGGTGGGTCCGATCCTTCGATCGAACGAGGTGTCCGATCGAACCGGATGGTCCGATTGGGCAATTGAGTGTCCGATTATAAGGGTAGTCCAAGTGCCACGTGGCACGTCCAATCGGGCTGGTCTGATTGTGGTAGTCGGACCAGGATGGTCCGACTCACTCTCAGTCGGACGGGGGTGGGTCCGATTCTTGGAATCCAACCACTGTAGGTTGGTCCGACTGCGTCGGTGGTGGGCGCGATTCCGGTGCATTTGAATCCTCCTTACTGTCTGCTGCACTCAATCATCACCAAACATCCCATAACCGATTAGAGCGCTACTGGAACTCACTGGACTCACCTGAAGTAGCACGAATCGAATGCGCCTAGGATCGGGGTTGCATTTCCTCGTCTTGTGAACCAGAAACTCTCTCTCTCTCTCTCTCTCACAAACAAAGCCAACTAGGAAAATGAGGTCTATCCTGGCCTCCCAAGCCTCATAAGGTTCTTTCCCAGCACTACAAAACCTTACAGCCAGTTCCCTGTCCCTGTTTCGCACAGAAGCTTGAGTCTGGTCCCCTGCTTTCCTGTTTCTAGCAGCAGTCAGAACCTCTGTTTTCTCTGGTTTTACCCTAATCTAACCTCAATCTAGTGCAGCCAATATGAAAAACAAAAATACAAAACAGTAGTCCTAATCTAATGCTTCCAACAAACCCAAATACTTACATGTTCCTCATATTAAAACCTCCTAAGTCTCCTAGTTCAGGCTGCAAACCCTACTTCCATGCTCGATCTGATGTGCGCGGCACTCAAAGCTTGATTCCGCTTGTCCCGGCAACAGAACCAAAATGTGGGAGCTCTTTGAGCTCTACCCCGAGACCTACGGACCACTTATTACTCAAGTGTTTCGAACTGAGCAGCCATGGCTACCTCTCACATAGCCATCGCGCAATGCCTACCTTGTGGGTGTAGTGAGCTTACCTTGATGTTCGATCGAGTACCTTCCTCTCTCTTGCACCCCTGCAGCTCCACGATCCTTGAGGCAAGCTCAAGCAACCTCAATCCCTCTCCCATGAGCTTCATCCTCCATAGCCACGTTCGAGCCAAGAGGAGAGAAGAGAGGAGGAGAAGATGAAGAGAGAAGATGGAGAGCTTCTTCTCCAAGATTCCTCACCCTCCCACGATCACTCCCTCACACGCTCTCAGTCCCTCTCTCAAACACAAGCAAGGAGGCAAGAAGGTAAGAAACAAGAGGAGAAGAAGAAGACGTTGTCTGCCACACATGAGGATGCTCTTCTCATTCATTTTTTAACTTTATATACATGCCCTAATTCCCATGGGCGGTCATCCCCTTTTTTTACATGGCCGGCCCTCGGCCTAGGCCCCTTTTTTCATTGTCTGTCTATCCTCCTAGCTTCCTTTCCATCGCCTATCTGCATTTACAAATTGCATGAGTGAGAGCCCGGCGCTCTTTTACAATATTTCAGGGTGCACCTTTTCCATTTTAAAATGTGTCTTTCCCCTTCGACATTTGCCTTGGACTTTTAAGGTTGCCCTTGCCCTTTTGGTCTTTTTTCCTCTTTTTCCTTCAATCGGGCTACCTTTTTTTCCGCCTTTGCCCTGCGTCTTTTTCACTTCCTTTTGCTTTTTTCGTGTTGGGGTTAACACACAGGTACTATTTCTTTTGTTGCTGCAAACGGTGAAATCAAAAAGCTTTCAAATGTGTTGTATGTTCCCGAAATAAGGAGAAATCTGTTATTAGTTTCCTGCCATAACTGATCTTGGTCATGAAGTGAGGTTCAAGAAGGAAGGTGCAGAAATTCTTGATAGTGCTGGCACAATTGTTGGCAAAGGAGAAAGAAGGAACAACTTGTATGAGCTAAGTTCTCTTACAGCCACCACTGGAGTGGGCACAAATAAGCTTTGACATGAAAGGTTTGGACACATCGGATTTGCAGTGTTGAAGGAGATGCAAAAGAAAGGTATGGTTGCTCACCTACCTACAATAACTGAATTGAAGGAACCATGTGAAGCTTGTATGATGGGCAAGCAACAAAGAAAGGCATTTCCACAAGAAAGCAAGAATAGAGCACATGCTCCTCTAGAGTTGGTGCATGCTGACTTGTGTGGTAAGATGCCTACACAGGCCTTGGGGGGATCTTCTTATTTTACGTTGATTGTTGACGACTACAGTAGGAAGATGTGGGTGTACTTCCTTCGTGATAAGGCTCAAGCTTTTGGTAAGTTTAAAGAATGGCTAAAACTTGTTGAGAATAAAACAGGGAAAAGTGTGAAGAAATTTAGAACAGATGGTGGTGGTGAGTTCAACTCAAAGGAGTTTGAAGGCTTTTGCAAGAGCAAAGGGATCAAGCGTCAATTGACGACTGTTGTGGGATGCAGGAATTGCACCATTGTGGAGATGGCAAGATGCATGCTAAAGGGCAAGGGATTGCCTAACCATTTTTGGGCTAAAGCTATTAATACTACAGTCTACATTCTAAATCGGAGCTACACAAAGGCTCTCAAGGGAAAAACACCTCATGAGGCTTACACTGGTAAGAAACCATCTGTCTCACATTTCAGAATTTTTGGATGTGAATGTTATGCACATGTTCCAGATGAGAAGAGAAACAAGTTAAAACCAAAAAGCAGAAAATGTATCTTCTTGGGTTATAGTGATGAGCAGAAGGCTTACAAATTATATGACCAAGAGGCAAAGAAGACCATTGCGAGCCGTGATGTGGTGTTCAAGGAGGAGCTGCATACAGTGGAGGAGGAGAAGGCAAGTTCTTCCACTTTATCATCAAGTGAATAAGTAGTCCATTATGAACCTATCTCGAGAGCTGTCCCTATCCTTAAGGAGGAGGAAGCATCATCTTCAGATGATGAGGAAAAAGTTCACCAACCTGACATCACCCCACCAGAAAAGCCATTGCCGCGCTGGGTGAAGCAGCTCTATGACCACAATAATCCTATGCATGCATCTGTTGAGGAGAAGGCAGACGGACCAAGGAGGTCTCAGAGAATAGAGGAGCAAAGGTGGGCTTCTGCTCACATAGTCAATATGGCCTTGATGGTTGAGATTATGAGAGAAGTAAAGGAGCCAACTGACTTAGAAGAAGCACATGCAGATCCATCATGGTTGAAGCTTTATAGTTTGTCCTGACTGGAATGAGGTGTGCAACCTTGGTGAGCATATCTACTATAGCCATAATTGAATTGTAACCTCCTTGAATCAAAGGTAATCCAACAACAAAGTCCATGCTGATAAATTCCCACTTCATTTGGGGAATGTCAAGAGGTTGTAGCTTCCTAGGCATCTTGACATGCTCTGTCTTAATGCATTGGCAAGACAAATATTCTGCAACATATTTGAGTATATCTTCCTTAAGCCTTTCCCAATGGTAGCTCTTCCTAACCATGTTAAGGGTCTTGACATATCCGGGATGTCCTAAAAAGGGGGAGCCATGTGCTTCCCGAAGTATTCTCTGTTTAAGTTTCTTACTTGAGGGTATGCATAATCTTATCCTGAAATAGGCAAGTCCCCCATTGATAGAAAATTATTGATACTTGCCCTTATGTTTGGGGTTTTGGTCATTTTCCAAAATCTCCTTCATCATCTTTAGATATTTTGGGTCATGGCTAGCGTCCTCCTTAGCTAATTCAAGGATAGGGTTGCTAGGCATTGACACCACACTTGCTAATGATTTTGCCATTCAGGGTTTCTCCATAATAAGAGAGTTGAGGAATGCCTTGCGACTTAAGGCATCAACAACCACATTCTCTTTACCAGGTAAATATCTAATCTCAAAGTCATATTCCTACAGAACTTCAATCCGACGAGGTTGCCTCATATTGAGGTTGGTTTGGGTGAAGATCCATTTGAGGCTCTTATGGCCTGTGACCAAAGAGAACTTGTTACCAAGCAAATAGTGTCGCCAATGTTTGAGAGCATGAATAAGTGCTAGTAGCTCCAGGTCATGAGTAGCATAAGTCCTTTCATGGGTTTTTAGCTTTCTCAAAGAATATGCTATAGGATGGCCTTCTTGCATTAGTACACAGCCTAGCGCAAGTGAGTTAGTGTCCATGACAACTTCAAATTCCTTGCCCAAGTCGGGGAGTTTTAGAATTGGTACTGTCACTAAGCTATGATTGAGTTTATCAAAACTCAATTGTTCGATGGGCGTCCACACTATGGCAACCTGCTTTTTTAGTAGATTTGTGAAGGGTGTTGTGATTAAGGCATAGTCCTTAATGAAGATCATGTACCAACCTATTAATCCAAGAAAACTATGCACTTCTTTGACAATAGTTGGTGGAGGCCACTCTTGGACATCCTTAACCTTTGTAGGGTCTAGAGAGATTCCTTCGCTTGACACAATAAATCCAAGATATTCGACCTGCCTCTTGAGGAAGGCACACTTTTTCTTCTTGGCATAGAGCTTATGAGTCCTTAGGTTCATGTCCCTTCTCTTTCTTGGAATAAATCAGGGTATCATCGAAGAAGAAAAGTATAAAATTATCCAGATATGGTCTAAAAATGTCATGCATTAGCTTATTAAATGTTGCACCATCCAATGGACATTACTCTGAATTCAAAATGACCATATCTGGTATTGAATGTCGTCTTAGGAATATCCTCATCCTTGCGCAGATCTGGTAGTATCCTGACCTCAAATCAATCTTGGAAAGGATTTTTGCTCCCTGAAATTGATCAAGTAACTCATCTATCCTCGAGATAGGATATTTATTCTTGATGGTTACTTGGTTTAGGCCTCTATAATCGATGCAAAGACGAAGGGTCCCATCCTTCTTCCTTTGGAACAAGACTGGAGCCCCGCAAGGAGAACTGTTGGGGCATATGTACCCTTGGTCCAATAGTTGTTTGAGTTATTCTTTTAACTCCATAGCTTCGAGAATGGACATCTTGTAGGGCCTTTTTGCAACTGGTCTAGAACCTGGTATTAGCTTAATCTCATGGTCAACTTCCCTAGGTAGTGGTAATTCAGTCAATTCTTCTGAGAATACATCCATGTACTCTTTTAACCATGATGGTTCTTCATTGGAGTCCTCTACCTATTTTGGCTTGTTTAGCTTGATCAGATAGATGGGTAATCCTTTCCTTATTCATTGAGCTATTCACGTTGCCTTGGCTAGCTGGATCTTTGGTTTACCTGCTTCTCTTTGAGTTGTAACTAGCTCACCTTTAGGATTCTGAAAGGAGACTTGACCCTTCCCATAATGGATGTGAGCATCATTGGGTACTAGCCAGTCCATCCCAAGTAGGCACTCATGGACTCCTAGATTCATTACCATGAACTTAACAGATGTGGGCTCATTTTCGAGTAGAAATTCTGCCTTAGCAGTTTGTCTAGTGCAAGTGATTTCTCACCCATTCTCTAGTTCAACAAGAAAAGTAGGTGCAACTACAGTGGCTATCCCTGACCTTCTTGCACATGCTAGTAAAATGAAAGAATAAGTGATGCCATAATCAATCAGGGTTTTAAAGTTCTTACGTTGGTAATCCGATGGTGTTTGGATCATTGAAAATTGGTGGTTCGGCCCCTTTTTATGGAGAGCGGCATGAATGGATGCCCTCTCAATCTTAGCTTCCATGGACGGGTCTTCTTCTTCGTTGATTCCTTTAGTGATGATATTGGAAGTTTTTTCCCTTTCCATTGTTGCATGACCACAGTGTCGAAGGGGTTTTTGTTGAAAGGTTGAATCCACCGGAGGGATCGTGAGTGACCACGACTCCCTCTTCACATCTCACTTCTAGAGAGGGATCTTCGAGGCCATTAGGACTCAACTCTCTTTTAGTAGAGCCTATCACCCTCAAATTGATGGCCAAATAGAGAGATTCGACCAAGTCATTGAAGATATTCTTAGAGCATATTGATGTTGCAAACCTGAGAAATGGATCCAATACCAATACTTCCTACCAACAAAGCATTCAAATGACACCTTTTCAAGCATTGTATGGGCATGATTGCCATACTCCATTGAACTTTTTAGATCCTACCTTGAGGGTAGAAGCTTTCAAGAAAATGCTTGAGGATATGGATAAGAAGGTCAAGGCCATCAAACAAGACATCAGAGCCGCCAAGGATAGGCAGAAATCCTATGCAGATCTAAATAGACAAGAGCGACTCTTCAAAGAGGGGGATATGGTTTTTATTCATGTACGGCCCAAGAAGAGTTCATTATCATTGGGATAATTTAAGAAATTGGGTCCAAGGTATTACATGCCCTACACAATCCTCAAGTGCTTAGGGACCAATGCCTACAAACTACAGCTCCCTTAGAACATAAAGATTCACAATGTATTTCATGTTAGCCTACTAAAGAAATATGTATCCAATCCTAGCCATGTACTCAATGATCAACAAGTTGTAATGCCAAGCCAAGGAGTCCTTGAGCTCTGGCTGGATAGAATCCTAAACACTCGAAAAATGAGATTGAGGAGTAGAACTCTTAGAGAGTACCTCATCCAATGGAAGGACTATCCAGAAGAAGATGCCACATGGATTGACGAGAGTACCCTCAACCAACAATACCCCCAATTCCTTTCAAGATGAAGACATCTCGATTCCCTTAAGGGGAGAAGGATGTAATAACTCCAACTCTCCCAAGAAGCCAGAAAGGCCACAACCACGGAAGGAGGATCGAGCAAAGATGCCACCGCTAACACAAATGGATTATCAAGTATAAACACCAATTCGTCACTCCAAAACTAGGTACCACTACCATGTCTTGTCCTATGAACGAAATAGTCAAGTGTAATTATCATAGAAAGAAATCATACTTTTGCATCATGTAAATTGTATAACTAGAAAGGTAGTTGCATATGCTTGAATCAAGTTCATGATGGTTATGATATGCTACGAGTTGATTAAGCATTTATGGGTTATCTACAATACTAAATTGATTATCATGTACAATTTTTTACGAGTGCATCTTAGATTACCAATATATATAAATATACAAGACCGTGTAGGATGATTGCATCCTAGAAACCATTAAGGAGAATCAGCTTGCATGTACATTAGGCATGATGAATTCATATATCTTGCACTTAAAAACATAAGTCACAATCTATGATTTTCATAAATTCATTGAAATAAATTTTCAAGAATAGAAGTTCACATTGTATCATCAACTTAGGAAAGACTTACATCTAGATTTGTGTGGCATCATGGGTGGATAGTTTCGGTTGCACCACATGATAGAGATTCATCCTAATAGATAGATTTAAGAGGTGCATGTAAATTGTTAAACTTAACTGCAAGAGACATTTTGGTAAATGAAACCCTATACAATAAGTAAGGCTAGGGTTTAATTTATCTTATTTAGGGTTAATTGTAAACAAGCCAAATTATTGTTACGATCATGGGTTGACTCAAGTAAACACGCTCATAGGTCTCTATCCTAGCTACTAGCTGCAATAAGTCCAATAACACACTTAGAGGTATCATTTCAAACCATGATATAACTCGATGTCAATACAAGAAAACTCAAATTTCGTATCCACAAGAAAAAAAGGCCATTCGTCACATGACATTCGATGCTCATAACTACTCAAGGATTTCAAAGGGCTTAGTTTACTCTCAGTTTGTGGGAGGAATGAACAAAAAGTTGCTGTTATGAAATCTTGAGTAATGAAACCCTAGGGTAAACCTGAAAACAGCGATGAACTTCTAAGGAGGGGAATGGTTACCAAATGACCAAATTGAAACCCTAGTTGAATCATCTAAGACCGGTGATCTCAAGACAAGAACCCCGGACTAAATGTTAGCAAATTATGGAAACCACCATCAGAGAATTGTTGGATATAAACGCAATGGCAAAGTTGCTCACTCCTGTCGCATAAGAATGAGGGTTGGAACAAGGGTATTCCCTACTTCTCAGAAGATCAATGGCAGTTGAGACCAAGGCAAGAAAACCCCAAAAAAGGATGAACGCTAAGCGTTCAAAAATAGGAACTCCACCTTAGCAAATGTCCTGATGAGCACTCCCCTTCATTGTTGTTTGTGCTTGTAAATTTTGGAACACTATCTGTGAAAGGACTGTATGACCTAGCTCACAAAATAAATTTGAATAATGAATCAGGTTAAATTCATGGAGGGTGCGCCAAACCACCCCCAAATGGTTGCCAACCCTATCCAAGGGGATTCTAAATAATCGTGACCAAAACATGGACCAAACCCGCCATGAGAGGTCTCTCCATAGATTAGTTTGAACATAGGAGAACGCTTGGATGCTAGGGGGGCTCCAGTTGTAAATTCCTTGCCTCCGGGTCCTACTCAAATGATCTACGTGACTCGAGATGGATTCTTGAGGCCCTGTTACTAGTGCAAGGGTGGAAACTTGGAGAAAATAAGACACATCCTCACGAATTGTGAGAATCATCCTTTTTGGACAAGACTTGTATCTTAGTTAAAATGCTAATATAAACCATCACCTCCCCTCTGGTGCCAAATTATATGTATCTTTGATATGAAATGGAGCTCCTAGGAGTTGTAGAACTTGATCATTCACTTGTTTTCACATTCTCTTGAGTGATGTTAGGTTTGGCAATATCGATCCTTGCACCTTAGCTTCCTTCATTTTCCTATAAAGAAATTTGTAAATAGTTGCGTATCCCTTACTATACCTGCCTCATCCAACAAAGCTTGCATATCACTTGAGCTAAGTTGATTCCCTCTCAGAAAAATCTCAATGTCGTGTTTTGCAAAATTTTGATACTTTGGATCCTTCTAGATTGCTTTGATAGCTTCCTTATTTAGAAGCATTTTAAAGTGTTCAATTGATGCCCCCATGCTTGAAGTTGTTTATTCATTAGGTTGTAGGATATCCCTATATTCATAATTAAAAAATGTTCAGTTATCATAAATTATTTTACAAATGTTTTATGAGATGGTTAAAAAAGTAACAAAGAGCTTACCTACTTCACTGCATGTATTCTTTTCTTAATACCACCGCTTTATAGCTTCATGTCTTGAATATTTCAAAGTTTCTTGCATCTTTTGCAAACCCCCAATATTATTTACTTAAGCCTCGATTGATCTCTCTATTTCTCTAGCTCTAAAATAGTCTCCTTGTTCTACAATAATTTGTGTTTACATTGCTCTAATGTTTGCCTTGTTGTTGTTGCTCTATCTATGTAGAATACATAACAAGACAGAGAATGCTTCATGGGATAAATCCCAAATCTCATAACCAAAACTGATAGAAACTCAGAACTAACCACTTAGAGGTATAGAAACACTGACTTTAGCACTACAAATCAAAGAAGTAGAAGTAGAACACAAAGAACATGTTGCAAATAAGATAAAGATACAATAGATTATGGGGCCAATTGTCAGATCCTCAATATATCTAGATAAATCCATCATGCATCAAACATAGACATCATGAATGATCAGATCCACAAAATTGACACACAAAAATGCCTCATCAAGTCACATTTTTTAACTACCTCAAAAACTACACTTCATGAGGCACCAAACTTCATAAGACAAATAAAGACTGCCGCGCACATAAGACTAACATAACTAAGGTTCAACCATGCTAAGGGTATACTACATTATCTATAAAGTGTGAGACCATGACCATGGCTAACACCTGGCACAACCCGGTGTGGCATAGCTATGACACCAACCCTTGCATGATCCATAAAGTCAAAATGCGTTATCCAAAACCTGACATATCTAATGAGAAAATTTATGCCTTACCCATAGCCTTGCACCATGAAGTAAGCCACAAAGAAAAGCCATAAGTAGAGCCTCTCCAGTAGGATACATACATATCAAGTATGAAATAAGTATGATGGACAAACAAAGAAATAGTTCTGATAGTGGTACATCAAAATAACTCATAAGCTAGGAGACTCATGAGCATTATGGCAGTTTGTAATAGACTGCTCCTGGTCATGCTTGCTACTCATGTAATCCAAGAGGTAAAACATCCATGTCATGAATCTTATCCACTGTAAGATCCCTAATCTACACCCGGTTACGAATATCATGCAATACATCATTAATATCAGCCTTGATGACATCAACCATCAGAAGACCAATCATTAGGAGAAATATGGACTCTCTTTTTTGCCCCTTAAGGGGTTTCTTTCAACTCTCTCTCTAAAAAGAGATTCCAAAATAATATTAGAATAACAGATCTTCTACAATCAAGAAAATATTGTATTTGTATTTTCAATAGATATCACCTATTATTTTATTCTCAAACTCTAGGATAGTGTTACTTTTTCTCAAAATCCTCATAGCTTAAAAAAATACAATTCTTTTTTCTATAAAAACGGAGCCAATCATTAATATACGACTCTTTAATGCCCTCATAGCTTTTCAACATGAAAATATATTAGAATCATTCTCATTCTTGCTTCTTAAAAGGGTAGAAGTTAAAAAACGATATAAAATGACGTACACATCATATTTTAAGATTATTTTTTACCTAGAGACACCTTTTTGAGTCGAGAGTTTCCTTGTAAATTTTTATCATTTTTGGACAAGTATATGCTTATTTCTGGGCATTTCTTCATTCCCTCTCAAAGCTCTAGTTTTGTTCGAAATTTTTTGTACTCTTCTCCTTCCCTCCACAATATGGTTTCTTGCATACGAATTCTTCTAAAGCAACACTCAGTACTATCTACAATACTCTCTACCCTACTACAAGCAATCTCAAGAGTGGTTTTGATAGCATTTGCCAAAATCAAATAATCTCTATCTACAACACTCTCTACCCTACTACAAGCAATCTCCCTCTTCAATACTGTGCTATAAGTTATCTTTCTCTTCAACACTCTATACTGCAAGCAATCAAGTGATAATGGAGGTATCTTTATTTTTTTAATCTCTGTGATGTTATTATTCTTCATAGTTATTGTTTAATCCTTAAGTGTCAATTGATAGAGAGAGAGGGGGGGAAAGAGAGAGGACTGTGTGAGATGAACTAAGAAAATAAGTGATAGAGTGATAGAGAGTAAATTAGGGTAGAAGATAAGATGATGTTATTGTTCTCCACTAGCCAAGCTTCTGTATAAATGTGTTTAAATATCTTTGATCGATTCTTCTAGAGAGAGAGAGAGAGAGAGAGAGAGAGAGAGAGAGAGAGAGAGAGTATGTTGGATAGAACATAAGATAAGATTGGATGCTGATTAGAGGTAGATTAAAAGCTAAGATTACAGGAAGATCAGGGGTCGACTAGGGTTTATCATGGCTGAAATCAATAGAAAGAGACAAGATCCAACTAGGTTAAAAAGAATACATATATAGTGAATCAAAGGGGTGTAATTGTGTGATTTGAGCCAGTCCAGAATTAACTGCATGCTATTGGATTGATGTTGATCTGCAGCTCCTAGATATTTAGACATTCTTGCTATTGATCAAAAAATTGGTATCAGCTCCTTAGCTTACTATTAATCAAAGGGGTGTAATTGTATAATGTTAAAATTGGCATACATTTTTCTTTACATGTTGCAGGTGCAGGATGTACCAAGAGAAAGAGATATATTCACTTTCAATTGGAGGATTAATATGCACCAATATTCAAAAGAACTGTAGAAAGGGATGATGCAATAAGATACAGGATGCAACAAGAAAGAAATGTAGGGGGAAAAAGCATGGACCTTTGGGTTGAGGGGTGCATTTATCCACTTGATCTAGTCGCTCAAAGGCCACCACAATTTGAAGGGCTTACATCATTTGTAAAGTTCGTTTGTGAAGGCAATGAAGGATTTTATGGATACACATGTAGACTTTTCACACAAGGATTAGCACGGGTTCATCAAGCCATGACAAATATGCAGACAAGATTACAAGGGAATATGTAGCCTTTGATGGAAAAGGATAGATTATTGGTTGAGAAGCATAGGGAGAAGCAGAGCCTACAACAAGCAATGTATATCATTGAAGATGCTATGTAGGCTACACACGTGCAAAATATGGAGTTACAGTCTAAAGTTATGGACTTGGAGAAGGAGAATCGAAACATAAAGAGGAAGCTCACAAAAACTTTGGAGATTGGGCCCACTTTAAAAACCAACGAAGCAGGTCGGCGCATCCGATTAGTTAAACCAATTAACCAATTAACCAAAGGAAGTCTGCTACAATGAGAAATATGTTCCCTCATGCAGAGAATGATACTACTGCCAAAGTCCTAAGCAAAGATATGGTCAAAAATGCATTGGAAAATTGTAAATTTAGGGACATTGTAGATGTGGTGTTGCAAGTGAACATCTTAGGGATGTGAGCAACTGGTTTACTAGTATAGATGCTCAGGGATTATGTGACAAGGTGGGGATGAGTTTTGAGTCATATAGTATGCTCTATCAAACAATTGGATACAAGATTTATGCAAGTCTTCAAAACTAAGTGAGTAATGCCTCTGCCAAAACCATTTCACACGAAGAAGGCTCAAAAATAACTAAATGAGAAAGTTTTAGAACTAATTGGTGAGCCAATACATTTGGAAAATACACACATGTTGAAATATGGTTCCAAAGAAGTTGCATTTGTATTGAATTCATCCAACAACTTTGTATTGGATATATGTAGGGTTCATATTGTTATGGTCAAGTTCTACAATATGTATATGGAAGAATGTAGAGGCATTTGTCCTCAAACTTGATGAGAGTGATATTACTTAGGGGCAAAAACTTGAACATGTGAGTATAATACTTATGAATCGAGCATTGGATCCCAACATCGATGAAAACCATCCTTTATACTTCAATGTACAGTCAGAGAATGAAATATGGTGGCTTGTAGCATTTGAAGTACCAAAGAAAGACCATGAAGTACTTAAAGTTTTTTTTAACATCACTAATATACCCAATGTTATTCAATAGCAAAATAATGGAGTGATTTTACACATCAAGGGGTTTGGGGACTATCAAGTCGAATGGCATCTTGCAGGTGATTTAAAAACATTGAAGTGTATGTTTGTTTTATCAAATGCAACAAATGCAAAATTTCCGTGCATATACTACATGCAGACTACAAAGAAAGGGAAAGATGGAAAGAAAGAATGGCTTGCCAAGGCAGGACAACAAGGTGCTCCAAATGCGATCAAAAAGTCATGAGAAATGGAATGCTAGTTCCAGTGGATCCAAACTGGTGCCCTATTTTGGAAATACCACTATTAACAAGGGTTCACTTTTACATATTTCATTGTTTGGTTAGAATAATTTAGAAGCTAGTATATGAATATATATGCTTTGCATTCAAGATGCATCTTATGTCACAAGCTGACGCTACATGCAAGAAGGTAGAATAAGTCCTCTCTGAAGTTGGATTGCACGGGGGCCAAGTAGAAATAAAAAAGGACGATAAAAATTTGGGAAAGAGTGGAAATATCCATCGTAAAGCATTCTTTGGCGGACCCAAGGCTAGGAAGTTTATATCTCCACCTCGAGATGAGGAAGGCAATATACTTGTGAAACAACCAAAGAAGTATGAAGCATGGAAAAAGTTGCACCTTGCTATTCCAGATTGGAGCAATGGGGGATGAACGAGGATTGCAAAGGCAGAAGTGTGGATACACCTAGATAGATTAGCATCTCTCTTACAAAAGTTGAGGTTTAGGGATGGTGATGCCAATACATTTAAAGAGACATTTTCTAAATTTCATAAGTCCATGGTGGAGGCATGGACTGCAAATATTATAATACACTACATGGTCAGTGTTGTCGCCATTACAAAAGAATATCATCATTTTGAATTAGTTTGTGTTTCTAATCTCTCTTCTTGTGTAGCATATACTTGAAGCACATGGTCCATACTTTGGAGATCAAGGAAGTTTGGCAGCATGGTCAACTCAAGGCATGGAACGATCTCATTGGCAAGCTCACGGTGCTTTTCAAAAGGCAATTGATCATGGAGGTGGCATCAATGATTCCAAATTATTACAATGGTGGTATAGGAGATTAGAGATACGATACGAGGAAAAAGAAAAGAAGTCCAAAACCTCTCAAGCAAAATTTATAAGTAGGGCAATATATGAAGTGAGAAAAGCAAGATATAAAAACAACACAACTAGACAATGCCACGTAGAATGGTTGGCAACCCAAGAGAGAGATGGCAAGAAATGGAGACCTAGATAAAGATAATACTTTTGATGCATTTAGAGTCCACGAGAGAGCATAGGTATCGGATATGATACATCAATACTCCTATCTTTAACATGAGATGTCTTGCAAATTTTATTTTTCAAAGTCGATTTTGAACTATGTTTTTTAATTTTAAAGTTCATTTACACCATAGTAAGTTTAAAAGTTTCATACTTAAGTCGAGTCTCTCCTTTCATTTTTTCCCATTACTCTTCACTCTACCCTCCACCTTTCTATCCTTTATCATCACAACCATGGCACATTCCAAGCTTCCTATCAAGAAAACACATGAAAGAGCAAGAGCTCAACACTCTTCCAAATCTAGTGAGCATACTGTGAGTGACAAAGGTTCCTTGGTGGCTGACAACAGTGGCCCTACTGCAGCTAATTATGGTGGTGCTACTGTGTCCAACAATGGTGGCCCTAGTGTGGTCAAGAATGATGGTTCACCATTGTTCAAAAATGGTGGTCCACATGCTCTAGTTGCTCCACCTCCCACTACTACTCCAACTAGTAATACACGTCCTCCAACACATAAGAAGCAAAGATGGAGACCAAGCATAGCTACACTACGTGAAATAAGAATATTCTAGAAGAATGCCAACTTGATTATTCCTAAGGCACCATTCTCTAGGTTGGTGTGAGAAATACTACAAGATCTGTAGTTAGGGCATTATCACAAGTTATTTTCAAGGAACCAGGCAAGGAATATGGGTCGATGGTCAAGCCAAGCCTTGCTTGCTCTCCAATAAGCAGTTGAAAGTTACTTGATTGATCTAATGGGTGATTATCAACTTTTAGCCATTTATGCCTGATGTATCACTATTAAGCCCATAAATATGGTTCTTGTTCGTAAGATCCGCAACAACAAGGATGCATTTAATCTTAATGTCAACAATATGCTTTGAGAGCTACCTTGTAACTAGATCTATGTTTTTAGCTCAGGTTTGGTTGTAGATTGTTAGGAGCTTAGTTTTCGTTTATCTTTCCAATAGACCTTTAAGTATTTGATAGCAGTGGTCTACAAAATGGAGCTAAATTTTGCCTAGCTCTAGTTATACTTGGTGCAATGCACTATCTACCGTGTATTTCATGGTTTTGTAATGCCAAATCTGATATTTGATATTCTACTTTTCCATGATTTGCATTGTGTGTATTTCCAAGTTTCTAATTTTGAAAGTAGTTTTGTTGAGGATAAATTCAATGCGCAATCACACACACATCAATGATCAATTGTACATGGGTCGATGCACTATATCTTTACTGTATTTAGCAGTTTGGCAACACTATATCTTATATACGATATTCCATTTGACCCATGACTTATTTTTTGTGAATTTTTAAGTTTTCAATATTTCACGTAGTTTGGTTGACAACACATTTAATATGTAGTTTCACACACTCGATGTGGTGGTGAGTTTTTCTGTTATCAATGAAGTATAGTCCAATTAATGCATTTTCAAAAAATGACTGAACCGTCAATTTTATAAATTGAAATTTGGTGAAACTTCACTCACATGCCGGGCATCATAAAAACTCATGGATATTAAAAATTTGGCCCCATCAGAAGTCTTTGGGACACATGTCCGAAGGCTTGTGTCTAGGGCCCTGAATCGAGAGGCTTGTATCTAGGGATTCAGGGCCCCAGACGCCAGCCTCCAGACAGGTGTCCCAGAGACCTCTAATGAGGCCTTTTTTTTTTGGATAGTTGATGTACCCTAGAGGAGCCTAAGGTAAAATTTCACGTCAATCGGATTACTGGTCATATTTTTCCAAAGCCTGGATACATTAATTCAGGTTTAAGGGTTTTTTGAAAGTTTTGTTATAAGTTTAAAGTTTCACCTCATTTTACACATTTCACTTTTGAGTTTTGAGTTTTCTCTCCTAGAAGACATTGCATACACCAAGCAAGTGGTGGTCTGGAGACACCCCCCTAAAAATCCTATGCAGAGGCCACCTTCCCCAGCTCCACCACCACCACCACCATGCCAGCATCGCAAGTGTCAATGGAAGCCAGGCGCAGTGGCTCTTCGTGAGATCCGCCATTACCAAAAAGACCACGCACCTCCTAATACCAAAGGCTCCATTCCAGAAGCTAGTGCGTGAGATTATGGATGGCATACTCATTAAGAACAGTAGGAGGCACTTCATAGATGGAACACACTTGCAACAACCCAATCATTGGACTACCCAAGCCCTCCTTGCACTACAGGAAGCTGCCAAAGCTTACATCATCAACTTGTTCGGAGACTCGGTCTATGCAACAGTACATGCAAGGAGAGTCACCATCACCGATAGGGATTTTCGGATAGTGAGGTTCCTCCAGCGATGGAAGGATAGTCCTCACGGAGATCAACAATTATAGGGATATACTACCAAAACATATATAGAATGTAGCTTTCAAAGAGATTTTGTAAAACCCTAGTTGTAATGGATCCCATGTAAAATGTTATGAATATAAATACAAATTTTTTGGCGCATCTAATTTTTGTTTATTCGCTTATTATTTATTTTATTTATGTCTTTGAGTTATCGTTGCATGCATTCAAATGAATACATGTTGTGCACGAACTCGATAAAGCACTACATATTAAATTTAGGGTACGAATTGTGTTGCATATAAATCTTATAAATAAACGTAACATTCAAGTGAAAATAATAATAAACGACGTGTATGACAAACTACAGTGCACGCAAATGTAACAAATATTATTTTTCATTACTTCAAGAGAAGATTACAAATTATATTACATTGGTGATGATATATCATTTGGCACTAAATACATCTACTCTCTCCTAGGCTTCTTTGAGCCAGACTCTCCATGGTCAGAGCTATTCTTGATCATAGGTAGCAACACATTTTGCCCTAATAGTTCCTACCTAATGATATTGGGGTCTTCAACACCAACAACCATGCCATGGGCCACATTTTGCCTAGATTGGGTCCCCCAGAGCTGCCCTGGCCAAAGATTCGCATCTGGGGGTGCAGATTTAGGCTCCCAGATGCCACGGCAGCTCTGAGGTCCCACAGATTCAAGCCCCCAAATGCCAGGGCAGCTCTGAGGGCCTGATCCCTGCAAAATTTTATGTGCATACTCCCGATGCCCTAGAGGCCCTACTACTGGTAAATTTTTACACTAATCCGATAACATTAATTTGATAACATTACCTTCTCTACATCATCTATCTATTGATGTAATGGGGCATCCAGGTCCAAAAATGCTTTCTTACAACTGCTCGAACTCCTCATCTAAGATCTCATACTATAGCATCACATTCTCAATCTACTCTTGGATGCTCACAATGGCAGAGATGTCATCGACACTCGTGCCATCATATCGAGCCACCTCATCAACATGTGTTGGCACATCTTGTATATCAAAATCTATAAAATACATGTGTTGGCACATCTTGTATATCAAAATCTATAAAATCATCAGGTGCATCATGCACCATGATACAATATAGCTCTTCTTCCCTTAGCTCCAAAATTTCTAGTACATCCTTCATAAGTAAATATTTCACCCCCTGGATGATGATAGCATGGAGAGAAGTGAGGAGTGGCTCATCCCTTGTCGGCATCTCAATAGGGCAAGGAGATGGGTGCACAATGGCTAAGCTTTGTGATGTCTCTACTCTCGAATCGAGTCTGATCTCCTCAAGATCCCTCTTGAAATACTCTAGCTGTGGTCAAGAGGATGTGTCAATGTCTTCCTCACTATCCTCTTGCACCTTAGTGCACAAAACATATATGGCAAATGCTGCATCGCGCTCGATGAGATCCATTGTGGCATGGTCCTAGGATGAGGTGGGAACTGCTCTAGCACGGAGATGCTGCCCCACATTCACAAGGACTCAATTTATTACCTTTGCATGGCTTGATCCATCATGTAAACTATATAAAAAATCTATGGGGGTCCATCTGAAAGCAGAGTCTGACAGGTGAAAGGGTTTGCTGCATCACAAAATGATGCAAATATACTAGAGCTAGGGTCTACGGCGGAAAGCAAGCTCTCTAGACTCAAGGTTGCGCAAAACCTAGGGTCTGTCTGGTCTCCTATGTGTGCGTAGTGCATGGAGCTAATCCATGCGACGAAGGCGAGAGTGGTAGCCATGGCACACAAAGAGAGAAGGAAGGAGAGCACAAGTGTAAGGAAGTAGAGAATGAAAGTGAAAACAAGTTTGGAATTATAGCTTTTACATATCTAGGGTTTTAAATAAAGGTTCTTTTTTAATCCTAAAGTTTCAAATTAAAACTCTTACCTTAGTTTCTTTATTTCAATACTTTAAAGTAACCGTTAAAATTACTCATACAAACAAATGCTTCATTCTGCATTATTATATCCTCGAATATACTTAGATCGTTGAGTATATTCAAGTCCAACTACATAAAATATAGAAAATTTTTAAGAAAAGAAATCTAAAAGACCTTCAAAATCCCTTGGATAAAATTTAATATTTAATTTTAAGAAATAAGTAGAAGAGATGAGCTACAATATATCATTATGCAAAGACAATATTGCATAGATTATAGAACTCCAGCCTGCAATTTAATTATGATTTTAACTAGCACGATTGACTAATAATGTAATGAAGGAGACCTAACTGTCCTAACTAAGGGGAAAGAGAGAGAGAAGGGCTGCAGAAAAAGAGGGAGAGGAGAGAGAAAGGCAAGAAGAAGAGAGAGAAAGAGGGAGAGAGGAAGAAGAAGAGGAAGCCATGGAAGCTTGAGAAGGTGAAAAGAGAGTTTCTTGATAATTTTTGTGATGTCTCAAAATACCCTCTTACACCTTATATACCGTCAGTGTGACTGGTATGTTCCCATGCCATATTCCCGTGATCCCCGTTCATTACAAACCATCCCGTCTCATAAAGTTTTTGTCCTCAAAAACAAGGGATGTAGTCATGGACTGTAAGAGTGTGCTGTAGGAAATCAGCCATAACTTTGTGTGGGCAACTCCGAATGGGGCAATTGAGGTGTCATTACGGAGACCATGAGATTTACTTTCAGCCCATGTGGGTGAGGCGGGGCTGCAATCAGGTCAGGACCAAATTTGGTACAAAATAAAGGGCTATCCAGGAATTTCTAGTATGCAGTCCTAGATGGTATGGCTGGAGAAAAACAGCCATAACTTCCACTAGGGAACTCCCATCGGGGCAAGTAAAGTGTTACCACGGAGCCCTCAAGGTATACTTTCTAGCCATGTATGGAGGATGGGGCTGAGAGTGGACCAGGACCAAATCTGGTACAAAACAGGTGGCTGTCCAGATGCAGACTGCAGCCCAAAATAGGGGTCATGGTGAGGTGCCAGCCAACACAGTCTCCTTGAGGTGTGGAAATTAATCCAATATAGATGCTAGGCGCCAAGAGGCTTCCTCTATGGGTAGGCCTTGCCATTTGATCAAGTATTCATGTATGGAACAGGTGCGGAGTTGCTTTTCACGTTGCCCAATGACCGCTTCCGGAATGTACTGAATAAGGCCCTCCTCATCTATGGGTGGGAGCTCCTCTACATGATCTTTGGGAGTGCCAATGAAAGGTTTCAATTGGCTCACGTGGAAGACATCATGGATCTTAGTGGTGGGAGGGAGTTGGATGCGGTAAGCCAAGTCCCCGACCTTCTTAATGATCTTGTAGGGCCCATAGTAACAATGTGCCAACTTGTTGCAAGAGCCATCCTTTAGCGTGGCATAACAGGACTTAGGGACCTCGAGGAGTACCATTTCACCCTCTTGAAAGTCAAGGGGTCTTCTTTTTACATCATCATGGAGCTTCATGTGCTCTTGAGCCCTTTTGAGGTTTACCTTGCATTGTTGAAGTAGAGCTTGCATGCGGTCCAGTTCTTCTTTTCCCAAGGGGTTGAGCTTTTCATTGAAGATCATGGTAGGAAGGGGCACCCGATAACCATACAATGCTTCGAAGGGAGAGACTCCAATGCTTGAATGAGTGGAGTTGTTGTAAGAAAATTCAGCCAAGTGCAGCCATACATCCCAAGAATTCTGCACATCATGACAAAAATGTCGCAAATAAGTTTCAAGCCACTTATTGACTCTTTCGGTCTGCCCATCTGTTTGGGGATGATAGGCTGTAGACAGAGCCAATTTGGTCCCCATGGAGCTGAAAATGGTCTGCCAAAACTGACTCATAAATTTGGTGTCCCGGTCATGTACTATGACTTGGGGCAAGCCATGCAACTTAAAAACATGCTCCATGAACTGAGTGGCAACTTGGGATGCTGTAAACTGGGATTTTGTAGGGATGAAATGGGTTGCTTTAGTGAGTTGGTCAACTACCACGTAAATGCTATCCCAACCCTTCTTGGTTGTAGGTAAACCAATGATGAAATCCATGGTAATGTGGGTCCATTTTCCTTCGGGAATAGGTAAAGGCTGCAACAAGCCACCCGGTTTAAGAGAGCTATCTTTATTTTGTTGGCAAGGCACACATCTAAACACAAAGTCTTTTACATCCCGCCATAGGCCTTTCCAATGGAAGCTTTTTGAAACTCGATCATATGTTTTGAAGACCCCTAAGTGGCCAGCAATCGGGGAAGAATGCATCTCTTCAAGGATCCGTTGGGTGAAGGGAGAGGCATGGGGAATCACAATACGGCCATGGATCCAAATGAGGCCATTATTGAGTTGATATTGGGAATTGTCATCCATGACACCTTGCTATAATTTTTGGAAAAGAGGGCTAAATTCAGCATCAAGCAAGTATGCCTCTTGGAGCTCTTCAATCCAATCATGGTGGAGTTCAGTGATGGATGAGACCTTGCATGCCCACATGCGAGAGAGTGCTTCGGCCACTACGTTGTCCTTGCCACGGGTGTGGTTAATCTCAAAGTCATAGTTTTGTAGTGTCGCCACCCATCGACGTTGTTTGGGAGTGAGGTTGGGCTGAGTCAAGAAATATTTGAGCACACGGTGGTCACTTTTCACCTTAAATCTGCTGCCATACAAGTAGTGATGCCACTTTTTGATAGCATGAATGACTGCCAACATCTCCTGATCAAAGACATGCAACTCTCTCTCTTTATCATCCAATTTGCGGCTCTCAAATGCTATTACCCCGTGTTCCTGCAGCAAAACTGCACCAATACCCCGTCCACTAGCATCACACTGGATGGTAAAATCCTTTGAAAAATCGGGGCATATGAGGATGGGGGCTGAAGTGAGCAAGTCTTTCAGCTGCTGAAAACTGTAGGCAACCAATTCATCCCATAGGAAAGCCTCTTTTTTCAGCTGGTCTGTTAACGGGGCTGCAATTGTGGCATAATGGCGAATAAATCTCCTATAAAAGGAGGAGAGACCAAGAAAACCATGCAAGGAGGTAGTGGTACTGGCGGTGGGCCAGTCCCGGACACATTGCACTTTTTTAGGATCAGCTTCGATGCCTTTCTCACTAACGATGTGTCCTAAGTACTCAACCTCCGTTTGCATAAAGACACGCTTGCTTTCTTTGGCAAAGAGGTGGTGCTCTCTCAGTACATAAAAAATCTGCCTGACATGCTTTAAGTGCTCATGCATTGACTTGATGTAAATGAGTATATCATCAAAGAATACCAACACAAACTGGAAAAGCCATGGATATCTATTTTTGACAGTGATCTTATTGAGATCACGGTAGTCAATGCACAACCGGAAATATCCGTCCCTTTTCTTAACCAATAGGACCGGGGAGGCATAAGGGGAAGAGCTAGGCTAGGCTCTATGAATCCCATCTCAGTGAGCTCCTTGACTTGCTTTGCTACTTCCTCTCTCTCACATTTAGAGAGCCTATATGGGGGTTTATTGATGGGCTTGGCATGGGGCTCCAAGTCAATCGGATGATCCACTAATCTTTTAGGGGGAAGGGTAGTGGGAGGCTGAAATAGGTCCTCATATTCAGCCAAAAGTGCTTTTAGTGCTGCATTTTGCTTCCCCAAGGTGTGTTGGTCATCATTATCCTTATGCAAATGCAAGGCAAAGATTTGGGAGCGCTTCTTGAATTCCTTTTTGAGTTGTCTTGCTGTTATAAGCCGAAAATCTGCATTTTCTTTGATTCCCTCCAAGTGTACAAGTTGCCCATGCATTACAAACTCCATGTACAGCTGAGAGAAGTCCATAGAGATTTTTCCCAACTGCTGAAGCCAATCACATCCCAATACAACATCCACGGGGCCCATATCAAGGGTAATCAAGTCCACCTTTGCTGTGGAATTTTCAGCCAGCATGAGAGACACTTGTGTGCATACATGGGAGCTCACTTCCTCATTTCCATTGGCCACTTGAACCCGAAGGGGTTGCTGTAATTCAGTGGGAACACATGTCAAACGGCTAAGAGTTGATTTATTTACAAAGCTGTGTGTGCTACCACTATCTATGAGAATGTATACACTCTTGCCATCAATGTTACCATGCACCTGTAAGGTGTTTGGACTCCTAGAGACGGTCCATTCATCCATGGAGATTGAGCAAGCTGATATAGCGGTGAATGAGGGGTGCCAAGGGTCATTCCCAAGCATGTCATCAACGGGGCAGCCACTGAGGTCAAAAGGGAATCCGTCCGGTGAGTCATAAAACTTATCAGGATCAATATCCTCCTCATATTCAGCATTTTCAGCAAGTGTCATTATTTGAGGGCTATCATGCATGTCATCTTCTAGCTTGTCACTATCTTCCAGCACATACATGCTATTAAACTTGACAGTGGCATTCTTAAAGGGGCATTTGGATGGATGATCAGTCGTGTACTCATCCCCACATTTGAAACACAAGCTTTTGGCTTTTCTATCCTTGACAACTGCAGGAGGAATGAATTTTTGACCGTTGGGACCGAAGCCATTCCTGGCCTTATTTTCAGCATACTTTGGGTCACTTTTGGAGGGTGGTGCTGTCCCAAAACTGTCATATTTCCTTTCAGCATTAAAAGTGGGGTAAGTAGGAATTTTGGGGCTGCCCATTCCCTGCATTATTGCTGACATAATTATTAGCATATGGGGATTGCCTAATAGGGTATCTTTGATGTCCGGCAATGGGTTGCGTGCTCTCATTGCGGCGATACTTTCGACCATAGCGTTCGGCCAATTCTATGGCTGCAAACAGGGTGGCTGGCTTTTGAGCCATTACATCAACTGAGAGATGTGCATCCAGCCCATAAATGTATTTATGCAATTTGGCCTCATCACTAACTGCCTCAACATACATGGATAGGTTTATAAAGTGGTTGGTGTACTCCCTCACGGTTAGATTTCATTGATCAAACTGATACCATTGCCTAGCCAAGCGTTCTTTTTCCACCAGGGAGATGAAAACTTGGATCATGTGCATCTTGAACTCTTCCCAATCACGAAACTGCTGGTTTTCTCGTTGAACAAATCTCCACCATGTGTGGGCAAAACCTTCTAAGTGAAGGGAGGAATAAATGATCTTTGCTTCATCGGTATGAGGGTAGATGAGAAAATAGGCTTCCAATTTAGAGGTCCATTCCTCTAGTTTAGCTGGGGATGAGGATTGCCCGTTGAATTTTGTAAACACAATCTTGTCACGTAGCTCATTTGGGTCTAGTTGCCCATGAATGCCATGTGCTACATGTTGCCCATACATGCCTTGCTGTCCAAAATTCACATGGGGGCCATGCTGCCCATGCATTACATGAGGACCAAATTGCCCATTAGGACCTTGCTGTCCAAAATGTCCATGCTACCCATTACCATATACATGCTGCCCATTGCCATATGCATACTGCCC
Source organism: Lygodium microphyllum (assembly GCF_053477565.2). Lineage (NCBI taxonomy): Eukaryota > Viridiplantae > Streptophyta > Polypodiopsida > Schizaeales > Lygodiaceae > Lygodium > Lygodium microphyllum. Next base: position 15,736,504 of record NC_141162.1, read on the forward strand.
ATTGCTATATGCATGCTGCCCATTGCCATGTGCATGCTGCCCATGCACTCCGTGCATTGCATGCTGCCCAAGGTTTGCATTGGAGCCATTCCCTTGAGTGTGCAAGTAACTTCCATTACGAGGGAGTTGGGGTGCCAATGATAGACTGGAAGGATTCGTAACAGGGGAGGGAAGGAGGGGCTCATCATGTCGAGCGGAGGGCTCACCCGTCTCATAAGTGCTATGGGGGATGCCATGGGTACCACCAAGACCTTGTGGGATGTGTCCGGTCTCCAAGGGGGGAGGGCGGTTAGCCTCACGGGAAGGGACATACTCCTTGGGTCGATCCGAGGTGGGCAATGGCGGGAATGAGGGCGCCCATGCGCTCTATGAGTAAGTCCATCTTGGCCATCATCTCGGAATGACAAGCGATGCTCCATCTCCCTGTGGCGTTGCTCCATCTCTCGATGTCGTTCAGCATTATGGGTCTCATGTTGGCATAGGGTTTGGTTGAGCAGAGACAAGCGATCTATCTCAGGGGCACCTTCTTCAAACAAGTCTTCATGATCCTCCTGGGCTGAGCTAGGATCGTTCATTGAGGCACGGGAGTCCCTTATTTTGTTGAGAATCAGCAATCACACTCACTAAACATCCTCTTTGTATGGAGCTTCAGGGCCAAGGACATGCAGGCTAACCTATCCCATATGCACAGTGGTGCCTACTGCAGTTTCCTACTTTCCTATAAAGCATTGTACTTGCTTCCTTTTCTTAATGCAATGATAGTACTCTTTTCTTTTCAGTGAAGTGTCGGTGTCATTGACCACATACACAAGATTGTGTTTATGAGTCCAAGTCTCAATCTTGGAACCTAATTCACTTGTGTAATAAACAGTGTCTTTGTCTTCTCCATCATGAGTCCACACTTCTCCTTCCATCCACCATAACTCAGTGCCATGCTCTAGATCCCGCATCTCTCACATGGTATCAGAGCGCAGCTGAGCATGGCTTAGCATGGTTCAGGTCCTCTCTCTACTCTCTCAGTTTCTCACAATCTCTATCCAGCTCAGCTCAAGTGTTTGACTTCATCTCCAACTCCATTTTCACTCTCTAACCCTTGGCAGCCATAGCCAACCTGCAACCTACCTCTGTTGGAGGAGCTGGATCTCCACTTACAGGGCATATCTTCACTTGCTTCCTTCTGAGAAAAATATCTCTGATAGTAAATGATCAGGACTTTTCTGTAATCACTTTTTGTGGACAAACTGTGTAGGCCTGCTACCTGTCCCACAGTATCTCTGGGCACAAAACTGAGTGTATCTCCCAAACCGTAGGGCGGAATGGGGAGGTTTTTAGCTTAGATCGAAGGGGAAGATGCCCTCTTTGAATCAAGCTATAGAGCTTACACTCAATCACACAAGAAGGCTTTGCTGTAATCAATTCTTGTGGGCTGAGTGTATAGGACTACTACCTGTCCCACAGTACCTCTGAGCACAAAACTGAGTGTATCTCCCAAAGCGTAGGGCGGAATGGGGATGTTTTTAGCTCAAATCGAAGGGGAAGATTCCCTCTTCGAATCAAGTTATAGATATTGCGCTCAATCACACAAGTAGGCTTTGCTATAAGCAATTCTTGCAGGCTAACTGTGTAGGACTGGCTGTCTGCAATATCCTGCAAAGGCTCCCTCAAGGAGCATACTTTATCCCAATGGTGAGGGTCTTATCCCAGACATCCAGGGCCTCAATGGTGGCTCTCAATGCCCCATAAAGCCATACATTCCTTGCATCCATAGCTCATTGCTGAGACCAATTCCACACTGCATACCCTGCCCTTCTTGCATTGCATCCACCATATATTACCAAGCAGTTCATGACATTACCAATTCATGTAGGGGTTTGTAGGCTCAAATGATCAGGGTTCGGGCTATTCCATCAAATGTACCTGCACCTGCAATAATTCTTTGGGCTCCGGATCACTGGGAGGTGGGCAAAGTTCCCCCCGGGCCGGGTTGTGCACCCCTTCAGGGTCTTTGATGGCAAGGGGGGTCACCCCTCTTTTGTCTTGCCACCTTGCCTGGCATCGGGCTTTTCCTCACCCGGAATATACATGGCAGCCATTTATTAATTAAACAACCAGCATGAAATGCATTTCAGAAATCAAAATTTTGGGCTTTTCATGAAGTGCATGGAATTGGAATGGGGAATAGGGATAAGGAGCTTACCGGCAGTGACTCACTGCCTACTCACCCTTATACAATGGATTTTTTTTATCACTTCTTGGCTCAGTCAATTCACAAGAAGCCAAACGGGTTATGGATAAGCAAAATATAATCACAATGAAGCTTTAGCATGAGTAAAATCCATTTCAGCACTATAAGATCAAAGAGAAATGACTGGGACAATTAATCAACATGCATTCAAGGTCTGGATCTCCTATTATCTACTTGGACTCATATATTCTCTCAAACAAATGGATAGGATTCAACAAGAGACTTAAATGGAGAGAATGAGAGCCAAGAATCAGTTACCTTGAGTCTTTTGGAGAAGAAGGTAGCCATTAATGCCACCTCAGTCCTCCATGAGAGCTCCATTTGATCCCGAATGCTCCATGGCTCTAAAATGGGTGTGCTTCGTCAAGAAAGGGTGAAATCAAGCTTGGGGCAGGATGGTTCAAGACCTCCCCATGAAGAGTTCTTACTGAAATTGAGGTCCTATTCCATAGCCATGGATGCCCACAAGTGCATGCCTTCAAATCTTACTTGTAATCTTCTTCCCATTCTTCTTGATGGGGCTGAAATCTTGAGCAATGTTGAAGAGGGACTTTTGGAGACCAAGGAGAGACCAAAATCTTCAGGATTTTCTGAGCTTGATGCCAAGGTTCCATGGCTGCCATGGACTGCACCAGACCAAGGTTTCTTGAGTGCAAAAGGGGAGTCCAATGGCTGAGGAAGATGTCCCTGATGCTGCCCAAAAGAGTTGCCAAGGGCCAGGGCTGAAACCAGGAAGGAGGGGAGGGCTGGGAGGGCTACCCTGCAGGCCAGGAAGCAGCCCGTTTTTTGTGCCGCAAATTTTGGGCTGCTCCTGGGGGGGGGCACAAGTAGGGAAACCCAAGGGTGCTGCTACTCAATGTGCTCCTCCAACTGAGGGGGAGACCTTGGGATAAGCCAATCTTTCTGAGGAAGAGGAGGGGGAGCAAGATTTCTGAGTTTCTAAGGCTGGAGCTTCCATGTCAGCTTGGGGAAAAGAGGAGAGAGAAGGTCTTCTTGAAAAGTAACTGAGTTTTTGGCCTTCTCTAACTGTGCTACCCTCCTTTTTGCTCAAAACCCTAAAAAACTTGCATGAAAATTAGTGACGACCTGTCAAATTTGTCTGCCCACCTCCAAATTTGTCCATGGTTCTTGGAAAAGCTCCAAGAAAGGCTGCCACAGTCTTCAAGAGGGCTAACAGTCTGCCTGAGTACTCCTGTGTACCTGTGAAAGGGATGTAACTGGAGCTTTCTAACTGTGGGAAATTGTGAGAGCCCTAAATCTATGGGGAAAGAGAAGGATCAAGGACAAAGCTCTGATACCACTTGTAATGAAGGAGACCTAACTGTCCTAACTAAGGGGAAAGAGAGAGAGAGAGAAGGATTGCAGAAGAAGAGGGAGAGGAGAGAGAAAGGCAAGAATAAGAGAGAGAAAGAGGGAGAGAGGAAGAAGAAGAGGAAGCCGTGGAAGTTTGAGAATGTGAAAAGAGAGTTTCTTGATAATTTCTATGATGCCTTAAAATACCCTCTTACACCTTATATACCGTCAGTGTGACTGGTATGTTCCCATGCCATATTCCTGTGATCCCCGTTCATTACAAATAACAGTATGTATTATCGCATACTTGGATCATAGTAAACTAAGATTATCTAAATTGAAAGTACTTAGAAGTTTAAAAAAAGTTTATATTCGTTCTTTATAATAAAATTTTACAAGGATTCCTATATCTCAAGGATATGTGGAGAAGCACATTGTTTACATATCATGGATTGCTCACTCTACAAATCCTGACTTTTCTATTATCTAACTTGAAATAGAAGTTGCAGAGGGGCTCATTGGACATTAATTGGATTTCTTGTCTCAGAAAAGAAATGGACCAATGGCTCTCTACGCTGACCACAAAAGGATTATGACCATTCCACAAGATGACTACATCTATGAGAGTTGTATGTGTCTCATCTTGAGTATCTTGATCCAAGCTAATCCACTCCCCTTGCAAAAGTCGTCATCTTCTATATGAAAGCGAATGCATAGAGTTTTTCTAGCAATGGAATACCTATAATAAAAACAAAAATAGTAGTAAGTAAATGGGAATAACACAACAATTCATCTAAGCAAAACCTATGTCAATTAAATCAAGGCATTCATAGTAAAAAAGATTTACCTGAATGTGAGATCAGATTGGTTGACCCTACACTCAATCATCTCATCAAAATGTGTTCTTTTGACTTGCGAAGTCTCACCCAATAGCTGACTCATCCATTCCTTGGATGGACACTTGCATTGATAAGTAATCTTTGTTTTCTTCAGAACATCACATGAACTAAACAAATGTACAAAAAATGAGAATGGAATAAACCAACTAAGATGCACATCTTTGGAGCCTGTGGTGGGTTTCATAGCACTATTGATGTTAGATTTTATATTGGACTTACATGCTCCTGACAACTCCAAGCTACCAATCAACCATTCACCACTAGATAGTGGCAATAATGGGACATGATGCAATCTCTGGCTTTCTACTACATACAATGAATTATAAAAAAAGATATTTTGAGTTGCAAGTTGACTTGTAGAGTTATTATCATAGATCAAAGAATCTATGTCTTCATGCTAAACATGTATTTTGCCACTCAAACATTCCACATTCTGCCATTCATGCAAAGTTGATGAATATAGAGCTGTTAGTAAAACAAGATTGAATTAGAACGTTGTAAAGATTTTTAAAAGAAACTCTGATGCAAAAGAATAAACAATGATAAAATTTAAAAACTTAATTTTTTGTTTATAATTTGCAATGTAGTTCTTGTCGTGTAGAGAGATTCGTTTGTGCGTATAAACATGTTGGATCAACACTTCTATTATTGTACTTATTCCATTAAACACTTTTCTAAACTCTAAAATTCTACCTTTCCAATGTTTGCTAGGGTTTGTAACATCCTTACACCTGACCTTGAAACTCCCTCAAGTACTTGGGTGCATCAAAATCCAATCCAACTTAGAGTACTTATCACAAATCCAATTACTGCCACTATCTTTCCTATTGAAGACCTCCACTACAAGTATGTTACTAATGTTTTTCCTCCGTGAAGACATCTATGATAACCAAATAGAAAAGTTACCTATCAGCATGTGTATAATTTGCAAATGTTCTCTCCAAATGAAATGAAATTTAAATGGAGCAATTTTTTAAAAAACATTGTACTTGTAATTATTTTCACAAAGAAGCCCAAAGATGTTGAACAATAAGTTGACTTATAACAAGACCATTGTTCCTTCACTGAAAATTTCCTAAAGTACAAAAATAAAAGAAATATCGAGTCAAAGCATATATATATAACTTACATAGACTTTGTCCAAATGAGTTAAAACTTAACCATGGAGCAACGGAAAAAAGTGGTAATATACATGTGGCTCTCTTTGCAAAGAAGCCCAAAGATGTTGAAGAAGTTGAGTTGAAAAATCTTGGAGTAAAAAAACAAAGGAAAACTCAATATGCATATAGCTTACATACATTTTGTCTAAACGAGATAAAATTTAACTATGGAGCAGCAAAAAAACAAGACAACATACATATACCTTTGTTTACAAAGAAACTGTAAGATATTGAAGAAGAAGTTAAGTGTTCAAAAGATCATTATTCTTGACTATAAGAGACTCCTAGAGTACCAAAACAAAAGAAATTACATGTCAGAGAATGCACATAACTTGTACAGGTTTTGTCGAAATGAGATTAAACTTTACCATAGAACATCCATGGAAGAGAACAATATACATGTAAAGTTTTGTGAAGAAAATCTTAGGGCTTTGGTAGAACAAGCTTTGCTCTCGTAAAACGTGTGAAACTCGCTCTATGTTTGTGTAGAGGAAATGAAATTTCACAAGGTTACAAATAGGACAAGCAACAATGAGGCTGTAAGATTTAGTCAGGAAAGAAGAAGCGGGGAAAGAGATATGATAAATTTGAGTTCCGCTTAAGAAAGAGGGAAGAAATAAAAATTCAAACATTAAAAAATAAGAAAATGAAAATGTGAGTCACAAACTTCCAGGAAGTGTCAACATTGTATTCCCTACATTTCCCCTTATTTTATTGCTAAGGGAAGATTTGGGCCAAGATATGGCTAGAAGATTCATGTTACATGAATTTGGAATCCCAGCTCTCTCATTGGTTAGGCCTATATTTGTTTATTCACTCCTTAAGGGGGAAAAACGAGAGTCCATATTTATCCTAATGTTTTAGCATGATCAATCTGCTTAATACTCTACAAAAGCAATAACCATTGTCACAAGTCTATGATACTCAACCTACATCTCATCAATTTTTTCCTTAAGAGCATTCTTTTCATGAATAAATGCTTCCATATTTTTAGACATGAATGACTATTGTAACACTACATAAGGCTAACATATAACCTGTGACATCCTATTAGAAATACCCACCCACTGGTCATGCATCAAAGTAGTTAATGTAGCTCTCATTGAAGACAAATCTTGTTGCATAAAAACAGACCCATCTAGGTCAACCTCCATGTCACTCAAGAGTTTCTTTTCAACCTTTAGAAGTGGTTGCAAACGAGCATCCAAAAGTACTCTATCAGGCTTAAGCTTAGCATTTTCCTTATCCAACAAATCAAGTTCACCATTGAATTTAGCATGCATGTAGCTATCCATTCTTTGAAAGCAAATGAAGACAATTTACATTTAGCCAACATATCAACATAGTCATCAATCTACCTCCGTAAAGCACCCACCTCATTATAATGCAATTCCCTCATCTTTTCCATTTCAATATTCATTTGTTCCCTTTTAGTCTTCATGCAAGCCAATTGCTCTTGCAAAGATTGTACTACATCCAGCTTCACTGCACCACTAGCATGCATTTGAGTCATAAACTAGTGTAAACATGTCATAAAAGAACAAGCTTCCTCAAGATTTCGAGGGACATAAACATTTGAAACCACTTTCATGTCTCATCAGACAAAATAATACCCTGCACTGTATGTTTAGGCATAGGCGTATTCTCCATCTTGATCTTGGAGAATCTTACATTTTTCTTTATCCTTGTAATCACTACATCTTCATGAACATTTACATTTTTGACATCATCATTCAACCACTCTGAAATATCCAAAGGCATAGAAGTTGCCAAAGCATTAACATGTGAGATTTCATGAGAGGAAAGATTCATGAACAAAGGATCCACCAAATCTTTTGCCTTATCATTTCCAGCATCAACCAAAGCATTAATATGAGAGAAATCTTTGTCATAGAGATCAACAAGTATACCATCCACCAATTTTTGTCTCTTAAATGCACTAACCTTATCCATTTTTGGAGACTCCCAAAGAGATGGATGCATGGTCGGGCACACAACATGCAGATAAGCATACAAAGCTGCCAACATAGATCCAATCCTACTTTTTTGCTGATGTTTCGAAATAGTTGGTGCATGGACCTCCTGCATTAGCTTATCATACAAAGTTCCGAGCCAATTAGGAACTCCAACATTTTTAGCATACCATAAAATACCGAATGTATCCTTTGTAATTACATCTACCTTAATAAACAACAAAAACCTTTACATAAACCACTTTATGAAGAATCTTCTTTTTGAGTTAGCATGTCTCAAGACATATTGATTTCAGGAACTAGTAGCAGGTCCAAATTCATGTTGCATGACTTCATTAGTACACCTCCAATGCTTTGGTCCATCATTGATTTCAATAGAGAATACTTGAGCCAAAAGAGAAGGAGTAAGTTCCAATTGACCACCAATTTTACCACTCTCTTGGATCATCAACAACTGCTACTAGGCATGTACATTGTTACCCTAAGCATCCCAAGGCAACTCAAAAAATTTAAGCAAACCAATCTGTTTCAACCAACCCCTGGTATTGGGATCACTTGTATCCATAAGAATAGAACGATCAATCATTGGTGTGGATAGCTCACCGTTGTCATCACTACACATGGTAGACAATGTCTTCGATGTTGAATCCTTAGCTTTAGAAGGAGTAACATCCAAAGGACTATCGCTCCAACCCTCATCATGATCAGGAATAGCTCTCGATTGTTGTCTTCCTCTCTTCACGAGAAGTTTAGAAACCTTTCTTTGCTCATTTTTACCATAGTAGTTGCTGCCACAACCTGCTAAGAATCAGAGAGGTAAAGAGATGAAGAATACGAAGAAAGAAGATGGAGTGGAGTTGCAAGATGGGGTTGTTGGATGGGCGGGTGTCAATACACGTGTCTTCTTTCCCATTCTTTTCCCTTTTTCTTCTTGCCCTACTTCCCAATGAGTTACACTCCTAGAAAAGAGAGAGTGTATCACATGATGATGACAAGATATACTTACTAGGAGTTTGACATGTGTGTGAAGTCTCTTCAAATAAGCCTCATGCAACTAAAACTCAATGTCTTCACACAATTCCATTCCCACAAGAACTAGAATTGAAATCGCTCTACTAAACCATCATGCACAAGTCCAAAATTAAAAGGTAAAAGGCCTTTCAATGCACATTCCTTCCATGCCATGATATGACTTTGCCAAGTCATAATATCATGTTAAAAGGTTTCAAAAATATAACCACCATAACACAAATTCCCATATCCCACTTCTAATATAATAAAGTGCCACCACTTCATAAAGCTCCTTTGCTCTTGTAACAATACAAAGAACAACTCTAAAGTATCATGCACTTCATAAAGCAACATTGAAATTTGCATAGCTTCCTTATGAAGATCATAAGTATAGAAAAGATAACAACATCTGCCAACATCTGACAATAAAATAATAGTTCTATTTGTAAAGAATCGATCCAAGAAACCCTAAAAAGAATCATAAGGTGTAAGGAATCAGAAACTGCTCTATGGGGTAAAACTACACTGCCTGCTCTATGAGGGAAAATTGCAAAAAGTTGAATCAAATTAATTGCAAATGTGGACTTCTTTTGAACTTCAAGAGGTAAATCATCATAATCTGGTTGCACCAACCTCCTTAATCTAAACCCATTTATTGCTGACTTGATTATTTCACCCTGCAAAGTAGCCAACACAAAAGTACCTTGACCCACATCTTTTATAACCTCATAAGGGTTATTATACCTCAACTTGAGCTTTCTTGGATGCTTTCCAAGCCTTGAATTATACACTATAACAAGATCTCCCTCCTAAATTATCTTTTTCTTGATGTGTCTATTTACCCATGCATATCTTCTTGATTGCACCATTGCTGAAAGGTAATGAGATATAATCCAATCTTCTTTTAGCTACATTAACTTCTGCAACCTATCATGAAATGATTCTTCAAGATACAACCTATAAGTAACTTCCACTCTCAAACTAGGAACCAAGAACTCCATGGGGATAACTTCCTCAAAGGCCATAAACCAACTTGAATGGAGTTAAACCAATAGACATCTTATATGGTGTGCAAAAAGACCACAATGCTGAATCAAATTTAGTATCCCAATTCTTATAGTTATCAGCAACCATCTTCTTAAGAATTCGAAGCAAAATCTTATTAGAACTTTCATCTTGCCCATTTGCCTAAGGGTGGTAACGGGTAGATTTCTTATGAAGAATCATATGTTTAGAAGTCAGTTCCTTAATCGCTTCATTCAAAAAATGCTTACCCCGATCACTTACCAGCTCTATGGGGCAGCCAAACTGAGTCATTATGTTGGAGTAAAGAAACTATGCCACACTTGCTACCTTATTGTCCCGCAAAGCTTTAGCTTTAACCCACTTATGACAATAGTCAGTACAAACCAAAATATACTAATTTTTACTTTGATGAGTAGCGGGCTTGATAGGACCCACAAAATCAATTCCCCACTTTTGAAAAGGTTCTAAAGGTAAAACTGGATGATCTTGCATTCGATCCCTAGATTGTGGTTGACCTTCCTTCATACAGATAATGCACTCCTTTGCATACTGATAAGCATCCTTAAGTACAATAGGCCACCACAAACCAGCTTGAAGAATCTTCTTGACTGTAATTTCTCCTGAAAAATGACCTCTAGTGAGTCCTGCATGTGCCTCAAGGAGGACAGCAGGCTGTTCTTGCGTAGTTACACATCTCCTTAACACATTATCATGCCCCTCGTATAAAGCACTCCCATAATAACATAAAAGTTTCTGCTCTGTAATGCCAACCTTCTATGATGGTTTCTTGCTAAGTTTGTAGGCATCACTCCATGAAGCAAAAATTTCAACATTTGATCATAAAAGGAATTGAATTGACTTACTTGCACACTGAACAAACCCCCAATGTAGGGTCCACTGACTCAAGTCTACTTAGAAAATCAGCTGCATGCTCTTTACCTGGTGTATGTACTATTTTGTAGTCAAACTCTTGCAAAAGTAACATCCACCTTGCCAATCTTCCCGTAAGTTGTGGTTTGTTAATGAGATACAATAAAGCTTGATGGTCAACATGAAAAATGACTTGATTTTCCAATAGATAATGCCAAAATTTTTGCAATGAAAATATCATCCCAAGAGCCTCTCTTTCAATTACTGTATAATTCTTTTTAGCTGATGTAAGCCTTCTACTTGCATGGTAAATAAGCCTAAACCAGCCAACCACTCTTTGTTGCATTAAAACTGCACCCACTGCAATGTCAGATGCATCTACAAACACATGAAATGGTATATCCCATTAGGGAGCTAGTTGCAAGATTGGAGCCACTATCAATATCTTCTTTAATATCCCAAAAGCATTTATATGTCTTAAATTCCTTTGGGATAGGAGGAATGATGTAGCTTTCCAGAAACAAATTTGTGGCTACTTCGATGGATGCCATTAGAATGTTAAAGGAAGATTGTGTCGTTGTTTTGAAGCTTCTTCAAGTTGTTTGCCAGAAAGCTCTAGAATATGGCCATATAAACTGGTGTAACTTGCCTTTTTTATCTTGAGACTTGCTATACCTTTTGAGTGTTGTAAGTACTTTACATTCATCAATATATAAGTATTGAATTTTGAAAAAAACATTAAAATTTAAAGGATAAGGAGAAGAAGTGGATGTTAAGAGTCCTTTAGAAGATGAAAAGTAAACATCTTCTAGATGGATCTAATTAGGATATTTTTTGTAGGCATGGGTCTCTTGGATGAGGTTCTTTCCCTTATTTAGAATAAAAACATGGAAGAAACATCATATTAGAGAATTTGGGAATCTCCCAAGTCACACTTTCAAATAAGGGGTAAAGATTTGGCTATGTGGTAAAATCTTAACCCATGCTCTGAAGTGGGACTTGGAAAGACAACCTATATAGTAATTAAGGAAGACTCCTCTTTCAAGTAAGGAGACAAGATTTGATAATGTTGCCAACTATTAACTATATTGGGAATTCCCAAACTATATGAGAATTTTCAAATTCCCTAATATAGTGTTAAGAGGAGACTTAAAAGAATATGGCAATCACCTCTGACATCTAGACTCCACCTAATGCTATGGAGGGTGATGGTGATAAAGCTACCCACTAGAGACAAGTTGGAGGGCGTGCTTCTAATTCCTCTATGTGCTTGCTTTGCAATAGTTAGGAGGAAACAATGGTCCACCTTTTTTGGGATTGCATAAGCTAATGGTCCACCTTTGCAATAGTTGGAAGGAGAAAACAATGGTTAAACTCGCTTGGATGCAATCAAGAAGTGGTTGTGAGAAGCTAATCTCTAGAGCTCAATCTCTCTCAAGATTGCACTTTTCAGTGATGACCAATATATATTTCATAAAGGATCCATGATCAAGGTTGTGAATCTTATGATAGCTTTGGTTTTGAAGTTTGCATGGAACCCATAGGATCAATGTTTTTGATAGATCAATCTCTTCCGTATGCCTATGGATGTAGCTATGTTTAGGAACTAAAGCTCTAGTATATAAGGTGATGTATAAGAAGCTTTGTAAGACCTACTTCATGACCCAAACTCCATGACCCGGGCTTTATGCACTTTCAAATATGTAATTACCTTATAATTGGAAAAAATAGATACACACACATACATCCAAACATTTGTCTCGTGTGAAAGGCATTTGTCAAATGCTTATCCAAACGTGAAACATGAGAGAGAGAGAGAGAGAGAGAGAGAGAGAGAGAGAGAGAGAGAGAGAGGAGAGTGTGTGTGTGTGTGTGTGTGTGGATTTCACCTCTGAAGCTTTGCAATGAGGGTAATATCGCCCTCCTCCACTCCACCCCCTTTAAGGCCAGTACTGCTAACAAGCTTGCGAAAAGAACGACAATCAATCATATGGTGCATTGCATGATAAAGAATCAATATTGAAGACGTGGTGGGTTCGGCAGGCATGGATGCCACGCATGAGCCCCTCGAGACACGCGGCCCTGCATCGAAACACACCCTTACTATACTTATATATGTGCGGAATACGCCATATTCACGTCAATGTATAGCTCTTGTCGGTGGTGTTCCAGCGTGTGTATCCGATAAGAATTCAGAAGAAGCAGCAGCAGCTAATCGCAGGAAGGACCGACTGTTTTATTAGAGAGGTTGCGGACACAGAGAGAGAGAGTGAGAGAGAGAGAGAGTCGATATCAGATCACTGCTTAGTAACCGATAAGATAATAATATCGAAGATGTCGTCAGTCGACGAAACCAAGCAGGCAGCTTCGGAGAAGACCCAAGAGACGAAGGAGGCTGCGAAGGTCTCTCTCTCTCTCTCTCTCTCTCTCTCTCTCTCTGTCATAGAAACGTCGATCCCCTGCAGTCTGCTGGCTGAATCACGTATATTGCATGTGTTGATACAGCCAGCACGTATATTGCATGTGTTGATAATATGTATATTGTGTGTACTGTAATTTATGGCGTATGTTTGTGTGAATGAAATGGTAGGAGAAGGCCGAACAGGCGAGGGAGCAGTCGAAGGGGATGTCCCAGAGTGCCCAGGAGAAGGCCTCGGAGGCGGCTGAAGCTGCCAAGCAGAAAGCCGCTGAAGCCAGGGAGCAGACTGGGGGCGTGCTACAGCAGGTCTTTATATTATCTTATACACACTCGCTCCCATCAATCAACTACTACTATTACTACTGTGATGATCAACTGATTAATCAACTCCCCATCAATCAACCCACTCCCATCGATCACCTAATACTCCTGTGATGATCATGTCCCCATCGATCGATTAATTTCTGTGATTATCATTAATGATCATGTCCACTAATCAAGCAATGTATGAATGTTCCGCTTTTCGTATCAAATGAACTGTGCAGCTTGTCGCATGTTTCTGCTTGTGCTTGTAGCTGGATCTTGCGTAAGACTCTTCATGATTGATGTCTTACTATCAGTGATCCCGTTGCGATCCAAGCCCACCTTTCCTATGCGTGTTTATTTCCCTCTACTAGTGACCCAATTGCCCTGATAGGAAAGGTAATTTGCGTAGGCCTACCTTGTTTATACAAATTAAGGTAGAGACCCCAAATAAGAACACTAAATAACCATGAATGAGACACCCTGCTCCTCATGTGACCTCTCTATTCTTGCCCCTACCTACACTTATATTAGTGTGAAATCGAAAGGTCTTATAGTATAATTTAGAACTTATATAGTAATATAGGGTTATTATAAGAATGAGACACCCTGCTCCTCATGTGACCTCTCTATTCTTGCCCCTACCTACACTTATATTAGTGGGAAATCGAAAGGTCTTATAGTATAATTTAGAACTTATATAGTAATATAGGGTTATTATAACCTATATGGTTATACTTTAGAACTTATATAGTAATATAGGGTTATTATAACCTATATAGTTATAAGTATAACCCTTCTATAAGTTAGAATTATAACCATAATAGGATAAAGAGCGAGTACTATAACCATAATAGGATAAAGAGCGAGACACCCTGCTCCTCATGTGACCTCTCTATTCTTGCCCCTACCTACACTTATATTAGTGTGAAATCGAAAGGTCTTATAGTATAATTTAGAACTTATATAGTAATATAGGGTTATTATAACCTATATGGTTATACTTTAGAACTTATATAGTAATATAGGGTTATTATAACCTATATAGTTATAAGTATAACCCTTCTATAAGTTAGAATTATAACCATAATAGGATAAAAAGCGAGTACTATAACCATAATAGGATAAAGAGCGAGTACTATAGGCCTTTTGACATCCATTCGTTAGCCTTAAAAAAAGGCCTTTATGTAGTTTGCAAAGGAGGCATTACGTGTTTTTTAATTGATTTGACATGCCTTAATTGATTTAACATGCCTTAATTTCTACTAAGGCGACCTTATTATTGGCATGCATGTATGCAATTTTTTATGGATTTCACGTGCATTAGTTTCTCAGACATTAGGAGGCAGTATGTGTATGTGTTTGTTTTTTGAATCGATTTGACATGCCTTAATCTCTAAGGCGGCCTAATTGACATGCATAGTGTGCAATTTTTTTGTTGATTTCACATGCATTAGTTTCTCAGGACTTGCACTAATGCGCATGTGTGTACACAGTGTATATGCAAACATGTATTTAGGGTTTATTCATGGTTGTACTAATATGTAAATTAATTTTGGCTTCTCATGGTTTGTACATAATGGTTGTGAATTGAGCTTATATACAATTGGGAATAGAGAAACGTTTTCTTGATTTTAATGTGTGATCGATCTTACTATTGAGTGGTGAAATGGTTTGAGGTTTGAGCTAACATCCAAGTGGGAAAATGTGTATGCTATAGGTTGGTGAGAGAGTGAGAGAAGCAATGGACGCAGTAAAGTCTTCAGTGGTTGGGGGTGATGAACAGAACAAGTAAAAAGGAAATGGATATTGTGAACATATAAGTCGGACATCTTATGAGGAAGAAATGTAGCTTCTTTCCAAATATAGAAATGGATATTGTGAACATATAAGTGGACATCTTATGAGGAAGAAATATAGCTTCTTTCCAATATAGCCTCATGCAAGTCTTACTTTTATTTAGTTAAACTAGGATCAATCCAGCTTAATTACTATTAAGCTTGGGCAAATATAGCTTACGAAATATATTAGCCTCATGCTCCTTCCTTTTTTAGGGTAGTAGTAGATGGTAGCTCTATTCATACAAGTTGATGGTTGCTCTTTCTTCATGAGAATCTTAGATGAGCTTCATTCTCATGAGTTCATATACTTTTTTCCAAGATTATTGGAGTTCTATTGATGTTTTGATTTAATGGATTGTTTTAGCAATGCAGACACTACTTTTTAGAAATGCACACTATACTGAAGAATATTAAAATTTCCCAATAGATTTAAAAAAATACATAGCTCTTGTAATAATTTAACAAAGAGCTATATTCTTACTATATTCTTATTCTTAAGTAGTGCATTCTTGTGAGTTCATAGCACTTGGGAATAATTTATTTGTTTTTAGTGCTATATTCTTATTCTTAAGTAGTGCATTCTTGTGAGTTCATAGCACTTGGGAATAATTTATTCGTTTTTAGTGCTATATTCTTATTCTTAAGTAGTGCATTCTTGTGAGTTCATAGCACTTGGGAATAATTTATTTTAGAGCTATATTCATAACGATTTTTTAGTGCTATATTCTTAACATGTTTATGACTATGAACTGATCACTTGGGAATAATTTATTTTAGAGCTATATTCATAACGAGTTTTTAGTGCTATATTCTTAACATGTTTGTGACTTAGTGTTTGTCACTTGCAAAAATCTATGCATTTTAAGTAGTGCTATATTCTTAAAATCTTGCATAGAGCAATATTCCTAAGTATGCATTGCATTCTTGTGAGTTAATAGCACTTAGGAATAATTTATTCCTACAGCTATATTCTTAACAAGTGCTATATTTTGAACAACTCAATTTGTTCTAGAGCTATATTCTTAAATAAGTATATTCTTAATGAGTTTGTAAAAATTTTACTATTCGATTTGAAAAGCAAGTAGTGCTATATTTTTAAACAAATTGGGGATTGCTTGCTTGTTTGTGTTTGGGAACTCTTTGGCCTTTGCATGTCTTGATTCTTATTTTCATTGCTTTAAGAGCTCATTAGGATGTCGGTCCTGTCTTCATTATAATTTAGTGCTATATTTTGTTAAAAGCCTAGCTAAATTGCTTTTATATCCAAGTTATTTGGTGAAGTGCTCTTTTGTTAAAGCCTAGCTAAATTGCTTGTTAAAGCCTAGCTAAATTGCTTTTATATCCAAGTTATTTGGTGATGCTTTTTTATTTGTTTTAGTATTGGCATTTCCAATAATTTATATTTGAGCTGTCGGGGTTTGCTTGGTTTGTGTGTTTGGGATCTCTGGCCTTTGCATGTTTGCATTGGTTTAAGAGTTCATTGGGATGTCGGCCCTTTGACTTTGTTAAAGCCTAGCTAAATTGCTTTTATATCCAAGTTATTTGGTGAAGGGCTCTTTTGTTAAAGCCTAGCTAAATTGCTAAATTGTTTTAGTATTGGCATTTCCAATAATTTATATTTGAGCTGTTGGGGTTTGCTTGGTTTGTGTTTGGGATCTCTGGCCTTTGCATGTTTTCATTGGTTTAAGAGTTCATTGGGATGCCGGTCCTTTGACTTTGTTAAAGCCTAGCTAAATTGCTTTTATATCCAAGTTATTTGGTGAAGTGCTCTTTTGTTAAAGCTTAGCTAAATTGCTTTTATATCCAAGAGATCATTGGGATGCCGGCCCTTTGACTTTGTTAAAGCCTGGCTAAATTGCTTTTATATCCAAGTTATTTGGTGAAGTGCTCTTTTGTTAAAGCTTAGTTAAATTGCTTTTATATCCAAGTTATTTGGTGATGCTTTTTTATTTGTTTTAGTATTGGCATTTCCAATAATTTATCTTTGAGCTGTTGGGGTTTGCTTGGTTTGTGTGTTTGGGATCTCTGGCCTTTGCATGTTTTCATTGGTTTAAGAGTTCATTGGGATGTCGGCCCTTTGACTTTGTTAAAGCCTAGCTAAATTGCTTTTATATCCAAGTTATTTGGTGAAGTGCTCTTTTGTTAAAGCCTAGCTAAATTGCTTTTATATCCAAGTTATTTGGTGATGCTTTTTGATTTGTTTTAGTATTGGTATTTTCAATAATTTATCTTTGAGCTGTTGGGGTTTACTTGGTTTGTGTATTTGGGATCTCTGGCCTTTGCATGTCTTGATTCTTATTTTCATTGGTTTAAGAGTTCATTGGGATATTGGTTTAAGAGTTCATTGGGATGTCAGTCCTTTGTCTTCATTATAATTTAGTGCTCTTTTGTTAAAGCCTAGCTAAATTGCTTTTATATCCAAGTTATTTGGTGATGTCCTCCGTCTTCATTATAATCTAGTGCTCTTTTGTTAAATCCTAGCTAAATTGCTTTTATATCAAGTTATTTGGTGATGCTTTTTGATTTGTTTAGTGTTGTATTTTAATTTGTTTAGTGTTGGTATAAGAGCTATGTATAAGTTAATTAATGCATTCTTGTGAGTTAATAATTTATCTTGAGTTACTTGCTTAATTTTTCTCAGGAGCTATGTACTTAATTTTTCTTAAGAGCTATGTACGTTTAATAATTTGGTTAATTTTTCTTAGGAGCTATGTACTTAATTTTTCTTAAGAGCTCTGTACTTTTAATAATTTGGTTAATACATTCTGTGAGTTAATAATCCATCTTAAAAGTCACAACACCCATCTTCATCATCGCCAAGCTCAACGGTCAATGCAATCTCTTGCTCTTATGCAAGAGCATCTTCATCATCTCCTAGCTCAAGACCTATCATAAATCGCATCATCCAACTCCTCAATTGCATAGATTATAGCATCTCTTCTCTTGAAGAGTTTGATTCTCTTCCTTGCAATTGGAATGTAGGCCGTAAGCTCAGCTAAGGAACATGTAGCAGAAAGTTTGATTCTCTTTTATTTTCTTCCTTGCAATTGGAATTTAAGGCCGTACCATCAAGCTTAGCTAGCTAAGAATATGTAGCATTATCATGGACATGCTGCACTAAGTAGGGCCCAAACCATCATCTGAAAACCTTGCGGATAGCATTATACAGGTTGTCTAGACTGTTGTCATAGACCAGCATTGTCTACTATCAAAAAGGTTTGTTGTGAATTTTGGCCTCTCTGAGCTTTTGAATCACTCTCATATCTAAGTCTTCTCTCCAATTGACGAATACGAAGAGCCAAAATATCTTCTCTAGACATCTCTTCTTGCTGCCATGGTAAAGCACTCCAAGTAAGTGTGCAAGTCTCTGTAGGCGACTGGCTTTTGCCCATACATCAACTCGACTGGTATATATCCTATAGTCACACTGTGAGTAGTGTGATTGGCCCATAAGGCGTAAGGCAATAACTTAGGCCACTCTCAAACCCGTCCATCGCATGCTTTGGCCAAGGCTTTTACAATCAGTGGATGGCCTCCTTTTGCTCTTTCCCATATCTATCTATAGGTACTTTTCCAATACATCTATACCTGCAAATAACATCATCCAACAAAAACTTACAAACCATTGAAGTAGAATGTGTTCGTAATGCTCTTCCTTCCACTTGATTTGTGAGATCTTCTCATGCCAAAATAATATAGTGCATCTGCCATAAACCGGCATGCATAGTAATCAAATCAAGAACCCACTTTTGTAATGAATACATACCACTTTTGTAATGAATACATAGTGGGTAGGTAGGATGAAGCTCATCTCTGTCTCACTGAAGAGGACAACTAACAATCAGGGCATGTCTCAACAAACTGTGAGATATCTCTATACATGTCTCTCCACTAATAACGCTCTTTGATCTTCTCATAGGTCGCCCAAACAGCTCAATGCCTAGCCCGAAGACTTTCATGGAATTCTTTCATGATCCGCATCTATGAAGCTCTATCACAAACAACTCTCAATGGCTGTCCTCCTCGCTTTCGTGGATGCTTCCAAAGTAGCTGACTTCGCAAGGAGAAACTATAATCTTTTCTTCTAATCTTCTTGAAGTTTGTATCAGTCCATCCATCCTATCTAGACATAGTACTCAAATAACGACCAATTTGTAAATACTCTCCTACATACAAAGTCTCATCAAAGACATGAAAAATATGATCAGCATGCATACTTGAAATATCAGCCCCATCAATGCAAGAAAAATCCATATCATCATACCTCGCTCATGAAAGCATATTAGCTACTAGGTTGTCTTTACCTGCTATGTGTTTGAACTCGGGATTCATGGATTTTATGTACCCAATCAACCTAAGCATGGCAATATCTGGAGTAGAACAACTCGTGATCATACCTAGAAGAGGCAAACAATCAGTCTCGACCACCACATCAGCTCCAATGAAGTATTCTCTATCATTCTTGAGAGCCATGACAACTCCCAACATTTCTCTTTTAACTTGTGGATACTTTTGTCGCTCATTTAGGACTTTCACCCCAAACCGAATAGCATAACTATTCCCATCTGCATCATCTTGGCCAACAGCCCATCCAATGCCTCAATCTGCTTTTCGAAGAGTCGGAGTAGCTCTCAATAATTTCTTCAAATTTTTACATGGCTTTAGTTGTTTTATCTCCCAAGAAAAATGTTACCTTTTCCTCAAGAGCTGATAAAGATCATTTGCAATGAGAGCAAAGTGAGGAATCCAAATAAGATAAAACACACAAGCTCCAAGAAACGTGCGAAACTCCGAAGTAGAAGAGCAAGTCTCTGCAATCTTTTCAATGGCATCAACCTTCGCAAAAGAAGACTTCCTACCATAATATCCACACATATAACCAACAATCAAAACTTCTCTGGCACCAAAAATTGACTTCAACCCTGACAAGGTTAAATTCACTTCTTACAGTCTGCAAAAAAACTTATCAGCATCTCTAATATGTGAAGCCACAAAGAATCTGCATCCATGGTTGTCTAAAGAATCAACTGTCCCTTCTTCCAAACAACCCTTCTTCAATGAAAGGCATAGTAAGCTCAAGAATAAAGTCCTGTAAAACCTTGTTCATCCCATTCATCATATGATCTCTTCTTATCATCTGCAGTCTGCATAGCAACTCTCCTAATCATCTCACCACTGTCCAAAGGTAGCGGTCCTGCAACTAGTCTAACCTTTTTGTCAACTGTTTTATATTTTGTGTGAACTCTGGCTTCATTACTACAACCTGCAAATTTCACCCCTTGATGAAAATACCTTGGTAAACACAAACTTTGTTGTGTATAAACAGCAACACCCAAACCTTTTTGCTGAAATATTTCAATAAGGAATACTTTTTGCTGAGAATCCTCAACACCCAAATTCTTTTGAAGCATGAAATCAGAAATGTCACAATACATCACCATAGAATGAACCTATATATGACAACTCTTGATTGTTAGCATTTAGCAATACCAAAAGTTCTTCCATGGTATTTGAGCATGAAAGACCATCATAGAGACTATCTATTCAGTCTTCTTCCTGCAAAACACCTACAATCATCAATTCTTTTTTTTCTTTTTACATACTGCTTGGCAACTCTAGGCATGTCTAAAATACACTAAAAACACAAACTACTTTCCGTGGATATGCCATAAACATGAGGAAAATTTGCCGCTGCCAGGAGGCGAGAGCTTTCCCTTATACCACCATCGTCTTGCTTCCCTTATACCACCATCGTCTTGCACATACTAGCAAAAATTCAGCGCTCCTACTAGAAGAGGGGAATCCCTCAAAGCATCTTTATTTCCCTGATGATTAATACAAACGGCGTCATGAACTGGACAGCTCTCTTCCCATTCTTGCTTCGGATCAAACCCATCATCCAGAACCTTAGTCTCCATCCAAGACTCAGCAATAAATGGCTACCCCAAAATAGTAGGATAAGAATAAGAGCTTTGTACAAAGAAATGATAAGCCTCACCCACATCTCCCATAGAAATCTTCAGATTTGGCCAAGTAGTATACAAATATCCTACAGTATTATTGGCCACACGCATGCGCCAACCATGATTCATATCAAGTGGCCATCTACCAGTATCATATAAACCTTGCACAATTACATTAATCTCGAAACCATGATCCAAAAGAGCAACACAAGGAGTCTTAGTCTCACCAAGCTTGATGATAGTTTATGTAGTTGCACTCAAGAAAAATGGCTACGAGGCACCAATCTAGGCGCATTTTTGCTCTCATCACATACTGTACGGGCTAAAGTAAAGGATGAAGAGACTTCATGGACTGCATACATAGAGCTCCTTCTATAGGCTCCTCAATGCTCTCTTCTTCAGAATCAACCTCCTCAATATGTAATCCATAGAGAATAGCCTCAACAACAGCTAAAGCCTCTCGATCGATCATATCCTGCATTGTCTCTTCGATAATTTGGCACTTTATTTTTATGATGTCAATAATAACATCATGAAACTCTCCTTTGGCAATCCCCAAGACTTGTCCAAGTGTAAATTTGATTTTGCAATTAAGAATTTGATCCTCAAGTATCTTTTTTAAGTCTGTGGATGTCTCGACGTCGGATAATAGCTAGCTTGAATCCAGGTTTCTTTTTTGGCTTAAAATCCTTCGTCTTTGGGGCCTTCTGATCTTCTTGTACTTTTGGCTTCTGTACGTCAATCATACTCCACTCCGTCCTGAAGAAGAAGGCTAAAGAACTAGCTCACTCCTCCTAGTTACCTTCTTTGATCCTTCAGGTTGATCGCTCTCTTTTGCACTTTTCTTAAGCAAGTGTTTCAAACCCTCGAGATTTCGCAATATACGCATAGATAGAGGACATCTACGTGAGCATTCCATCCAATCCCTTTTCTAATTGCATCTCCTATGAATGAAAGTTCAGATGATGAAGCTTTACCTTTCTTTTATGCGTGCAATGCATAGGACCATAGAGGAGACTTATCTTTTGGTAACTACTCCAATTGAAGATCATAGGCAACAACTTCTTTCCGCCTCTTGCTTCACATAAGAACGTAAGAGAGATTCCTCCTTCATACCTCCTTTATCAAAATTTGTTTTGAGTGGTTGCTCTTGTATCTTCGAAACATATCATCATGTCCTTCTAGACCGTGAACTTCAGTCTTTTCACTTCTTCAAAGTCTTGACAATCCTTGCACTCATGGTCTGGACTATCACACCATATGCAACGGCAGACACAATCATTTCTGGAAGAATTCATAGGAGTAGAAGAGGATGGGGCAGAAGTTAGAGCTGGGTTAAATGGTGGTGGTTCTCTTTTGGCCATGTTTATTTGAAGATCTTTCAAGTTCTTTTAAATTTTTTCCACCATGCCTTCGACAGTTGGTTTGGTAGATGGTCTGACAACTGTCGCAGCAATAGGCATAGGCATAGAAGTAGGCATAGACATGGGATGTGAAGTAGGATAAGAAGTGGAAGGAGTAGAAGGAGAAGTAGGAGAAGTAGAGGTAGGAGAAGACATCATTAGAGGTGTTTGCATACCATTTTGTAAGCAAACCTTCCATCTCCGCCTCTTCACCAATGTGGAAACCGCATCAACAGCATCTTGCCAATCCGTCTTCAATCCCATAGGCTGCGTACGGTCTTCAAGAATCTCTCTTAGCTCGTCCTGAAGTGCAGGATCAACCGCCCTCTGCAAGAATAACTCCACTTTCTCAAATTTTAGGGCTCTTTGTTCGAGTGCATCCAACTGGTTGTAATGATCTTCAAATCCTTGCAATAACTCGAAAGCAACAAGTCCTTTGTTGGGCTTATAGACCCACTCTCTGAATGTCTTCCAAGTTGCAATACCATAATCCTCCAGGAAAAATTCTTCTTTGAGCACCTTCTTGAAGACATTCAAGTTTGAATTTTGCACAAATAAATCAGTCACTCGAACCCGCAAAGCAGGCGTGACAAGTCGTAAGAAATAATTGCTCCAGTTGGTAGGAACTCCAAAGAAGTACATCTGGCTTTCAAGAGTTTTAAGATAAGCTGAGACATTCCGGCCATCAAATAATTTGTGTTCACTTACCACAGCCTCGATCGCTTTGGTTGCTCCATGTATATGTTCTTGTTCTTGATGTAACAATCGTTGTTGATCCAATTGTCGTTGATGTAGCTGCTATTGTTGCATAGATAATTGCAATTGCTGATTCTACATCATAATAGCCGAAGAAAGAGTCTGCAATAAATTCCTCATCTCATCGGTCAAAAAGGAAGAAGAACTCGATGATGAAGTGGGTGGAGTATTTGAAGAGTCTCCCATCTCGACAACTATAAGCGATGCTTTCACGTGGGGTTCACCAGGTGTCGCACGGGATTCGCGTGGGTTTTTGTAAATGTCGCTTGTCACAAGGACGCTAAGAAAGATTGGAATAATAGGTCAAGAGTACTCAATATAAAATTTGTTATAAATATTGAAGATCATAATAAAGATGATGTTTTGATTGGAGTTGAAAATGAATGGAAACAAGGTGAAGGGAAAGAGATCACATTCTCTTCTTACGAGCTGCTTTTGTGATTATCCTTCACAAAAGTTATTCGAAGGTTCTTCCTTTTAAGGGGATAATTTGACAGGGATAATTGAAGATGTTAATTCATAAAGGGTATCCGCGTCATCAAGGATATGAAGCCTTATGATGATGTTGGAGGATCATAAGTAACGAGCCTTCAAAGGCTTAATCGAGATGGAGTTTAAGAATCTCAAGATGCAACTCATAAGGGACACAATATGAAGAAAGGGCAATACTTATGGCCATGAAGATCTGAATAGGTAAGTGATGTCTTAATGAGCAAAATAAGCCTCAGGAGGACAATTACTTCACAACCACTAATCATGGGCGAGAACTCCGTGGAATTTATGACTCTGACCGAATTCGCAATGAGTGGAAGGGTACCACTTGCCACTTATCCTTTCGTTCCAAGGCATGAAGTTGTTATTGAGAACGGTTCAAGATCAAGGTCAAAGGATCCTGTCGGTGGCTATACACAATAAACTTTCCAACTCGTTGACTAATATTGCCGTCATCTTAGTAATTCCGCTGGTCTTCTCCAGCTTCCACTCTCGGTACTCCTTTGTCGCAGAGCAGCGTCACACTGAATTCGACTTGATATGTGCTTAAGTCTTAACTATATGTGGTTAAGTTTAACTAGTGCATTCTTGTGACTTGATAGCACTGCATTCTTTTTACGAGTTAATTGCTTAGTTTGTGTTTTGGATCTGTTTGGCCATTGTGTGTCTTGATTCTTATTTTCATGGCTTAATAGCTCCTTGGGATTTGGATGTCTTGGTCCTTTCTCTTCACTATAATTTAGTGCTCTTTTGTTAAAACCTAGCTGAATTGTTTTCATATGTGAGTTATTTGGTCACACTTTTTGATTTGTTACTATTGTTACTTCCAATGATTTACCTTAGAGCTATGTACTTTACGAGTTTACTAGTGCATTCTTGTGAGTTAATAATTTAGAGATGTACTTAAGTTTAACTAGTGCATTCTTGCAAGTTGATAACACTCTCCATTTATCTTAGAGCTATATACTTAACAAGATTAACTAGTGCATTCTTTGTGAGTTAATGGCACTTGGGGATTGCTTAGTTTGCGTGTTTTGGATCCGTTGGCCTTTTGTGCATCTTGATTCTTATTTCATGGCTTGATAGCTCTTTGGGATTCGTTGCTCCTAAAACCTAGCTAAATTAGGTTTGTGGTTGTGTACTACTATTGTGTGTAGTCTCGTTGGCCTTTCTACATCTTGATTCTTATTTTCATGGCTTAATAGCTCTACCGGGATTTATTGCTCCTAAAACCTAGCTAAATTAGGTTTGTGGTTGTGTACTACTATTTTGTGTAGTCTCGAAACATTGACAAGCGATTGGACTATTAAATTTTGTATGAAATTTTATATGTACTATTGTGTGTGGTCTTGAAACATTGATAGACGATTGGACTAGTAAATTTTATGCAAGTTGTATATTACTATCACATAGTCTCAAAACATTGATTTGACTACTGATGCACTATCAAATTGCTCAATGTCATCACTTCTTGTAGATTATTATCCTCCTCGAGCTATGTTCCTAAAAAATTGGATTCGTTGCTCCTAAAACCTAGCTAAATTAGGTTTGTGGTTGTGTGCTATTGTGTGTCTTTCGAAACATTGACAAACGATTGGACTATTAAATTTTATATGAATTTTTATCTATACTATTGTGAGGTCTCGGAACATCGATAGACGATTGGACTATTAAATTTTATGCAAGTTGTATATCACTATCACATTGTCTTGAAACATCGATGCTACTGATGCACTATCAAATTGCTCAGTGTCATCACTTCCTATAGATTATTATCCTCCTCGAGCTATGTTCTTAAACAAGTTGTAGAATTTTGTCTTCCCATAGATTATTATCCTAGAGCTATGTTCTTAAACACATTTTAAAGTTGTACAAGTTTGTGTATTCTTGGGAAGTGCATCAATAGATTAATGTGACCTTCCAATAGATTATTATCTTAAGAGCTATAAATCTTAAACGAGCTTGAGTTGTATAAGTTTTTAGTGCATTCTTGTGAGTTAATAGCATGAGTTAATAGCAATTGGGGATCGCTTACTTTTGTTGAGTTAGCTGCAATGGATCTTTTGTGTAGGGCACTGCCCTGTATCCCAACAACCTCCCCTCCTAAGGTAATGTGCCCAAAGGTAAGAGGAAAAGAATCAGCTAAGTCGAAGTATGTACAAAGCTAAAGAGACTACCTATATCATCTGTCGGCATGGGCAAACCTCTCTGTTAGAAGACCTTTCGTGAGAAGGTCTGCAAGGTTATCATCAGTGTGCACCTTGACCAGCTCAATGCTCTTGATGTCGAGTACCTCTCTGATGAAATGATACTTCACATGTATGTGTTTTGTCTTTGTATGAAAGACACAGTTCCATGTTAACATGATAGCACTCTATCTCCATTGCTGCCAAGTATCTCTCTCATGAAATGATACTTCACCTGTATGTGTTTTGTCTTTGTATGAAAGATAGGGTTCCATGCTAACATGATAGCACTCTATCACAATAGAGAATAGGAACCTCAATAATCCCAAGCTCAACAACCAAATGTGACAGCCATAAGGCTTCTTTCCATGCCTCAGTGTGGCAACCACATACTCTTGTCTACATAGTAGATGGTGCAACACTCTTCTGCAACCTGGATATCTAAGAGGCAGATCCCCCTTTGAAGTTAAACACATACCTTGTAGTGGACATTCCCTACAGTCCACATGTCTAGCATAGTCTACATCCGTAAAGCCAACGACACATGTCTTCTACTTACCAAAGCAGATGCACAAATCCTTTGTGCCCTTGAGGTATCTCATAATACATTTCATTGCTTCCCAATGCTTCTTTTTCTAGGGTTTGCCATGTATCTGCTAACCACTCCCACTATAGAGGCAATGTCTGGGCATGTAGCAATCATAGCATTACATCAAATTGCCAATGGCTGAAGCATACGCAATCTTGGCCATTTCAACCTTTTCATTATCAAATGTAGGGTTTTCCTCTGCACTAAGTTTCACATATGGAGACAATGGAACTCCGATTGCTTTCCCCCCCTCCATATTGAAACACTACAAAATCTTGGATACATACTTCTACTGAGATAGATAAAGTAACCCCTTTGATCTCTCTCTGATATCTACATCCTGAGAAGGTGTTTGGCATCACCAAGATCCTTCATATCAAAGTTACCATGAAGACTTTGCTTCAATGAATCCAAGGCATGAGTATCCCTGCCAGCAATCAGCATGTCATCAATGTATAGAACAATGATAATCAAGCTGCCATCTACTCCTTCTTGGTGTATCAACTTGACTTCTCTGAAAGCCCTGAGACTACATGAAAGTATCAAACTTATGATACCATTCCCTCCGTGCGTGTTTTAGCCCATATAGACTCCATTTGAGCTTACAGACCATCTTCTCTTTGCCCTTAGCTAGAAAACCTTCAAGCTGTTGCATGTATATGTCTTCATGCAGATCACCATGTAAAAATGCAATCTTTACATCCATATTTATGAGCAACATACCCTCAACTACAACCAAGCCCAATATGGTTCTCAGAGTAGTCATCTTGACTAGAGGAAAGAGAATCTCATCAAATTTAATTCCATGTTCTTGCTTGTACCCCTTTGCAACCTTGCTTTATACTTTGATGAGGAATTAGAAGTGACCATCTTGTAAACCCAATTGCATGGAAGATTTTTCTGCCCTTTAGGCAGCTGCACCAAGTCCCAAGTACCATTCTTATCAAGTGATTCCATTTCCAAAATCATGGCCTTGAATCGCTTCTTGTTTTCTGATCTAGTCATTGCTTCCTTGAAGCATGATGACTCACCACAATCAGTAAACATGGCATAATCTATAGCCTGCGCACCAGGAACAAACCTGTCAGGTGGCCTTGATGTTCGGGTCAACCTATGGAGCAAAGGATCAACATTTGCAGGTTGTGGAACTTGCAAACTTGCATTTTCAGCTTGATGTCTTGAAATTTCAGCATGTTGTCCCAATCCCCTTGCTGGCTATCCTAACTGCATATTTTCTTGCTGCGCAACTGTGGATCATCTTGGGTAATACCTTGTTGGTCATTTCCAGCACCATTCCCTGCATTTTCAGGGTCATTTATAGCAGGTATATGCTATTGTCCACTACTCACAAATGGCTGTCTAAAAGGTACATCCTCCCTGAAAACAACCTTCTTGACTTCCTCAGTCTTCTCAGGCTACTTATGCTTAAGGTCTTCATGAAAGATGACGTCATTGCTGCGTACTTTCTTTATTTTCTTGGAATCCCAATGTCTATAACCCATCTCACCCTCATCACCGTATTTTACGAATATGCATTTACAAGACTTTGGTTCTAGTTTGTTGTGCTCTTTTTTCTGTATGTGCACAAAAGCCTCGCAACAGCCAAACACTCATCGCAAATGAGCATAAGAAGATGGCTTGCCTGACCACTCTTCCGGAGGGACTCTCCCCCCCAAAGACCTGTTCGGTGACCTATTAATCAGATGAACGGCTGTCATAACAGCCTCTACCCAAAATCCATGGGTAATGCATCATGAGACAACATCATACGGACCTTGTCCTGTATGGTCCGATTCATGCGCTTTGCAACTCTGTTCTACGGTGGATTATGAGGGATAGTGACCTACCTCTTTATCCCCTTCTTTGTCACAAAATGCCTGAAAGGCCTTGGACACATACTCCCCACCATTGTTACAATTAAGACACTTGAGTGTCTTATCATTCCAATTCTCTACCAATGCCAAGAATTTTTGAAACCTATCAAGCACTTCATCCTTGCTACGAATAGGGTAAAACCCATACCTTCTGTGTAGCATCATCAAAAAATGTGAAAGTATTTCTTTCCTCCTAGAGATAGCCCTAACATCTGGCATACATCATAATGTACTAACTCTAGAGGCAAAGATTTCAGTGAAAGAGACTTTTTATGAGATGTCTGTGCATGCTTACCATAAACACAATGATCACAATGCTCAAAATCAGCATAACAAAGACAAGGCAAGTAATCCAATCGAGAAATTACTTTCATTCAGGTTTGACTTAGTTGTCTCAATCGACCATGCCACAAGGAAACACTTGGTTGCTCGGTCACAGCAACATCATGGTCATGCACACTAGATACATGGAGAGGATACAAAGTATTGCTCTTTGAGCCTCTGGAAATAACCCTAGATCCTCTGCAGATATTCCATTTCCCATCACCAAAGGTGGTATGAAATCCATCATAATCTAGTTGTCCAGTACTAATCAACCTCTTCTTGAGTTGCGGTACATGCCTTACATTCTAAAGAGTGAAGATAGATCCATGGTGAAACTGTAGTTGCACACTGCCAATGTCTACAATGTCACATGCATAGTTGTCCCTAAGATGGACAACACCATGTCAACCTCATGTATAGTCTGTAAACCATTCACGGTCAGGGGTGACATGAAAAGAGGCACCTGAATCCAAAATCCAAGTGTGCATGTCATCATCTGTATTGGCTATGAAAGCATGTGCACTAAAACATGAGGAGAGAGAGTACATCATTCCCACTGTCACTCTCATGGCTAACTACATTCATCTTTTCAATCTTTACACCATTCTTCTTAGCAGGTTGACTCTCTTTCTTCTCTTCCTTGTTGTCATCTGTCTTTTTTCCCTTCCCTTCCTCTTTCTTCCATGCCTCTAGATTTTGCCCTTCCCTTCCTCTTTCTTCCATTTATAGCAATCACGTTTGAAGTGACCCTTCTTGCCACAATGATGGCATTCAACATCCTTACCATGTGATTTACTGTGTCCCTTGCTATCAAATTTTCCTTTCCAATGTGATCTGCCTCTAGTATGCAAAGCACTGGAAGACTTACTGGATGCATTGTTCTGCCACTTCATTTCTTCCATGAGTAGAGCACTCTCTACATCAACATACAAAAGCGTAGCATTAGAATTGCTCATAGCAGTCCTCCTGAAGGTATCCTAGCTCTTTAGCACAGTGCAAAGTAAGAACATAGCTTTGAACTCATCATCAATATTGAACTTCAAAAAGGCAAGTTCACCAAAAATGGAGTTAAACTCACTAAGGTGAGTAGACATTGCAGTACCCTCTTTCATATGCAAATCCATGAGTTTCTTAAACCAGTAGACTTTGCTTGCAGCACTCTTCTGGGCATACAATTCTTCTAGTCACTTCTGAATATCATAAGCAGAATCCAACCCTTCAATGTTAAACAGCAAGGCATCGAAAACCGATAGCTCAATGGTTGAGTGTGCAAGCTCATTCAGCTCATCCCAGTCATCCTGCTCCACATCATCTAGTTTTGTTTCCTTTACTTTAATCAGCTTTGATTGCTTCTTCTGCAACAAGATACTATAGTACTCCTTTTGCCAAGCTGCAAAGTTGTGTGCTCCTTCAAGCTTCTTGATATGCATAAGATGATTGTCACTACTGCTAGCCATGATTCACAGCCAAATAACTGTATGATAATAAATTATAACTAATGCCAAGCAATGGAAGCTCCAAAATCCACTCAATAGTATGTTAGGAATGTCCCCAAGTATATAGCAGTAAGAACATACATCAATTCATTGCCCAAAATGCGTCAAAAGCATTCAATGACGGTAAACATACCAATTTCCTGACAAAAAACAAAGTGCATTCCTAAAATTCTTGACAATGCAGGTGGTTGTCCTGCAATTCAGGAGTGTAGTCTCCTGACATTCAGGAAAAATCTGTGTGCTACTCAAAACATCACCATAATGTTCTTGCATAGAAACATATCAAATTTCCTGACAGTGAGGTATGTTGTCCTGCATATGTAGGAAACTGTCCTAAATGTACAGCAATAAACCTGTAGGTAAAGCTAATCCAAAAATGAGCTTTAATCACTGCTCAAATGCATTTTGGGTGGAATCAAATCCAAGCATGTAACATCAACCATAAGCATGAATACATGGTTTAGAATGCCCAAGACGAAGTCTAAAAGCAAGACATAATGCATACGTAGTCAAAATGTCATTCAGCCCTATTATTTCAACAGCCAAATCTCTGTCAAAACCAAGCAAAATGATGAATCTAATCACCCCAAAATTATCTCTAATTACGGACATAACATCTCCATGTCATGAAGCACCAAATGGGCATCTGATAGTCCTCACATAAGTGAATCATAAGCATTATTCACTCAAGAAATAGTTGCTGCCCTATTTCGAGCCACAAATATGTCTACAAAATGAGCCAAATCCTTGCCAAGCTTATCTCAAAATGGCCTCAAGACAATGCCACATGGTTGCCAAAGCATTCAGCATCAAGATACATCCAAATAGCCATCATATGAGCATCAATATCAAGAGAGCAGGTGTTGTCCTATTTATTACATATTTGAATACTATGTATTTCATACCTGAAGCTGAATGTATATCAACCCCAAGTGTAATACTACACTTCAATGCTCAATGGTAAGCATTAGATATAAAGTCTGGAGCATAACCATGATGCCAAATGAAGAGGAGCAGCTCTGATGTCGGTCCTAAGCATGTTGAAAACCAGATCTGCATACCCATGTTGATGACGCTTTCAGTCTTAAAGAGATTTGACAACACCTAGAAACAATGTCTACTATTGCAAAAAAAAAAAATTGGCAAAATTGTACACAATTGGCACATTGTTACCAACTTTTTACATTAATTAATGCAAATGCGATGTTCACTGTTGCTATTTTTGGAGGACGTGTCTCTATAATCTGCCAGGAGATGTCAATAACAAGGAAGTTTTTGTACGGGAGAAAGGTGGTGGTATAGATAAAATCTAATAGATTTCCTTAGTGAATCCCAACCATGACCAATCTAAAATTTTCCCATAGGGAATTATTATTACCTAAGGTAGGTCTAGGAGCTTTGTGGTGGTTCGGCACATCACCTAAGTAACAGTGTATGCCCCTTGTAACCCGCAATGCAAAGCACATGATATCTCCTTAACCAAAGTATCCTTGCTTGGGCCACCAAGCCAAAGTGTTAC
The DNA here is from genome assembly GCF_053477565.2 of Lygodium microphyllum. Taxonomy (NCBI): domain Eukaryota; kingdom Viridiplantae; phylum Streptophyta; class Polypodiopsida; order Schizaeales; family Lygodiaceae; genus Lygodium; species Lygodium microphyllum. The sequence goes on from NC_141162.1 coordinate 15,768,146, forward strand.
ACTTTATGAGCTCAATGTGAGGTTCATTTGACACACCCTTATTCTTTTAAGGGTTTGATACATGAACCCTCTACGAATACCTCACACCTAATCTACCCACAACTATATACAAATCTAACGACTCTATGTGATGTGGAGGTCAATAATGCGAACCACTGTCAAATTCCAAGTTCTAAAGGCTCTTTGGAAGAATTTGATGGTAGCAACATCGTAAAAGATAAGTATTCATAAAAAGCTCACGGAGTGAATGCTAAGCTAAGGTATTACATATTTGAAGTTCTATTTCATTATTTTTCTCTTTATCCATTCCTTGTGGTGAATAGTATATTTGAGGTAGTATGTGAGGATAGAGTGAAAATAGCAAGGAATTAGTATCTAAAATTTCCTCTTTACTCTTTTTCTTCTCTTCTTCTCTATCAACTCCTCTCTATGTGGCTATGAATGTGGTGGTTGCAAGGGTATGGAGCTAGTTCCAGAATGAATGAAGAGATTGTGATGATGAGTCGTGGGCTAAAAAACGTAAAGATGATGGTGGTTCAGGCTTAGTTACAAAAGAGGGCTAATTGGTACATTTCTATTTGATTGTTTTAATGTCTATTCTAAGGTTTAGAGGAGGGGGAGAAGGAAATGAATTGAAGAAGAAAAAAATGAAAATTAGAAAAGAAATAATCCATTGCAGGACATCATTGAAGAAGGAGGGGTCGTGAACAAGAGGAAGAGGTGCCGATTGACCGATAATACTGAGTAAACCTTGCAGGCAACAGAATGTACGTCAATCAGCCCACAAAGGTGGGATGCCAATTCCAAATCAATCCGATGAAGCAAAGCATGGACGTGGACGGGGAGGGAGCAAAGGCCGTTGAACGAGGGGGGAGAGGCAAAGGCTATATAATCCATAGTCTCCAAGGGTTAAAACATGTAGACATGGTTACATTAAGAACACATGCAGAGAGAGAGTGTGTGTGAGTCATAGGCCACCCCTCAACTTGTTGCCATGCTGCCACCAACACTCCCCGAGCCGCCAACACCCTACCATCACTTCTTCCGGCTACCATAGGAGTAGCCATAGCCTCCACTACCTTTGGGGCCCCCTTTAAAAGATCCATGGCTTGGGGCTATGAAGAAAAACGTGGGGCAAGTAAGCAACTAGCCATTGCAAGGGCCCGAGGTCTTATACTTGACTGACTTGTTGAGGCCCAAACTAGGACGCTTGGGAGCAGCCGCTATTGCAACACAAGGAACAGATAATGATGATGATGAAGGAGAAGGAGAAGACAATAATGATTATACAAGCGCAAACACAAGGAACATATGGACCACAATTTATGAAGGTGCCATGGTGTTGATACCATCATCGGCAACATCGATAGCCTTCGCAAAACCGCCACCCTCGAGGACCTCACCTACATCTGGGAACGAGATTATGTCCTATACAGCATAATACAAGGAGAGGTGTCATTGGTGCTATTATGACAAGAGAAACTTTCAACAAACTACAATATAGGGCAAAAGCTTGGCCCTTATTTGTGTTTCATATACGGCAAATGAATGGATACATTTCTTATATTCCTTCAAGTGAACTTGCTGAAACTAATGGTGTGGTACTTGTTCGTGGGGATATTGTCTTCACCAGCAAGCTCAATGATCAAGAAGCCACACAACTCATGGAGATCAAGAAGGGAGAATTGAAGTCAGTGCTTGGTCGTTGAAGACCATTGCCATGTCTTCTCCCTAAACACTAAACAGGAGCTTTAATGTACCCACCTAAAGTGAAGTGGCAGGCTAGTAGAATGTTTTTTGGGCTTCCAATTGCCTCACCTTACGCATGATTTTGCAGACAGATTGAGAAGATGATCAATTAGTCTCCTTTCCTTCACAAGTCGTCATCCCCAACTCTATGGAAGCCATAGTTTCAAGCTTAAGATTAATCCAAGATTAATCTAAAAGAGTTCTAAGGGGCCATTCCTAAGGCAACCATGCAATTGGAAAATGGATCTCTCGAGAGATGAGAAATGATGAGCTTGTGATGCACAATGATTGGGTAGACTCCTTCTTGGCCGGGACTACAAAGGACACAGTTTTCAAAAGTGCAATTGTGACTCTTATACTTTACGTAAGTGCCTTACCTCGTTTAACAAAAGTGAGTGATTCAACATAAACATTTCTTTGGTTTATAATTTTTATAAAATGTCTTTGAACCTCATTTTCAACTTTGAATGGTTGTTTGTATTTATGTATATCTGATTTTTTTAAATAAAAAACAACAAAAAGTGCTTTTAAAATGGCTTTAAAATGGTAAAGATGAATTTTTATAAAAAAATTTATTGCATAATTATGAGTTATAATATTTTTCCATGAATTCTATAATGCTAAAAGTTTATTGAAATTTTTCTATATTATTTGGAGATCATTTAACATGTTGAAAAGTTCAAAAATTGTTATTTTTTAGTAAACATTTTAGTTTTCATTTTTTTTTTAATCTTTTTTGCATCAATAAAAATTATGATATTTCCATGGAAAATATGTAATGGAATGGCCAACGCAAATCCTTTAGAAGCAAGAGGAATTGATACAAAATGGTCTATTGAGTTCACATTTGCCCAAATTCACAGGTCTACCAATGTAAAAGATGTGCTCGAACTTGTAACTCATCCTTTAAAACGTAATTTCAAATTGAGAACTTTAAATCAAAACGTCTTGCTAAGACAAAAAACAAATCATTAAAGAATTTTTCACTGGTAAATTTAAAAAAACTAGTTTCTAATTAGTAATAAAAATAGCAATTTAAAAAAATTAACAATGAGTTTCCATATATCTTTTCTAAAGTAAACGTTACGATTTTTTACGAAATATTTCCATTGAGCCCATGCATAGTATGAATGTCAAACATGCTATGCAAAGGCATACTAACTATACGTATACTACCTTCTAGATATTACAAAGAACATGTTGATTCACGCGATGTAACTTTTTTTTTAATTGATCCAATTCAATTTTTTTCATTTATAAATTAGTAAATAAATCTATCTATCTATTGACTATTAATTCCACAATGAGGATATAATAAAAAAGGACTTTCTGGTAGTAAATAGTGTATAATCAATCATTATTCATCAAATAATATAGGAGGGAGAATTGGATATTATTAAAAACAATAAGATCAAATTAGGAACTTGCTTTTTTGGAATGACATCATTTGTTTGGATTGGAAACGCTAGTTCCTTGTTAATCCTTGGATTTTACCATGGCCTATTATTGACACTACCCATGAGTCCTTCACAAATTTTATGTGTAAGATCCTTTTTTATAGAAGGAGCATCGATGGAATCATTGCATTGATCAGATCAATGATTGGTCAATTACTTCTATTTTCAACCATGCTTTACTCCCCTTTGTATCTAGCGATATTGAAGCCTCATATCGCGCAACTATTGCAGTAATACCATGCATGTTTTTCTACTGGTTTGAAACAAAAAATCTATCGGATTATCAATTTTTACACTCTATAAGATCAATTCACAATTTCAAAATAGTTGTTATATACTTAACTAATTTTTTATTTCAAATATTGAATCCAATTTTGTTACCAAATCCCGCTTTGGTGAGATTGCCATATAGCAATAATCCCTTGTTTCTAACAAGCAATTTTCTAGGTTGGTTAATTGGTCATGTCTTATTCTTCTATTTAGCTAATCTATTGGTGCTTCAAGTAGAGAGAAATTCAACGATACCATATCCACTGACTAAACGTATCATTCATAAAACTTTTAGTATTATCTTCTTTATCAAACTGTTGCTTTGCCTCGGTAGGGTCCCTGTATCTTTCTTGACAAAGTTTCAAAATGAACTAATTAGCTATGACAAGAGCTGCCTCGATTTACCATCCCCTGTGCATTGGCTTTGTAACCCGTGGCCGGCATCTTTTTTTATCCAAATAGAACAACTCGGGCTTTGCGATATAGAAAGAAAAGCCAAAGGAGTGATCAATACATTGTTAAAAAAAGACAATCAACTTTTTTTTTAAAACTGTTTGGTCGATGGTAAACCACGATTGTATTTCATGTCACTATCTAGTGCATCAATTTTTTGAAGACAATTAGAAGAATCATTAAAGAATTTTGATGTTCTACCGTTAGAACTTTATTCATATCAGAATTGGATTTTAGATCAAGTGAAGAAAATGGAAAATTTACATAATGAGCTGAAGGATCGAATCAAACTTATGGAGCTGAACTCCATACTTTCGAAAGTGATTGAACAAAAAATTGGATTGAGGAATGAAGAGGATGCAAAAAGAACGAACATATCTAAGAAATATGCTCCTTTATTAAGTACATTTTTTAGGGGTAGGATTCCAACTCCACAATAGTTTCTAACAACAAATGACTTAATCAAATAGCATTATAAAAATCAAATAGCAAATTGGATTTATAGTGAATACACTTATTTTGAAAATAGCAACATTCTGCTTCCTTGGGAAGACTTGTCAATAGATGCCATCGAAGTTTTACTTTTCACATTTAACGATTTGATGCCTTATAAGCAGTCATTTGGTATGGGACTCGAAACTATTGTGAAAAAAGCCCCCAAAAAAAAAAGACAAACCAAAAATCGTCTTTTGTGACTTGGGAAGAGATTTTCAAATTATTACCAATGGATCGAGCTTTATTTCTTCTCTATTTGGAGGAAACATGCGGAAACCTAGTCACCTTCAATTATCTAATATATATTTACTCAATCAATTAAATTCTATTCATAATTTGAAAATAAAAAAATGTTTGATTCATTGAGTGGACGATCTGGAAAGAGAGTTATTTTAGAATATTCGATTAATGTTTGATAATCGATTTGATCTAGCCGGCACAGAAAGTGATGTTTGTCATAAAAGATTAAGAAATTTGGCAATTAGTATTGGAAAGACAAATGCAAGGTCGATTAAATTAGTAAAGCGTTATACGAAATCTTCTGATTTTCGAAGAAAATTTATTAAGGGATCTATGCAATCAAGAAGATGAAAAACGTTGATTTGGGAATTGTTCCAAGGAAAGACTCATTCTCCTTTCTTTATGAGACTTATGGAAATTCCTATTCCATCCCATACATCTATCAAAGAATCAACTTATTTGGATTACGAAACATTAATAGATAATGAGGGAAAAGGACTGGATATTGATATAGAACAAACATCTAAGTTTCCATCACCTCAAGGATTTATAAGCAGATCAAAGTATGAACGGCTAGGCATAGCCACTAGATTGGATGTAGAACCCATACCCACACGTAGGGGCTTGCTATTAGTAGCACAGTCCAATTTTAGATGATATATCAAACTACCCGTTTTGATTGTACTTAAGAATATTGGTTGTATATTATTGTTTCAACGCCTGGAATGGCTTGAAGATTGGATCGATTTATCCAAAGAAACTCACATTATATGTAGTTATGACAGAGAAGAGTACTGACAAACCAGGTTTCCAGGCCATTGGTTGAAAGAGGGTATTCAAATAAAGATTTTTTTTCCGTTCAGACTTAAACCTTGGCATAATCAAGAGAAAAGAAGAATTGGTGGTAAAAGTATTGCCGGATACACGAAATCCCAAAACCTAGATACTTTTATTAAGTACCTAAATACCAAAAAAACTGAGTTCACCTACTTAATAGCTTGGGGATTTCAAACAGATTTACCTTTTGGAACTATAAAAGAGGAACTTCCTTTTTGGAAATCCATTAGGATAGAGTTGATTAGAATAATTCAAAAGAATATGCTTTTACAAACTAGGTGAGCCCACCATTTCCTTTCTAAACAAACTACACTTGCAGAATTCTTGCAAAATTTAGCAAACAAATTCAATTTCTTTTATACACTAGAAGGAACTAGTGGAAAAATCAGTTGGAAAAATAGGTTAGAAAACAAAAATTAGTAAATTCCAAATTCAAGCACGATGAAGACTTTTTCAATGGAAGGTCAGTCGATAAACAAGTCTAGTCAAACTCAAGTTTGACCAGTAATAATAAACAATCATATTTGCACAATAATGAAAAATGGGTGGAATGGAAAGGATTTGCACTGGATGTTCAATCGAGCGTGAATACAAAACCCCTAACATTTTGTCAAGGAATAGGCTTGATGAACAAAGGCAAGATATTTCACAAATCCGTGCCAATGAAATGAACTTATATGAGACAAACCTCATTGGCTCTTTGAGACTAGAGAAAGAATTGGTTTGGTATTGGGGAGAAATTACTAAGGATCCACAAACTAGTTATTGAATTAATAGAAAATTGTGCTTGGTATATCAAAACGGCATTCCAAGATATTTGTAAAATAATCGTGCATTTCTTGATTCAACTTGCTACACTTCAAATGCAATTGGCACGAGCTATTGACGAAGTAACGCATAAACTAGAAGAAGCTAACAAATCGAACTTAAAAATTTCTGATCGATATAGATTATTAAGAATTGGAAATAACCAATCCAAGAACTTATTTTCTCATGCTTATCTCTACGAAAAAATATGGTGTGCTAACAATTTAGACTTAACAATTTTACTAGATGAAAACGTAGTAAGTTATAGAATCGAAGAAAATTTTCGTGCTGGAAATGAAACAAATTGGGATGAAATCTTAGAATTAGATGTTCATACTCAAAAGGATTCATATTCTAAAAAGTCTCGCAATAGTATCTCGACAAGTAACCTTGAAAATCCAACTGCGCACAAATATAAATATTTTGATGAACATATAAAGATCTGTGGAGAATGGTGGGCATTTGGGAGAAGCAAATGTGGATAGATGGAATGGCATCGAACGAAGACAAATGAATTCTCAAGCTCATTTGGAATATATGGTTACAAGCAACGACAAAAAAAATCTTGTTTCTTTACTCATCTTTAATTCCAATATCAAATGGGATTTCACACTAGATTTGGCTTTATGGTCAATTACGGATATATGATAAGAGATTATGATAAAGAATTTGGATTTGCACCTAAATTTGAAAAGTCTATGTTGACTAAAAGATATGATTTTCTTTCAAGAAGCAAATCTTACAGATTCGTCTTAATGTTACCGCTAAGCGAGAGATTTTTTCACAATCAAACACCTCAATTGGGTAGACAAGAATCTTTTTCTTCTAAACTTTGATGGAGATTCAGATCAAAAATTTTGAAAAGAAAATTGGAAAATTTGAGGGAAGTAGTATCAATCGTCAATGTAATCGGGAAAGAGCAAAGCATTACTTCGTTTTATGGCAATATAATGTTAGAACCAGATTTTTTAAATGTACTTTTCACTCAAAATAGGCATAAATTTTTGAATCATTTATTTCTCAATGCTCATCCATGTAGACCCAAAGTTTTTTACAATTTGATTGTGATGTACAAAATGGTTAGCACTCTACTGAAACTTAGAAGTAGATTGAAAAAGATTTTATCTAACGAATCTTTTAACTTATGCCCATTACCTTTCCTCGAGGTAAATAGTCAAAAGGATTCTTCTTTTTGCAATATCAAAGACTTTCTACTCCCCAGGCATCGCCGGTAACTGCGGTTCCTTGAGTCTCTACCAATTCCAAAACTGATAAAATTTGAATGCAATTTATTAAACTCTATTTTTTATTCAAAAGAAATTGAAAAGAGGAAAATCCGTGGAAATCCAATGGGAGTACAGAGGATCGGATGTTTCCTGTGGCCTGGCCATCACCTAGAAGAATTAGCATGTATCAATAGATTTTGCTTCGGTACTGCCATTGCAGCTCTTAGAATAAGAATGTATCCAATTATCGAATACTAGTTAAAGTTCAATAGTTACTAAATTTTCTTCAATTGGGGTTACTAGATCTTCGGTAATCTCATTTGAAGAAATATTGGATTAAAATCACTAAATTCATTTGAAAAACTCGGAAGCTTTGCATTAAAGATAATGATTTCTTCTTCAAAGATTCTCTTGCATCCTCGGTTGATTATTTGTTGTTTCTCTCCCCTTTGTTTAAAACCATCAGAGTATTAATTTTTTGTTAAATTGATGCAAAAAATGAAGGGATTCCTTGGTTTGCTAGAAATTAATTGAGAGTAAGAAGCACCCATTACTATTATTATGGACAAAAATATCTCTATTTTTTCATTGTCGATTACTAAGAATAATAGTATTGGATCTTCCGGATCTCAAGTATCTTAACTTCTCGAGTCTCGAGAATCACTTCTCATTTGGAACAACATCTCAGATATTTTTCTTCCCAAAGGGGACTTTGGAAATTACTTGGAAAACGTAAGCGTATCTTGAGATATTTGTTTACGAAGGATTTGAATTTATATAATAGAGTAATAAAAAAGTTAGGTATTCCTGGGTTGAAGGATATTTGATTCATACTTATAAAGGGGTTATTATTAATTGGCGATAAATAATTTGAAAATCAATCTTTTTTTTAAATTTTGTGAAATACGGATCAATAGTTATTGGGAGAGAAGTGACTTACGAGCATGTCCCTCGAGAAAATGGATCTGGTTATTGTGAGTATGGGTCCTCATCACCCATCAATGCATGGTGTTCTTCAACTTGTCGTTGCTTCAGATGGTATTTTATGATAGTTGCTAAGTTAGAAAATAACTAGAATTCTTAATCGAATTATAAACAACATAAAACTAACAATTTATTTATATGATAGCGTGAGGGGATGTCTTAGTATCTATAATAAAATATGCATTACTAAAAACTCACTGATAGATGTGAAAGAATATGTACAATAAAAAAGAATTACGTCTCATTGAAGTATTAAAAAAAAGTATTTGCAAATGGATTACAAGCTGGGTTCATCACACAAAATTTACAACTGCAAGGATTCTAGTCTCGTTCCCCTCTGATCCTCCTAACTAATTGCATATCTTTGTGCATGAGGGTCACATGCTTTGCATGTATCACATATAGGTATGCATCCTCATACAAGCTTACTAAGTAAGCCGCTACTACCTCTTGCAAGGCCTCTAGTGCTACACCTTGCATCCACTTGTCATCTCCATAACTCCACAAAATTTTCATTACAATTCAGACAAACAGTGCTTTGTATTAGAGGTCTGTGCTCTTTTGATATTTCCTTATCTCTCTAAGCATCTTCATGTTGTAGTTCATCCTCCTCCTCCTCCATTGCCCTAGCACTTGTCATATTGAAGGTCTTCTTTGACATCCTTGGGGAGGTGGTGGCCATGGTACAACCACTAGGCTTGGTTTTTGATGAGGGGGTTTATTGCTGTGGTGTGGAAAGTCCTATGTGTTTCTACACGGGAGCAGAGCCTTCACCATTAAGGATTCCCTCCATAAAAACCTTTGCCACATCCATGGTATGGTTGTTCATCTCCTTCCTCCTGATCAGTGTGTATCTCCTCACTCACAAAACCCTCCTCTTTATCTTATTGCTTCTCATCTTCATGCTTCTCGTCTTTTTCTTGCTGATGTTTTGTGCTCCTCATCTCCTCATTGAATGGCTTGTATGTGGAGGTATCACCATCATCATCCTCCCATAGCCTTTTTCCCTTGTACTTTTCAAGCACAATCTTCCCTAATACAAATTATACTCACAAAATAAATGGAAGTCAATTTGGTACCATGTAATGGGTGATGTTCATTTTTCCCCATGCATTGACAACAAATTTTGTGAAATCATCAACTACTTGATGGAATTCTGATCGTGTTGAAGGATTTTTTGAGGTTTTAAACATGATGATCACAAGCTTATCAAAGAAATACTAGACGTTGGCTCAAGCGTTCCTAATGTTTGGATTTCTTCTTTGTCCCACTCATAGATATCTTTAGGCTATGACATGAGTTAGCCCCAATGCCTTTTGGTCCTTTTGGATCTTAACCTTGCCTCCATGCACAACTATGGAGTCTAGTAGCTCCTCAATTTTCTCCATAGCTGATTGGTGCCTGGGTGGATGTTACATTATGTATACATAAGTGACGTGCAACTTTAAGATCTATGCACATGAGGCAATCTAAAGTGCAAAAATGAATGTTATTGATGTCAAAAATGAATATGTGTTTCCAACTCTTGTCCAAGTGCGACCTATTAGGTGGTGCCTTTTTATCGCATGCCAATGCTCCATCATTCCACATGACATGTTCCAAAGGACTTAGAATGATTATTTGTTTTCATGTAGGATGGATGTGGTAGTGATGATATTGCCTTAGCATTACAATTCAACATACACTTTAGTGTTTTGAGATCACCACCCAAATGCCAGATGATGTTAAATTCTATGTTACCTTCCACACAAAACTTCTCACCATTTGTTTATCTATCAATTATGTCATGATAAAGGGTTTGCCAAAATATCCATGATACTCCTAAGAAACTTGAATCATGTAATGGACCTATACAATTGTACTAGATTGATATGTAGGCAATTCCATGGGAAGGTCTTAGAGGATGAAATTATTATAGGAACGAGCATTGGTGATATTCTCTTCATGCCTAGAATTATATTTATTCCAATGTATGCAAGATTGTCATTTATGATGAGAAGAAGACAATTTCCCATTCAATTGGATTTTGCAATGATAATCGATAAGTCTCAAGGTCAAACTTTAACATATCTGCTCAAGATGCTAGTGCTCTCCCATGGGAGCCTCTATGTTGCATTTAGCCATGTAAAGTTGGTTAGTTCTATCAAAGTTTTGTTGGAGGATAGGAGTGCAGACTTGTATACCACAACAAGCATTGTTATCATGATGTATTACAAAAATCAAACTCACATACCACCACAAACATTGTATATCATGAAGTATTATAGAGAGCAAAATGAATTTCTTTCACTTGCTTTGATCCATTAATGTAAGGCCTATTCTTTCACCATTTCAAGCATGCTTCATATTATATAATAAAATTTTTCCCTTTTTCTATTGACATGTATAATTGTCAAGTTTCATTATGTTATGAGTAAACTTCTACATGGTAATGAAATAGGGACAATCCTTTGTCCTTAAAGTTCTTGTGCCCATTTTGAATACAGTATTTGCCACATCTCCAAATATGATACTGTGGGCAATAGGAAAGATGGTCAAATACAACCTCTTGAAGTTGCTTTCCTTCTTCGTGTTAGTCAGCAAGATATGATACTTTTAGCATATTGAGTACATTTTTAAAACAATTTATATGTCCCATGCATTACATTGTTGTGTTGATATTGAATTCAATATTCGACCTACAGTTTTTCATTTGTTGCCATATGTGTGGCTCTCAACATTCCCAGGGGATGTCATTGATAATTTACTAACTTTTTCCACTTCCAACACAAATACTTTTTTGGTGATGGAAAAAGGCCATCCATCTAAACAACAAAACAAAGAGGGAGAGAACCAAGTGCTTCTAGGGTACCTAAAGCATCCAAGAATAGCCTATGCAATGATGAGTTTAGGGTCTACTTGGAATTTTTGTAAAACTAAAGAGGAACTAGATAGATTTGTTGATCATGTAGATTGAAGACAAAGTAGATACATTGGCTAGTCATGTCGGTAGTATCCTTCAATGTTTATCCAAAGACATAAAAACAAAAACTACATGTGCACATGATGTTGCTTAAGAAATAAAGAGTGCACATCTTGCCCTTCACAATGTCATTAAAAAATCACAGCTATGAGCTGAAAGGTGAAATGGAGGCTACATATCAAACAATAAGATTGACAAACGATATGGTGAGGGAATTTTGGCCTTTTTTTAGGAGAATAGAAAATGAGAGAAAGTCGATTGACTTGAGAGAGAGTTGCAAGGTGACATTTAGTAAATTTATAGGATAAGTTTCATTTATGCATAAGGAATTGTCATCTATATGGATGTCTATTGCTAGATTCAATTGATTGTTTATACAAATGTGCATGTGCATGCATTTCGCTTAAGCCATAATATACACTTATTTGAACAACTTTTGTAATTTTTCTTGTACTCAACAACTCAATTCATCAATTCAATATTTACTTTGTGAAACTAAATTGGTGTTTGTGATGCACCTTCTCCTAGCCAAGAGGATGTTTGGTAGTCACTTGGATGCCTATTTTGAGTAGCATCATCCTCCAAATCTCTTAAGATTTACAAACTTAGCTAGTCAAATGACTTCCAAGCCTATGTCACATCAAAATGTTTGGCCTCAACAGACTAAGATCAATATGAGGGACCTATGAGTTAAGATTCTCTATCAACTTTCTAACACAAGGATCACATTGCAACCTTCGAAGGCTGAGAGAAAACTATCACCACACTTGATTCAAAGAGAGTGAGAGACAAAGGGGAACTAGGCTCAACCCATCTACCTATAAGGCATAATCTTAGCTATGTTCCCCTAAAATGGTGCTAGTCTACAAACCCTAGCTACTCAATGTTGAGCCCTATTATTCCATTCTTTTAGAAATCACCTAACTAATCGAGCCCACCCATCCATTGGACAATCTCATCATGAAGACCGTCCACTTGCTTTCCATGCATGCACCTAGCATACTTAATTATTCACTTAGGGTCCCACCACACTATGAGACATATAGAAGTAGCTTCATTAATTAAGATGTTACACAGTGTTCATTTTGCACCTTTAAGTGCAATACAGAAATAGCAAAATTAATCATTTTAAAAAAAAGTTAAAAGCATTTTTCATAAATCAATATCTAACCGAGACTATCACAATACTTGCACTCATCCCAAAAGTTTCCTTCCTCTTGGTATCTATCATTTGATATCCTGAAGAACACATCTTATGTCGCCTCTCTTCTAATTAGAGCCCCCTGGTGCCCACCACCATGCACATGCCCCTTGAGGATTTCTTCTCTATCATAGTATTGGTCATGATAATTACCTAATCAACCAGATCCCCATTGGTTCTTATATTGCCATAAGTGGGAATATTTCACAAACGTTTGACCTCTTGTCTAGATGGCGATCTACACTATAGGGGGTAATAACCGACCAAGTGAAAGTTGTGATGGAAAGACTCAAGGGAGAGCACATGCCAACAATAGTCCATCTTATCCTCATTCATGACTCATCCTTTTAGTCATGTCAACAAACAATCATGTCCAATAAAAACATCTCTTCCAGCCACTAATTCACAACTAGCCATAACCAAGTGCAACCATTCTCTATCAACAATAGATCAGCTTATACAACCATATTTCATTTGCAACATTTATCAATATTTATTTGCTTGGACAAGAGGAACATTTAATATAAGTCGGTATCTTCTACAATGAGGTGTCCATGCATTTTTTAAGGTTGAGATCCACAACCTAATACCATTACATGATCCCTATACCATTTTTCCCAAGCTTTTATAGACTATTATTTCATGGTTTTCTATCTTCAATCCCAATCTCTCCACACACTAGGGCAAAGTATGTCTTCAGAAACATAGTCACTCTTTTTGCCATAACTATTTGTGTGTCATCTCCTTATCCTGTCAGCATTGCATCCATCCAACTCAAAGGTGGATTTCTAGAAAGCATAGCATTTTATCATTATTCCAACATCGCAAAGTCCCATTGCATGATCCCTATATGCCTTATGTAATCTCTCTCAAATTATACCCATGTACACACAATTGTTGTAAAGGCCTTTATAAAGCACAATCATTTTTTGCACTAGGCATTGCAAGCATTTCGTTTATAATTCTCTTTTCCTTCTTTCACACCTCAAGTGCTCCAACAAAGAGAGAAAAAGTAAAGAAAAAATCAAAATCCCACTCCCCACCTCTCAGCCTCTAAGCTACAAAAGAAGGAAAGAAGCGAGAAACACAAGGGAAGAGAATAGCTTTACTCACTCACCCCCTCTCACACTCTTGGTCTTCCTCACTCTTAAATTAGATGGGATGGAAAAAATACAAGAGCTTTCAAAACTCACTAAGGGGAGGAAGGGGGGAGGGGGAAACACCCTATCACTCTAAATTCGAATTGCACCTCCCTATTGTAATTCATTTTGGTACCATTGCCTCAATAAAACCAGTGTAAAATACCAATTACTATACAATGAAAAAAAGCTTCCCTTGCATATATGCTCCCTAATTATCCCTATCTTCAATGACAAAGATGATCCTTATTAAACCAGTTATGGCTTCACAATCACTACACCTTAATATCTTTCATTGTCTCAGCCATGCTACCATTGCACAATTCATATCTCCCACCCATAGGAATCCATTCATTTAGTACATGGAGCCTAATCAAGAAAACTACTTATCTAACTAACTAGCCTTGCTAACTTCCAATGTCTTCCTTAAGCAATAACTTAGGAATTTCTCTTGCTTCCCAAATATATTCTTATGTCTCTATCCCTTGGTGTAACTTCCCTAACATTTTTTATTTGAATATTTGAAACTCTCATTTCTATCATCGGTTCCTACTACTTTTTCATAGCATCTAAACCAACATGCCATTTATTTCTATTTAAGTTAAATCTACTATATTTTTCCATATCTTTTTTCCAATGCTTTTCAAAAATTTGATTAAGTTGTATGTTTTTTCTCATCTAATAGCTATAATTTTCTCACATAATTTTTCTTGGCATCTCCATTGTGAATGTTAAGAATTTTCTACTAGTTTTTCTAAGTCTCTCTAGCTTGCAACTTTATTTATTTATTTATTTATATGTATGTATGCATGTAATTATCATAGTTCAATCGTGCAACCTATTAGCCATCTCCTTTGTGTGCAAGAGAGGAGGTGTGAACTCCTACAATAAGCTAACTATTTTTTCTTTGCCTCTCTCTCTCTGGCGTGAACTCCTACAATAAGCTAACTATTTATTCTTTGCCTCTCTCTCTCTCTCTCTCTCTCTCTCTCTCTCTCTCTCTCTCTCTCTCTCTCTCTCTCTCTCTCTCTCTCTCTCTCTCTCTCTCTCTCTCTCTCTCTCTCTCTCTCTCTCTCTCTCTCTCTCATAGTTCAATCATGCAGCTACATGTGGTCCCCCTATATCAAATGTGCTCAAATCCAAGGGAGGGGAGGGGCAACCTCAAAGGGTTTACTACATGTAGACACTCTATATCATATGTGTTCAAAGCCTAATTTCAAAATATCCTTATTTCTAATTTTTCTCTAAATCAAACATATCTTTTTCCTATTTAATCTATGAATACCCATTTACCTAGTACCCTTCTATATATAAGAAATGTAAATAAATTAGCATTTTAAAATCCCCTCTTTTGAATCCAAGTGATACACTAACATATATATGAGTGACATCCCTCCTCCTCTCTAGGGGTAGTTGGTGATAGCCAGGAGAGGGGGAGGTAGCTAGCACTAATTAAGGGGGTGAAAAAGAGGGGTTCACCAATTGGCAGCTATTATTTGCTTCTCCCCCCCCCCCCAACTCTCTCCTCTTCCTTTCAACTAATGTTTTTTATTTTTAGGTATTTTAGCTAACTAACTAGATTACAAAATATTTAACTAACATATTACTAACTTATGAAACTCTTCTCTAATGACTTATTTAGCAACTAACCTAATTTATTTATTTATTTATTTATTCTTCTTGTTGATATATGTAATTCACATGTATCTATTGCTTAAATAATTGTTGGCACGACATTTGCAATGCATGCGCATGCTTAGGATTTCGTTCATCATCAATGTCCGCACATGTTGAGCTTGGCATCTCAACACTCCCTCTCAAGCTCAACTGCATCTCTGCAACTCCAAGTAAGTTTCAAAATTTTTGAAGCTTATTTACAGCCAACACCTTTGTAAAAATGTCAACTATCTCATCCTTTGTGCTGACATATACTAAGTCGATCTCTCCTACAAGTACCTTCTCTCTCACAAAATGGTAATGGACCTCAATGTATTTTATCCTAAGCCTATTTCAAAATATCCTTACTACATGTAGCCCCTCTATATCATATATGTTCAAAGCCAAGGGAGGGGAGGGGCAACCTCAAAGGGTTTACTACATGTAGACACTCTATATCATAATGCATTGAAAGCCTAATTTCAAAATACCCTTATTTATGCATTTTCTCTCAATACAACATATCTCTTTTTTATTTAATCTATGAATAGCCCGTTTACCTCATACCCTTCTATATCATAAGGGGGGGGGGGGGGGGGGGGGGGGGTATAAGGGCTTTGTAGCTATACCATGCCATTGCTACCAATTGCACCTATATAGGGAGTAGTAGTGACTCAAAGCCCTACCTTGTTTCCACTCTATGTGTGTTTCCCTATGCCCAGTGGTGAACCCTCTTATGTGCGGCATCACGAGGGTGTAGTCCTGGGATGTGTCTATGTTGTCCCGCTTTTGGATTGAATAATACAAGAGTATACATTGAGCTAATATCGTGTTACCTTTCTGTGTCGTGTTGAGTGCGTAACAAGTGCAGGTTTATCACACTTGGTATCAGAGCAACTCTTGCTCGGAGTGAAGGAGTGCTCACAAAAGCAGGAGGAAAGATCTAGTGCCCTGAAGAGATCGAAGTCGTAATGACCCACAACGCGACGCCCCACATCGTGTCACCCCACGTCGCGACGCCCCATGTTGCATCGACCCACGTCGCGTCACCCCACGTCGCCCCACATCGCAACGCCCCCCGATGCATCGCCCCGGCGGGACGCCCCAACCTCGACACCCCACCATCTGAAGATGTGACGTGGCTTCCCCGCGGCACGACCCACACCACCACAGGTGAAACGCGGCTTCCCCGCGTCGACACCAGCACCAACCACATGGAGGAAGAAAGGGAGAACATCACCCTCCCGACACTGGAGGAGAGGAAGAAGAGTAGGGGACAAGAATGGAGAGTGGCCCAAGAGGAGAATGTGGCCGGACTAGAAAGACAATTATTTGGTATGTCAGGCATGCTAGAATCAATATGGAGGAACATGCAAATGAAAGAGGAAGAGGAAGAAAGGAGGAAAAACCTATAAGTAGAGCAGGGCTATAGAGAATGGGTGAGTCAACAACAAGAAGAGGAGAAGAGACGCCGAATGCAAGAGGAGATGGATAGAACAGGTAGAGAAGAGTCATCTAGGAGGGCGCAAGATACAAGGAAGGAGAAGGAGAAAGTAGTAGAATTAGGAAGCAAAAGGAAAGACAAGAAGAAGGAGAAGAAGCACCATCGCAAAGAAGAGAAAGATAGCAATAGTTCAGAAGATGATTATGGAAAATTCAAGATGCCCCAACCCGCCAAGTACAAGGGAGAGAGAGATGGGTTGGTTCTGAAGAAATGGATCGCAGAGGTGGATAGGTACTTAAAGTATTCAAGAATTACCAAAGACAGGAAGGCGGAAGTGGCAGCCATTTACTTGGAGGAGGACACTGCCAGTTGGTACCTGTTAGAACAAGAGCAGGGCCACACAATCTGTTCGTGGGAAGAACTCCAGGAAGAATTGAAGGACTACTTTATTCCAAAGCTGGAGAAATTCAAAGTGAGAGATGAATGGAGGAACCTCAAGCAAGCACAGGGAAAGATGAAAGAGTATGTCAGCAAATATAGGCAAATCATGCTGCAACTACCAAACATGGATACCGACACTAAGCTACATGGATTTTTGTTTGGGATGCAAGAATGGGCTAGAAGAGATGTGGAGAGACAGAAGCCAACAAGCTTAGCAAAAGCCATGAGAATGGCCGAACGACTGGTGGACCTGGAGGGCACAAGAACAGCACAAGGGAATCAAAACAGGTTCAACAACAACTTCAACAACACCTTCAACAACAACAACTCCTGGAACCAGAGGCCCAATGCTCCTAGAGGGGAATTCACAGATACAAGGAGTCAAAACACCACTAACACCACGGCCGTATCCCAAACCGCATTAGTACCAAGAGGAGCAGCAGGGAGATGGGGAAACAATCACTACAGGCCAACCCCTAGCACATCATATGGGCCCGCAGGATCAAACACATCATGGTGGAGACCCCCAGGCCCTTCCACCGGCATCAGGTGCTTCAAATGCGAGGGTCCACACTACCAAAACAGGTGCCCAATAGAAGACACAGCTTCATCGATCGGATCAAGGGTGAATGCAACTTGTGCATATGGAGGAGAAGAACCACTACCACCACGTATCCAGGAAATCCCAAATGGGAGTGAAGAGAGCATGGATCACCCAAGGGTAGGGTCAGTTAGTGCCCCGACCCCAATGCATGGCAGCCAGGGTAGCGGCAATCCACCATCTATACATCAAAGGCCAAATGGGCGAAGGAAACCAACCTATCATGGTGGACACAGGAGCAACACACAACTTCATGATACCACAATGTGCAGCAAAACATGGATTGAAGCTATCAAAAGCCCCAGAAGGATTAACAGTAACATTCGCACAAGGAGAAGCCAAGGAAATAAAACAAGTCTTTGCAGTCCAAGTGGAAGCCGACAAGTGGAAAGCGAAACTCAACTTCTTAGTAATCCCCATGGATGATTTTGAAGTGATATTAGGCTTAGAATTCTATGACAAGTATGTCATTGCAATGTTTGGTAAGGGTGTGAATGAAATGATGCTAGATATGCAAGGAGAAGGCGTAAGAGTACCATGCGAAAGAATGCAGCTACCTGGGAGGACCCCAATCAAGGTGCAAATGAAGGAGAATGAGCCAGGAGTATCATGCCAAACAGTGAAACCAACTGCAAACCAACCAAAGGGCCAGACCCAAAAAGCACCGGTCCAAGGGACCGTTATCAGGCCACGTATCATGACATGCAGTGCAAAGCAAGTCGAGAAGTCAGTCAAGCAAGGAGATATGGTCTATCTGTGTATGATCCGACCAATTGAAGAAGAAGAAAATGGCAAGAAACCCAAACAACAGAAGAGGAACACAGAAGTGGCAGAAATACTTGAAGAATTCAAATATGTAATGCCAGCCGAACTACCCAAGGGTCTACCACCCAGACGAGATGTGGATCACAAGATTGAGTTGATTCCAGGGTCTGCCCCACCGGCCCGAGCTCCCTATCGCATGAACCACACTAAGCTCATGGAATTGAAGAAGCAACTACATGAACTAGAAGAACAAGGATTCATCCGCCCTAGCAAATCCCCCTTTAGTGCTCCAGTGTTGTTTGTAAAGAAGAAGGATGGGGGACTTAGACTCTGTGTAGATTATAGGGCTCTTAACAAAATCACCATAAAAAACAAATACCCTATGCCCCTAGTGGAAGACCTCTTAGATAGACTGCACGGGGCCAAGCACTTCAGTCGGATTGATCTTAGATCAGGATACCACCAAATCCGCATAGCCGAAGAAGATATCCCAAAAACAGCCTTCCGTACCCGATATGGTAGTTTTGAGTGGTTAGTATTAGGATTCGGCCTAAGCAATGGGCCAGGCACATTTTGTGGCCTCATTGATGGAATGTTTAGACCGGAGATAGATATCTTTGTCATTATCTATATAGATGACCTCCTAGTCTACAGCAAGACCTTAGAAGAGCACAAACAACACTTACGCAAAGTTTTTGAGAAATTGCGGCAACATCAGTTATATGCCAAGCCGGAAAAATGTGAGTTCGCAGTGAAAGAATTGGAATTCTTAGGCTTTATTGTAGGAGCAGATGGAATCAAAGTGGACCCTAAGAAAGTGGAAGCTGTCCAAAGATGGCCTGTACTGAAAACTGTAAGAGAAGTGCGGGAGTTCCTAGGCTTCACAGTATTTTGTCGAAGATTCATCAAAGATTACAGCCTTATCACTGCCCCCCTCTCCCACCTCACCAAAGAAGACCACTCTTTTACATGGGGGAACGCGCAACAGGAAGCCTTTGAGCAGATGAAGAAGTGCATGAGCCAAACTCCCGTCCTAAGGGTGTCAAACTTCACCAAACCCTTTGAAATCTCTACAGATGCATCTGACTATGGCATAGGGGGTGTACTGGTCCAAGAGGGTCACCCCATTGCGTATGAGTCAAAGAAATTTACCGATGCTGAAACAAGGTGGAGCACACATGAGAAAGAAATGTTGGCAGTCATCCACTGCCTTAGAAAATGGAAGCACTATGTTCAAGACAAGCATACAATAGTCTTCACCGACAATATCTCCCTCAAATACTTCCAATCCCAACCCAAGTTATCAACAAAGCAAGCCCAATGGCTAGACTTCCTAGCCAAATTTGACCTGGAGATTAAGCACAAACCCGGCTCTACTAATAAAATAGCAGATGCCTTGAGCCAGAAAGCTGACCTGAAAGCTGTCAGTGTGGTCAGCAGCAACTTCATAGAACTTGTCAAAGAGGCCCTAGAACAAGATCAAGAAATGCACAAGATAATCAAAGATGTGGAAGCAGAGAAGACACCACATGGAATGTACACCTTAGAAGAGGGTATTCTATTTTTAGGCAAGAGATTGTATATCCCCAACAATGTGGAATTAAAGAAACTCATCCTGCATGAGATACACAACAGCAAGATTGGAGGCCACAAAGGGCAAAGCAAAACCTTGGAGGCCCTTAGCAAGCAGTTCTTTTGGCCGAACATGAAGGAAGAAGTGATAGACTACATCAAAACTTGCCCCACTTGCCAAATGGTCAAAGCACCAAGATCAAGACCAGCCGGACTACTACAACCATTACCAGTACCTAACCGCCCATGGGATATCATCAGCATGGACTTCATTGTGGAACTACCGGAATCCCATGGGTACACAATCATCTTTGTAGTGGTGGACTATTTCTCCAAACAGGCCCACTTCATCCCGGCCAAACCACCACTGAATGCCAAGGAGGTAGCACGCCTCTTCTTCACACATGTATTCAAACTGCATGGCTTACCACCCACTGGCCATTGTATCAAATAGAGATGGAAGATTCATGAGCGACATGTGGAAGGAACTCTCAAGACTCTGGAAACCCAACTGAGATTCTCATCATCCTTCCACCCAGAGACAGATGGACAGACAGAACGAGTCAACCAAGGCATCGAATATTACCTCCGCAACTATGCTAGAGTGGATTAGAAAGATTGGGCCTTGTACCTTGACGTCTTGGAATTCCACTATAATAGCTCCATCCACTCGGCTACGGGGTACACTCCCTTTGAGTTAGCCACACGAAAAGAAGTCATTACACCACTGGCCTTAGCATCCAGAGCGGCCAAAGCGGAGAATCAAGATGCAGAAGAATTCTTGAAGAAATGGAGAGATCGCAATGCAGCAGCTAAGCAAAGTCTCGAGCAGAGCAAGATAACAATGACAGAGCAAGCAAACAAGAAGAGAAAGGCAGTACTATTCGCCAAAGGAGACCTGGTCCTAGTGAGCTCTAAGAATATGTCACTTCCCAAAAACATGACCCCCAAGTTCAATCACTGCTACTATGGACCCTACCGAATCACTCAAGTGCTGAATGAAGTCACCTACAAGTTGGACCTGCCAGACAGTGTTTGTGTTCATAATGCATTTCATGCTCGTCTTCTGCGCAGGTTCTATCCCGACAACCAATGGGGACGGCGCGTACCAATGCTCCAT
This sequence comes from Lygodium microphyllum, assembly GCF_053477565.2. NCBI lineage: Eukaryota > Viridiplantae > Streptophyta > Polypodiopsida > Schizaeales > Lygodiaceae > Lygodium > Lygodium microphyllum. The sequence goes on from NC_141162.1 coordinate 15,789,565, forward strand.
TCCAATGGTCCCTTCGAAGTAGAAGCATTCCTCCGACGCCAGGAACAAAGAGGCTTCCCCAAATACCTCACCAAGTGGCGCAGGCGTCCACTCAAGGAGGCCACTTGGATCTCAGAAGCGGAGGCCCGTGAACGCGGAAAGGATGCCTTCGCCCTTTGGCTCGAGGAGAACCCCCCTGCTCCTTCTACCGACCCTTGAGCCGCCTCAACACTTCCACAAATAATGCAGTTCTCAATCATAGACCCCAAATGTGCCTCCACTCCTCAAATGTAATCGAGTCGAGGGTGGACTCGCATGGTAGCAATCATCACAAATAACTCCATCAAAAAGAAAAAGCCCCAATGTCTTAGTGCGACAGACACTGGCCAGTCTGATAGTATAGACTGTGTTAAGACCTCGCGGTCCCCTTAGACCGGCAGACACTGACCAGCTTGCTAGGAAAAGCTACGTTAAGACCTCGGATGAGTCAAATAACAAACGCTACCCTTAGATTGCTGAGGTCAGCAATCCAGTAAGCGAGGGTGAGTGTAAGGGCTTTATAGCTATACCATGCCGTTGCTACCGATTGCACCTATATAGGGAGTAGTAGTGACTCAAAGCCCTGCCTTGTTTCCACTCTACGTGTGATTCCCTATGCCCAGTGGTGAACCCTCTTATGTGCGGCGTCACGAGGGTGTAATCCTAGGATGTGTCTATGTTGTCCCGCTTTTGGATTGAATAATACAAGAGTATACCTTGAGCTCATATCGTGTTACCTTTTTGTGCCGTGTTGAGTGCGTAACGAGTGCAGGTTTATCACGGGGGGGGGGGGGGGGGGAGGTAGCTAGAACTAATTGGGGGGTGAGGAGGGCTCACAAATTGGCAGCTATTATTTGCTCCCCCAACACTCTCCTCTTCCTTTTAACTAATGTTTTTTAATTTTTAAGTATTTTAGCTAACTAATTAGATTACAAACTATTTAACTAACATATTATTAACTTATGAAACTTTTCTCTAATGACTTATTTAGCAACTAACCTAATTTTATTTATTTATTTATTCTTCTTGTTGATATATGTAATTCACATGGATCTATTACTTAATTCATTGTCGCAAGGCATTTGCAATGCATACGCATGCTTAGGATTTGGTTCATGATCAATGTCTACACATGTTGAGCTTGCCATCTCAACACTCCCTCTCAAGCTCAACTGTGTCTCTGGAACTCCAAGTAAGTTTCAAAATTTTTGAGGCTTCTCTACACTCAAAACCTTTGTAAAAATGTCAACTATCTCATCCTTTGTGCTGACATATACTAAGTTGATCTCTCCTACAAGTACCTTCTCTCTCACAAAATGGAAATGCACCTCAATGTATTTTTCCGAGAATGGAACATTGGGTTTCTAGTTAACTATATATTGCTTATGTTGACAACTGGACCATCTCCCTACGCATCCAAATCACCCAATAACTTTTCTAGCCATAAAACCTTACATATGCTATCATAGTGGTACCTCTATAGTCAGCCCCTCTATACCTAATAAAGCAATAGTTGATTGCTTCTTGTTGCTCCAAGTAACTACTGGACTACCAAGGGAAAACGTGAATCCACTGGTAGATCTTCTATCAGAATTGCTACCAATCAAATCTACATCTATGTACCCAAACACCTTCACATCCTTACCTATCTCATAAAAAGTCCAAAATGCAAGGTGGACTTCACATACCTCAATATGTCTCTGATTGTATCCAAATTAGGCTTCCTAGGCATCTGCATAAACTCACTCACAAATCCAACAACATAGCTCAAGTCTAGCCTTGTGATGTTTATATAGATCAAACTCCCTACTATCTTCCTAAACATAGTAGGGTCTTCTATCTCATCCCCAACATTAGCACTCAACCTCACATGGTGCTCCAAAGACACTAAAAGAGGCTTATATACCTTCATACCATACTTGGATAACATGTCCAAGCCATACTCCATTTGGGACAGCCATATACCATCAACACATCTGGTTACCTCAATACCAAAAAGTACCTCAAGTCACCCAAATCCTTCATCTTAAACTTTTGCTTCAAACGGCCCTTGACATTACCAATCACACTGTCGCTATCACCTGTAATAATTAAATCATCCACATAAATGACTATGACAACCAAACTTCCGTTACCCTTCCTCACATAAACTGAGTGCATTTCATCAAAATATAAATTATATTATATTAGAAATTTTGGAAATTTCCTTGCACTTTGGGAGGGGTTTACTACATGAAGACCCTTTATATCATATGCATTCAACCTATTTCAAAATACCTTTTTTTGTGAATTTATGCATTCAAAGCCTATTTCAAAATATCCTTACTACATGTAGTCCCTCTATATCATATGTGTTAGAAGCCAAGGGAGGGGAGGGACAACCTCAAAGTGTTTACTACATGTAGACACTCTATATCATATGCATTCAGAGCCTAATTTCAAAATACCTTTATTTATGAATTTTCTCTAAATAAAACATATATTTTTTCTATTTAATCTTTGAGTAACCCATTTACATGGTACCCTTCTATATATAAGAAATGTGGTAAATTAGTACTTTAAAATCCCCTTTTTTGAATTCAAGTGATACACTTATATATATATATATATATATATATGTGACTTCCCTCCCCCTCTCTAGGGGTAGTTGGCGATAGACAAGAGAGGGGGGAGGGGGAGGGGGAGGTACCTAGCACTATTTTTTTTTTTGTGGGGCGGGGGGGGGTCGCCACAATGGCAACTATTATTTGCTCCCCCCCCCCCGGCGGGTCCCTCCCCCACCTCTCTCCTCTTCCTTTTAACTAATGATTTTTATTTTCAAGTATTTTAGCTAACTAACTAGACTATAAACTATTTAACTAACATATAACTAACTTAATAAACTTTTCTCTAATGACTTACTTAGCAGCTAACCTAAATTTTTTTAATTTATTTACTCTTGTTGTTGATATATGTAATTCACATGCATCTTTTGCTTAACTAATTGCTAGCAAGGCATTTGCAATGCATGCACATGCTTAGGATTTGGTTCATCCATCAATGTCCGCACATATTGAGCTTGCCATCTCAACACTCCATCTCTCCAACTCCAAGTAAGTTTCAAATTTTTTGAAGCTTCTCTACACCCAACACCTTTGTAAAAATGTCAACTATCTGATCCTTTGTGCTGACATATACTAAGTCAATCTCTCCTACAAGTACCTTCTGTCTCACGAAATGGTAATGCATCTCAATGTATTTTATCCTAGCATGGAACATTGGGTTTCTAGCTAACTATATGTTGCCACAATGAATGATAACTGGAACACCTCCCTATACATCCAAATCACCCAATAACTTTTCGAGCCATACCACCTGACATGTTGCCATAGTGGAACCTCTATACTCAGCCCCTCTGTACTTGATAAAACAATAATATATTGCTTTTTGTTGCTCCAAGTAACTACTGGACTAATAAGGGAAAACATGAATCCACTGGTAGATCTTCTATCAAAATTACTACCAATCGAATCTACATCTATGTACCCAAACACCTGCACATCCTTACCTATCTCATAAAAAGTCCATAATGCAAGGTGGACCTCACATACCTCAATATGTGTGTGACTGTATCCAAAGGAGGCCTCCTAGGTATGTGCATAAACTCACTCACAAGTCCAATAACATAGCTCAAGTCTGGCTATTTGATTGTTATATAGATCAAACTCCCTACTATCTTCCTAAACATAGTAGGGTCTTCTATCTCATCCCCAATATCAGCACTCAACCTCACATGGTGCTCCAAAGACACTAAAAGAGGCTTATATACCGTCATACCATACTTGGATAACATGTCCAAGCCATACTCCATTTGGGACAACCATATACCATCAGCACATCCAATTACCTCAATACCAAAAAAATACCTCAACTCACCCAAATCCTTCATCTTAATCTTTTGATTCAAAAGGCCCTTGACATTAGCAATCACACTATCACTATCACTTGTAATAATCAAATCATCTACATAAATGACTATGACAACCAAACTTGTATCATCCTTCCTCACGTAAAGTGAGTGCTCTTTATCAAATACATAAATTATATTATATTATAAAATTTGGAAATTTTCATGAGCTTTGGAAACCCCCAATATCTTTATTATTTGACAACATAGTCAAATCTTGTTATCTTAATGGTGGAGTCTATCCTAAATGCTATATAAGCTACACTTTCAAATCCTAGTTTCAAATATGGATCAAGATTTAGCCATTTGGTCGAATATTTATCGCTTATTTGAATTTGGGACTCTTCTATCTTGTAAGACTATGCTCTAAGTACTTGCTTCATCCCATACAGTACCTTCTTTAACTTGCATACATACGTGGGATAGTCTAAATCCTCATAACCTATTGGCTACTCTATATATACACCTCTTCTTTCAAATCACCATGCAAGAAGGCATTTTGCACATCCATTTGCTGTAGATTCCAACCTTTGGTTACTGCTAAAGCAATCACACATCTAACACTTGCTATCCTAGCAATTGGATTGAATGTTTCTTCATAATCTATACTATATGTCTGTGAATAGCCTTTTACAACCAATCTGGCCTTATATCTACTAATAGAACCATCTATATTTCGTTTTATTTTATAGACACGTCTATAACCAATAGCTTTCTTACCCTTGGGCAATGGTACTTGATCCCAAAGTCATGTTGGCCTCTAATGGATCCATCTCCTCATCCATCGTTGCATCCCATTGAGCATGACTAATAGCCTCCTCAAAAGAAGTGGGTCAACATCCTCAACTACCTTTACCATATAGGCATAATGGTGAGCTACATAACATTCAAAACCTAATCTTTAAACAGGATATCTCACCTTGCTAGATTTACATACCATTGGATCACTCAATGGAGCCTTTACATTACCATGTGCTCTCTATACATCTAGTGTCCTGATTGAAGGAATACCAAACTCATCATCCAAAGCTCTCCAAGTCACTATAGTCTCCATCAAGTACTACATGGCTAGTACATGCATTACTATTTGAGACTTTCTTCTTCACTTTGTCGTTACTTGCAACACTAGTAGATGCACCTAAAGATGTGGGGTTGTTCCTTAATCTCCCAAACCATGAGTGGACCAAGGACTCTGACTATAGATCTACTACCAAGGATTGGATTGATTGTAGATCATCAAAGTTATCCAATGCATCAACACTAGATGTATACCAACTACTCATCTCATCAAAAATAATATCCCTATTCACCCAAAACTCAACACTAATAGTAATAATATACCCTTTTTTCTCAATAGAGTGTCCAATGAAAGTATATTTGTCAGTCTTAGGGTCCAATTTCTTCCTTAACTCATTAGGCACATAAACATATATAATACAAACACTTTCAAGAGTGATACATCAAGTTTCTTGCTTGTAAAATATTCTTAGGAGTCATGCCATCAACTGCGACTATATAGGAGGCAAGTTCATAATGTAAACAGTAATATGAACAATCTAAACCAAAAATGCTTGGGCATATTATTTTCAACCACCATCAATGCTCATACAACTTCTATAATATGATTGCTTTTCCTTTCAACAACCCCATTTTGTTGTGAACTATACATGCATGTAAACCCTCACTTTATCCCATGAGATCTCAAAAAGTTAGTGAACTCATTATAGATGTATTTTTCCCCTGCATCTGATTGTTGAGAAGTAAGCATGTGAACTCTCCTTTTACAGGAGAGGATAAGGGTAGCTAGGTGTAAATGAACTGGAGGACAGGGGAGCAAGGGGAAACCCTAACCCTAACTCCTCTAAAGGCTATATAAATTGCCTAAAATACACCCTCACAATTGAGGAGAGTGTACTAGTTGTACCTTGAACAACTAACTAAGCAAGATCTTCTTCTTGTACTTGGGCTCTCTCTCTCCCTCTTGTGCACACTCTTGGGCTTCCAACTATGATTTGTCACATGGTATTAGAGCCATCTTTGATCCCTCAACTTCCCTTAGCCTCTCTACACACCTAAGTGCACAAGAAGAAATCTTGTCTTCTCATTTACTCTCATTTCCACCTTAACCAGCTTGACCCACCTCTATTAGAGGACCCAAAGAGAGCAAAGAAGAGCATTTCAGCTCCTGACTTCTTTTGAAGACTTCTTCCCTAACGCAAGGCGCAGCAGTGTGGCACAAAAAACGCTAACATTGGGCGTCGTGGAGAGCAACATTGAAGAAAATGCAAAAATCAGCATAGATCTGCAGGCAGCCTAATTCCAGCTAGGACCACGACCAATAGAGGGCACGATTGAGGAGGCTATCATGGGGCTTAGTTAGCCCCCCTAGTGGGCCATCTCCTCTAAGAGGGTTTAGAGAAATTCCTCATGTGCTGGTCGCTATGAGCAAAACCCTAACTGTGGGTTTCTGGCAACCATAACCAGAAAGCTTCAAGCTTTCCCATTTTTCAATTTTTTCAATATGTAATCATTAACAATTATTCTTATCACTGAAGCATATGCTCTAAAGTGTATTCCTGGTCTGTGACTAGCTCCAACACTTGGGGGACATCATAAGTTCACTGAGAAGCATGGCTTCAATACCGGTAATAAGTCAAGTGCCTCACCAAGATTAACAATGTAATACATTAATATCTCAATCTTGAGATGAGTGATTCTAAGCACTGAAAATTCATTTAATGACATCAGTACTACTGCCCTATGAATATTGATGTGATTGAAATCTCCTTAGACTCTTCATCAAGTATCGAGGTCGTTAATCGACCTTGCTCAATCAAATGCTCATATACTAAACTGCAAGGAGGGGAAGAACCTAAAGTCCACAGTCAAAGTTCACCTCATTGAAACCTAGGAAAATAGTAAAACTTAAATCAAGGGTTGTTCGTGGAATAGGACCACCAAAATCTTATCTTGAGATACTACATATGTATTATTTCCAAACTTTTTCATCTTTACAATTTTAAAGTTGGGCTATCAATTATGTTGTTAGGTTGTACTTGGCCACCTGTAAAGAGCTAGACACTGCCATTGCTTAAGGAAATAGGTAAAAACCTTCCTAATAATACCCATGGCCTATGCAGATGTAAGGCCTCAAATTTGCAAGTTCAATGGAAAATATTTCCATCCCTTGCAAGTCTTGGTAAAATATAAAATGATGGAACAAGGCTACTGGCCCTTCATAAAAGGGACCAAAGTTTTCACCCATCCAATCCCCTTGATGTAGAAGATGATGAAAGAGCTTAGGCCATCATCATGCTTCATTTGGATGAATCTTTAATTCATCATATTGAGACCAGCTCTCCACTGCCAAGGAGAAGTGGGATGAGCTTGAAAGGCTCTATGGTGCTACAAGGAAGAACTCCAAGATCTTTCTAAAGATTGAGTTTTTTAGCTTGGAGTATAAATAGGGAGAAGGTCTAAGCAAGTTTATTTCACATATGAAGGGGCTTATGGCATAGCTGGCCTTTGTTCAAGCACCAATTCATGATGAAGTTTCCATTGCCATCCTTTTAAAGTCTGTGAAGAAGGTCTTTCCAATTCTTGTGACTACCCTAACTAATATCCCAAACCCAACCTTGGCAAGTACCATCCAATCATGCTTGGATGAAGAGAAGAGGAACCATAACGAAGGGACTTCAACATTTACTTCCCATGAGCAAGTGTTAGTCCATACAGCTTCTATTAAGTGCTTCTTCCGTCACAAAAAATGGCATATTGTAAGCAATTGCTAGAAGAAATATCATGACAAAATGAAGTGCAATAAATGCAAAAAGACTGGGCATATCACTAGTAAGTGTCCTAGTGTTCTAGAAGTACCTAAGGAATTGGAGGCCAATTTCACCTCCCAATCCACATATGATCAACTTTTTTTAGTCTTGTAATACTCTCTACCTATAACCATCTTTTGTAGCCTGATTTATAAAGGCATCTCATTGTGGATTAAGTGGGGACATCTTATCATGCTTTATCCAATGCCACCTGGCATTGAGGGGGGGTTTTGAGAAGTAAGCATGTGAACTCTCCTTATACAGGAGAGGATAAGGGTAGCTAGGTGTAAATGAACTGGAGGACATAGGAGCAAGGGGAAACCCTAACCCTAACTCCTCCAGAGGCTATATAAACTGCCTAAAGTACGCCCTCACAGTTGAGGAGAGTGTACTAGTTGTACCTTGAACAACTAACTAAGCAAGATCTTCTTCTTATACTTGAGCTCTCTCTCTCTCCCTCTTGTGCACACTCTTGAGCTTCCAACTCTGATTTGTCACACTTACCTCAAGCACTTGACTTTCAAGCATATTTCTATTTTAACAATAGCCTTGAAATTTTTGAAGTGCTCAAACACTTCACTCTTTTTCTTTATGAAATATATCTAAAGTTTTCTAGAGAAATCATCAACGAATGTAACAAAATACTTACTACTACCAAGTGAACATTTTGGATAGGTCCTAAAAAATATGTATGCACAGTATCACATATATTTTTTCTTATATCTCTATCATGTGAAAACAGTTGCCTTGCCTGCTTTTCAAACAGATATGCTTCACAAATTTTATGTAATTCTGTGACTCTGGATGTAGGCAAAACTTGTAACCAATCCATCCACTACATTAATTTCAATCTTTGTAGATTTGCATGTCCACTTGTGACATATTTCAATGTCTACAACCACACATTTGCCTTTAGCACACTTAGCAACATTTATAATAAAGATTCCAGCATCCAAGCAAACATATGGCCAACTCTACTTCCTTTTGCAATCAACATACACTTATTGTTAAAGTCTTCAATAAAACAACCTTTTGCATTTAATTTAAATCGTAGCCCTTTCTCTACCATTTGACCAACAAATACCAAATTCTTTGTGATGGATGGCACATGTAAAACATCTAAGAACAAACACTTTGTCTGAACATCATGCAAGAACAATGGAACTTTTTTAATACCTAAAATCAAATGACATGAATCATCATCTGTCTCTACATAGCATTGACTTCGTAAATTCTACATCTGTCCAAACCATTCAGCATGGCTAATCATATGATTAGATGAACCTGAATCAACATAGCATATATCATCACATGTCATCTTTTCTTTAATAACATTCATCATATGCTGCATGATAAATAAATGCTCATTTTTTTCACCATTTTATCTTGAATATGATGCATAATTTCATCGCTACAACTTGCGACTGCAAATTGGATTTTTCTTATCAAAACAATGGGTTGCAATATGACATGTTCTTCCACAGTAATGACAAGCAACTCTAGAATTATTAGAACCTCTGTTCTATCATGCACCTCTTTCTCTAGAGCTCCATTTGCCTCTAGAATTACCATGGACACCCCAAATTTGCATATCACCAAACTATTAATTTAACGTGTTTTGTTAGTTACCAACAGTACATCTCATACCACGACCTCTTGAAGAGGATCTACCATGTCCCCTTCTTGAGCTGGAGTAAAATGCTTGGACTTGTTCACCACTTCTTTCAAATGTTTCACCCTGCATATTGATCTCTTTAGTGATTTTCGTACATACACAGAAGTAACAAAAGATTTTCAAGTCTTCTCATTTTTAAGACCACCCAAAGTAGAGGAAACCAAATCATCATCATCAAGTGTTTGCATCAATAGTTGCTAAGACATCTATAATGTTTCTCACCTTCCAAGCATACTCATTTACTAGCATATTTCCTTTCTTCAAAGTATTTACTTGAGTTGAATCTTTCATGCCTTTATATTTACTGAAAACATATTCTCAAAGGTTGCCCAACTTGCATGTAAACTTTTTGCATTTCTAATATGCCCTAGCATAGTATTATCAATGACTCAAGATATCCAATACATTGCCTTTTTGTCTTTTATATTCCATTATTTTCACACCTTTAATTATTCTGCATAACAAGATCACTTTGCTCTAGTTCCTTTTCTTCACCTAAAACAAACTTATAGAGGCATTTTTCAATAAGTTTGTTGCATAGAATATCCATGATGGGTAGTTGCGCTTGTCTAGATTCTCAATAATTAGATTTATATTGTTCTCAATCATTATGACACAATTAATTGCCAAACAACAAGTGAAACTTCTACAGCCCTTCAGAAAATGTGCATAGTAATAAAATTAAGTAGCCTTCTTTACTGATTACTCACTAATACATACAATTTGCAACTCGTTTGTAGATAAGCCTTGTGTTTGCTTCTTGACAAACACCTCAAAACTTACAAATTTAAAATATGTAACTTGTGCACCTAAAAACGGTCAACACATCTAAAATTATTGTATCCCTTGAAATTGTTATCCACAACCTTACATAGCAAAAACGGGGCCTTCACACCAAATCTCACAATAATTTGAGATTTTTGCTATACCCTACTTGCAATGCTTCCAGAAGCACTATCCACGGCAGGAAAGAGAGAGAAAATGGGAGAGCTTCTTACTGATTGCTTGCTTGCTTGAATCCTTGCTCCTTCTCCTTCACTAAGTGATAAGTCGATGGCCATGTGAGGATCATAATGGCCACCAACATACTAAGTATAGACATTTGAATGTCTTTTATTACTTCATACATTTATTATGAGACTTTCTTACTACACTACAAGAGCCTACTTAAGAGTATAGTGTTTGTGTATAGATTCAGTTTTATATTATCACAATCCATCTATAATGTTCAATTAACAATTGCTACAAGGAAACTAAGCTATAGTGATGCTCGATTGTGATGATTTTTATGGGTATCACTATTAGTGTTACTATATAGCGATGTGATATTATGAAAGGAAAAAGAGCCAAAACAATCGTAACACCAAAAACTCACAATTTTTTCCATTTTGTGTGTGTGTGTGTGTGTGTGTGTGTGTGTGTGTGTGTGTGTGTGTGTGTGTGTGTGTGTGTGTGTGTGTGTGTGTGTGTGTGAGCACACACTTGGACTAGGAGCTTGAGAAGAAGACCAAGGGGAGAACAAAGGAAACCACAAAGGAGAAGGAGAATGTCATAAAGAAGAGCTTCAGGGCGAATGTTATCTCCGAGCCTCAAGGTATGCCATTTCCTTTCTCTCCCTCTTTCCTTTGTACATTCTGTGTGTGTGTGTGTGTGTGTGTGTGTGTGTGTGTGTGTGTGTGTGTGTGTGTGTGTGTGTGTGTGTGTGTGTGTGTGTGTGTGTGTGTGTGTGTGTGTGTGTGTGTGTGTGTGTGTGTGTTGAAAAGAGAGGGAGGGTTTCTTATAAACTAATCTTTTGGTTATAATGCCAAAAAGAATAATGTTTCATCAATCAATTTTTTTCCCTTCCACTTTCTATTGTATCAAGAAATATGTTTTTGTCTATATGTTTTAATACAAAATGTATTATATATTAAAGGTCTCACTATAGGCCCAACATGTTGTAGTGTGTATCATTTATTTGCAATGTATTCTTTACAATGTGTTTTGGAAAGCATCGGCAATGGTTTCTTCCAAAACTATTAAAGTTTCTCATTTGCAAAAATAGGCCATTGTGTTCCTTGAAATTTGTAAATTTAAAGTACATTAGAATATTGCACTAGTTCCTTGACAAGTGTTCACTTTTTGGTACATGTAGCAAGCCATCAAGTAGTTTTTTTGTTGAGAAAAAGGAAGCAATCATACCATAGCATGGTTGCTTCCTTTTGCTCAACAAAATGTGAAGCTAGCGAGCTTCACAATGATACCAAGTATACAAAGCATAGCTAGAGGGCCTAGCCAATAATGCCAATCTCTTAATGAAATCAATGTCATGTTCTTGAACCATTTGTAAATATCCATTGACTCCATCAAGCCAGGATGACATAACTTACTTGTTCTTTCTACCTTTTTAAAAAACAAGATAAGTAAATAAAATTCACAATCTTTATGTCTAATATGCATTATTTTGCAGATTGACTTGTAAAATGTGAACTTCAACTATAAGGAGTGAATCGGTTGTTTATTCACATAGTAAACTCCCTATCAAATCTTAATTTTGAAGTAGTGATTTGCAAGTCAATCTCACATAAATATGATTCACCTTTGTGGATAAGACTTGATAGTAAATCAAATCTTAATTATCCTACTATATTCAAATGAAAGAAGGATTACATTCAATTGAAAAATTACTAACATAGTACACTCCCTATCCAATTTTAATTCTGAAGTAGTGGTTGCAAAGGATTACCTATTAGAAAGTTTACAAGTCGACCTCACATAAATAATATTTCTTATAATCTTGCTTTTTATCAACTTAAGGAAAGTATTCTATTGCATCTTAACTTAGATTTGATAGTAACAACCTATGTGGGTAAGACTTGATAGTGAAGATGTGGCTAGAGACTTGATAGTAACAACCTATGTAACTAAGACTTGATAGTAAATATGTGGCTAGAGACTCAATAGTAACAACCTATGTGCATAGAGACTTCATGGTAAAAATTGGGATTCTTGTACACAATTCAAAGTCAACATTGATATCCCTGAGGATGCACTAATGATTTTTGTGCATTCCAAACACACGCTTAATCCACATCCTACCCTTCGATAGTGGCAACTAAAGAGGTTGAAAACTCCAATGCTTGGAGGGTGGCCCTCCCTAAAGGGATTTATAAGATGTGCACAATCCCCATATCCTAAATGTGCCAATAGGTAAGGGAGCACACCAATACCTCAAAGCATCATTGTTGACTCTTAAACAACTTGCTTGCTCCTGAAACACATGTAAATGGAGAAGGCTTTTCGATGCGCAAGATCATTGATGTACCATTAAGAGCCAAGATGTAAACATCCCATCTATGCTTATGCGTGTCGTATATTGCCTACATAAGAACAGAGTGGAAAAGGTGCCCACACTAGTACTTAGTAGGAATATCTTCAATGTTGGGCTTCATGCAAGCTTAATGTGAGAGAATCAATATCACCACAGACATTGGGCAACATAGTGATGTCTATTAGATATGCTCAATGCCCCACCCTCATAAGGTGCCACCAATGATCCATGGTGCTCAAAGTTGTAAGGCCCCTATTATGAGGAGAAGCCATGTGTGATCATGAACATTGGGTGGGTTCTTTGTATGTCAAATGAGGTCTATGTGACTGGATGGCAAAAAGGTGATATTTGTGGATCTAGCCATTGGGTTAGATAGAGTAGTTATGTTGGTAGCAACTCGAGACACAATGCATTGAGTCGCAAGGCATGGGAGTTATCAAGGGGGCCTATTTTGGGGTCCGAGGAGCCACGGAAGTGGCCCCTGGCTAGGGGGGTCTCAAGGGGACCAAGGGCCCCCCTGATGGTGAGGTCTGGGGGCAGCACCCCCAACCTGACGGTAAAGAAAATATTCCATGGCCGACTAGGGAAGGTTCATAATATGGTTGGACTATCTGACTAGACTACCTTCCCAAGCTATAAAAGAAAGATCCCTCTAAAGCCATCGTCAATCTATCTTTCACTCAGTTAAAGTTCTTCCAGCTACCATAAGCTCTTTGCCTATCATCTATCTAGATCACCATCTAAGCTTCACAGTGGAAGCGCATTGGTGGACAGAACCATCTTTGTATCAGTTCGTTTGAAATTAAAGCAATCTATGTTCTTCTCATATTTGTTGTGTGTTCTCTACTCCTTGCTTAGATTCTATCTATTGTGTTGTGTAATTTCTACAATGGCTTGAAAATTAGCAATGATGTTTCGCATATGCTCACTCGATAAAATAGTAATGAAAGTTTCCCTAAGCTTTGTGGCCAAAACGTCGAGAAAATTATGATAATATTTGTTCGCCATTGCTTGCCAATCCCAAAGGTGTCAACAATATGATGTGTGGAGTCATTGTGAACTGGCTATCATACAAGTGCCTTGTCCAATGAGATTGCAAGACATGCAAAAGACATTGAAAGGATGTATAATCAAATCTATAACTTTTGCAAAACAATTGGTCGTGTGCATTGAGTTCCCAAATCCATATACATTGTCGAACTCTAAGCCAAAACTTGTGATGTCTAGGGAAGACTCGCCAATTTTGAAAGTAAGTGGTCACATGATGAATCATTCCCGCAAGTGTTGGGAACAAAACAAAGAAGTAACAATAGATGCAAAGCATAATTATGAAAGGTAATGAGGGCTCTCTCCTTCCAAAGCATTCAACAAGGTGTGGAGTTGGAACGTGTTGACAAAGTGGTCCATGTAGGCACACTTAGAAGGTAAAAGAGTGACAATAAAATCTAGAATATTGGAGATAATACACTGGAAAAGAAATTTGGTTTTTTTAGGCATATATTCTGCAATAAACAGAGTTGATTTCTGAAAACTTAAGATGGAGACATGTACAACTAACATGGGACACTCTTTCTTAATGCAATGCCTATCCATTTCCATCAGTTGTTGCCATGGCATGATGTATATGAGGTCATTCCCTAGAAGAGACACACCCTTGGCTATCATCTTCTCTCTTCCAACTCGAGATAGATATCAAGTGGGTGTCCTAATCATGTAGTGAAGGGCCTGCACGTGCAAGTGGGTGCTACTTTACACATGGATGTTCACATTGGAAGAACTTTCCAAAGGGATGGTTCGAAAATGTGGAGAACTTAATAACTGCAAATATTTATCTTGTGAGTGCTTCCATTGTCACGATTGTTGGCTAGCTAATTGCATTAGAGTTTGGAGTAGTCATCTCTACGTTTTGCATTCTATACTCATGAAATGCTTGTACCTTGGAAGGAGCATTGATAGTCCTTAAATATCCTCTTGAGATTCTGGTCCTTTAAATCTTTTGTTTTATGTGCAACCATCAATACTTAGGAAAATTCAATAATCCAATCTAAGTCTAGTGATTCGATCCTCAAAAGTGTATTGCAAAAGGAAAGCAATATATATCTATAGAACATATTGTATACATAATATAATAGCAATATATCATATGATAGTAATACATCGCTTTTTAAAAATAAAAAAGCAAGGAAAGAGAATGTGAATAAAGTTAGCTCTATTATATATTCAATCCAACTCTACTGAGTTGTAGTTTATTATATTAAACAAATTAGTTTTAAAAAATAAAAAAGCAATAAAAGAGAACGTGAACAAAGGTTAATGCTAGGATATATCCAATCGAAGCCTGCTGATTCGTAGTTTTTTAATTTAAAAAGCAAAGATAGAAATGTGAACGCAGCTGCATTATAACAGTGGATTGTATAATTTTGTAAGAAGCCGAGAATCGAGCTTGGAACCTACAACAAGATAATCCCTTGTAGAAATGCTACACTAGCCCATCTAGTTGAAGGAAACCTGCTTGAAAAAACATAGAATTAAAGGCAAATCATGAGGCCCGTCAAAAACCACACTAGAAGGCAAATTTGCTTGATATCTATCCGCAACACTCGCTTCCATGCTCCTATTCCTAACTATCTCTTCGTCGACTACATGCTTGGCACGTGTGGATTACAACTAGAGTTAACTATATAATAATAATAATAAAGAGCCATTGACTTTCTCACTCACACTCTTTTCCTAAAGACGTAGCAACTACTTAGAACGCATAACATATTGACTATCTTGGGCTAGATTATTGCAGCCTTTCCATAGGCAGCAACAATGGTGCATTCCTCCATGCGTTGTCAAAACAATTAGATTTATCTACCCTTGCCTAGTTTCCCATTGCTAGTAATAGTACTACAAGGCTAATTGATCATTGTAATAAGAATTTTATCAAGCAATATACTTGTGATTGATCTAACATTTTCTTTTAAAAATTTGGTTTTTAAATACAACCGGATTCCTTGAGTTTCAACCATCACTCTTATAGCCACATTCTAGTTAAACCATAAAGTGTAATGTGAATTGCAAAGGTTTACCCAACTCCTCTGGCATCTAACCTTCCAAATGGATACACATCATGTTGCATCAAGGGTCAAAATCAGCACAAAGTCTATTATGACCACTATCTTTCTTGACACAATATTATTTTGTAATCAAATCACTAAAGGGTTGTTTGATGATGCCTCTTTGTAACATGACCTCAATGCTTGCTAATGTTTTCAACATCTTTTTATTGAGATTCCCTAGGTGCCATCTTGATGGGAGGGTGGTCATGAGTTCAAATTTAGTGATGGACTCCGATAAATTGGTTAATGATGTTTGGGTTGCATGTGGAAGTGATGCTAGAAGTTTTCAACAAAAGTTGTCTCATGTCATATGTGTACTAAGGATTATGAACATGAGGTTTCATCTTATTTGTGTGCATGCAAGATCTAAGGGTGGACATTGATTCAAAGGAATGGGTACAATATTTACTACCGAAATTTGGGTTTGGTGTCTAGAAACTAGTCACATCCTAAGCCTAGGGGTAAGATTTAGCAACGAAGGGTATAGAAGTGGTGTATGAATTACTCATGTGAGAACGTAAAAGGAAGGGTGGCCAAGGTGTTTGAATGGTTGTTATACAAACCACGTTCTTTCTTACCATCAATTTAAAGTTAAATTCTTTTCCTTTGCAGTGAATATTTTTGCCAATCAATAATCAAGGGTCTTTCTTAACATAAATTTCATGGGCAACTATTTAAATAAAAGGTAGCCACAATGCCTTAAAAGTTCTTTATTGTAACTTCAAGGACATCACCATTCTTAACGTGCTAGTAGCAACACAAAATTATAAATGGTTTCGAGTTTAAAATAGTTCAAACTTGGCATTGTTACCTATATGTCTAATTAACAATAACTATTACCTCTCTAATGTAAGCCCACTTAACTTTGTCGAAGGCTTTCTCAACATCCAATTGGAGTAGGATGGCTCTTTCACCCAATGCCTTTGCCCATTCTATAGCTAGCATGGCATTTAGAACATTGTCCGTCATATTTCTACATTGCATGAACCCCAACTAATGCTCATTTATGTGCTTTTGAATCATAGACTTGATCTCCTAGCTAAGACATTGGTGAAAAGTTTGTGAACCACATTCATCAAAGATATTGGATGCCAATGAGCAAGAGTCAAACAATGTTGTTTTTGTAGAAGTATTATGGTGTTTTTAGACCATGAATCAAGAAGATGTCTTTCCTACCAATATTGGTTGCACATGCTCAAGATTTGGTCTTCATGTAGATCCTAATGATGCTTGAGTAATTCAACGATGATCCCATCCTAAATTTAGGGATTTCCAAGACCCCAAACTTGCCAACACATCCTCTACCTCTACTTTAGTAAAAGTAGTAGTCAATGCTAAGTTTTCTTCAAGAGTGATATTTTTATTGCCGCCTACGACAATTTACTAACAACTTTCCAATTGATCTATGGAGTGAGATCCTTGTATAAGATTTCAAAATGCTCCTTGAACATGCTACTGAGTTGTATTTGATTAGTGATTGAATGAACATCAACTTCTAGCATAATCGAACTCCCTTTTCATCTTTTTTGCCTACGACTCTTGATTAAAACTCAAGAAGAACTACATCTTTGAGCTTACATAGAAACATCAACTATTTGAAATGCCTTGCATTATTAATAAGAGACTTATGCAAACCTTAGAATCGTTCCTCCTGAAGACTTCAGTGCAAAATGACTTGTCAATAATATAACAATAGGCAACTAGAGTTGATTTTGAGTGGAATAATGTGCAGAAGACAAAATCCATTGTTAGTATTGTATAGCCTGTCCAATCTGGACCAATAAATGCAATGGCTAATAAAGTTGAAAGTAAATTGATGAATGTCAAGGCTAGTGCATTCATTAAAATCAAGTAGGCCTAAATTGTATTCAACATATAGCCAAGCATCCATTTCACTTCCATCGACATGTACGAATGAAGATGTTGCATCAACTTGAATGAGGAACATGTCGAAGACGACTCCTCACCTAGAGTTTAAGTGGAATAATGTGCACAAGTCACTACATTTCTTGCTGCCATAGCTGCACAGATTCACCCGTCCAAGTCCATTTACCCAGTTTCAACAATTATGGTGAACTGTCAAACTGAGCACTGTGCGAAATGCATCCTAAGTCAGTCTCTGAGACACTCCCCAGTTTCAAAGAAAAAATTGCAAACTTCAACTGACCAAATTAAACTCATTCTAGGAGAGCTGCTGTCTTCGCTCTTGATTTCAGTAAGGAATGACATGCATCTCCAGACCTGCTGAATCAGTCCTCCCTTTTTGATGGACTGACATACATCTCCACACCTGCTGGATCTGTATAAAATTCATATGGCATCGCTATAATACCTGTATTTATCAATTAGTTCTATTGATCTGACAGTAAAAAGATGCGATACAAACAAAATCCTTAATTTGCTGTCCATTTACAGAACAGATCATTCATACATACATACATACATACATAGATATATATATATATATATATATATATATATATATATATATATATATATACATGTACATATATATGCACACACACACACACACACACACACACACACACACACACACACATATATATGTATGTACACACACACACACACACACACACACACACACACACACACACACACATATATATATATGTGTGTGTGTGTGTGTGTGTGTGTGTGTGTATGTATGTATGTACATACATACATACACACACACACACACACACACACACACTTACTAAGTGATTAAAGGTCTCCTGTAAGTCTGGAGCAGGAGCCACTGATTCCAGAGGACCAAGTTGAGGGAGGTTTTATTGAGATTTTGGGCGGACGAGCTCTCCATGGGAAGTTGAAACTCACTCACTTCCCAGGAAATTTCAAGCAGCAATAGCCGGATACCAAAGCTCATGTGAAGTTGCCCTGAGGCCTCCACCTCCTGAGGAACAGGCTTACGTTACAACTCACATATAAAAACACAAAATCTACGCTCCATCTGCTCATGTAATGTCTGAGACAAGCTTGTACTCCAGCAGTTGATGGAATTATCCAAGGGAGCCCCAGAGTGAAGTGCTTAAAAGAATCAGACATAGAAGTGCAAGAGCTTTATTCACAGATCATGAAGAATCAGCAGTTAGTGTGTGGAAGCAATAAGCATACCACCAAAACCACAAACGAGCAGTATTCACACAACCACGTGCCTATCACCTTCAGGACAAAAGCACAACCAGATGCCTGTAATTGCAAAAGCATCATACCAGTAGAGAATTTGATCTACATGAGGAGGACATGGATCCTCTGTGGAAAATTTGTATAATGAAGCAAGAGAAAACTGATGCAAAGGTGGGAGCTTCTCAAATGGTCATTAAAGCACAGGGCATTCTAGAGTGGTTAAGAAGTATGTAAGTATATAAACCAGTTTCAAAATGACCTCTACAAACAATAGGAGTTTTAACTGCACTTAAAGAGGCACAAATGGTCCTCAAGCAAGCACATGGATAATACATTAGATTACACAAATGCTGCTCAACCAACTTGTAGTTGCCTGACACATGCAAGCTTACAGCAAATGTTTCCTGTATTAAGATGCAAGTGAATCTGCACATCTTCCACCACTTTCAGCATCTGCTTGATCACATTTTCCAACATACTTCTCCAGGAATAGCTCAATTGAACTCCAATAACGATCTCCGTCACTCAGCCATGTATCCATATGCATGCCAGTGGGAAATTCCACAAATAAGCATCTTGAGTTTGAAGATGCCGCACCATATAATTGCCTCATATGTGATGGTGGTACCATTTCATCTCGACTACCGGACAGAAACAAAATCGGTGCTGAGATCTGTTAACAGAAGCAGCAAACTGTATGACTGAAGACCAGCAGGAAACTAAAAATCATAGAGGAGTAGCAGGCAGAAACTACAGACACTTTGGAGCAGCAGAGGCAATTTGTTTGGAGAGAACTTACATCCCCACAAATGTAAATGCTTATGAAGACACACAATGAATCTGTGATTGGGAGTGTCTCAACTATCAGTGATGACCCAGTGCCAATCAAGAGTGAATATGCTTCTATGATGCTCATAAAAAATACTGACACAACTTTGCTCATTGAGTATGATATATTGGCTTGATTTTATCATTCAAGGACTTTCAAGGAAGTCCTAGCCCAGAAGAAAGGAGTGAAGTTGCCCAGATGCAGTAACACCAAACACAAACAATTCTAAAAAAGGCTAACTATGGGAAAATATAAATATGGCATAATGAATAATCCTGAGAGCTTCAAAGTCCCAGAAAAATATCTCTACTCCATTTCAGGTAACCTTAAAAATATACTTCTCTGAGAATTTGCTAAGAGTTCAATGGCTACCTTGCTGACGATGTCGATGGTGCTCCACGGTGATCTCACAAGAAAGTTCAGAATTCTAAGACCTTTACTACCTGTGCCTCCAATGAACCATTTTAAAATAGGTAGCATTACTCCTGCCATGTCCAGAACCGATGTGAATGTGTTTTCCAATATCAGTGCAGAAATCTGCACATAAAGCATGTCCCTAAAGTAAGTTGAAATTTACAAGAAATGCATATCTCAGTCGAGCAGCACAAAGGACACAAAAGCAAATTCCATTATGTCAGTACTCTACACAAGATTTATGCAAGTTATTATCAATTTTAAAAAATCAAACCTATGTCAAAAAGTGCGTAAGAATTCTGACCATCAACTATACACTTCAGAACAGGTTTGTGACTTTTTGCAACTCCCTAAGCCCTCAACTCTCCTCAATCTGGGTGCAGTGCCCTTACACTATGTGTGCTGCTTCTACAGCACCTCAAGACTTGTACATGCCATTTTCTGCAGCTTCTACGTTTTTTCAAGCTTTGTGCTAGTAGCAGCCTGTCTCCAGCCTCTTAGGGATTTGCCTTGTGTGTCTTCAGCCATATCAGTAGTTTCAAGCCCTTCGAGACTTTGGGCATCTTGGGTGCCCAAAAATACCAAAAGCCACTAAAATGCTGACACCCAAAATCAGGGCGCCCAGCCTACAAACTCTAGCAATAATACAATAACTGCACAGCAGCCTGTCTCCAGCCTCTTAGGAATTTGCCTTGTGTGTCTTCAGCCATATCAGTAGTTTCAAGCCCTTCAAGACTTTGGGCATCCTGGGTGCCCAAAAATACCAAAAGCCACTAAAATGCTGACAACCAAAATCAGGGCGCCCAGCCTACAAACTCTAGCAATAATACAATAACTGCACAACATAGTATGCTAAAGGATTATAATATTCGCTTGTTTTCAAGACTTAATATTTCAAGCAAATGGAGAAAACAATTGCTTAAAGCTGAACATGACAATTATTCAGAAAATTATAGCCATGGATACATAAAAGTAATAGAGACAAGATTGAGGGTTGAAGATGAGCACATGAAACCAACCTTCCTCCTTGGAGAGGGTGGTAATAACTTGACTAATCAATAATTACAGCAAGCAAATAAAACACAAACTGAAATACACACTTTACCACTTATTCTTGGACGATGGACAGCCTGTTGACCCCAACACTTGGCGCCCTTTGCAATATTTCTTTATCTTTTATTGTGAATGAATGGAGATTCTTTAACCTCCTCCGCATATCCAAGTACCTCTTGCTATCATAAATGACAAGCAAGCTTTCAAACCAATTTGCTCCTTGGTCTCCTTGGGTGACAAATTAAAGCCCAAATGTTTGCTAGCTCAATGGCAACTTCAATATCCTAAAATTGTCCCAATTTAAATGACTGAAATTCAAGTCCCTAGGCCTCCAATTTTCTAAGCATGCTTCGCGAGGTGGCTGTCATACCCTAATTTCTGCTGTAAATTAGGGTTTACATCAGAGATTCGATAAAACCCCCACCTCCAATGGCTAAATCTGCTAGAGATTGCTAAGGAAGGATAAGAATAGGCTGGAGAATGAGAAAGGATACTAAGGAGAGAGAAAATTCAAACTTCCAAATGGAATAAATCAACCGGTGCCCTGTCTAGATAGCCATGAAAGTTGTCTCCACTGATGGAACACATCAAATATGTTGTTGCTTGGCTGTAACAGCCCTCAAACTGCTATCACCTACTCTTATAGTCTCATCTACGCAGACCACCAACTCTTGGAGGGTCTCCTACTGGCTGGAAATAGCCCGTCAACTACTGCAGCATGTCTTTGCCGCCTTTTTCCTCCAAAAACTCCCTCTTTCAAAAATAGTCTTGCTTTTTGTTTCTCACGCCCCCTTTGTCCTCTTCCTAATAAGATCAGCCAAACGCAGCGCCAGTGACAGTAGAAATTCATCATCTGGAGTGTTCACCAACAAAGAACAAACCAAAGCCAGTAAGTCCGCTGCGTGTCGACGCCGCCAACAAAGAGAGGCGTGGTGGATCCCATAATGCTGAGCAATCCGCTACACATTAGAGAGCAATGGTTCAAAGGAAGCAGTGCCCTCAACGGCGAAGTCCAATAAAAATCTATCCATCAATTGCTGCATATAGCCCCGAAAGAGTGAATGCTTCAAATAAGAGGAGTTGAAACGTAAAGGGAGTCTATCCAGCAATTGCATAAAAGGTGCAATGGGTTGTGCAAGTATCTCAAGCCGGAGAGGGAAATGGTCCGACAAGGCATATTGCTGCAAGATTGTCATTTCCAACATCTCAAGAAGAAAATCATCATCCTGCATAATGTACATTCGGTCCAACCGCATCCATGTAGTTGCATACTGCGCCGAATGGAAAGTAAACCCTGTAGAAGAAGGGTGTAGCCAGGACCATAGATCTTGCTTAAGTACAGCAAGAGCAAACACATGCCACACCCGACTTTCCGGAGAGTCCATCACCGAATGCCCTAAAGTGGACTGTGAAGAATCAACACACGTATTAAAATCCCCCATCAAAAAACCCCGTCTGCCAAGTGACAAGGAGGTCTTCAAGGTATTCCAAAGATCCCAACGGGATAAAGGGTCATTCGGAGCATATAGGCCTAGCAACCATAAGATCTCTCCTTCAAATAAAACTTCCACTACCACAAAGCGGCCATGTACATCATTTTTAATAAGAACCGGCTGATATTTCTCATGTACAATCATAAGCACACCAAAATAATGCCCGGTGTGTGTCCCTGCATAAAACAAGCGAAACCCATGGCAATCCACAACTTTTCCTGCTTCACCGTGACTCTTGTGCTCTACCACACACAAGACATCCCATCGATTCTCATGCAATACAGTCCACATGGCATGTTGCTTATGGCGAGAACAAATGCCTCGCACATTCCACGTGGCTATCTTCATGTATATTCAAAAAGAAAATCAGGAACGAGGCTCCACTTGCCTCGATTTAACCTTTTCTACTAGAATATCAAGGACACACTCATCCAAAAAATCAGCTAACATGGCAAAAGAGTTCTGACGGCCAGCTTTAGAGGTAGACGGAATATCCACTGTCTTGGGGATGAAACGGAGATAACGACGATCCCATGGTGTAATCACATTCCCTCGAGTATCAAAAGCCAACTTAGCAAGTGGGCCCTTTGGACCGTCGGTATATACTTTCCGAGTAGACTGATTACGGGGAGCAAAAGGAACCATAGTATGCGCAGCGTGCTCTGAAGACAACATTTCTTTCCTGCACATATACATGCGCATGGAATCTTGTGAAACATTAGGCCCAGTAGCCGACAAGACAGCATCAACTTTTTTGCCTTTTTTGGGACGTGTCTCTACCCAGTCATTGCCACGGGAATCCAAACCCGAAACAAGTTGTTTGTTTACCTTTATCCAGAACTTTAGGTGGTTGGGTTGCATCCTGTGACAGAGCATCAAGCACCATGTCTTCCATAGGCAGCACAACATGCTCATCATCTGAAGATGGTTGCTTCTCTGGGCATTCGGCCATAAAATGCCCCAATTTTCCACACGAAAAGCAGTGTCCTGCAAAGTTGCCCCATTTCAAACGAAAGTGCAAAGGATGCATGCCAGAGCAATTAATACGAAGCCATGCAAGCCTTTTCCTAGCAATGTCCCATAACATACACAAATGGTTGCGATTCATGGTCCTTAGGCTCGGGGGGACCAGAACAGTTCCCACAACGGCCATGGCATCCTTTAACAAAGGCCAATAGACAACCGGGTAATTTTCCACTTCAACCCACACCGGGCATTCACGTTGAAGCAGGCGCTGAAAGTCTGCCATAGGGTGCCATGGCACAACATGGACCAAACGGCGATCAAAGAACAATGGCAGTTTAGACAGAAGATCAGCCCGATGCTTCTCAGATTTCAACAGCACCTCATAGAAGCCTCGGAGCCCAACAAAAATCTCCTCAACACACTCCCCTTGTAGTAAATGGTGCAGCCACTGGCAAATATGGGAAAGCACTGGAATCCTGCCAGTGAAGAAGAGTATAACAGCACGGTCATAAAACACCGAAAAAGAGCGCAAGATATTTTTCGGGTCCACCGGGGCTTCCAGAACATCTTCAGTTTCCAGAGTCAAAAAAAGCTTCATGATTATGTTGGACATACTCGCCAAGCAGAGTGTTGGCAAACTCCAGTAAAGGCTCCCAGTCAATATCCTGCGAATCCACAGAGTCAAAGGCAACTTGAGAATAAGAACGTTCCTGATGACCCATTGTCTCTTCTAACATATGCTTGGAGCGTTTGCCCGCAGGCTAGAAGTCCGGACCAAAGGGCATCTCCTCCGTACAAGGAACCATATCCTCTGGTTCCTCTGTATTAGAATCCGGACCAAGGGCTGCCACCATTTGGTCGATAAAAGCCATATCCAAACCAACCATATTGTATCACTACTTGTGCAGGTAGAATGCAACGCCCGGAGCTCACAGAAGACAGATCTGTCAAAAGATAGAAACAGCACAGGCCTCCCTCTCTCTCTCTCTCTTTCTCTCACTGTGTGTCTGCTGTATCACAGATCTCTGTCTGCTGTGATAGAAATCTGCACCTCTGTCCAGCCAGAAAGTCTCTACACCGGTCAAATGTCCAGTAGCAGAGCAGATATGTTGGTGGTGTAATCCCAAGGCAGATCGAAGGTCGACGTGCAGAAGCAGGGACCTGCGACGACGTGGTTTAAAGGTCGACGTGCAGAAGCAAGGACCCACCATGACGTGGTTTGAAGGTCGACGTGCAAAAGTAGGGACCCGCGATGACGTGGTTCACTCTCTCCCTCTCGCTGTGTGGCTGCCTCAGCCTGCGTCCAAAAGCGGGGCAGAAATAGTGCACTCACAGGCCTGATCGAGCCAGCATACGAGGTCAAGTCGCTGCAGCAGAAGGGTCACGACAAGTCACCGTCCATCTCTCCGCCATCTGTGTGTGTGTGTGTGTGTGTGTGTGTGCTTGCACAAGGCAAGAATGACCCTCTCTCTATTAGAAATTTTGTCCACTCATGAGTGACTCTGGGCATATGCAATAGTGGAACAAACATTATAGTGATTTGAGGTATTTGTTATGAGCCGTTTTTACGTGATTTTAGCATTTATTACTGGCCAGTCTGATCATGTTTATGGCATATTTTTTGCCTATATATTCAAGCTCCCTCCTCCATAGTCATCATTCATCACTTGCAGATTCCAATGCAAGCCATGTTGAAAAGAGAGGGAGCCAATGCCAATACCCACACAACTAGTGACTTGTTGTGCGCAATTGTCTCGTGCTTTGTTGTCTATGTTTCGACTTGCAACTACTACGTTTTGTGCATTCACTGCTTGTGCAAGTTGGGTGACAATGATTTCAACCTTCTACTAGTGTTTTTAATTCATTCTCACCTTGATTACCTCGGATTTTGCAAACATGTTGTGATCAGCTTCCTTGAACACTGCATGTGAACACATACTTCGTGTAATCTGTGTTGTGCTTAGGTGTACTCTCGCTCTCTCTTTATCTTCTCTTTATATCCTCTCTAGATGGCTCCTCCCTACTATTCTATTGATGATGAACTTCACGACTCTAATGACCTAACTTGAAGTGCTTATGAAAGCATGGCTTGTGCAAAAGCCATTGTGGTACGTGGTTTCTTGAGCTATTGAGCGTCCCCAACCTCCCACTCTTCCTAATGATTGGGATGTGACAACCACGAGATAGTTGTGCTTACATGGGATTCCAATGATACCCGTACATATTTTGCTCTTCTTTGTTGTACCTCTAAAGAGGTTTACTGTAGGCCACCACTTGCAAGACAACTTCAAAGATAGGGGCAAAACTTCAAATGTTATACAAGGCTCCCTCGACCATGCGTGCAATGACCCCCCTATGAACGGCTACAATAGATGCAGTTCAAGCCGAAGGATAGTATCCAATCATTATATAAGTACAAGGTGAACTTCGTCACATACAGTCGCGCTTCTAGATGCTCATCTTGTGTGGACTATGCTCTATAAGATGAAAATAGAAAAAGGAAAAATCGGCATTTTCCCATTGTTGATCAGCAATACATCAATTTGGCTTGCTTCTTATTCTTGAAATTGAAAAAGAGCTCAAGAATGAGGTGCTATAAAAATCGGCATTTTCCCATTGTTGATCAGCAATACATCAATTTGGCTTGCTTCTTATTCTTGAAATTGAAAAAGAGCTCAAGAATGAGGTGCTATAAAAATCTATAAGTCTACTATCCTACAAAATAGCACTGAAAGAAGAGGAAATTGTTAGCAATCCAAATAGCTCATCTATGAGTCTAACCTATACCGAGCATGGCTAGGTATTTTAGGCACTTTATTAGGGCATTTGTAATGCTTATTTGGGGTATTTTACGTTGGCCGACCTACTCCTATTTTGGTATTATTTTGTCCATTATATATCAAGCTACCTCCTCATTTAATCAAATTATCACTACAAGTTCTATGGAGAGAGGGAGCCAATGCCAATGCCTACGAGCTAATGACTTGTTGTTATATGCGTCATTCTCGTATTTGGTATATGGATTCCATTTCCCGAGCATTCTTCTAAGTTCTCTTCTTTGCAATATTCTTTTGTGTTTTTCTCTTCTGTTCATCAATTTATTACAGCATTTGTTTATGCTTCCATTGCTACATCAACTTCTAACATGAATATGGAGTATTTTACAATGGAGTGGGGATGATGCTTGAGATGGATCGGGCCAACTTTAGGCTATCTTCAGCTACTATACAAGAGTTTATAACTAAGAAAACTAACATAGAAGAAGAAAAAATGAGAATGAGAAAAAAAAAACTCGCTTTATAGGAGAAAGGGGAGAGCTAATACAAAAAGAAAAAGTAAAGTAGCACAAGACAAGTATCCAACCACATATTATGAGATGTGATAGTTGGAAGCTTGTGTAACAAGTGTTCTAACCCTTGTCTCTTCTCTATGGCCTTTCTTTTTTGTCAGATTCACATACAGAAAGGATTAACACCTTGAAGGGTGGGCTAGATCCACCAAAATAGATAGTTATAATTAGTAAAATGACATGATCATGAAATGTTTGTACAATATGCATGTATAGGTTGAAAGCTTGAAATAAAAACATCTTTATATAGAGAACTTGTATGAAGATTCTAGCACCATTTTTGTATTCTATACGTAAAGAGCTTTCTTATAACACCTAATTGAAAGGTCCCTAAATCTTAGGAGCCTCAGATTGGCCTAAAAATGCTAGTCCTAAAAATAGGGATGACATTTCAAAAATAGTGAGTTATGTACCTTAGCTATGCTCACTAAATTCGATTGTTTCTATTCTTGACATGACTCATCAAAGGAGTCATTACCTTTCTTCATTTGTTCCTCCTTTTGCTGTTGTGCCCTTAACATCTTGCAAGCTTTCCAAAGATGTTCTTTTTTGCCACAATGATAGCACCATACAGTCATTTTCTTCAACAAGGCACCCCTCTCTGAAGTTGTCGAAGCTCAAGCATCATGAGCAATAGCTAAAGACAACATCCTCAATTGAACGTGAATCTATGCACATGAAGCTATCAGAGTGAAGCAATGCAAAAGAGAATGACCAAGACAAAGAGTAAACAGAGAGAGAATAGGGATTGTTAGCAATAGAGAGAGACAAAGAGTGAGAGAGAGCAAAGTAGTAAAGAGAGTGAACACAATTTTTGGGTACGATGACGAGTGTATCACTTTAGGTTTATATATATATATATATATATATATATATATATATATATATATATATATATATATATATATATATATATATATGAAAGGACAAGTGCTATAGGTGTGTTCACACCCATGCACATATAAAAGAACACGATAGCCCTTTATTCCCAACAACCTCCCACCAAAAGGCAATGTGCCTTAAGAGGAGAAAAAAATCAACTAAGTATGTATAAAGTTGAAATACATATAACTCCCATCATCTATCGGCAATGAGCAAACCACTCTGTTGGGAGACCCTTCGTGAGAAGGTCTGCACGATTATCATCTGTATGCACTTTGACAAGCTTAATGCTCTTACTGCCAAGTACATCTCTAATGAAGTGATACTTCACTTGTATTTGCTTCGTCTTTGCATGAAAGACGGGATTCCGAGCTAGCATGATAACACTCTAACTATCACAATGGAGAATATGTAACTCTGCGATGTCAAGCTCTCCCACCAAACGTGAAAGCCATAAAGCCTCCTTGCATGCCTCAATGGCAGCCACATACTCTGCCTTTGTAGTAGACAATGCAACATACTTTTGTAGCCTAGAGATTCAAGAGACTACTCCTCCTGTAAAGATAAACACATACCTAGAAGTGGACTTTCTACACTCCGCATGACCAGCATAGTCTACATCCGTAAAGCCAACAACAGATGCCTTCTGCTTTCCAAAGCAGATGAACAACTCCTTTGTGCCTTTGAGGTATCTCATAATACCTTTCATTGCTTCCTAATGCTTTTACTAGGGTTTTCCATATATCAAATAACCACTCCCACTGCAAAGACAATGTCAAGACATGTAGTGACCATAGCATACATCAAACTACCAACAACTGAAACATAAGGTATCTTGGTCATTTCAGCCTTCTCATCATTAGATGTAGGGCTGTCCTTTGCACTGAGTTTCACATATGGAGGCAATGGAACCTCAATAATTTTTCCCCCCTCCATATTGAAACGCTGCAAAACCTTGGAAATATACTCATGTTGAGATAGGTAGAGCAATCCTTTTGACCTATCTCTGAGTATTCGCATGCCAAGAATGTGATTTGAATCACCAAGATCCTTCATGTCAAAGCTGCCATGAAGACTTTGCTTCAGTGAGTCCAAGGCATGAGTATCCCTGCCAGTAATGAGCATGTCATCAACATACCAAACCAAGATAATCAAGCTGCCATCTACTACCTTCTTGGTGTACAAGCAGTGATCCACTTGACTTCTATGGAAACCTTGAGACCGCATGAATGTATCAAACTTATGATACCATTCTCTTGGTGCTTATTTCAGCCCATACAAACTCCTTTTGAGTTTACATACCATCTTCTCTTTCCCTTTTTCCACAAACCCTTCAGGCTGTTGCATATATATGTCTTCATGCAAATCACCATGTAAGAATGTGGTCTTTACATCCATCTATGTAAGCTCCATATCTTCAACTGCAACCAAGCCCAAAATGGTTCTTAAGGTAGTCATCTTGACTACAGGAGAAAAAATCTCATCAAAGTCAATTCCATGTTCCTTTGTACCCCTTCGCAACCAATCTTGCTTTATACTTTAGTAAGGAACCAGAAGTAACCTTCATCTTATAAACCCATTTGCATGGAAGTGTTTTCTGCCCTTTAGGCAACTGCACCAAGTCTTGAGTGCCATTTTTCTCAAGAGATTCCATTTCTGACAACATAGCTTTATACCATTTCTTGTTGTCCTGTTTGTCCATTGTTTCTTTGAAGCAAGACAATTCACCACAGTCTGTCAACATGACATAATCAACCACATTGTTTGCACCGAGAATGAATCTATCAGGTTGTCTAATAGCCCTAGATGATCTCCTAACCCAATGCTCATTGTTTATTGGCTATTGAGCATTTTCAGCTTGCTGTCCTTGCATTTCAACCTGCAAATCAGTATTAACAACTTGATGCCCTAGTTGTTCCTGCACATGTAATGGCTCATTATCATGGGCAATAGCTGGCTGATCATTTCCAACATTATTTTTACACTTACAACTTCATTTACAACAGGTATTTGCTGCTGTACAGCCGGCACATTTTGCTATCCAAAAGGTATTTCTTCCCGAAATACAACCCTACAGATCTCAGTTTTTTCGGGTTGTTTATGCATGCGATCTTCCCGGAAGATAACATCATTGCTACGTACTACTTTCCTTTTCTCGAGATCCCATAATCTATACCCCATTTCACCCTCGTCACCATATCCTAGGAAAATGCATTTACGGGACTTTGGCTCAAGTTTGTTGTGTTTTTCTTTACGAATGTGCACAAAAGCCTCACAGTCAAACACTTTCAGGTGAGCATATGAAGATGGCTTTGCCCGACCACACTTCTTGGGAAACTCTCCCCCCAAAGACCTGTTTGGTGACCGATTTATCAAGTATGTGGCTATCATTATAACCTCTGCCCAAAAACCATGGGGTAATGCAATATGAGACAACATTATACGGACCTTATCCTGTACGCTCCGATTCATACGCTCTGCAATGCCATTTTGGGATGGATTATGAGGAACAGTGAGCTCCCTCTTTATCCCCTTGCTGTCACAAAAAGCCTGAAAGGCCTTGGACACATATTCCCACCATTGTCAACGCAAAGACACTTCAGTATCTTATCAGTCTGATTTTCAACCAAAACCAGTAATTTTTTAAACTTGTCAAGCACTTCATCCTTGCTAAAAATAGGATAAACCTATACCTTTCGTGTAGCATCATCGACAAAGATAACAAAATATTTATTTCCCCCTAAAGATAATCCTAGCATCTGACATACATCAGAATGTACTAACGCTAGAGGAGAAGATTTCAACGAAAGAGACTTTTTATGAGACACTTGTGCATCTTTACTGAAACTAGCCTTCCTCCTCGGATAGGGTGGTAAATCTCTGATTACAACTTAATTACAGCAGTAAACAATAAATGCAAATCTAAAAATACAAATTTACCTACTAATCTTAGACAATGCATATCCGATTGGCCCCAAAATCGGCGCAACTTTCACTGTTCCTTTAGCTTTATTAAAGAAAATTTTGATTTACAATGGGATTCTCCCAATTCCTTTCGGTATATTCAACTCCCCTTGCTGTCCAAACTGACCAGCAAGTTTTCAATCTATTTTGCCCCTTGATTCGAGCACTCAATTGGCCTTCACCCACTTCATAGACGATGGAAATGCCCCAAATTCAATGGCTGGCTAGTCCTCCACCTGAATTCAACCGAAATTCATCTTCAGCCTTGTTGAATATAAGACTTGGAGCTTCCAATTTCTGACATGCTTCCCAAGGCTGCTGCTAAACCCTAATTTCTACTGTAAATTAGGGTTTACAGCAGAGAAGTTTGCAATTTGTCGGCCTCCAAGGGTCCAAATGTTGAGATCTTCGAAGCAAGGCTGTGATGACACTTTTGTCTACCACCAATAGAAAATAGACTGAATGATAAAACACTTGTTTCTTAAAAAAATGTATGTTTTCTCATGGCATTTACAATGCTTGTGTGTAAGCTTCTCAATGATCTATATGTGTGTATGTATACATACGTGCATGCATAATGTGTATCTATACATCAATATGCAAATATGCAGCTAAATAGAGTAAGGAAACACCCTTGTTTATGGCTCCAATTGTAGATGTGCAAATTTAATCTTGAGTAGTGCGATGTACACTCACTCATTTTGTAGCAATTGCATTCAATATTTTACCTCCCAACCAGCTTCAAGTGATACAAGTATGTCGAGATTATCTATGTTTCCACTACTGCCCCGCCATAGCAGCATGTAGATACAAAGAGCTGAAAAAAATCAGTCAATTATTGCTATTAACCTGCCTCAAGAGCCTGTAGATCCTATCTGCGTCAAAAGGTCCTCCAATGGCTGCAAATCAAACCAACAACCTCCCCTCTCTCTCTCTTGCAAGCTAAAATTATAAAAATGCCTCTCCCCAACCTCTAAAGACGTTTTTCAGTCTTGCATGGGTATTTTTTACGAGTGGCAACCTTCCCAAATGGTTTTTTCAATCTTTTTTATAATTAAATATTAATTTTTAGTCTTTAAATATTGAAACTTAATCTAATAATTATTTCAGTGCCTTGAAAGATAATCTGATTGGCTAATAATTAAATTGGCTGTACAACTTCCATTCCCGGGTGTCTTTGCGTCATCTTTGACTATCAGATTGGCATTAGATACCATTAAATGCTACTTCTCTAGTGTCACCAACTGACACTTATGGCCAAATGGATGACCTAGGCCAACAACTGGCACCAGATACCACCAAGTATCTATGCAGCATAACTTATAGCAACTTTTGCCTTTGACATCCCGTAATTTCTTCGAGTCTCGAGCTCGTAAATTTACTTTAATCCCAATTGCACCTCATACGTGCATCATTTACTTAATCATGTAATTAAAAATTAATCCATATGTTAAGTGAGGTTTCAAAAATACATGTCCTCATGAGATTTACCATAAACACAATGATCACAATGCTCAAAATTAGCAGAACGAAGACTAGGCAAGTAACCCAAACGAGAGAACACTTTCATTCTAGTTTTACTCATGTGTCCCAACCGGCCATGCCACAAAGAAACCCTTGGCTACTCGATCACTGCAACAACATGGTCACACACACTAGATACATGGAGAGAATACAAGGTATCACTTTTACAATCTCTCACAATCACTCTAGATCCCTTACAGATTTTCCATTTCCCATCACCAAAGGTGGTATTAAATCCATCGTCATCTAACTACCCTGTGCTAATAAAGCTCTTCTTGGGCTAAGGTACATGTCATATATGCTGAAGTGTGAAGACAGAACCATGCTGAAACTGTAGCTGTAGACTGCCAATACGTACAATGTCACATGCATAGTTATCCCCAAGATGGACAACACCATGTCGACCCCCTGTATAGACAGAGAACCACTCACAATAAGAGGTCACATGAAAGGAAGCACTTGAATCGAGAATCCAGGTATGCATGTCATCATCTCTATCAGCAAGTAAAGCATGTTCACCAAAGTGTGAAGAGACAAAGAGTACATCATTCCCACTATCACTGTCACGAGTAACTACATTCACCTCTTCAATTTCGACACTGCTCTTTTTAGGTTGACTCTCTTTCTTCTCTTCCTTGCTATCGTCTATCTTCTTGCCCTTTCCTTTCTCTTTCTTCCATTTGTAGCAATCACGTTTAAAGTAACCCTTCTTGCCACAATGATGGCATTCAACATCTTTGCCACGTGATTTACATCTCTTGCTATCAGATTTGCCTTTCTGCTGTGATATGCTCCTAGCATGCAAAGCACTAGAAGACTTACTGGATGCATTGTTCTGCCGATTCATTTCTTCCATGAGTAGAGCACTCTCTACATCAGCATACGAATAAATCGCATTAGAAGTGCTCATAGCAGTCCTGAATGTATCCCAACTCTCTAAAAGAGTGCAAAGCAAGAATGTAGCCTTAAATTCTTCATCAATCAAGAACTTCAAGGCAACCAGCTGGCTAAAAATGGAATTAAACTCACTCAAGTGAGTAGACATTGCCGTACCCTCTTTCATATGCAAATCGATAAGCTTTTTCAGCCAATACACTTTGCTTGTAGCACTCTTCTATGCATACAGTTCTTCCAATCCAGTCCAAATAGCATATGCAAAATCCCAACCTTCAATGTTAAACAGCAAGGCATCAAAAATCGATAGCTCGATGGTTGAGCCTGCAAGCTCATTTAACTTATCCCAATCGTCTTATTTCATGTCTGCAGGCTTTGCCCCTTTGGTCTTAATCGGCTTTGCATGCTTCTTTTGCAAGAGGATATTGTAGCACTGTTTTTGCCAGACTGCAAAGTTATGTGCTCCTTCAAGCTTCTTAATATGCATGAGATTACTGCTGTCACTGCTGCCAGCCATGATTTTCAGCCCAAATGTGACCAAAAATTTCAGCAAATGCAAGTCCAAACTAGCACACAAGTGACCAAGGTACAAATAAGTACCAACCAGCAATAAATGACCACATAGAAGAAGAAATTTCAGATCTGTAAGGAAATTCTCAAAAGCACCAAACCATGTGCTATAGCATTCCATAACTGATTACAGTTGTTCCAAGGGCAAATACATCACATTACATGAGAATTCCCAAATTTTAGCTGCAATTTCTATTGTACATGTATCCATGGGCATAAAATTTGACACGCACAGTCAAAAGGCCCAAAAAATTTTGTGCTCAAAGCATCAACCATACATTTGCATTGTCTCTAACATGCATAGAATAGGCCAATTTTTCCAAAATAAAGCAATTTCAGCAAAACCTTCAAATTTTTCCAAGTGTTAGGCGTCCAAATTGCATGGAATTAAACCCACATGTACATAAAATGACCAAATGGCGCACAAATTTTGCCCAAACAACAAAAGCCCCAAATTTTACGAGGTCCAATGTGCATCAATGTTGAGAAATTCGGTAAATTTCAGCCCAATTTTGCATGTCTTGTCTTGCATCACAATCCCCAAATCCGGGAAAAGCCCCAAATTTTCGGGCCAATATTGCACAAATTTCAGTGAAATTGACTCATCTAAGCAAAATTTTCACTTGCATTTGAGAATGCCCAAAAAAAATTTTGAGGCCTATGCATTTAATGTCTACAATTTATGGTCCACAATCATTGCAATATGGACCTCACAACATGCTCGCCTTTTGCAATCCGGCTCACTTCTGACGTCTCAAGAAGCGTGTACTCCTTGCCCGCTCTAATACCAATTTGTAGTGACGTGGAGCGTAAGGATCGAGACATAGGGACTGTTAGTACCAAAGAGAAACAAAGAGTGAGAGAGAGCAAAGTAGTGGAGAGAGTGAACACAATTTTTGGGTACAATGACAAGTGTACCACTTTAGGTTTTTAGATAGATATATATATATATATATATATGAAAGTACAAGTGCTACGGGTGTACCCGTGCACGTATAAAAGAGCACGATGGCCCTTTATTCCTAACAGAACTAAAGTCGAGAGGTTGCTCAACATAGATCTCCTCCTTCAACTCCCTGTTCAAGAAGGCAGACTTCACATCCTGCTGATAGACCGGTCATCTCCTATGGCTAGCCAAGGCAAGAACTACGCAAATAGTGGCCATCCAAGCTGTGGGGGCAAAAGTATCATGGAAATCAATGTCTAGGCGATGTGCAAAACCTTTAGCAACAAGACAGGCCTTGTGCTTGTTGTCCGATGTGCCATCATTGCGGTACTTGGTCTTGAAGACCCATTTGACTCCAATGATCTTCTGAGGAGGCTTTGACATGAGATACCAAGTGTCATTCCTCTCAATCGACTCTAGCTTTTGCTCTGTCGCTTTCCGCCAATGATCATGCTGTAAAACCTCCTTCACAGAAGTGGGCTCTCGATCCCACATGACACGAGTCATCAAATAGTAATTAGTGTAAACAAACTCGGTATGGGGTGCTTGGTTCCTTTGAGAACACTGCGGGTCATCCTATGGATGCCACTCCTCAAGGACTGCCTCAATCCCTGCATCACGAAGAGTATCATGAGCCCAACAAGGAGGCTGGATCTCGCCTCATCACTCTCCATTGTCTGAAGTTTCTCGAAGGTCCACTGACAGCGAGGGAGCAATCAATGATCCGTGGCTGAGAACTAAGCTTCTCATCTGAAAAAGAGTCCTCAAAAGGCACAAGCTCCAAAGAAACAATCGCTGGCGCCCAGCTATCACCGGGATCTCCAAGAACAAGGTGTTCCTCACCCCCCTCTGAGGCTGAAACTTCCACAAACCTAACATCACAGCTCGTATAGACATTCTGCTTAACAGGATCATATAATCAGTAGCCTTGAGACTGCGAGATATAGCCCACAAACACCTATCTTTTGGAAGCCGCTTCAAATTTGCCACACTGTGCCTTCGGAATGTGAACATAGGCATCACACCCAGAAACCCTAAAATAAAAACCATC
This sequence comes from Lygodium microphyllum, assembly GCF_053477565.2. Taxonomy (NCBI): domain Eukaryota; kingdom Viridiplantae; phylum Streptophyta; class Polypodiopsida; order Schizaeales; family Lygodiaceae; genus Lygodium; species Lygodium microphyllum. The sequence goes on from NC_141162.1 coordinate 15,825,527, forward strand.
TAGCTTAGACCCAAAGTACGCCTTATATGGAGTCATACCAACAACAGCAGAAGTGGGAGCACAATTAAGGATGTGAACTGCACTAGCCATAGCCTCAGCCCATAGACACTGAGGTGTCTAACGGTACAAGCCATCTCGATCACACTGTAATTCTTCCACTCCAAGATTTCATTCTCCTGAGGGGTGTTTGCATTTGCAAACTCCTGGTAAATACCACGATCTGCACAAAAAATGAGCAAGCTCATTAGAAACAAATTCTTCGCCCTTATCTGATCATAAGGCCTCCAGCTTCTAGTCCAGTTAGTTCTCCTCAAAGAGCAACCAATCCTTAAAGTTGGAGAAAGCTTCTAACTTTAGCTTCAAGAAATAAGCCCGTGTCATCCTATTGTAATCATTCACAATTAGCATGAAATACAAGCTCCCTCAAAGAGACTCCATCCTCATCGGTCCACAAATATCGGTAGAAACAAGCTCCAAGGGTGCTAAAGACTACCTCAATGCCTTGCTAGAAACAGCATCACGAGTTTGCTTCCCACGGATGCAAGATACATAAGGCTGCTGGCCCACCACAATATCCGGCAAACCTTGAACAAGCTATCCCTTGGACGCCCTACGAAGGTAATCATAATTGAGGTGGCCAAACCGAGCATACCAAAGCTCGGACTGAGTTTGTGAGGTAAGAAGAAGAGAAGTCAAGGCATAAGAGGACCACAACTTGTAGACTCCATTCTCCTCATAACTCGAAGAAAGAACCTGTCTTGATCCACGATCAAGAATCCGAAAAGAATCCATATCAAATTCAACCAAGAGACTAAGGACACAAATCTTGTGCACCGAAAGTAAATGGTATCCCAAGGCTGGCACATAAAGCACCTCAGATGTATAGGCACCACCTCGTCCATCTAGAATAAGATGCATGTCACCCCATCCCTGCATTGGAATAGATAAATTGTCACCGATGAGAATCTGGCCATGCGAAGGCCGCAAATGAGCAATACCTGCAAAGGAGTCATGTGCCGTGAGGCACCACTGTCAACAATCCACTCCCGAGTATATGGGGCCATCAACGCAGCATTAGAAGCCGTCAGGGTCGAATCCTCAACCACCTCCAAGTAGAGGAATGCAATTGATGAGAGAGTAGCCACCGATCCGGATCTCCCCTCCTTGTCGGGACGATCCTTCTTCTAGTGACCTATTTTGCCACAAATGTGACAAGTAGTCTCTTTTTCTTTGTCCTTGGATTTGTCCTCCTCCTTCTTTTGGTCCTTCCCCTTCTTCTAAGAGGACTGACCGACCAAGGCTTGTTAATATGCTCCTATATAAAAGATGACTTGTTGACACTCATGGTGCATATCTGCACTTTCAAAGAAACTCACTTCATGACGATCATCCGATTGTACATTTGATCAAGCTCCGACCATATCTACCGAGCCACCGTCAAATGCTCAATATGAGAGAGAACAACTATAGTACATGAGAGAAATAAAATGAGCGAATGCGAGCATTGAGTTTATTCCAATGTGCATGAGCCTTTGCCCAACTCCACCTTATCACTGAAGAGAGTCGAGACTCATCTCGCGAAGAAGGACAATGAATAGCCTTCGTAACAAGCTCTACCAAATCATAAGACTCCAAAATGGCAAGCATCATGACCTACCAGATGCGATAATTCTCACCATCAAACTTTTGATCTAATGAAAGAGCCGGTAAGACACACATCTTCTGGTCCATGATCACCTAAAACTCTCTCTCGACCTCGCAAGTCATCTTCACCTACAATGCCTGCACAAAACACAAAAAGCAACCCCCTCTGATTGTGAGAATACAGCCTACTAGGGCTCGTGTCTGCTCAACCTGCTCCTTCTTCACCCGCCGGAGGTAATAAAAAGGTAAAATCTACACTTGAAGGCCCAAAACGCAGACTTCTTCCTTTCTAACAACAAAAACCAATAGTAGCTTCAGCAAATCTTCTCCTTTCTCGCACACCCACACTCGTCTCAACCTTGTTCTGATGCGCAGCCCTCCTGTCGCCCTTGAACGCTAAAAACATAGTCTTGTGTTGCGTTGAAATCTCCTCTTCAAATAGGTCCACCCTAGGTCAGTCCTTGAATGCTTTGATACCATGTCAAAGTAAAGCAATGCGGAAGCGAATGACCAAGACAAAGAGTGAACAAAGAGAGAAGAGAGAGAAAGAGAGCGAAACGTAGAAAATCTGCAGTGTAGAATGTTGTATAAGGATGCAGAAATATACATGGGTGCAGAGAGAATGTTTGTGTATGTCTCCACCTCGAAGATCTTAGTCTACGTCAGCCCCGAGGGCAGTCTCCACGGTATGCAATCTAAAATCTGTGAAAACAATTGTGAAAGATTGCTGAAATCAGGGCCAATAAATAGGCCAGCAAGAAAACTCAAAAATAGCAGCTGCATTAAATGCAACCGATTGGTTAGCAAACTAGCCAACAAATTGTCCGACCTGCAAACTGTTGTTGCCTAACACGTGGCAGCTGCCATGTGGCACTCCTGCGCCAATCCCTGCCTGGAAAACCTGCTGTACGTGCTGCATGTCCAAGAAATGACCAGCTATCCAGCTCTAACAAAAGCTTCCAAGAGAACACTAGATGAGTAGACAATGTCATGAAGCTTGTCGCCAATAGCAGAAGCCAAAGGAACCATTGTGAGGTAGATGCAAAGAAGATAAAACAAGGCAAGGGATATAGGAGAGAGAAATGTCTACCAAGGCTTCATCACAAAACACAAGTTCAAGAGTTCAAGCATAGAAAGCACAAAGAGAAGGGGCCAAGAATAAACAATGTAGTGTGAAAACACAACCACCAATTACACGTGAACCCTCTCTAAAGCAAAAGTGGAAATCAAAGATTTATCCAGCCCAAAGAATACGAGCCAACAGCTGCAAAACTGCCAAAAAAGGTTAGACATTGCGCAAAAAGATTAGACAAGAGATAAAGCAAACCATGGTGCAAGTAACTCGCGAGAAAACCAGCAGTTGGAAGACTAGAAAGCAGTCATGCAGCCCAAAGGATGGTCACCCAGCCCTACAAGTGGTTAGAACCTGAAAATGCAGGGTGTCTGGTGCAAAACCAGCAGTCACCTACCAGTTTGGCTGTCGCCCACGCCAGTAGGAGGGGATAGGTTGAAAACACACGATGCTGCAGCCAAAACACGGACATATGAAGGCAGAGACAGGCAGTTTCTGCAGCAGGAAGGGTCACCCAGGCTGGAAAATCAGTCAAGCAATCGAGCAGATCAAATCAGCACCAAATCAAGCAAACACAGACCTGCACCAGCAGAAAACAGCACCACAACACCTAGCAAAGTGGGAGCAGCGATAGAAGCATAAGAAACTGTTGTAAGAAACTGCGCAAACACAAGAACAAAGAGAAACGCTACAAAGAACAAAAGGAGTCAAGAAGTGAATGATCGGGAAATGGGATCCATGCACCAAGGCACAAGATAGTACCAGCTCGAAACATGAGTCACTGGCAGTGGACACTAGCTACCTCTCTCCACCACAGAAGCAACTGAGTGAGATGTGATGATTGAAAGAGGAGGAAGCCTGCCTATAAATAGACAACAGAAATACCAAAGTGGGTGACCATTTTGGCACCCCAAAAACTACACACCCACAAAAACCAAGTTGGCCACTAATGCCAGCACCCAAAATCAAGGCGACCAGTCTACAAACTCTAGCAATAAAATACAATAACTGCCCTTTGTCATGCGCATGGTCACACAAGATGTCCAGTCTGCTAACAAAGGGGAACTAAAAAAAATTGCACACAAACAGCAAAACCAAACAGTGAAAGACAACAAAAAACACTACAGGTACTGTTTCTTTTACAATGAGCATGCCACAACCAAGAAGCTGATAGAGACAAAGGATCCTAAAGCTTTGACATCATGCCAACCATCAAAAAACTTGCACTCAAAAAGAAGTAGGACAAATGAAACGTGAGCAAATCCCAATGATCAACACAAAAGGGCATCAAGCGACCATGTAGAAGGACCCAAAAGAGAGAGTAGGCAGCGCAGCCAGCCAGCCAATTAGCCCAACAAGCTCAAACAACAAGCCCTAACCCATCGAAAGAGCACTGAAATCTTCTTTGCATTAAAAGCTTTTTGTTTAGTTAGATCCATTTTAATGGGTTGTTCAAAAAGCTTTCAGTACGATAAGACAACAACTACAAATCCGCCTTCAGCCAGCCATACAATATAACAACCAACCAACCATAGTACTCCAAAACAGCATTTTGGCAGCCCCGAAACGGAACAGCCATTTCGGACCAAAACAAGGACGGGGAAACATCATTTCGGCATCCGTTAGGTGCACGGGTAGAACAGTTATCCAAAGCAAAAACAAGTTGTCTTTTGCAATTTGCCTTGTCTTTTGCGTATTCGTCTCCTGCACTCCAGCTCTCTACCTCCTACAGCTCCAACCTCTCTCCTCCTCCTCATCTTTCCTTCTTCTTCTTCTTCCCTCCTAAGTTCTTCTCCTTACAAGTTCCCTCTTTCCTTATTCTTCTTCCATCCTTCTTCTTTATTCTTCTTCCAAGTTCCATCCTCCTCTTTCTTCAATCTTCTTCTAAGTTCTAATTACTTAACCTCCTTTCAAATTCCCATTGCCTAATCATAGCGTCGGATCCATTTTGGAGGCACGTCACTCCAATCAAGGGATATGAGGGCTCCAGTGGATTGAAAAAGTGGTGGTGCAAGTGTGCTAGCAGAAGTAACAGTAAGTCTCCATCTTTGGCACCAAGAGCATATGCGTATTGAGCTACAAGAGGATGAATCCTCTCATCCAACATCGCATGGGGCTAATGAAGCACAAGTGGAGCAAGGAGAGGCAAGTGGACCTAGTGGCGCTAGCCAAATTGGGGGTGAAAGTAGCCCATCAAAAGAAAGTGCATCCATATCCGTATCGGGTCCAAGTGCAAAAAGGACCCCATTGCCATCTTCTAATGGTGGTGGGCAAAGGGGCTCCTTGCATGGTGCAAGTGTCCATGTAAGATTTCAAAGGTAGGCAATTGTGAAGGCAACTAGAAAACCCACACGCTTATTTATTCGGTATGCTATCCCTTACAATGTGGCCACTACACATAAATGGAAAAAGACAATCATGGTAGTGAGCCACATAGGATATGAGAGGGAAGGTCCATCCGCGGATGCATTACGCATATGGGCGCTTCGAAAGAAAAAAGCATCCATAGAGACCTAATTGGAGCCCTTGAAGGAAACATGGGCAAAATATGGATGCACGATATTATACGATGGATGGTCAGATATGTGCTGAAGCAATGTATACCATGTTTTGGTCTCTTCATGCAAAGGCACCATGTTCATTTCGGTCATCGAAGCCTCTACCTCTGGTCTTACCATCACAAGAGCTTTCATTTGGAAGTACATGCAACAGGTCATCATGGACATAGGAGTCCAAATTGTGGAGCAAGTGGTGATAGATAATGGAAGCAACTGTGTATCTATGGGGCATATGCTTGAGGAGAAGTTTCCTAGCATAGCATGAACTCCATGTGCATCCCATTGCCTTGACTTGCTTATTGAAGATGCTTGGCAAATATCTTGGGTGGATGACATTTTCAAGATGGCAACAAGTATAGTAAGATTTGTAAAGAAAAGACTATCTGTCACAAGCATATATGAATAAAATCAATGAGGCCTTGCTTCGCAATAGCTTTTTGCTCCAAGACTTAAGTTATTGTTTAACTTTTACAGATGTAATTATTAAGTGTTAACGACTCATTGATGATTGTTCTAACTTCTAAGTTTCTAACTTATTTTATCTACAATCCATTACCCTTCACTCTCGAGGGTTAATGAGAATCGTACAATGTGGAATGCACGATGGGATTGATTCCATAAACCAATCCAAGCCGTCACACATATCTTGCATCCCCTTTGGCACAATGAGGACCAGTACACTAACGAGGAGTTGGAGGAGGGCTTCATAAAGTACATGAGGCATCTCACAAGGGATGACCTAGATATGATAAAAAGAGTAGAGGATGATTTGCTAACATTCCATAATCATTCTCTTCATTTTGACCGACCCCTAGCTAAGCTTCGAGAGACGCAGTTTCAACCTGTCCCTTGATGGGAGAAATACGGCAATTGTGATCCTACTTTGGTATGTGACTCATGACTTTTATGTTATGAATCTTGATAATCTAATGCATTATGCAACCTAGATAACATGTTCTATAATCTATTGCTTACTTAAATGTTGCTTTTGCGGCTTGCCTATTAACAATTACCTAACCTTAATCTCTTAAATTAAAATAGAAGCACGTTGCCATTTGTGTTCTCTAGCAAGATTGTAATTTGGGGCCTGTTAAGAGGAACTGGAGCACATGGGCTCTCTTCCACGCCAAAAAGAGGAACAAGCTCACAGCTACCCAATTGGAGCATTTGGTATTTTGCTATTGCAATCTCTAGCTTCTTGAGAGAACCGCTTTGTCCTCTCAACCTTCACACGTAAATTGATAATGAATAGTATTACCTATAATTAACTTTTTAACCTTAACATTTGTCACTCCTTGGAGGTTGGATTGTAAATTGTGATATCTATGAACATTGAACATGTTCAATCTTCTCTGATATCTTTGTCTCATTCACCTTTACAAGTGAATATCGACAAGATTAATATAAAGAAGATACATGACATCCCAAGAATACCACAAGAGATGCAAGATATCTACTCCATATTCTATGAGAAAATATCAACACCAATGCATAAGACTCGTGCAAAGAGAAGGGCTAAATCCACTAGAGCAAGGGCCACACATGGACAAGCAGAGTCCGCACTAGAGTTTGAGGCTAAAACTAAGGCAAGTTTATCATCTTCTCGATCAAGGTCCTCGAAGTTGGACGAGACGATGATACATGAATCCTTGGAGTCTAGATGAGTTGTAACTGATAATACTTGAGAGTCAATTTAGCATTCCATACTATAATTCCTAGTTGCTTATTTAATGTTGATACTTATTACTTAATAGTTATTTATACCTAGTGCTTAGTACTCACTGGATTTTAAAGTTTTGGACAGATTATTCACATGACATAGTTACATGTATCATTGTATCTTGATTTTACTTATTATGCATCTTGCTTCCTCTGTTCTTGATGTCAATCTTCAAATCATAGAGTTATCTTAAGTTTTAACCATTGAGTCTCGACTCTTCACTCGTGAGTCATGACATGTGTAATAAATCAAGATTTCAATCATATGATATAAAGACTCACAGTTTTGTATAAAATTTAGATACATGTTGTTATAGGCATTGACATATTGACATACCCATGTAACGCCGTTTTTATTTTAGTGTACTATCTTAAACGTCATTTTCTCCATTTCTAAAACTCCCCCATAATATGCAACCAACTCAACTGAAAAATCAAGCATCACAACTAATTCAAATAGGTTATATACAGCATAGGCTTTTTCTTAACTAACAAACCATAAAGGCGAAAATCAAAGTAGCAAAAAACAACTTTTGAAACTCAAATGTATCTGTAACTTTTTCACTTTTAGAATTTGCAAACTAAATTTCTTAAAATTAAAAATTAGAAAAGTTATTCCCTATCAAATAATATAATGCAGCGTGCTCATAACAAGACATGGTCACGATTACAATCAAATGAACCATCTCATATTCTCTTTTCAATTACGTAAAATTATTATAAATAAATTGCATCTCAAAAAAAATCTCTTATTATTAATATGTGACCGACTCAACCGGCACTTCACAATCCACCATGTAGATAACAACCTATTATAGCTTAGGGTTATACCCTCATACATAGAGAAAACGCAAAATCATAGTTCGCAAGAATTACTCAAGGCCATACATAGCCAATATATGAAGTGGTGAAGCAATCTCCACAAAACAATGAATACATCTTTTATAAACAAAAACAAAGTCCTAAGAAACTATAGACCTCATGAATACTCTTGAGATCAAGCTAGTTCCTTATTACTCTATTTTTGTTGGGTCTATCTTCACGTCATCCTTATACACAATGCGCCCCAAAAAATTAATCTCATCCAAACGAATTCACTCTTTTTGCAATTAATGAAAAATATTTTCTTAAAAACACATTATCCAAATGCCTCTCATGCTCCTCTTCCTACTTGATGCACAAAGTCCCCAGAAATACAAACAAGGCCATAATGTAATCAAACCATAAAGTGATGAAGCAAAATCTCCATAAGGTGGCAAATAAATCTCCTGTAATAGAAACAAAGTCATAAAAAACTACAAACTTTGTAAACACCCTTTGAGACCATGTCAATCCCTTATCGCTTCTACCTTTGCTAGATCATCTTCATGATCGCATCTAAACTACTTGAAATTAATAACCAACCTATTCTTGAAACAACTTATCCATATGTTCCTCTTCCAACTTCGAAAGCAAGAGCATATCATCAAAAGAATGTGCCCACAAAGACATGGTAAGGACAAAAAATCCTATCCATCGTCAAGTTAATGACCGTATAAAAGCTCATACCATTGATCCAATGCCTAATTGTTTGCCTTCAAATAAACATCTATATCATATGAGCGCAACTCCCAAGAAATCACGAGTCAATTGAATCAACTTTTACATAAAGTATTGATTCAGCTTTGTTCTTCTACAATGTTGTGCTAAGGAAGAATGGTTCTTGGTGTATGTGTATTGATTATATGGCCTTGCATGATGACCCTACAAGAATCAATTTTCTATTTCTCAATTTGATTGATTTCTTTGATAGGAAAAGTGGATTTTGTGAAACCCACAAGGAACTTGAATACGCACATAAAGATTGCCCTTCCAATAACCTTTGGACTTTAGCAGTTTGATAATTTCTCTCTCTCTTTCTCTCTCTCTCTCTCTCTCTCTCTCTCTCTCTCTCTCTCTCTCCAAAGGAGAACAGTTGCTCCAAGACATCGAGGCCCTTCACAAAGGCAGCTCACAGACTTCTTTGCAAAGGAGACTCAGAAAACTTCAATACAATTACAACCACAGTCCACACACAGACAAGGAGTACTGATTGGTCAAGCCATTCACCTTAGCCGATCCAAACGTCCTAGGCCTCGGCACAGATACCGACGACACCTCCATATGCAGATACAAGGGATTATTGCTCAAGCTATAGCTAGACTCTCCATACCCACATGAGATTGTATCATTTGGAGCTCATTGTTACTAGATAGAGCTCTATGTTTTACACATAGCCATAGTTAGTTTCCTTTCTTATGTTCCTTTGTGCTACATATTTTGCCCAGACAGTTGTACCATCATACACATGATTGTAACTCATGGTCTCATAGGTCATTTTGGCCTTTTGTAGACGTTAATATATCATTTCATTTCATTTCTCTCTCTCTCTCTCACTCTCTCCAAAACGTTTTTTCAACTTACATAGGTAAGATTTGCTAAGTGACAACCTTTCAAAACAATTTTCAAAATTATCTAACTTTATTAAATTAATTTTAAAATATTAATCCTCAAAATTAATTTAGTAATTATCTATGGCTCAAAAGTAATTTGACTAGCCAACAATGAACGAAGCCAATTTATCACCCAAGTGACCCTAAGCACTCATTAGGTTGAAACTAATATTAATTAGTTAATAAATGTCAATTCCCTAGTATCACCGCCGACACTAATGGCTATATTCTAGGCCAAGTTTTAACACCATGTATGGTGCTAGTGCCTATCAGGCATTGTTGGGATGTAAAGGTCCTTTATTCACCTCCGTGTATTTTACACGTGTATTGTTATGTTATACATGTGAATGCACCCTTACGGGCCCTAAGTATAAATACATTTTATTCTTTGTGTACCAACACATTGTTGGTACATCCAAATCTGTTCGTCACTCTTACTCTCACTCTCACTCACCTGTTCACTTCCTCTGCTGCAAATCTTCACGCTTCCGCTACCCGCGTGCTCCAACAACTGGTATCAGAGCCAAGGTTAAGGTGCTTGCACTCCTCGAAGTCCGTGTGAGACAAGACCAGCTCTTCGCTCGCGAAAAATCAGTAAGTCGTCACTCATACAAGTCAGGTCGTCACTGTTTCCAGGCACGTGTATGTGCTGGACAGTCAGGCGACAGTGTTGCAGATCACGTCTTGTGCAAGCGACAGCCTGATAGACAGGCAACAGGTCGTTTTTGACCTGGCAAGCAGGGACAAGTCGTTTTTTGATCAGGCGGCAGTCAAACAGGTCACGAGCAACCAGGACAAGTCGTTTTTTTATCAGGCGGCAATCGAACAGGTCACCAGTATCAGGCGCAGGCTGGACAGGTCACGAGCATCAGGCGCAGGCTGGACAGGTCACGCGATGCTGTTTTCGTCACGTTTTTTAGCAGGCGACAGCTCACGCAAGGCTGCCGCAGGCAGCGCAGGTCAATGGCTGCAGTTCGACACGTTTTTTCTTCCAGAAATTTTTAAAAATTTTTCTAAGGTTAACTGCAAGCAACCTCTTTGCCACTGACGGGAGTTTGCGCACGCAAGCACAGTTCTCAGATTTGGTCAAATTTGAACCTAGAAATTTGGGGCTTTTCCCAGATTTGATACTGTTTATGCTTGACAATGACATCTGTGTCAAAAATTGCAGACAGTGTGCGCATTGACCTCAATTAATTTGGGGATTTTTCAAAATTTGTTGGAATTTTGCTCATCCGAGTAAAATTTCTTGGCATTGGACCGAGGAAAATTGGGGCTTTTCATGTATTGATGCAATTTTGCTCAGCTGAGTCAGTTTGGGTGACATTTGCGCACATTTGGACCTGGAAATTTGGGATTTTGTGCAGAATTTGATAAATTTCTGCATTATTTGCTTATGCAGTGGCTGGTTTATGTCAAAACAGCAGAGGATTATTGCTGGTTATGCAAGAACAGCAGTGTATTTGCTGATTTAGCTTGTGCTCTTGCAGTTCAGTGCTTTTACACTTTTACTTGTGAAAAATGGCTGCAACTTCTTCCAGTTCTAACATTAAAAGTTTGATGGAAATCAAGCGATTTGGTGGTCAGGGCTTTGATCTTTGGAAATATCGTATGCAAGGCATACTGTTCTTAAAGGATTGTGAGGATGCTTTGCAAATGGATAAACCCGCACAAATGTCTGAGGCGGATTGGGCCAAAGTCAATAAAAGGGCTGTGGCTTATATAAAGATGGATGTCACTGATGACATTTTGACAGACATTAAGGGTTTAGACACTGGTCATACAATATGGGAGAAGTTGAAGACTACCTATGAGATCACCACACCTGTTAATCAGGTGCATTTAATGCGTAAGTTGGTGAATATGCGGCTGGATGAGTCCAAGCCTGCAGGTGAGCACTTGAGTGCATTTGCTGGCATTTTAAATCAGCTCAAGGATGCAAGTTTGGATTTTGATGATAAGTTGAGGGCGATCTTTTTGATCATGACATTGCCTGACTCTTGGGAGACTTTGGTTGTTTCTCTCAGCAATAACCCCAATCTCACATATGATGGTGTGAGGGGTTCCATCTTGAATGAAGAAATTAGACATAAGTCTAGTGGAGAAGGCAACAACTCAGCTTATAATGTTAGAGGCAAGGCTGAAAAGAAAAATGCAAATGCTGGACAGAGAAGCATGAGCAAGAGCAAAGGAAAAGAAAAGAGTGATGTTACATGCTATCAGTGTGATCAGAAGGGCCACAAGAAGCCTGATTGCAGGTATTACAAGAAGGAACAAGAGAGAGAAGAATACAGGAGACAAAAAGAAGAAAGAGGAAAAGACAGATGCATCTGAGGCAGGTAAAGGCAAGGAAAAGGCCAATGTGGCCTCTAGTGTTGTCATAGAGGAGCTCTCAGATGCAGAGGCTGATGTATTATGTGCAGTGGATTATGATGCCCTTGTATGTCACATGCAGGATATGCAAATCACCAAGGCTGATGTGGTTGATGCATTTTTGTCAGTTGATGATGGTGTCACTCAGACTTGGATTGTAGACTCTGGTGCCTCTTTCCATGTGACTCCATGCTTGGAGTGTTTTGCTACTTTTGATGCAGGCTATTATGGCAAGGTTTACCTTGGTAATAATCATGCTTGCAGCATTGATGGGATTGGCACCATACACTTGTCTTTGGATAATGGGCAAGAACTTGTGTTGAAAGATGTCAGATATGTGCCTGGTATCAAGTTACTATCTGTTGGACAGCTTGACTTGCATGGTTACACCACACTGTTTGGTGGTGGTTTATGGAAATTAAAAAGGGGTTCCATGCTGATTGCTAAAGGAACCAAGAAGGGCACTTTGTATTGTCTGCACTGTAAAGCTTTGAATGGCAAGTTTCTTGCAGTTGCTGAAATTGGCTGTCATTTGGAGTTATGGCATAAGAGATTAGGCCATATGAGCCAGAAAGGTCTTGATGTTCTTACCTCTTTGAAGAGGGTTGATGGAAAAGGCTCTAAACTTGATTTTTGTAATGACTGTCAGTTTGGAAAGCAAATGAAAAATTCCTTTTACTCTGGTGTCTCCCGTAAGTCAAATGTATTGAACTTGGTGCATTCTGATGTATGTAGCATGCCTTTGAAATCGTTGGGTGGTGCTGCATACTTTGCCTCTTTTATTGATGATTATTCCAGGAAGATTTGGGTTTATTTGTTGAAAAAGAAAAATGAAGTGTTTGCTGTTTTTAAAACATTTCATGCATTCATGACCACACAGACAGGTAGAAAGTTGAAATGCTTGAGAACTCATAATAGGGGTGAGTTCACGTCTAATGAATTTAAGTCCTTTTGTGACTTGCATGGGATCAAGAGGGAGCTTACAACCCCTTACAGCCCTTCTTCAAATGGTGTGGCTAAAAGATACAATAGGACTCTATGTGAGAGAGTGCGGTGCATGTTGTCCACTGCTAATCTCCCTCGTGAATTTTGGGAAGAGGCACTTAAAACCGCAATTCACATTTGCAACCGCTCTCCAAACAGGTCCCTAAATAATGGCATTCCTGAGGAGGTTTGGTCTGGCAAACCGGCCTCATATGACCATTTACGAATATTTGGCTGTGATGCTTTTGTGCATGTTAGAAATGAGCTGAGGAATAAACTTGACCCGAAATCCACCAAAGGCATTTTCATGGGCTATGGTGATGAGGGTGAATTTGGCTATAGAGTGTGGCTACCTCAGTCCAAGAAAATTGTTCGCAGCCGTAATGTTGTGTTTAATGAGGCAAAGTTGCTGAAAGGCACTTTAGCCTCTGATGAAGACGTGAAAAAGGTCAAATTTCAGAATTTGCAGCCACCTATTACTTCAAATGATGAGCCTAATGGTGCTGTACCACAGGCTGAAACTGATGATCAGCCGGTTATCTTTGAGCCAGATGATGATGGACAGCAAATAGAAGCACAAGGAGGCTATGGACAGCAAGATAGACTTGCTGATTATGAAAATGCAGGTGCTGGAAATGAAAATGAAGGTGCTGTACAGCATGAACAGCATGCTGAAAATGGCTTACAGCAGCCAATAAATGCTGAAAATAACATGCCTCCAAATATAGATCCGATTCCTGAGAATGTAGATCATTGGGTACGCAGGTCTACATGCCCAAGAAGGCAGCCACATAGGTATGACCCCTCTTTGCATTATGTGATGCTTACTGATGAGGGTGAGCCTCTGACATATAAAGAGACTAAGTCATGCAAATTCAGCAATAAGTGGGAGCTAGCTATGCAGGAAGAGATTAAATCTCTGTATGCCAATGATACTTGGGATCTTGTGTTGTTGCCCAAAGGAAGAAAGCCTCTTCCAAACAAATGGGTTTACAAAATAAAGACAGTTGATGGGAAACCCAAGTACAAGGCAAGATTGGTTGCCAAAGGTTATGCACAGAAGGAAGGGATTGACTTCTAGGAGGTCTTCTCACTTATTGTGAAGATGACCACACTACGTGTGCTTTTTGCTCTCACTGCTGTATTGGATTTAGAGCTGTACCAAATGGATGTGAAAATAGCTTTTCCGCATGGTGACATTGATGAGGAGATCTACATGAAACAACCCGAGGGTTTTGTAGTTCCTGGAAAAGAGCAGTTGGTGTGTAAACTAAAACGCAGCTTATATGGGCTAAAACAAGCACCACGGCAGTGGTACAAAAAGTTTGACACTTTTATGCTCACATGGGTTTACACGCAACCATGTAGATCATTGTTTGTATATAAAAAAGGATACAAATGGCAGCCCTATCATACTTGTTTTGTATGTGGATGATATGTTGTTAGCTAGGAAGAGAAAGACTAGCTTGGATGCTCTCAAAGATCAGCTGAAATCAGCTTTTTCCATGAAAGATTTGGGGAATGCATAGCATATATTGGGCATGAGGATTCGTAGGGATAGAACGCAGAAATTGTTGTTCTTATCTCAAGAAAAGTACATTGAAAAGGTACTGGACAGATTTAGCATGGCTCAAGCTAAGTCTCTCGGAGTACCCTTACCTCCATACCTTAAGCTTAGTAAAGCCAACAGCCCAAAAGATGACATGGAAGCCAATGCTATGAAGGGAGTCCCTTATGCATCAGCTTGTGGCTCTCTTATGTATGCTATGGTGGCTACTCGTCCAGACATTGCTCATGCAGTGGGAGTTGTTAGCAGGTTTATGTCAAATCCTGGCAAACCACATTGGGAGGCTGTCAAGAGTATTCTTAGATACCTCAAGGGTACACAAAGAAAGTGTATTTGCTATGGGCAGGGTGCACTTAATTTGCAGGATTATTGTGATGCAGACATGGCAGGTGACTTAGACACTCGCAAGTCCACTAGCCGGTATGTCTTTACAGTTGCTGGAGGGGCCGTCTCTTGGTGCTCCACGTTGCAGAACATTGTCGCACTGAGTACTATTGAAGCTGAATACATATTAGCTACTGAAGCTTCTAAGGAAGCTATATGGTTGAACAGACTCGTAGAGAATCTCGGCATGTCTGTGAGTACTCCAATGTTGGGATGTGATAGCCAGTGTGCTGTGTATCTAGCTAAAAATGCCATGTATCATTCACGCACAAAGCATATTGATGTGCGATATCACTTTATCAGACAAATTCTGGAGGATGGTCTAATCACATTGACCAAGATCAAAACACAGGACAACCCTGCAGATGTTCTCACTAAAAGTCTAGGCAAGGCTCAGCATGAGCATTGCATACGACTAGTGGGAGTTGGTTAAAGGTTCACTCCGGACCTTTAAGTGGGAGGTTGTTGGGATGTTAAAGGTTCACCCGCTCATCAATCACAAGGGTTACTAAGATCTCATTGTTACTTAACTAACTTGCCTTTCACATCTATACATCACATGTACACAACTTAATAAATGCCAAAGCTAAGCATTAAAAATAGACGTCCTAACGACATACCTTCCCCTTGAAATCCTTGCAATCGTCCTCAAGTGCATAGTCAAGTAACAAAAGTGAACTAATATTAAATTAGAAAAAGCATAGGTATCATAGTCAAAGAACATCGACTACTGCTGTTCTAGCAAAGCACTAATCACAACAAGCATAAAATTCACATAAATTGAAATAATATAAATTTACAACTCAATCTTGGACATTGAACAGCTTATTGGCCCCAAAATCGATGCCCATTTTACTAATTCTTTAACTTGTATTATTAAAGGTTAAAGTACATTGAGATTCAGCTTTATCTCCTTCAATCTTCTATACATCTTGTTGCTCAAACAACAAGCCTTCAAACCAATTTGCCTCTTGGTTTGCTTGGGGATTGGCTTTCAATTAGCTCCTTGGATGACAAATTCTATCCCAAACTTGATGTTAGCTGGCTGGCCTCTTGAAATTCTCTAAAATCCCCATATTTCATCTATTGAATTATACTAGGCCTTAAATTCTTGGCACTCTTCCCAATGTGGCTAGTAAACCCTAATTTCTGCTGCAAATTAGGATTTATAGTAAAGACGTTCAAAATCTCAACCTCCAATGGCTAATTTTGCTAGAAATTGTTGAGGATGGATGAGAATAGGCTAAAGGATGAAACAAACTACCAAACCAAGGCAAAATCTACAAAGACAATGTTTCTATTTATACAAAGATAAATTTCAAGTTGAATAAGCATGAAGCTTAATCACACTACGATCCTCCTCCTTGGTGATCCCCAATTGTTTGACTTGGGACAAGGGCCATTTAAACATGGGTATCCAACCTAGGGATGCACCCAATAAGACTCCATGATGAACCTAAGCTTTTGACTACTAAGACATTACGTTTGAGATTGTGACCAATTTATTAACTTCAAAATTCTTGAGAAATGATTGATTCAATAGGATAAGATCCCATTTTGAATGGAACTAGCCATAACAATATAAAAATTCAAATTGGAAGCAGAAAACCACACCCCACACATGTCAATACAGCAATTTGCCTTAATGAACTTAGACTACTCGTCAAATCAAACAATTATCACTATGCATAGGACATTGGTTTTGCCACTTAACACCTCCTTTAGCAAGCTAACCCTCACATCTAATTTAGTGAAATCCTCACTTGGCATGTGCTACAACTGCTTGCACATGTATCATCTTGATCTGCAGCTCACAACATTCACATATAAAGACCAGCCTACCAAGTTTGGTGGAAGCACCACATGAATGAGATAATCCTAGCAGGCATGATTTGCAAAGGAGCTGCTTACAGCAACCAGCTTGGTTTTGCAACATTATTCATGCTCCACAAGCCAAGGCAGTTGATAGATTCATCAAGCCAAAAGCCATTCAAGCAATAGATTGTGAGACTTATACTCACTTTCTCAGGATTGTTTTTTACAAGGGCTGATCCAACCGCTCCACCCAAAGATCTTCCAAACACAACCAGCTTTGCAGAGTCAATATCTGTCCTTTGCAACAGATGGTCCAATGCAGCCTGATAAGCAAAAGCATCAAGCATACAATTGTCAAAAAACAGCTGATCAGGCCATTAAGATGCCTATTAAGACTTTCAATGTCTAGCAGCCATATTCACCTGAGCATCCCTGATCAAACCATGTTGAGACGGCAACCCATCACTAGCACCATAACTACACAAGACCAAATGATAGACAAATATACAGAACCCGGAATCAAATGATTGTACTCACAGAAAAAATTAATTGAAAAACAACTTGTCTAACATGGCATACCCTCTGTAAGAAAGCATGAAAACATTACACCTCAAGCGCCGCATCATTATGTCGATAAATTCAAGCCTATGAGCAATATCTTTAATTATGATGAAGGTGACATTGTAGTTTCTTGAGCATCAAGTCATAATCTCCAAGCTGTTAACAAGCTTTTCTTAATAGGAAAGGATACTGCCTGCATTCTCTTGAAAAAATAGGATTGTGGGACCTGCACAGAATAAATCCGAAACAAAACATCAATATGGCGATGGAAGCAATGAATGCCACTTTTTGCAGTTCTCTTCCCAAACTGTAGCAATTTCAGCAATTTGACCAGCCCCTGGTAGAGTCAGAGTGAGAAGAAACTGGCCAATACCCGAAATAAGTAGTAAAATATTCCCATTGACTGGAAACCTTCATGACAGCATAGTAAAAGTTCAAAGGCTTACATATACAACTAGGTCAAACAAACAGTTCTATCCACATAAAAGATGTGCACCTCTGCACTCGGGGTAAAGCTTAATAAACCAGCTGTGCAGACGAACACCATCGGAGGCAGTGAGCCACACGTCTTCATATTTGAGCCGCAGGCGTGCGGGAGTGATGGGATAGCTCCTAGTCAGGCCAGGAACGACGGGGACATACACGAGCTTCTCTTGAAACGTGACGAGCAGCACTAAGCAAGTGCAGGCAAGCCCCCCGATTCCGTATAAGAGGCCATTCCAGAAACTGACCATGCTTGCCTGCCTAGTATGGGGGGGAAATCTGGAGTGGTTCTTCCCTGCTGCTTCACCCTAGTTCTTCATGCTGTGCAGGTAGATCACTGCTGAGTGCAGAAGAACCTGGTAGCAATGGATGTTCCCAACTCTGATCGAGATGACCGGCCACTGCTCGTCGACACTGCGCGCGTCCGGAGAAAAGAATGGATGAATTACTGTGAGGCCGCAGTGTTCTGTGTTTTGAATGTAGAGTCACATGTGGTAAATATGAGAAGGGGCAGATTCTTTAAAAGATTGTCAATGTGAAGACAGATCATAAGCTTTATAGAGATCAAGGTTCATAGTTACAAACGTTTAGAGTTTTGAAGGGAGGGAGAATCCAATGAAGTAGAAGATCAAGCTTTATTGAGATCAAGGTTCATAGTTACAAACGTTTAGAGTTTTGAAGGGAGGGAGTATCCAATGAAGTAGAAGATTCGACCCTTGTTAAGTAGGTGGGTAGAAAAACGACCCTTCTTACAGAACAATTAATACATTGCTCAAGGACTATTTTGTTAGCATTGCCCTTTAAGGCATAGGCTTATACAAAGGTGCAGTGATAAGGTTGTGCGTGTCCCAAAAAAAATACTCACTATTACTTCAACTAGTGTTTCGTACATGCACTTCGAATGCTAGGCGGCTTCAAGTCACGACAACTTCGCTCAACAATCCATTTCTCATCTTTCTCTCTCCTCTTTTCCCTCTCTCTCTCTCTCTCTCTCTCTCTCTCTCTCTCTGTGCCTTCTATTTTAGTTTGTTTTTTCTCCTCTCTTGGTTCTCTCTTTCTCTTTCTCTATCTCTTTTTTTCTCTCCCCACTTTTCTTCTATCTCTTTCTCTCTCCCCCCTCTCCCCTCTTTTTTCCTTCTCTCTCCCTCTCCTCTTTTTTCCTTTTTTCTTCTTCTTCTTCTTTCTCTTCATTCTCTTTTTAAATTTTATATTTCCTCTCTCTATTATTTTCTCTCTCTCTCTCTCTCTCTCTCTCTCTCTGTGCCTTCTATTTTAGTTTGTTTTTTCTCCTCTCTTGGTTCTCTCTTTCTCTTTCTCTATCTCTTTTTTTCTCTCCCCACTTTTCTTCTATCTCTTTCTCTCTCCCCCCTCTCCCCTCTTTTTTCCTTCTCTCTCCCTCTCCTCTTTTTTCCTTTTTTCTTCTTCTTCTTCTTTCTCTTCATTCTCTTTTTAAATTTTATATTTCCTCTCTCTATTATTTTCTCTCTCTCTCTCTCTCTCTCTCTCTCTCTCTCTCTCTCTCTCTCTCTCTATGTTTGTATTCTCTCTCTTCTTCTTTTTCTCTCTCTCACTTTTCCTTCTCTCCTCTATTTTTTATTCTCTTTCTCTTTTTAAATTTTATCTTTCCTCTCTCTATAATTCTCTCTCCATGTTCCCTCTCTCTCTCTCTCTCTCTCTCTCTCTCTCTCTCTCTCTCTCTCTCCTTACTTTTCTTTTATCTTTCCTCTCCCTGTAATTCTCTCTTTGTACTCAAATTCTCTCTCTTTTTCTTGTTCTTCTTTTCTCTCACTCTCTTCTTTTCTCCTCTTTCCACTTTTCTTCTCTATCTCTCTCCCTCCTTCTTCTACCCCCTCTCTCCTCTCTTTTTCTTTTTTGTTCTCTCTCTCTTAAATTTTATATTCTCTCTCTCTCTCTCTCTCTCTCTCTCTCTCAAAGTGTGTGAAAAACCATGTCCAAAAAACTTCAAATTTTAAGAAAAAACTTTTAAAAATGTTTAATTAAAAGGAGAGTTTCAATCAAAAAGTTTAATTTGAGAGAGAGAGAGAGAGAGAGAGAGAGAACCTAGGCCCTACAAATGTGAGAGAGAGAGAGAGAGAGAGAGAGAGAGAGGGGAAGGGGAAGAATTTAATTAAAAAGAGGAGAGGGAAGAGAAAGGGAGAGATTACACATGAGAGAGAGGGGAGGGGGTTTTAATTTAAAAAAGGGAGGAGAGAGAGATAGAGAGAGAGAGAGAGAGAGAGAGAGAGAGAGCCTAGGCCTTACAATAAGAGAGGGGGGAGGGGGAAGAAAAAAGGAGAGATTACACTTGAGAGAGAGGGAAGGGGAGGGGGTTTCAATTTTAGAAATGGAGGTTTGGAAAAAGGGGTAGGTTTTTGGGAAGTTCTCTAGAGGTTCGAGGCTTCCCGAACCTACAAGCAAAATAATATAGTAGTAAGATTAAGTGGTCCACTTAACCTTGAAATGTGTGGATATCTTGCTTTTCCATAAAGAAGAGTTTGGCTTCTAAAATTCAAGAAAAAGGATTCTCTCTCTCTCTCTCTCTCTCTCTCTCTCTCTCTCTCTCTCTCTCTCTCTCTCTCTCTGTGCACATATTTTGAGTGATCTCCGATTCAAATGTTGCATATTGTTTCCAATCAAAATCAAGTGTACATAAATGCTTGAATTGTACCAAGGCTTCGGTAAGAGCTATTTGAGATAGGGGCACTTGTAAAACAAATTTCTATTAGGTAAGAAACCAAGTAAAAAGAACAATGTGGCAAGAGATGAATGGCTACAAAAGCTTCCTTATCGATTGCTTGACTAAAGATGGTAATATCGTCCATGTGGCATAAAGCGGGGAGAGAGAGAGAGGGGGGTGGAGGAGAGAACTTTGAGAGAGAAAGATGAAGAGAACCCTTAAGAGAGAAGGAGAGCTTAGAGAGAGGGGGGCAAGGGGCCATATCCTTACATTTAAATACCAAAGAGTGGGAAATTTTTGAGATAGGAGGTTCACTAGAAGGTAACAAGCTTGGGAGAAAGATGGAGGTTTGGAAGTTACCTTAGTCACAATTAAAATAATAATATAGTATAGACGACATTCTTCAAATTTTCTAAAGTGATTTATTAAAAAAAGTGCTTTACTACCATCAATCACCTTTAACATAGTTTGCAAAAGTTATCTACCTCCTACGGTATATTAATCACATATACTATATTCCTAGCCCACGATGTCAACATGCTAAGAACATAAAACCTTGGTGATGCCCTTAATACAGTTGTTAATATGTACTAGCTAGCATAGCCTATGTTGTTGGCAAGCATAGTTTTTAAAATTGCTATCAAGGGGGATTAAGTGAAAGGCCCCAATCACAAGGACTCGATAAGAAGAGTCACATAGAAGAGAGATAAGAAATCATTGAAAGAATGAATGTATTCTGCAATACACGAAATATCGAAAACCCAACTCTAGGAGAGTCTTTGATTTGGATCTTATACATCACACATGAATCCAATTCAAACAAGTTTAAGATGAAAGCTCAAGATAATTTCACTAAGATGATAGATTAGCCTAAGATAATAGCTCAAAAATACTCTATATGCATCAATCCAATTATTGTACACTTTATCCCCAAAATCAAGACATAGGCCCCTTTACCAAGAACAAAACCCGTATATGCATAGATTTCATTCAAGGGAAAGTAGCACACATAAATCCAAAAGCTATGTGTTAGAGCTTTCAGAAGACACTTATTTCAACCCAAAATAAACTATTGCATCAAGACCTTCGATAGTAAATCAAAAAATACTCAAATCTATCCATACTATATTTCTTGGTTAGCTATAGATAAGAGAAGGCACTCAGATCAAGAAAACTGTGGCTGTTAGGTATTCATCCCATATAGCACGAATTATAGTAGTGATCTATTGTAAATCAGTCCATAAAATACTTCCAAGAACTCTCTCTCTCTTCAAGCTTTGCTCTTTCTTGGTGTTACCCTGTTACGAGCTACTTCTCTTCACAAACAAAAAACACGAGATATCTGCCTTTTTCTTCGCGTTTTTTATTAGTATATTCCCTACAGATGGTACCCCTATTCTCCTCGAAGTTGCATTCCATTCCCTGTCCTTGTTAACAACCAATTTTAGCACAAAAATCCATTTCCTAAAGTTCTGAAAAGCATACATTAATAGATAAAACTCTTCATATGTAAAGCATCATATAAATATCTAAACTCAAGCATGAACCACATGAACTTGTCGAGTAACATAAAGAAGACTAAAGTTCCACTAAGCATGTAAGCCACTTGTTAAATCTCCATATCCAATCACTAAATTGACCTTCCAAAACATGTACCTTCCGCATACTTACTTAATTGGCTACCAAACTTGGTAGGGATATTCCTTAGGTGTAAACACGCACCTTGGATTTGTTGTGTATCATCGAAGGCTTCCCAATCAATAACGGATTTCAAAACATTAAAGCTATCCAAAACTACAAACTACAATAGCCTACATTGCAACATGTATGTATCGTACTTATAATGCTCTTACCATAGCCACTCTAAACTTGCTCCTCCTTCAGCATGTGATCAACTTCTTATCCTTCAATACGTTAAGAGCCTTCATCTTCATCGTCTTCCTTATTTTCCTCTTGATCATTTTATATACTGTCATTAGTAAGCTCAATATCCTCTTAATCCTCTTCATATGTGCTTGAACCTCTTCTCTTAAATAGTTTGATCCTCTTTCCTGCAAATTGGAATCTCCACATCTGTTGCATCCAACTCGTAATAAAGAGCATAGGAATAATTGTCATACACATGCTTAACAATGTAAGGACCAAACCAACTCTTAGAAACCTTCTCGATGGTACTAGATTGATTGTCCAGACTACTATCATACATGAGTACCCAGTCTCCGTCCTCTATAGCTCTTGGTCTAAGTTTGTGCTTTTGTCAAACCTCTATTTGTTTCAAAGCCTAGCTACCTTCAATATTTTTATTGTGAAATTTATGGCTTCTAGCCTTCTTTCCAACTAATGGATCCTTAGAGCTAGTAGCTCTTCTTTAGTCATGCCATCCTCCCATGGCAAGACACTCCACATAGTAGCCACTTCTTTTATTGGCATAATCATACATCAATTTAGCAGGCATATATATTGTCATGACATTATATATGGTATGATCAACCCATAATGCACATGGAAGCAATCGTGGCCACTCTCTAACTCTACCTCTTCATGCCTTTTCTAATGCCTTGACAATTGGAGGATGCCTTCTCTCACTTTTCCATTGCATTGTAGATTATTAGTTGATGCTAGTGCATATTTGATCCCTGGTATAGAGAAGAATTCCCTAGCCTCATTAGCATTAACTTCTCCTCTATTTGTAGTAATCTTGCCCACACATCCATAGCGATTAAACACTACATCTAGTAGAAACATGTATATAGGATTTGTAGCTTTAGTCCTTAAGGCTCTTCCTTCAACCTAATTAGTAAGGTCCTCATAAGAAAGCACAATATACCTCATTTTCCACATTCCTATAGGTATGGTCACAAGATCAACAACCCATTTGCAATGGGTTGATAAAGGATAGGTAGGTTGTAAATCATATTTATTTCTCATTGATGAATACATTTGGCAAGCGCCACAAGATTCAACAAACTGTGGAACATCCTTTACATAGCTTTTTGCCAATACCTCTCTTTAAACTTCTCAAAAGTAACATATATAGCTTTAGGACCAACCTAAAGACTCTCATGGAATTCTTGCATAATCATCAACTAAGTTGGCCAGCAGTCACAGTCCAGTCACAATGGAGAGCCTTTCTTCCTTTTTGACTATTTCCAAAGAAAGCCATCCTTTAGAAAATATCCATATGCTTTTCTCCTAATTCTCTTGAACTCTTCACCTAATCATCCATCTTTCCTTGTTAATGTACTCAAGTACTGTCCAATATAATAGCCATTCTCCCTTATATAAATTTTCTAGAAACATTTTCAATGCTAAAACATAACATTTGTATTGTCTTTCCTCTACTATACATGTTCTATTGTTGTACACACTTTTCTTGCTACTATACTCACAATTATAGTTGTTGTAATTATTAGCCCTTTTGTTGTACCTATTGTATTAATTGCCAATCATGCATTTGTGAGTGCTATATTTGCATTTATAGTAGCTCTCAATTCATTTTTAGCAGTTGTACATGTACTTTCAACTGTGATTTCACCTCATCATCGTGATTCATCATCTCATCCTCATCTTCAAACTGTGCCATGGATAACATATGTGGGAGCTTTCGCTCAACCGCCAAGACCCACAGACCGCTTATTGTTTCAAGCGTTCCAAGAGAGCTCTAATGGCTATCTCTCACCTAGTCGACGCGTCGTCGATCCTACGAGTGCAGTGAGCTTACCTTAGTGCCGATATGAGTTACCTCCTCTCTCACACACGCCGGTAGCTCCACGATCCTAGATGCTAGCTTAAGCATCCTCAAGCCTCCTCCACCTCCAAGCTCCATCCTCCATAGCCGTGCGCGCAAGAAGAGAGAAGAGAAGAGAAGAAAAGAAGAGGAGATGGTGAAGAGCTTCGCCCTCTTGATCCCTCACTCTCACACACTCACTCCCTCACACTCTCACACTCCCTCTCTCAAGAGTACACACAAGCAAGAAGATGAGAAGGAGAGAAGAAGAAGAAGGAGACTCTTGTTGCCACACACCAAAGAATGATCTCTTATTCACTTTTTGAACTTTATATATACAAACCCTAAAATCTCATGGGCACCCATCCCTTTTTTACATGACTGGCCATTGTGGCAAGGTCCTTTTTCCATTTTCCTCTTCTAGCCTTGTGCCTCTAGCCTACACCCATCTAATATTTTACAATTGGCACAGGAGGGAGCCTGCCGCTCTTTTACAAGAGTTTTCCGAGTTTTTTGAAGCGCCTTTTTATTTACAGTTGTGTTTTTTGCCCCGGTTCATCTGTAGAGGCCGCCTGCGTGTCTTGTTTCTTTAGAGGCCGCCTGTGTGTCTTCGTTCTTTTTCCATCTTCCTTTTTCTTTTTCCTTCATTTTTTCACCGTCTCGACTTGGGGTTAACATTACCCTCCTCCTATACGGGTGCCAGTCCCATGGCACTTCGGCGTTGGTGTAAGGGTGAGGGCCACATGTAAACTCAGGTGCTTGTGGAAGCTCAAGAATGATGTTCATCGGAGTAGCTCACTGAATGCCATGGGTGGGCGAGGGCCTCCGAAGTTGGTGGTTTGGCGCTTTTGGGGTGCTTGAAGAAGAAGGCGCGGTGATCTACCTAAGGGGAGTGCGTTCCTCAGCGTGTTGGTGCATTGTGCTCGTGCTAGTGGAATGGGGAGGTGGGTTTAACCGCAAGCGAGCCCGGGTGATGTTCCACACTTGAGGATCCCATTTGTGCCAAGGGGGTGCGGTACCAGTGGGGCTTAGGGTGACAGGTCTAACCATAGGTGAGTGTTACCTCCCTAGGTGTATCCTGCCCTTGATGTGCCCTAAGTGTGAAGTGGGGGAGCAAAAAGGCTAGGGGGTTAGGAGCGGAGCCAGCCGACCGAAGCCACCGGAGATGCCTAAAGGACCCCTAGGTGCAGTGATCGTGCATTTGTGGTGCTAAGTGGTTCTGCAAGTGAGTTTTTTTGTCCATTCAATGTGGAATGGCGTTCGTGCTTTTCTTTTCTTCTTCTTCTTCTTCTCTTTTTTTTGGTTTTTTTTAAAATACATTTAGGGATAGTATTACATTAGGAGTATGACAGCCAAGTCTAATTTTCATCATCGGAATGGGGGGGGAAGGAGGGTGGATGTATTTGCATAAAAATTGGTGGCTCTGCATGTACCCTTTCAGGTTTATGCGGATGTGGAGAGAGGTGGTGGATAGGAAGGGGTGATTACACATAGTGAATTGGCTCTGTCACTCATATCCTCTAGGAGAGCTAGGCAAAAGGAAGGTAGTATGCTAGCTCTCATCATTAAGCGGGCTATAGCACAACTATCAATAGCATTGGGATCAAAAAAGAGGGGAGGCAAGCCGTTTTCTTGCGGTTCCGGATCTTGCTTGAGTAGGAGGAGCCTAAGGTAATTACATCTAGTTATGAAAGTGGGATCGGGACAGGAGGAGAATTCCGCGAGGAAGCATGTCATGAAGTCGGTTAGGCTTCCTAAATCAAAAAGTAGAGCATCCTCGAAGGAGGTGGCATTGGATTTATAGATGATGGGGAAGTTATGCCTCCCATGGGGTGGCGACAAAATCCACACCTACCCTATGAGGATACGCCATGAATGTGGGGTCGTTCCTCTCGTAGGGTAGGGTATTGCAAAATGCCATCCAGGCGAGCATGTTAGTATTGCATATTTTCCTTCTCCAGAGGGTTGGCAGTCGTAGCCCCTTACGGTGTGTGGCACTTCGTACACTTTGTCTTGCCAAAATTCAGCTTCCTCCATGTCCCATAGAGTGGGGGTTCTTGCCCTGTCATCCAGCCATTTTTGGCCTAGTCGGCTGCCAGCCGCGATCACCTCCTCCATTACTTTGATCAGCAGGACCCTTCTCAGGCTGTTAGACATAAGGAAGCTGAAAGAGAAGGGGTCCTTTTCGATTTCCTGCCGTTCCCAGACCACCAGCTCCACATGGAATTGCGTCGGGAGGTCATCGAAGCATGGTGGGAGGGATGCGGATGGCCGCACGACTGGCTTGGCCTGCAGCTTTTTCCTGGCTTCTTCTACCAATCTTTTCTGTCGCTCCTTGAGCGTGGCTTGTCTGTCTAAGGGCAGGTCAAGTGGTTGTTGTTCTTGATTGTGCGGCGAGGGGGGTTGTGGGATGACATCTTCCACGAATCTATTCACGTCGACTTCGAATTCGGCTTCCTCCCCCTGCCGGTTTCCCTGTGGTGCTCTCTCTTCAAATCCTAGGGCATCCGCTTCCTGGGGGGCTAGGCTGGCCAGTAGTAGGTACTTCCGTTGCTCGTCCAGGCTCAGCCTAACCTCTGCAGGTTGGGGTGGCAATTGTAGTCTTGCATGTAGGGCTCTTCATGCAATGTTGAGCTTTCTTTGTGCCACCTCCAACAGCCCTCCCTCCTCTCATCAGCCTTCCTTCGCCTTTCCTCTTCTACTTTTCTCTGCTCTTCCTTCTTCTTCTCTTTTTCTTCATTTTCCTTTCTTTTTCTCTCCTCTGCCTCCTGCTTTGATGCCTTCTTAGCCTTCTGTAATTGCTCCCTTTCCTTTTCTTCTTCCTGTTTTTTCTTCTTCTCCCTCTCTTTGGCCTCCCTAAGGGACTCTCTCTTGGCCTTCTCCAAGTCTTCTTTCTCTTTCTTGTGGCCCTCATCATCCTTTTTCTTTTTCCTTTGCGCTACCTTCTTCTCGGTCTCCTTGACTTGCTTCTTATTTTTCTGTTCCTCCCCTTCTTCCTCTGTCTCAGTCCTATCACTGGACCTCTCTTGGTGTTGATGAGGAGGTGATCTGTTGGGTGTTTCCCCCTCCCCCTCTTCTGCCTCCTGCGCTTCCTTCACGGCCTCCTAGATAAGCGCCGTTAAGACA
The DNA here is from genome assembly GCF_053477565.2 of Lygodium microphyllum. Classification (NCBI taxonomy): domain Eukaryota; kingdom Viridiplantae; phylum Streptophyta; class Polypodiopsida; order Schizaeales; family Lygodiaceae; genus Lygodium; species Lygodium microphyllum. Next base: position 15,852,688 of record NC_141162.1, read on the forward strand.
CCTCCATACCCGATGTAAGAGGCCTTGGATGAAGCTTTTTTCCTCTCTGTAGCCTTGGAGACTGGGGACCCTCCACTTGCTGGCACACTTCCTAAAGCCAATGCCTTAGTTGCCTGGTTGATAGTTTTTCTTACATATCCGTTCCAGTCAACTTCGTCCAAAGTGTGGGCCGCTATATTCTCCAGCATGGGCACGTTGATTTGGTGCATCAGGGAGTTGTAGCGTTGGCTGGAGAAGAGGACATGTACTAGCTTTGCTTGCAGCCTAGTTTCTGCGTCGGGGATGTCTAGGATGCCGATGTCGTCATTGGTGAGTACCTCCTCCTTTTTCATTTTCAGCATCGCATAGACATCCCTCTTTTGTTTTCTCTCCATCTTTGGATCCAATCCCAATGCCTTCTCTACCAAGACTGGGTCTAGACGGACCTGCACCTACTTGGCACTTTCTCCTCTACCCATCGTTACTGTGCCGCATTCTCGGTCTGGATCGTACGATCTGAGAAACTCTACACACTTCAGGTGGTCCAGCTCCTGTGAGAATTTTTCAAGGTACTTGCTGAAGTTACATTGCTCGACCACCCTCCTAGCTGCTTCCTCCCTAGCCACCACAACTTCTATGTTGCGGACACTTCGAAACTTAAGCTAGCCGAAGGTGCGGTTTTCTAGGTGGATGCGATATTGCTCTCTTTCCTCGTCTGTGAATGGAAGTCGGTGGGCGCGGTCTTGCTGCGACATCTTTTGTTCCTGTCATAAACCATAATTTTCATTAGTGCTTGCGACATAATAATTTGCTGGAAAATGAAAACTCTATGCTTTAGAATGACTTCATTAAGATCCAATGTATGTTCTCTTTTTCAGACTTTGACTTTTTGCCATTTACTTCAAAATTTCCATGCCCTTTTTCTACCCCATCCGTTTTTTATAAAATATGTCTATGTGTTTCACTGACTTTGATTTGATTTACTGACTCTGATTTGATTCACCTTACCCCCTCCCCTTCTAGCTTGAGAAGAATCCTTCCTAGGATTTAGGGTGAGAAGGTTAAGGGCTTTCGGCTTGGAGGTGTAGGGGTTACTTGTGAAGGAGCCAAGTATAGAAATTGGGATTGTATTCCAAATGGGCTTCGCGGTCCAGGTCAGAGGGTTTAGTCCCCACTTGGGTGATGTATGTGAGAACATGGATTAGGAAGTCACCCAAGTTGACTCGGCTAGCAATGTGTAACTCCTCCTCGGTCAACAAGCGGTCGAGGTAGGGGTGTCCTTTGATGTGTTCTTCTATAGGTTGGCCCCGCAGAGTGGTTAACACTCGATATGAGGTTGGCGCGACATATATGGGGTCGTACTCTACGGTTTTGATAGCGCGGTGCTGCTCAGCATTGGTCATTATTCGGCATCCTTCAACTTCCCATTACAACCTAAGAGCGTACCAATGCCTTAAGAACTGGGATTCTGTCTCGGCAAGCCTTGATAGCTCTACAATTTCTTGGTCAATGATGATAGAAGTGGCTCGATGATCATACAACGTGATGAGGCGTCGTTTGATTGCTTGCTCTTTGGAGATCTCACTACTGAGCAATTTAGCAGCAGAGGTAGCGGCTTTTGCAAATGAGAATTCAAACGTTTCCCAAGAACAAGGCATCGTTTGAACTTCGGTTGCGAAGGATTCGTCCAATAGGCCTAAGTCGAGGTGATCATAGCTCAGAGCTAGCGACACAAAAGTGGCATCCAGTCGCTTAATGCAATCCACCACCTCATTCCCTGTTTCTTCAGCTAAATCAGCTGCTAGGGAGAGAAAGGATTTCCTCTCATAAGAGGGCCTAAGGCCTGCGGTGGGTGGTTGGGGTTTGGTAGGACTTGAGCCTTTGGCGACGAAAAGTTGCGGTGATGAGTGTTCTTGAGCTTGCGATTGGGTCGCTGGGACGAAGGCTGGGTTAGCAGCAGCCTCGAGTGACGGCCTGCTGCTTTCAGGATGGATTTGGAAAGTCAGATCGACGCTGGGGGGTGATGACTCTTGTGATGACGTTTGTCGCTTGGGTCGATAGGCTTGGGCGACTCTCTTGGGTTCGCGCGTGGATGAACTTGATGGTTGTGGGTTAGGGGAGCTCTGCAGCTTGTGGTTTTGAGGTTCTACGGTTTTTGGGATGATCAAGCTTGAGGCTGGCGTACAAGTGGTGCCTCTGGCCGTGTGGGCCTTAGGTATCCATAGCCAAGCATTGCCCTCATAGTAGCCTTGTGCGTGCAAGAGGGCCTTGGGGACCCATCTTTGACTGATTACATGTCTATTCCTGTAACTGCGTTTGGGTCTCCTAGGTTTAGAGTTTCTGGTTTTATGAGGGTAGGAGCATCGACTCCTAGGCGGCTGTTGCGGCTGTTTAGGCATCCATTGAAGACGAGGCTGTGGGGCCTTAGCTTTGGCTGCTATGGGTTGCGGTCTATGAAACTCGGGGAGTGGCGGCCGCGCACTACCCCCTCCTTAGACTTGACTACATATGTTTCTATCGGTGGCTTTGTGGCCCAGGATGAGGTTATGCAGCCCTTGTTGAAAGCTGTAACAATGCGAACGTTGCCTATTGCAAGGTGGATGCGCTGCGATGCGTAGTTAACATTGCAGTGGGTCTGCTTTTTGAAGGTTCGCCCCAGCAGTGACTCTGTGCCTGTGTTTTTAGCATTTGGCAACACGTAAAAAATCACTGGAACTGTCTTAGACTCGATAGAAACAGCTGCTTTGCACTTACTGAGTAGTGCGTAGGAATGGGCCCCATATGGGCTTAATTTGGCAGTGGTGGGTTGAAGTTGTGGTTTGCCAAGTTGAGTCCAATGATCATGGGTTAAGACATTGAAGTCAGCTCCCTCATCGACTAAGGCGTTGAAAGCGCATGTTTGTTTTGCTGTGACTGTAATATGGAGGTATGCGGGTTCTACAGCTTCCTCATCCTCGTCGTCGATTTCAGTGATTGTGGCTACTCGTACTTTGACAAGCGGTTCTAACATTGGGGGCTCATGTAAAGGGTGCATAGGAGGGTAGTACTTCTTGACACGACTGCCATTGAAGAAGCCTATCCCTTCACCATCTAGGGTCTCAAGTTCGACATTGCCTGTTCGACTGATTGCACGAACTTTGAAGGGTCCAAGACCTCTAAATTTCATTTTTTGCTTATGCCCCCTAACTGAGTAGAGGAGCACTAAGTCGCCCTGTTCGAACTCGCGCTGCTTGATGTGCTGGTCAAACCAGCTCTTGTGTCGAGCTTTCTCACAGATCAACGCATGGGTGGCTAGAAGATGTGAGTCTTCGAGAGGCATTCGAGCTCAACAAGGCATTGCGTCCATGCCTTCTTCCCTTCCCATTGTTCTTGAAACGCTATTCTTAGGCTAGGAACGAAGAATTCTAATGGTAGAATCGCTTCTGTTCCATATGTCAGCCTAAAGGGGGTTTGACCGATAGCCGTTTTATAAACTGTTTAGTAAGCCCACAGAGCTGCCATTAGCTTGTTGTCCCAGTCACTACATGAAGCAGAGACAACCTTGGTTAGGACATTGACAAGAATCTTATTCGTTGATTCGGCCTGGCCGTTTGCTTGAGGGTAGTAAGGCAAGGATTTGCGATGGATGATGAGGAAGGTGGACAGGAGATGCGCGATCACTTCATTGATGAAGTGCGTGCCTTGGCCACTGACCAGTTCGATAGGGCAGCCGAATCGTGAAATCACTTGCTCCCATAAGAACTTAGCCGTCGTTCTAGAGTCGTTTTTCGTGTTGCTCGTGCTTCTGCCCATTTAGTGAGGTAATCCGTGGCCACAATGATGTACTTGGCTTGCGAATACTATGCCACAGGACTGACGGGTCCAATGAAATCAAATTTCCATTTTTTTAAAGGGTTGTCAAGCAATAATTGGGGTTAATTCCATTTGATCCTTGCGAATTGGACCTTTGTCCGCTAGCACTCGTCACAGTGCTTTGATGAATCGTGCTGCGTCGCAGAAAAGTGTGGGCCACCACAATTGAGACTGCAACACTTTCCGTGATGTCGTGTCTCCACTAAAGTGCCCTCCGGCAATGCCGCTGTGCACTTTTGAGAGCACATCGTGCATCTCATATTTGCATACGCATATGCGCAACAATCCGTCTTCCCCCAGCCTATAGAGTTGGTCTACAATCAGCTGATAGGGCTGGATCTTAAGGATTAATCACCTAAGTCAGGCTTTTTCTATCGGTCGGTCGGGCAGTCCGTGCTCAAGCACTTGGACTATGTCATCTGCCCAATATGGCGTTAGATCAGCCTTAAATAGATCTCTCTCACTGGAAAGGTTAAACAGATGGGCGTCAGGTAATTCATCAATAACACCTTGTCCAGCGGCTTTTCCGGTGGGAATGCGTGACATGTGATCAGCCATGTAATGTTGTTTTCCCTTCCATACCACCACAGAGAAGTCAAACTCTAGAAGCAAAAGGAGCCATCAAGCTATGCGTCCTGTAGCACAAGGTTTGTTTACTAGATAGAGCAAGGCTTGATGGTCCACGAAGAAGGTAAAGCGCGTGGCCAAAGATAATGCTGGAATTTCTTCACAGCGAATACCATGGCTAATCTCTCTCTTTCTGTTATCGAGTAGTTTATTTCCGTTTCAGTGAGTTGTCTGCTAGCAAAGCTCACTGGATAGTCTAAATTGTGTTCGCCAGGTTGGCACAACACTGCCCCCACGGCAAACTTAGAAGCATCGATATGCACGTGGAAAGTAATGGTCCAATTTGGGGCTTGTAGGATTGGTGCTATGGTTAGAGCCTTCTTCAACTCTTCGTATGCCCGTTGGCATGCTTCGGTCCATTCGAAGACAATAAGCAGCTTGTACAAGAGTCTGGCGATCAACGCATAATTCAGTACAAACCGTCGATAGTATCGAGTATGGCCTAGGAAGGATTGAACTCCCTTATGGTTGTTTGGGGGTGGAAGGTCAACAATAACCCTGACCTTCGAGAAGTCAATGGCAATGCCGTTCTTCGACACCACATGCCCTAGGATGCACCCATGCTTTACCCAAAACTAGCACTTTAAGGGGTTGAAGGAGAGACAATATAAGCGACACCGCTCGAAGACCGCTCAAAGTTTGTCGAGGTGTTCGATCCAGGTCGAGTGGACACAGAGGTCGTCGACAAAGACTTCTAACTCCTTGCGAAGCATGTCCTTAAAGATGGTGCACATGAGGCGTTGGAAAGTGGTAGGGGCATTACTCAACCCAAAGGGCATGACTATGTAAGCAAAGACGTCCCACTCAGTGGTGAAGGCAGTCTTATGCCTGTCTGCAGGATGCACTTGCACTTGGTTGTACCCTGAGAAGCTGTCCAGAAAACTGTAGGCTTCCTTGCCTGCCACTCTCTCAAGCATGTGCTCGGTGTACGGCAACGGATAGTTGTCCCTCTTGGTGGCAGCGTTTATCTTCTTGTAATTGACGCACACTCGGATTTTTCCATTCTTCTTCATCACGATGACTATGGGCGATATCCAGTTTGTGTGCTCAATTTCGTAAATGAATCCTACTCTCATCAGCTTATTAATCTCTTCCTTGACAACATGAGCATGTTTTGGATTCATAGGGTACGGTCAATGCTTGACCGGCATTGCATCTGGCGTCATGGATATGTTGTGAGTCACGACACTCGGATCTACCCTCTTAAGGTCTTCTAAGGACCAGGTGAACACGTCTATGTACTCTTGTAAGAGAGCGACAAGACTCGTTTCTTCTTCATTAGTCAAGTCATCAACAATGAAGACTAGTCGGGGTGTTTTCCCTTCCTGGATTAGGTCCACCTCTTTGACCTTGGCTGGTCCCTTGATTGGTTCACTCGTTTGCGCTTAACGTTTGGCACCTAACAGAACTACCACCCTATCCCCTTTTTTGAATTTCGTAAATCGTTTAGGGAGGTCCTGCGGTTTTCTCTGTTCTTCCGTTCGTGTATCCCTAGGTTGTTTTGCCTTTTCCTGCCTTAATAGTCTGTGCCTCAAGTGGACGGGTAGTTCCCCTTGGTGTGTCTGGTTTGGGCGGCCTAAGGATTTCTAGATCACTATCCGAACCAACCTCCGATTCAGAGTCGAACCCTCCGTCTTCGCTAGAAGAGGTGGTCTCCCCTGGTGGGCGCAGTTCAGATGGTGATTCAGTCCTAAACACTGATATCATTCCTAGCTGGGCTAGTCCTGCTTGCTCAAAGTCTATGGCTCCTATGTGTTCCAACCAGGCGCGATCACATTCCATGCACATGATTCCTAGTTCCATCCTGAAGATACTCTTTTTTTGCGGGTTGGATTCTGCTCATATTTGCTCTATTTCTTGTCATTCAGTGTCGTATTTCACGGTATCTACCTCACCCTCACTTTCATCACTGAAGGATTGGCAGTCTTCGTATTCGTCGTTAGAATTCTCTTGATCAGATTGCTCGTCGTCTCCTAGGGCTTTGTATATCTCTGGTCGTTGGTTAGGAACCAGGGCCTAGTTATACATGAGGTTTAAGTCATGCACTCTGGTCCATTGCCACTTGGATTCATCTAAGAGGCCCTGGACTGGTTTGAAATTTGCAGCTGGATTGCCAGCTAGCTTGTCGATTAGGTATTCCAGTATCTCCCGGAGTTCCCTTTTGTTGGTTGGGACTTGGGAGTTGATGGGCTTCGGTTTCCCACGAAGGCTTCCTGCTATCATGCAGACTGGTACGGAGGGTGTGTCGTTAGCCTTGCCGATTGTTTTGATGGCTTGCTCATACGCCTCGTGATTAGAGAACGGCAGGTCGATTGTAGCAAGGACATACATCCAATCTCGCTTGTCCTCTGGGCATGGGATATACTCGGTCAAGGGCCCATATGACTTTTTGACCTGAGCATTACCCTTGAGCATAGCAGAGATGGCATCTAAGTCGACTGGTGAGGTCTTCTAGGTGTCCATCTCTACTCTCACGGCGTCCGCCCTATTGCCAAGGAAGATCAAGCCGTTACCCCAATCTTCGATGACTCTAGCGTTGCGCATCCAGGGGCGGCCTAATAGGATGTCGTGGTCCACTCCCTTCATGATATAAAGTCAACAAAGAACTGGACACCTGTGATCTTCACTAGCCAATTCTTAAGCACCCCGAATGGCTTAACTCTCATACCGTTTGCTAGTGTGACATTAAACCTAGTAGTCTCAATAGGAGGGTTTTCCCAAGTCTGAAGCACTGCGTGGCTAAGCACACTAACCCCAGCCCCCGTGTCCACGATTCCCTTTCTCGTTGTATCGCCTAGGGCTAAAACCGGTAAGACCGCATGCATCTCAGAACCTTCCCAGAAGGCATTGATGTGCAAGGATTTAGGCATAGAGTGGAGCATCAAACTCGGTATTTACGTCTCTACATCATGGCGATGAGGGTCTGCCGTGACCTGCTCTTGTGACCCTTCAACCCACTGCTTAAGATCTTGCCATAGGGTGGGGTGCTACCTAAGCAGATCCCCCAAGCTAAGTGTTACAGGGGTAGTCACCAACGTGGTCAGGAGATCGTTGGGTGTTCGTCTCTCCCCTAACCTGGATTGTCATAACCAGTGGCCGTGACTGAACTGCGGCCCTGTAGTAGCATCAAGGCTTAGCCTTAGTGGCACCGCTTGTGGTGCAATTGCTTCTCTTGACTTTGGTTGTGGAGGCGAGGTCGGAGTACTTATGCTAGAGAGATCATCGATCCTGTCCTTTATGATGGGCTCAACATCTTTTAGATGCTCTTGGGCTTCCTTCACCCATTCCTTCACCTTTTCTAGGGTCTCTAACTGTCACTTCGGATGCGGGTATTCCCCTACCTTAGCGCTTTCCTTTTCGGCCATCTTAGGGATTGACGTCTCTGCCTCTGCATTAGAGACTTTCTAGCACAAGCAGAGTTGTAGCACTCTCCGTTTTTAGTGCAATTTTAGCCTCCGACCTCTTCCTCCTCTGTCTATAGCTCTTTTTCCCTATCAAGGCTGCATCGAGATTGCTAGGTCCTGGTAGAGAGATGCCGGCCTGCTTTGTTTGGGCACGTGTCATGACCCGCAATGGGATAGGTGTGGCCTCCCCATCGTGGTTCTCAACACCAAACAACCCCAATGGGACAGATGGCTCGTTGGCTGAGCTAGATGATGGCTTTCGCCTTGGACAATCGACGAAGAGATGGGTGATTCCGCACTCAGTACACCTTTGGTCAGCCTTGTCTCTGTTTTGCTGCTCCCTTTCAGGGCAGCGTGATGAGACATGACCCGGGTGGCCACAAGTCCAACAGGTGATTGGATCTTGCATCTGCCCTCCTAGGCCTTTACCTCGTTCTCTTTCTAACGCCATCACCAGTATGAGGCGATAATCCATGAGGACAGCATTGCCCTCATCGTCATGTGAGACGTAAGGGCATATGTAAGCTTCCTCCTCGTTCGGTTCTTCCACATAGTGGACAGGAGAGTCACTCTGTGGATGGGTTACATAAGGTCCAGGCGGTCTAGGAATGCCTGTAGGATTTATTTCCATCCTAGGGACAGTCGGCTCAATGTCGTCAGGCACAGGGAGGGCCAATGGGGCTCCCCTTCCGAAAAATGGCTGCGGCCTGTTTGCTAGGTAAGGCTGGCCGTATGGTTGTGAGTATGGAAGTCTCCTTGGCAATCTACAATGCGCGATGTCATGACCGAACCTATCGCAGTTAGCGCAAGGTCTTGACCTAGGGTCTTGACACTCGGCTGGCAAGTGGTTTCCGACACTGTACACGCATTGGACGTGGGGGTGCGTTGGTTGTCTCAACATGTCTTGCAACTTGGCTAGTTCCATCTTAATGTTAGCCAAGTCTTGGTTCGTCTCGATGGTTTTCCCCTTATCCTGGGATGATGGGGCTGATCGCTCACTCGAGGCTGATGCTCTCTCTGAGCTTCGCGAGGTGGTCTCTTCTAGGTTTGCGCTTCTAGAGCTCCGCTCCTTCATCTAATCATCGACTCGGATGGCTTCCTCAAAGACCATGGCTAGCGCATCTCGCTGCAAGCTCGAGTTGCCTGCCAAAGCCTTGTATAGTTCCTCGTTCTGAATCCCACTAATGAATACAGTTGATACTGCTCTTTTTGTCGGTCACTCTCCAGTAGGGATTCTCTTGAAGAGACTCCGCACATGGGTCATGTAATCGTGAATGTCCTCCTTCTCTTTTTGCTTGACATTCATCAAGCGTACTAGTAGATTATCGAAGTATCCGGGCTTGGCAAATCTCTTAATGAAAAAATCCTTGAGGCCATCGAAGTTGGCTTGCTCTACGTTATCTAAGCTCGTATACCACGTCCTACCCAGTTCTCGAGAGTGTACTACAATGCAAATATGAAGATGGTTTACAATCTGGCATCCAACCTAAATTGAATTCTCTTAAAACCTAGTTCTCCTCATGAATCTATCTCTGATGCCTACTGAGAAAGGGTTCCAATCTATTGCCTAGATACTTCTCTATCAACAATCCAATACACCCATTGTCGCCCAAGCAAAGCCCGAATGCTTGAGAGCATTGAGTCAGGTCGTTGAGGCCGTTGGCTTCGCAGACTTGCTCGAACTACTCAACAAAGCTGTATGGATCGTCATGGGGTTGGTACTTATCGAGTTGCTTAGCAATAATAGGGATTTTAGATTGGCTCTTTGAGCCCTGGTTTGCTCCTAATCCTGCGAGCAGCAATGTCACTAGAGCCATGGCACTTTGCTCTGTAGAGCCGTGTTATCGAGCAGCCACTTAATGAGAAGCTCGCTCAGCATTAAGTCTCCTTCTAGTGCTCTCTCATGGTCCGTTCGATTTCTGCCAGCCAAGTTCAGCACCCACTGCACCTCTCGCAACTCCATGCTTTGCCTTTGGCTCTTAGCCTGTTGATCCCTATTGTATTCAACCATGCTTTGCAATGCTTTGTGGGCTAGCTTTCTCTCGTCTTCTAGATCTGCGTTGATAGCGTCTGCTGTCCTACCGCGGTGCTCATACTGAGCATGAGCGTCATAACTGTTGACCAGCTGCTGAACAGCATCTAGAAAGGCTCCTAAGTCGAATTCCTTGTTAGATCTGTGGTCTGAACTTTCTTCTGCCATTGTCGAGTTATTGTGCTCCACCAAGCTATCGATCAGGTTCAGTAGACTTGTCAAATCCACTTCGTCGGTGTCCCTTGCTTGGTCCTACTTTTGCGCGTTGATGGTTAGTCTATGTCTTGGGTCCTCTCCTACTGGTGGGTTCCTTGAGTGGTTTATCTGGGTAAGTTCCTTCAGTTATTGAATACAGTCCTCAATTTATGGCCACTCAATGTGTGTGTCTTTCCCTATGCACTTGTGCTCAATCAAGCTTTCAATTTCCTTAAGTGTACTTCAAGTGCGGAAATTCAGGGTGAGTGCAGCAACCAATTTCTAGGCGTCTTATGCACTTTCGCATTGTTTTGGGCCTAATAGGCTTGTTGGTCATTTTCTGGCCGTCTTAGCAGGGTCGAGGTTTTCTCTAATATGTTGCCTCGTTCGTTTTTGGTCCAATAAGGCTTTACAACTCAGCGGTTTTTGTCTAGGTCTCTGGGTCTAGTAACTGCCTACTTCTACCCGCTAAAAAGTGGCTGTGCCCTACGATTTTGCCTATTCCGTGTGCCAGAATCAAGTTCTGAGCATCCTAAGGGCTTTCGATAGTTTGCACTGCTGAGTCCTAGCCGAGTCAGGTCAAATTTTTGAAAATTTGGTAAAAGTCTACACTTGGCCCAACTGGTCCGAATTGCAGGGTCCGAGTGGGTCACTCGGACGAGCCGAGGCGCATGGGCCGAGGGCCGAATTTGGGACTTGGACAGGGTGGACTCGGACGCGGGCCGAGGAGCGGGCTCGGGCGAAGTCACTCGGACGGATTGGCTCGGACGGTCGAGTGGTTGATTCGGACAAGGTTGCTCAAATGGGCTAAGGCAAGTGAGTCGAGGGTCGAGTTTGACACGTGGCAGAGGGCCGAATTTGTCCACAGTCCAAATGGTAGACTCGGATGGGGCGAGTAGGTTTGGGCCGAGTGGGCCGATTAGGGTTTTGGCCGAATGGGCCAAATGGCAAGGGACCGAGGGCCGATTCTGGGACTCGGCCTAGAAGTGACCGTTCGGACGGGCCAAGCGCGGCGCACATCAATATCGCGAGTTTGATTTCGATCGTTTCTTGTGATTCACTCAATCATACCAGGCACAAACCTCCAGATCCTACCTAAGGGGGTAAGAGAAGGGATTCATATACCTGGATAGAGTGGTGGGCTCGTCGTTGGTGTGATCGAATCGAATCGGGCGATAGCTCTCTTTCTCTCTCTCTCTCTCTCTCTCTCTCTCTCTCTCTCTCTCTCTCTCTCTTTCACACTGAAATGGTTGCAAATGAGTCCTCCCTTGGCCTCTTGGCTCTTATACCCCTTCTCGAGTATGGTGTTGATATCTCTAATCACTCACTTGCCGATCTTAGGCATCACAAGAGAGATTTTTGCCATTTTTGCCCTATTTTTCCCTGTTTTGCAACAGTAAACCCTACCCTTCTCCGATGCGATTTCCTAATCCTATCCTACTCTAAATGCAACAAGAATCGAAAGCAAAATACTGAAATGATTTCTCCATGTTTCTTAATCATCAAACAAACAAAATAACCCAAAATACTTACTTGTTTTGAAGATAAAAAACACCCAAACTTCCTACCTATCTCAAGCTCCGTTTTAGGGATGAATCCCTTACTTCGATGCTCGATATGAGGCGCGCAAGTGCTCAAGCTTGAATCCGTTGGTCCCGACAACGGAACCAAAATGTGGGAGCTTTCGCTCAACCGCCAAGACCCACGGACCGCTTATTGTTTCAAGCATTCCAAGCGAGCTCTAATGGCTATCTCTCACCTAGCCGACGCGCCGTCGATCCTACGAGTGTAGTGAGCTTACCTTAGTGCCGATATGAGTTGCCTCCTCTCTCACATATGCCGGTAGCTCCATGATCCTAGATGCTAGCTCAAGCATCCTCAAGCCTCCTCCACCTCCAAACTCCATCCTCCATAGCTGTGCGTGCAAGCAGAGAGAAGAGAAGAGAAGAAGAGAAGAGGAGATGGTGAAGAGCTTCACCCTCTTGATCCCTCACTCTCACACACTCACTCCCTCACACTCTCACACTCCCTCTCTCAAGAGCACACACAAGCAAGAAGATGAGAAGGAGAGAAGAAGAAGAAGACTCTTGTTGCCACACACCAAAGAATGATCTCTTAATTCACTTTTTGAACTTTATATATTCAAACCCTAAAATCTCACGGGCACCCATCTCTTTTTTACATGACTGGCCATTGTGGCAAGGTCCTTTTTCCATTTCCCTCTTCTAGCCTTGTGCCTCTAGCCTACACCCATCTAATATTTTACAATTGGCATAGGAGGGAGCCTTGTGCTCTTTTACAAGAGTTTTTCGAGTTTTTTGAGGCACCTTTTTATTTAAAGTTGCACTTTTTGCCCCAGTTCATTTTTAGAGGCCGCCTACGTGTCTTTGTTCTTTTTCTATCTTTCTTTTGCTTTTTCCTTTATTTTTTCGCCATCTCGACTTGGGATTAACAACATATTAGCCACCATTGGATTGTTTCTCCTTGCAATATGCCAAAACTCAAGATCTAGACACTTGATATAGGCAATCCATCTCAACATGGCATATATTTGGAGTAGCACAGCTTGAGATCATCCCAAGCAAACACAAACCATTAGTTTCAACTATCACACGCCAATAAAATACTTCTTATCAAATTTGAAGGTTGTAATAACACTCCATAATTCCCTCTTAACCCATGGATATCTCCTCTGTCTCTCATTACATATAAATTTTCCTCATCACATCTTCAACAATTACCCAACCAATGCCAATAGGACTGGTATCCACTATAATGGCAATGGATCTCCCAATTGAGTAGTCTGAATTTCTTAAAGTAGGCACAAACTTCAACAACTTCGTCAAATTTCTCATGGTCTTTGTGTGTTTTCTTCCCCAATGGAATTTTTGTCCCTTGCACAATAATTGATAAACATCATCAATAACATGTGTAAAATGCGGTATCCAAATGAGGTAGAATGCGCATGCCCTTAAAAATCTCCTTACCCCTAAAATGAAAGAACAAGTTTCTTGCATCTTGTCGATTGCACCAACCTTCATTGGAGATGGCCTTTTGCCACCATAAGGTCCACATATATGACCAACAATTAGGACTTCATCTACTCCAAATACAAAATTTTGACTAGAAAGAGTAGTCTAGCCAAAATCTTCTCATGGTCAACAATGTGACTAGCAATAAATTTCCTACAACCTTGATCATTCACCTTTATCTTTCTCTTCCTCCATACACCCTTTAATAGGTATATCATCCAAGAATGGCATAGCCAAACGAGGAATATAATCTCACAACACCTTGTTCATAGTATTCATCATATGTACCACTAAATGTGTTGCTCCTTGAGGAAGAGTACACATATGTACTAAACCTAAGGGTGTCTTTATGGTGGTAATGTTCCCACTCTCTATTGCCAAACTAAAATCAATCATACCTTGAATACAAGTACCAAGTAATTATAGATTGCTCTACTGGTGAATGCTTCTACAAATTCATCAACCACATGACCTACACCAATATTCTTGATGGTCACCTTATTAGTTGGCTACATATCTTGAATAAATCTCAAAGTTTCATTGTTCTTTGGTATGGCAAACCGTCTATTTGAATAAGGGAATAATGAAGGCTTCAAAATATTCATTTTAATCTTTTCATTTGGCAAATCCATGACCTTAGGCAAGTAAGCTTTTGACCCACACATTGGTTGCAAGTTCCATGGTATATACAAGATGGTAAAAATTAACCATAGAAGTCACAACATTTGGATCAACAGTGTCTATTTCATATGATTGAAATGCAAAAGCTTTACCATGCCTACATATCATCTCCTCAAAACATTTTCTCTCTATAGGTAAGAGAAATTCACTGTAACCAATCTTTAGTTCTTTAGGCAATTCCACAATAAATTTGCGATCAATTTCCTTTGTATATCTTAAGCTTGGCTCTTGAGGAACCAAATCATATATTTGTTCATGATATGGTGGCAGTGGCATTGCAACCAATTTAACTTTCTTGTCCACTGTTTTATATTCTATCTCTACCTCAGCTTTAGCTCTTTCATTTAGGCATAATCCTTCTTACTTAACAAGCTCCTCTATCACTTGAAACATATCCAATGAGCAAACCTATATCATTTTGCTTTTGGCCAGATTTCTAGATTTTTACATTGCTGAAATTTCAGCCACTATATCCACAAAAATCAACCCATCATATATGCTAAAGATGCCCTCATAAGTTATTTACCAATAATCCATGCTTTTTCACGTCTTTTTCAATCCTACATATATGTAGTCTTTCATCCCTGTTGATAGACTCAATTCCTAGAAAATATATAGAACTTGCTACTGTAAATTCAATAAATCATACTAAAAAAACATTTGTGCCTATAATAGGAGACAAGAGTTTTCTCCATGCAGCACCATTGTAGTCTCACATTACAATAGTGTTCATTGAAAACCTAGTTCCTTAAACTCTTCCATGTTTGGTGGCGATAGGGATAGTCCTTGGCTATCTCTATTTTTGGTATAATTCACACATATACTAAAGAATTGATAGCTCTTTTCCCATCTCTACTTTTGACTTGTGCATAAGTTGACCCATCATCCAATACTTTTGTTTCCATGCAAACAATAGTGATATACGGCTATCCCAAAATAATCAAATATGTAGAAGTGTCCTATACAAAGAAACGATGATCATCATGCACGTCACTGATGGTAACCCTTATATTCAAGCAAGTTGCATAAAGATCCCTTGGAAAGTTGTTTGGTGCATACATGCTTCATCCATGATCAACATCAATTGGTCATATGTCATTTCCATATAGACTTCTAACCATTACATTGATCTTTGACCCATGGTCAATGTAATGCACTGAGTCTTAAGCTCCCCAATCTTCAGATATGTCTCTATTGTCACTCGAGCCCAATGATTTTGGATATAATGATTTCTAGGAATCAAACCTAAAGTCTCATTGTCAAATGAATTTGCCTCACACCCGTTTGTGTACTATTGCAATTTACTAATCTCTTAACCTCAAGTATTTCTCATATTTTACACCTTCAACCACCACATTTATAACATCAACAATATCTAAGATAACACATGTATCATCCTCATAATTGTTGAGAAGTAAGCACGTGAACTCTCCTTAAACTCAAGAGGATAAGGGTAGCTAGGTGTAAATGAACTGGAGGACTTGAGGAGAGTGTACTAGTTGTACCTTTGAACAACTTACTAAGCAAGATCTTCTTCTTGTACTTGAGCTCTCTCTCTCCCTCTTGTGCACTTTCTCGTGCTTCCAACTCTGATTTTCCACATGGTATCAGAGCCATCTCTAATCCTTCAACTTCTCTCAGCTTCCTTACATTACTAAGTGCACATGAGCTTTCAACTTCTACCTCTTGCCTCTTGACCATCATAGCCACAGCCTGACCCACCTCTGATGGAGGACTTGGGGAGAGCATTTCAACTCAAGGTTTCTTCTAAGGAACTCCTCCCCATCTCAATGTGCAATAGCATAGCACGAGAGACCCCAACATTATGGACGTACAAGGATGACATTGCTGAAAACGCAGGAAAAGGTGCAGTCTGGGTAGCGTGGCATCTTTGCATGTGGTGTGGTCTACTGGTAGCACATTCTTCTCAGCCTACAAGTTTGAATTGCTCACTAAGGCCTTATAGAGTTCTTCATTAGAGATCCCATTAATAAATACAGTGGAGACTGCTCTCTCATTGGATTGCTTAGCTACAGGTATCCTCTTGTAGAGACTCCTCACATATGTGATGTAGTCTCGTATGTTCTCTTTGTCTTTTTGGTTGACATTCATCAGCTAAACAATGAGGTTATCGAAATATCTTGCCTTTGAGAATCTCTTGATGAAGGGATCCTTTAGATGGGTAAATTCATTGCATTTGGCATTATCTAAACTGGTAAACTAGGTTCTCCCTTGTCTCCCAAGCAAAAATTGAATGCTTGTGCTCATTGAGTGGGGTCCATGAGATTATTAGCCTTGCACACTTACTCAAACTGCTTGATGAAGCTATAGGGGTCATTACTTCCTTGCTATTCATCGAGTTGCTTGGCTACTCTGGATATCTTCATTTGGCTTCTGGTATTTGGGGTGACTCCTAGCCCAGCTAGTAATGATACTACCAAGGCTGCCCCACTTTGCTTGGTGTTGGCATTGTCTAGCAATCTTTTTGTGAGGAGCTCACTAACTGTAAGGTCTACTTCTAAGGCTCTCTCCTTATCTGCATTGCCTCCTATTCTGTTTCTACTTGAGATGGATAGGATCTTGTGAACCTCATTGAGCTCTCTCTTTTGGCACGACCACTGAGCCCTTTGCTCTTGTCTATAGCTTGCTATGCACTATAGTGCTTTCCTTCCTAGTCTCATCTCCTCCTAAAGGTTGACTATGATATTGGTTATTGGTCTTCCATGATGCACTATCCTTGTCTGATGGTCATAATATTATGTGATAAGTTGTCGGATGTTATCTAGGTACCGTGCCATGTTAAGATAAAGGTCGAGGTTTCTTATTTGAGTTAGTGCTGCCTACTATGGTGGTTGTTTTTAACCCACTAGCATTTCTATGACGTCGACTAGGCTGACTAGTCTCTAATCTTGGCTAGTCCTTCCTTCCCTCAATGGCCAGATGGTTTTGTCTTCCCTAGACATTTGCTCCTAGTGTCTTGGGTCACTCATTTAGTTCCCGGGGTTGCACTCCTATTGGTGGGTTTGTTTTATCTTAATACCCTTTAGTATGTTTCTTGTTAATCCACTTAGCCTACAAATGTACATACACTTATATGCTTGAGTAGTGCGACTCGATGTGAATTGTGTGAAATCAGGCTTTCCAACTTTCGTATGCACTTAAGTGTCTACAATGTAGGGTGCAACCATTGATGAAGTCAATCACATCCAATTAGTTTCATACTATTGCAACTTTTTTGCATGGATTGTGATTACTCCTAGTAGTCAATTTTGGGTCCTTCTTGGGTCTTGTTAGGTGATCTCGATGGGTGTTCAGTCAAGACGGTCAACTTAGGTCTCTATCAAGGGTAAGCGGCTAGTGATAAGTTATTTCAACCACTCCTCCTAGATTGCTAGGTTAAAGTTTTGAGTACAAAGAGCTCTATGGCCTCATCTGCTGGTTTGGATTCCAAACTAGGTTGCTGGACAGCTGGCTGTGAGGCGTAACAGGTCTTACAGTGGCCAAAAATGGTCAAAATTAAATTTTTGGACAACTCGTTTGAGTCTTAGACTTGGCCATCCAAGTCCTAGATTCAACAGTTTGAGTGGGCTCTTAAAGAAAAGCAGACGTTCAAGTGGTTAGTCTCGAACTCAGGTGAGAGGTACTCGTCTAATTGTCCAAGTCGACCATCCAAGACTTGAGATTCAGCTCTGCTATCCGAGGCTTGAGAATTGGTACAAATCTTAGTGGACTTTTGTCCAAGTTGGACGTTTGAACCTAGTAGGAATTCGGCCATTTGAGGCATGTGGTCACCGTTCGAGTGGTGTAGGAAAAAATGACGAATGGCAAGAAATTGATGAAATCAATAAAATGCACTACCTATTAATGCACCAAGGGTGCTAAGCACATTCAATGAATATTAGCAGAAACTCAAAACATACTTGGAACCCCCGAATGTGACAATGCCAAGGATTGCTGCTACTACCTCTAGATATGCATCTCTCTGTCTCTCTCGCAATAGCTCTCTCTGAATCTCAGAGTGTGCAAATGAACTCTCTCTTCCCCCTTTTTACATTTTGTGTTCTCTCTTTCTCCTCTTACTCTCTATTTTTATTCCCTAGACATAAAAAAACTTTTTCCTTTCTTTTCCTATTCACTATCTCTTGGTTATATAGAGACTTATCTTTTCCTTCTTTTTCCTTATTTCCAAACCTTAATGTCTCAAATCTAATCCAAATACACTTCTCCTACTCTAACCAATGCACAGAAAACTTTCTAAACCTAAACTAAATTAGAAAAGAGATTGAATGACCTCTGACTCCCTTGATTCCTACTACACTAAAGGGCTTTCATAGAGCCCCTAGTGGGCCATCTCCCTCTAAGAGGGTTTGGAGAAATTCCTCCTATGTTGGCTACTATGAGCAAAACCCTAATTATGGGTTTCTAGCAGCCATAGCTGGAAAGCTTCAAGCTTTCCCATTTTTCAAAATTTTCAATTTGTAGTCATTAACAATGATTCTAATCACTGAAGCATTTAGTGACATTAGTACTATTGCCCTATGAACTTTGATGTGATTGAAATCTCCTCGGACTCTTCATCAAGGGACGAGGTCATTAATCGACCTTGCTCAACCAAATGCTCATACACTAAACCACAAGGTGGGAAAGAGCCAGATGTCCAGTCAAAGTTTACCTCATTGAAACCTAGGAAAACATTAAAACTTAAATCAAGGGTTGTTCGCAAAACAGGACCACCAAAATCTTATCTTGAGATATTACATATGTATGATTTCCAACCTTTTTCATCTTTATAGTTTTAAAGGTGGTTACCATTTGTA
Organism: Lygodium microphyllum; assembly: GCF_053477565.2. NCBI lineage: Eukaryota > Viridiplantae > Streptophyta > Polypodiopsida > Schizaeales > Lygodiaceae > Lygodium > Lygodium microphyllum. The sequence goes on from NC_141162.1 coordinate 15,871,307, forward strand.
GGGCTATCAATTTTACTATTTGGTTCGTACTTGGCCACCTGTAAAGGACTAGACACTACCATTGCTTAAGGCAATACGTAAGACCTTCCTATAATGGCCATGGCCTATGCAGATGTAAGGCCTCAAATTCGCAAGTTCAATGGAAAAGATTTCCATCCCTAATAAGTCTTGGTAAAATATAAAATGATGGAATGAGGCTACTCGCCCTTCATAAAAGGGACCAAAGTTATTGACCCACCCAATCCCCTTGATGTAGAGAAGATGATGAAAGAGCTCACACCATCATCATGCTTCATTTGGATGAATCTTTAATTCATCATATTGACCAACTCTCCACTGCCAAGGAGAAGTCGGATGAGTTTGAAAGGCTCTACAGCGCTATAGGGAAGAACTCCAAGATCTTTCTAAAGATTGAGTTTTTTAGCCTAGGGTATAAACAGGGAGAAGATCTAAGCAAGCTTATTTCACATATGAAGGGGACAACTGGCCTCCTTTCAAGCACCAATTCATGATGAAGATGCCATTGCCATCCTTCTGAAGTCTGTGAAGAAGGTCTTTCCAACTCTTGTGACTACCCTAACTAATATCCTGAACCCAACCTTGGCAAGTACCATCCAATCATGCTTGGATGAAGAGAAGAGGAACCATAATGAAGGACCTCAGCATTTACCTCCCGTGAGCAAGTGTTAGTCCATACAGCTTCTACAAAGTGCTCCTTTTGTCATAAAAAAGGGCATATTGTAAGCAATTGTTGGAAGAAATATCCTAACAAAATGAACTGCAATAAATGCAAAAAGACTGGGCATATCATCAGTAAGTGTCACAGTGTTCCCAAAGTACCTAAGGAATTGGAGGCCAACTTTGCCTCCCAATCCACAGACGATCGACTCTTTTGAGTCTTGTAATGCTCTCTACCTATAACCTTCTTTTGTAGCCTGATTTATAAATGTGTCTCATTGTGGATTAAGGGGGGCATCCTATCATGCTTTAGCCAATGCCACCTAGCATTGAGGGGGGGTGTTGAGAAGTAAGCATGTGAACTCTCCATATACTGGAGAGGATAAGGGTAGCTAGGTGTAAATGAATTGGAGGACAGGGGAGCAAGGGGAAACCCTAACCCTAACTTCTCCAGAGGCTATATAAACTACCTAAAGTACACCCTCACAGTGAGAAGAGTGTACTAGTTGTACCTTTGAACAACTTACTAAGCAATAGCTTCTTCTTGTACTTGAGCTCTCTCTCCCCCTTTTGTGCACACTCTCGTACTTCCAACTCTGATTTTCCACAATAATCCACTTGCATGCCCTGCAAAACCAAGCTCTTCTTCTTTTTGCACCATGGCATTTGTTGGTCCCCTAAGAAACTATCATTTCCTTTTAATGATCTCATTAATTTCTTCGTGGAATTCTCTTTTTGCAATTCCAAGTACTTCTTCCAAAGTAAACTCAACGTTTCTGTTCAAATTATGCTCTTCAAGTACCTTCTTTAAATCATTGCATCTCAACATTTGATTATAGTTCATACCCTGGTTGTTTTCCCTTTTCCTTTACATCTTGCCTTTTCTCTTATGATGCATCTTCCATAACATGCCCTAGAGTAAGGCATAGCCAAAGCCTTAGGTTGATCCAGTTTTCGACAAGTCACCTTCTTAGAAGTACCTACATTGTCCTCATCCCTTTTCCTTTTCTCTTCACATCAGATCCATGTTCTGAGTCATGGCAAGATAAGCAAAAGCTAAAAACGGATCTATTGGTGCATCCCAATCCATCATCTCACAAATGCTCTTATTTGCACTAGTTAATTTGGCCTTAGATATCTTCATCATTTTCATCTATGTGCATTGCATAAGTCCAAATCTCTACTTTATTTTACTAGGTATACCACATATATAAGCTTTTTTAATCTACAATCCAAAAGTGGCACCTTTCACTACTTCATACATATTTCTAATGACCATATCCTTAAGCACTTTTAGTATCCCACATTTTCCAAAATTTGGGTCAAATGGAAGACATGTTTCCTACAAATGAAAATTTCCTTCATTCCAAAATAATCATACTTCTTTCTAAAGCAACCCGATACATATCACAATCTCTCAGCTCATGTAGAAGACTATCACACCAAATCCAAAAATGAACAAATCCCTCTTGAGTTAAAGGCTTAGGGGCTGCAACTTGCCCCTTTTCAATGAGCTTTGTACCTTAAGTTGCGGGTCACACATCCATGTAACTAACTCATCCTAACATCGTCTTTAATAGAAGGTGTAGCTGCACACATAGGTTGCTTCACTACAAGCTCTATCTCCTCGAGGTTGTAGACATAATGTCAAGATGCAATTGGTCCCTTCTTCTTTTCCTCTTAACAAGCATATAGACATCACCTTTTACATTCTATCAATTCAAGCCTAATTCTATTGTTTCATCTTCCAAGAGCTCTTCCAATCTCACTTGCAAGGCAAGATCTATAGCCTGCAAAAGCAACTCTATCTTTTGAGTCTCTAGAGCCTACTGCTCTGTAGCATTCGATTGATTATACCTATGCTTAAACTCATGCAATAACTCTATGGATTGCAAGACCTTTATTATACTTGGTAACCCATCCATGAAAGTCCTATGATGAGTAACCAAGCATGTGCCCTCAATGAAAACTTATTCTCTCAATGCTTTCTTGAACTTACCCTGGTTTGCATCTACCATATACAACTCAGTGGCATATGTTTCCAAGTCATGCAATGTAAGGCATACAAAATATTGACTTCAATTAATTTCAACTATCCCAAAGAAAGTCATCTTTCCTGTATACATCTTTAGATAGGTTGAAACATTTTGACCATCAAACAATTTCAACTAGCTTTGAATAGCTCACAATGCTTTAGTGACAACAGATTCATGCTTTGTAGATATTTGCAACCACTATTGCTATTGTTGTTGCTACAAATACATATTAAAGGTCTACAATAATGTCCTCACTTTATCAAAAGAGCCTGTAGAAGATCCCATAGCATCATCCATCTTATAACCCTTCGGACAACTTTCATATTGGGTTTACCAATTATTTGGGTTTATGTGAAAGTCCTTGATCATAAGGATTCAATAAGAAGAGTCATAAAGAAGAGAGATAAGAAATTGTTGAAAGAAATAACATATTTTACAATAGAGACACAATAAATATCTAAACCCACTATAGGAGAGTCTTTGATTAAGATCTTATACAACATACATGAATCCAATTCAAACAAGTTTGAGATGATTGCTCAATGTAATTTCACTAAGAGAATAGCCCAACGTGAGGTGATAGCTTAGAAATACCCTACATGCATCAATCCACTCGTTGTACACATGATCTAAAGTCAAGACATAGACTTGTGTGTTCTTTTGGTGAGCTTACTTAGGTGAGCTGTTAGGCCACTTGATTATATAGGCAAGCTTTTTGGTCAAATGACCCTTGGTAATGCCAACACAAGGATATCCATGTTGGTCTACTAGGCACTTGTAGGTTGTCAAATCCATATCTCACCCATAGCACATAGAAATATGGAGGTCATAAATCAATACCACTTGTAAATGGGGACTTGCAAATATGGAGTAGAGATCATATTGGAGAGACAAAACATGTTTGGTTGCAAACTTTACATGATATCTTATTCCTCGCAAACTTAACTTATCCATGGTTTTTATTTAGTTGTAGAAATAACCTTATCCCAATGTATTAAAATGAGACAATGGACCAATTGTGGTGACAATGTGATTAATATAGATTAATAAAATGTGATAAGGACCATTACATGAGAGAGTGAATATATAATGGTAAAAGATATCCACTTGAGGGAATCCTGGCTGCTTCTATGTAATAAGCTTGCAATGCATGATAGACTCCTCCTCTGTCTCAACAAGGAGACCTCATGCTGGAAGGTATCCTATGGCATTTTGGAAGTGCCCTCCTTGCTCACCATGGTATGGATAGTCTTGGATCACAACCCATGATCTCATGGAGTTGGTGCTATCTTGTTTGAAAGGTGTTGTTAGGGAGCTATAGGAATCTAGAAAATTGCATACCACACAAAGTCAAAACAATGTGTGCCAATATTGTAATGCAAGGATGTGTACCAAGATGTTATGCATGATATAATGCATGCATGGTTGTGGAAAGACACACATAGTGTGTGTGTGTATGTGTGTCCTACATATATATAGGATGGATAAGGGTATCGAAATATTGATCAAAAGTATATGTTGAGAGTACACATGTGATCTATTATGTTTTTACCTATTGAACCCCCAAAAGAACAATAATCTAGCTCCACCGAACATGCTCGATTAGCTTCCCCACATAGTAATACGAAATTTCTATATTTCTTATGCTCCCACAATACAATACTCCAACTCAACATAACTCCATCCTCAATGAACTTTCACAATATGCTACTTATCCTCTATATGTTTTGTGGAGGCCTAAAACATAGAGTTATTTGCAATTGTCTTCCAACTTTGATGGTCGCACTTCATGACCATTTCTCTTAGGGTAGAACTTCAATGCTTCTCAAAGTCCTTAGTACTAACTAGAACTTCTTCACAAGTAGCAAAGGCCACTACTTTGTAGTAAAAGTTTTTTAAGAAAATCATAATGTGGGTTTCTTGTTGCTAAGTTGAGGAAAAACCTTTGATTCAAGAAAATCTAACATTAATTCCAAGAATGCATCTATCCTATTCAATGTTCCTTATACATAATTGTTAACCCCAAGTCGAGATGGCAGAAAAATGGAGGAAAAAGCAAAAGGAAGATGGGAAAAGAGCAAAGACATGCAGGCGACCTCTAAAGATGAACCGGGGAAAAAAGCGCAACCTTAAAAGAAAAGGCGCCTCAAAAAACTCGGAAAATTCTTGTAAAAGAGAACCAGGCTCCCTCCTGTGCCAATTGTAAAATATTAGATGGGTGTAGGCTAGAGGCACAAGGCTAGAAGAGGGAAACGAAAAAAGGACCTTGCCACAATGGCCGGTCATGTAAAAAAGGGATGGGTGCCCATGGGATTTTAGGGTTTGTATATATAAAGTTCAAAAAGTGAATAAGAGATCATTCTTTGGTGTGTGGCAAAAGGAGTCTTCTTATTCTTCTTCTCTCCTTCTCACCTTCTTGCTTGTGTGTGCTCTTGAGAGAGGGAGTGTGAGAGTGTGAGGGAGTGAGTGTGTGTGAGAGTGAGGGATCAAGAGGGTGAAGCTCTTCACCATCTCCTTTTCTTTTCTTCTCTTCTCTTCTCTCTTCTTACACGCATGGCTATGGAGGATGGAGCTTGGAGGTGGAGGAGGCTTGAGGATGATTGAGTTAGCATCTAGGATCGTAGAGCTACCGGTGTGTGGGAGAGAGGAGGCAACTCATATCAGCACTAAGGTAAGCTCACTACACTTGTAGGATCGATGGCGCGTCGGTCCTACACTTGTAGGATCGACGACGCGTCGGCTAGGTGTGTGGGAGAGAGGAGGCAACTCATATCAGCACTAAGGTAAGCTCACTACACTTGTAGGATCGACGGCGCGTTGGCTAGGTGAGAGATAGCCATTAGAGCTCGCTTGGAACGCTTGAAACAATAAGTGGTCCGTGGGTCTTGGCAGTTGAGCGAAAGCTCCCACATTTTAGTTCTGTTCTGGGACCAACGGATTCAAGCTTGAGCACTTGCGTGCCTCATATCAAGCATTGAAGTAAGAGATTCATCCCCAAACCGGAGCTTGAGATAGGTAGGAAGTTTGGGTGTTTTTGATCTTCAAAACAAGTAAGTATCTTGGGTTATTTTGTTTGTTTGATGATTAGGAAACATGGAGAAATCAGTTCAGTATTTTACTTTCGATTCTTGTCACATTTAGAGTAGGATAGGATTAGGAAATCACACAGGAGAAGGGTAGGATTTACTGTTGCAAACCAAGGCAAAACAGGGCAAAAAATTGTGCAAAAATGGCAAAAAGCTCGCTTGCGATGCTTAAGATCAATAAGTGAGTGATTGGGGGCATCAACACTATACCTGGGAAGGGGTATAACAGCCAAGAGGTCAAGGAAGCACTCATTTGCAACCATTTCAGTGAGTGAGAGAGAGAGAGAGAGAGAGAGAGAGAGAGAGAGAGAGAGAGAGAGAGAGAGAGAGAGCTACCGACCGATTCGATTCGATCGAACCAACGACGAGCCCACCACTCCATCTAGGTATATGAATCCCTTCTCTTACTCCCTTAGGTAGGATCTGGAGGGTTATGCCTGGTATGATTGAGTGAAGCATGAGAAATGATCGAAATCGAGTTTGCATTGTTTACGTGCGTCGCGCTCGGCCCGTCCAAACGGCCACTTCTGGGCCGAGTCCCAAAATCGGCCCGCAGCCCCTCGCTATTCGGCCCATGCGACCAAAACCCTAATCGGCCCGTTCGAGTCTATTATTCGGACCGTGGACAAATTCGGCCCTCTGCCATGTGTCAAATTCGGCCCTCGGCCCGTCCGAGTAACCCACTCGGACTCTCCAATTCAGACCAGTTGGGATGAGTGTAGATTTTTACCAAATTTTCAGAAATTTGACCTGACCCGGCTAGAACTTAGTAGCTCAAACTGTCGAAAGCCCATAGGGCGCTCAGAACTTGATTTTGGCACGCGGAATAGGCAAAATCGTAGGGCGCCGTTGCTTAGCAGCTAGAAGTGGGCAGTTGCGAGACCCGGAGGCTTAGACGCGAGCCGCTGAGTTGCAAGGCCTGATCGGACCAAAAATGAACGAGGCAACACCTTAGAGAAACCCTAAACCCTGACAAGACGGCTAGGAAAGTGATCAACAAGCCTATTCGGCCCAAAACAATGCGAGAGTGCGTAAGACGTCTAGGAATTGGTTGTTGCACTCACCCTGAATTTTCACACTTGAAGTACAATTAAGAAAACTGAAAGCCTGATTGAGCACAAGTGCACAAGGAAAGACACATTGAGTGGCCATAAATTGAGGACTGTATTAAATAACTGAAGGAACTCACCCAGATAAACCACTCAAGGAATCCACCAGTAGAAGAGAACCCAATACATAGACAAACCATCAACGCACAGAAGTAGGACCAAGCAAGGGATGCCGACGAAGTGGATCTAACGAGTCTACTGAACCTGATCGATAGCTTGGTGGAGCACGACAACTCGATAATGGCAGAAGAAAGTTCAGACCGTAGATCTAACGAGGAATTCGACTTAGAAGCCTTTCCAGAAGTTGTTCAGCAGGCTGGTCAGCAGTTACAACGCTCATGCTCGGTATGAGCACCACGGTAGGACAACAGACGCTATCAACGCAGATCTAGACGCTATCAACGCAGATCTAGAAGAGGAGAGAAAGCTGGCCTCCAAAGCACTGCAAAGCATGGTTGAATACAATAGGGATCAACAGGCTAGGAGCCAAAGGCAAAGCATGGAGTTGCGAGAGGTGCAGCGGGTGCTGAACTTGGCTGTGCAGAAATCGAACGGACCATGAAAGAGCACTAGAAGGAGACTTAACGCTGAGTGAGCTTCTCATGAAGTGGCTGCTCGATAACACAGCTCTACACAACAAAGTGCCATAGCTCCAGTGACATTGCTGCTTGCAGGATTAGGAGCAAACCAGGGCTCAAAGAGCCAATCTAAAATCCCTATTGTTGCCAAGCAACTCGATAAGTACCAACCCCATGACGATCCATATAGCTTTCTTGAGTAGTTCGAGCAAGTTTGCGAAGCCAACGGCCTCAACGACTTGACTCAATGCTCTCAAGCGTTCGGGCTTTGCTTGGGCGACAAGGGTAGGATGTGGTATACGAGCTTAGATAACGCAGAGCGAGCCAACTTCGATGGCCTCAAGGATCTCTTCATTAAGAGATTGCCAAGCCTGGGTACTCCGATAATCTACTAGTGCACTTGATGAATGTCAAGCAGAAAGAGAAGGAGGACATTTGCGATTACGTGACCCATGTGCGGAGTCTCTTCAAGAGAATCCCTACTGAAGAGCGACCGACCGAAAGAGTAGTATCAACTGTATTCATCAGCGGGATTCAGAACGAGGAACTATACAAGGCTTTGGCAGGCAACTCGAGCTTGCAGCGAGACGTGCTAGCTAGGGTCTTTGAGGAAGCCATCCGAGTTGACGATTAGCTGAAGGAGCGGGGCTCCAGAAGCGCGAACCTAGAAGAGACCAACTCGCGAAGCTCAGAAAGAGCGTCAGCTTCGAGTGAGCGATCAGCTCCATCATCCTAGGATAAGGGGAAAATCACTGAAATGAACCAAGACTTGGCCGACGTTAGAATGGAACTAGCCAAGTTGCAAGATATGTTGAGACGACCAATGCGCCCACACATCCAATGCGTGTACTGTGGCAGAAGCCACTTGCCAGCCGAGTGTCAAGACCCTAGGTCAAGACCGTGCGCTAACTGCGATAGGTTCGGTCATGACGTCACGCATTGTAGACTGCCAAGGAGACTTCCATACTCACAACCATACGACCAGCCTTACCTAGTGAATAGGCCGCAGCCATTTTTCGGTAGGGGAGCCCCATTGGCCCTCGCTACGCCTAACGACATTAAGCCGGCCATTCCTAGGATGGAAATAAATCCTACAGGCATTCCTAGGCCGCCTGGACCTTACGTAACCCACCCACCGAGTGACGCTCCTGTCCATTATGTGGAAGAACCAAACGAGGAGCAAGCTTACATACGCCCTTACGTTTTGCATGACGACGAGGGCAACACTGTCCTCATGGATTATCGCCCCATACTGATGATGGCATTAGGAAGAGAACGAGGTAAAGGCCTACGAGGGCAGACGCATGATCCAATCACCTGTTGGACCTGTGGCCACCCAGGTCATGTCTCATCACGCTGCCCTGAAAGGGAGCATCAAAACAGAGACAAGTCTGACCTAAGGTGTGCGGAGTGGGGAATCACCCATCTCTTCGTCGATTGCCCAAGGCAAAAGCCGTCATCTAGCTCAGCCAACGAGCCATCTGTCCCATTGGGGCTATTTGGTATCAAGAACCATGAAGGGGAGGCCATGCCTATCCCATTGCGGGTCATGACCCATGCCCAAATGAAGCAGGCCGGCATCTCTCTGCCAGGACCTAGCAATCTCGATGCAGCCTCGATAGGAAAGAAGAGCCGTAGATGGTGGAGGAGGAAGTCGAAAGCTAAAATCGCACTAAAAACGGAGAGTGCCACAACTCTGCTCGTTGGAAAGAAGGTCTCTGATGCAGAAGCATAGACGTCAGCCCCGAAGACGACCGAAAAGGGAAGCGCTAAGGTAGGGGAATACCTGCACTCGAAGCGACAATTAGAGGCCATAGAAAAGGTGAAAGAATGGGTGAAGGAAGCCCAAGAACATCTAAAAGACGCTGAGCACATCATAGAGGATGGGATCGATGATCTCTCCAGCATAAGTACGCCAACCTCGCTCCCACAACCAAAGTCAAGAGAAGCAACTGCACCACAAACGGTGCCGCTAAGGCCAAGCCTCGACGCTGCTACAGGGTCGCGGTTCAGTCACGGCCACTAGCCAGGACAATCTAGGTTAGGAGAGAGACGAACACCCAACGATCTCCTAACCACGTTGGTGACTACCCCTATAACACTTAGCTTGGGAGATCTGCTTAGGTAGCACCCCACCCTATGGCAAGAGCTGAAGCAGTGGGTTGAAGGGTCACAAGAGCAAGTCATGACAAACCCTCACGACCACAAGGCAGAAACACAAATACCGAGTTTGACGCTGCACTCTATGCCTAAATCCTTGCACGTCAATGCCTTTTGGGAAGGCTCCGAGATGCATGCAGTCTTACCAGTCTTGGCCCTAGGCGATACAACAAGGAAGGGAATCGTAGACAGGGGGACTGGGGTGAGTGCGCTTAGCCACGCAGTGCTTCAGACTTGGGAAAACCCACCTATTGAGACTGCTAGGTTTAATGTCACACTAGCAAACGGTATGAGAGTCAAGCCATTCGGGGTGCTTAAGAATTGGCCAATGAAGATCGCAGGTAGCCAGTTCTCCGTTGACTTTATAGTCATGAAGGGGGTGGACTACGACATCCTATTAGGCCGCCCCTGGATGTGCAACACTAGAGTCATCGAAGATTGGGGTAACGGCTTAATCTTCCTTGGCAATAGGACGGATGCCGTGAGAGCAGAGATGGACACCTAGAAGACCTCACCAGTTGACTTAGATGCCATCTCTACTATGCTCAAGGGTAATGCTCAAGTCAAGAAGTCCTATGGGCCCTTGACCAAGTATATCCCATGCCCAGAGGATGAGCGGGATTAGATGCATGTCCTTGCTACAATCGACCTGCCGTTCTCTGATCACGAGGCATATGAGCAAGCCATCAAAACAATCGGCAAGGCTAACGACACACCCTCCGTACCAGTTTGCATGATAGCAGGAAGCCTTCATGGGAAATCGAATCCCGTCAACTCCCATGTCCCAGCCAACAAAAGGGAACTCCAGGAGGTACTGGAATATCTATCGGACAAGCTAGCTGGCAATCCAGCTGGAAATCTCAAACCACTCCAGGATCTCTTAGATGAATCCAAGTGGCAATGGACTAGAGTGCATGACTTAAACCTCATGTATAACTGAGCCCTGGTTCCTGACCAGCAACCAGAGATAGACCGAGTCTTAGGAGATGACGAGTAGTCTGATGAAGGGAATTCTAACCACAAATACAAAGACTGCCAATCCTTCAGTGATGAAAGTGAGGGTGAGGTAGATACCGTGGAATACAACACTGAAGGACAAGAAATAGAGCAAATACGAGCAGACTCCAAGCCGCAGAGAAAGAGTATCTTCAGAATGGAGTGAGGAGTCATGAGCGTGGAATGTGACCGCACCTGGTTGGAACACGTAGGAGCCATAGACCTTGAGCAAGCATGACTAGCCTAGCCATGAATGACATCAGTATTTAGAACTGAATTGCCATCTGAACTGCGCCCACCAAGGGAGACCACCTCTTCTAGCGAAGGTGGGGGATTCGACTCCGAATTGGAGGTTAGTTCGGATAGTGATCCAGAGATCCCTAGGCCGCCCACAACCAGACGCACCAAGGGAGACCTACCTGTCCACCTGAGGCGCAGACGATTAAGACAGGAAATGGCAAAACAACTCGGGGATACTCGAACGGAAGAATAACGAAAACCACAGGACCTCCCTAAACGATTTACGAAATTCAAAAAAGGGGATAGGGTGGTAGTTCTGTTAGGTGCCAAACGTCAAGCACAGACAAGCAAACCAATCGAGGAACCAACCAAGGTCAAGGAGGTGGACCTAGCCCAAGAAGGGGAACCACCTTGACCAGTCTTCATTGCTAATGACTTGACTAATGAAGAAGAAACGAGTCTTATCGCTCTCTTGCGAGAGTACATAGACGTGTTCGCCTGGTCCTTGGAAGAGCTTAAGGGGGTAGATCCGAGTGTCGTGACTCACAACATACCCATGACGCCAGATGCAATACCGGTCAAGCAACGACCGTATCCTATGAATCCAAAACATGCTCATGCTGTCAAGGAAGAGATTGATAAGCTGATGAGAGCATGATTCATTTGTGAAATTGAGCACACAGACTGGGTATTGCCCATAGTCATCGTGATGAACAAGAATGGAAAAATCCGAGTGTGCATCAATTACAAGAAGGTAAATGCTGCCACCAAGAGGGACAACTATCCGTTGCCGTACACCGAGCACATGCTTGAGAGAGTGGCAAGCAAGGAAGCCTACAGTTTCCTGGATGGCTTCTCAGGGTATAACCAGGTACAAGTGCATCCTGCAGATAGGCATAAGACTGCCTTCGCCACTGAGTGGGGCATCTTTGCTTACATAGTCATGCCCTTTAGGTTGACTAATGCCCCTGCCACTTTCCAACGCCTCATGTGCACCATCTTTAAGGACATGCTTCGCAAGGAGTTAGAAGTCTTTGTCGACGACCTCTATGTCCACTCGACCTGGATCGAACACTTAGACAAACTCCGAGCAGTATTCAAGCGGTGTCGTTTATACCATCTCTCCTTGAACCCCTTAAAGTGCTAGTTTTGGGTGAAGCATGGATGCATTCGTAGGGCATGTGGTGTCGAAGAACGGCATTGCCACTAAATTCTCGAAGGTAAGGGTCGTTGTTGACCTTCCACCCCCAACCAACTACAAGGGAGTTCAATTCTCTCTAGGCCATACTGGGTATTATTGACAGTTTGTACTGAATTATGCGTTGATCACCAGACCATTGTACAAGCTACTTATTGTCTTCGAATGGAATGAAGCATGTCAATGGGCATACGAAGAGTTGAAGAAGGCTCTAATCACAACACCAATCCTACGAGCCCCAGATTTGACCATCACCTTCCACGTGCATATCGATGCTTCTAAGTTTGCCGTGGGGGCAGTGTTGTGCCAGCCTGGCGAATACAATTTAGACTATCTAGTGAGCTTTGCTAGCAGACAACTCACTGAGATGGAAATGAATTACTCGACGACAGAAAGAGAGGGATTAGCCATGGTATTCATAGTGAAGTAATTCTGGCATTAGCTTTTGGCCACGCCCTTCACTCCTGGACCGTGAAGCCCATTTGGAATACAACCCCAATTTCTATACTTGGCTCCTTCACAAGTAGCCCCTACACCTCCATGCCGAAAGCCCTTCACCTTCTAACCCTCAATCCTAGGAAGGATTATTCTCAAACTGGAAGGGGAGGGGGTAAGGTGAATTAGATCAGAATCAGAAAATGAAATCAAAGTCAGTGAAGCACGTAGACATACATTGTGAAAAACGGATGGGGTAGGAAAAGGGCATGAAAACCTTGAATTAAAGGGCAAAAAGTCAAAGTTTGAAAAAGAGAATCTGCATTAGACCTTAATGAATTCATTCAATTTTTCTTTTTCAGCAATTATTATGTCGCAAGCATTAATGAAAATTACGATTTATGACAGGAAAAAAAAATGTCGCAGCAGGACCGAGCCCACCGACTCCCCTTTACGGAGGAGGAGAGAATGCGGTACAGCATCAACTTGGAGAGCCGCGTCTATAATCAATTAAAATTCCGAACTATTCACAATTTGGAAGAATTAGTGGCCAAGGAAGAGGCAGCCAGGAGCGTCGTGGAAAGCTGCAACCTCAAGAAGTACCTGGAATGTTTTGCACAAGAACCCGACCACACGAGCCGTAGAAAGAAAGAGGGCCTCCTCCAAAGCCTCATTCATCGCATATGGGGGCATCTTAACGGCGCTTATCCAGGAGGCCGTGAAGGAAGCAGAAGAGGGGGAGGGGGAAACACTCGACAGATCACCTCCTCATCAACACCAGGAGAGGTCCAGTGATAGGACAGAAACCGAGGAAGAAGGGAAGAACAAAAGAGCAAAAAGCAGGTCAAGGAGACTAAGAAAAATGCAGCGTAAAAGAAAAAGAAACATGATGAAGGCCGTAGAAAGGAGAGGAAAGACTTGGAGAAAGCAAAACGACAATCCCTTAGGGAGGTAGAGGAGAGAGAAAGGAAGAGGAAGCAGGAAGAAGAAGAAATAACAGAGCAAGACAGGTAGGCTAAAAAGGCGTCCAAGCAAGAGGCTGAAAGGAGAAGAAGAGAAGAGCAGGTGGAAAAAGAAAAACTAGAGGAAGAATACAAAAAGGCCGAAGAGGAAAGGAAAATAAGAGTCACGGAGGAGGAAGAGGAGTTAAGAAAAAAAGAGGAGGAGGATCTAGCCGAAGCTACACGCCGATCCATCGAACAGTAATGCAGGGCAGATGGCCCAGAAGCCTGGAATCAGCCAAGGGAAGAGAGGCCTAGCTCCAGCATGCAGGCACCAGAACCCACGCCCCCCGCAGTTCCAGAAGGAAAAGGCAAAGCACCCCTGCATCCTATCCCCACCCTCATGGCACCCCCCCGCTGAACCCACTACACTCACCCCTAGCATCCCCACCAGCTTGGAAGTGTCCAACCTGGTGGCCTGGATACAATACTTCATCAGCAAGGAAATGGCCCAAGGGAAAAGCACGGAAACCATGACCACAGGACCAAAAAGGCCAGCTACAGATGCATAATCGAGGGAGGACCAAAAGCATCCGCGTATGGAGGCGTCAACCACCCCACCCACACAACAATGATGCCACCAGCCAGTTACGATGAATACGTCGCTGAGCTGCTCTTCCAACTGGAGAGAGCGAAGGAGGAAAAAAGAATAGCGGTGGCTGAGTTGGTGATAGAAAAAGAGTCAGTGGCGGCTTTCCAACTGGAGAAAACCTGCATCATCGCCATGCAGCAACGTCAAATATTCAAACTCAAGCAAGAGTTGAAAGCCAAAGAGGACAGGGAAGAAAGCTATAAGTAGCGGCTGGAGAACGAGAATTAGAAACTCGTGCAAATGCAGCGGGAGTACAAGCTCCTCCTGATGCAATATAAGGAACTGGAGTCAAAGACTGCCACCATTGAGCAGATGATGGAGGAGTTGAGTGCCAAGGAAGAGCAGAGAAGACAAGAGAGGGAGCAACAACAAAAGGAGATCGAGTCCATGACCGCTGATCAGCTGCACCTCGAGAAGAAAGAGCAATACAACATGAGCAAAGAGCTCAGGGCCCAGGAGCAGAAGCTTGTAACCATAGCTCAAAAGCAGGGGGAGAGCATGGAAGAAATTAGCAAAAGGGCCGAGGAATGGGCTACGCAGAACGAGGCACGTGTGAAGGCATTGGCGTGGCGCCTCGCCTTGGTGGAGAAGGAGCCATTGGAGGTGGTGAAGAAGAAATTAAGCATCGCACGCAGAGCCCTGCATGCGGGGTTGCAGATGCCACCCCAACCTGCGGAGGTTAGGCTGGGCTTAGAGGAGCAACGAAAGTATCTACTACTGGCCGGCCTAACCCCCCAGGAGGCAGATGCCCTCGGCTTTGAAGAAAGAGCACCATAAGAAAACTGGCAGGGGGAGGAAGTCGAACTCGAAGTCGACATGAACAGATTCAGAGAAGACGTGATCTCGCAGCCCCCCTCATTGCACGATCAAGATCAGACCCGCCCCGCCCTTGGACAGACAGGCCACCCTCAAGGAGCAACGGAAAAAGCTGGTGGAAGAAGCCAGAAAAAGGTTGTAGGCCAAGCCAGTCGTGCGGCTATCCGCACCCCTCCCACCATGCCTCGAAGACCTCCCAATGCAATTCCATGCAGAACTAGTGGTCTGGGAACGGCAGGAAATCGAAAAGGACCCTTTCTCTTTCAGTTTCCTTATGTCTGACAGCCTGAGAAGGGTCCTACTGATCAAAGTGATGGAGGAGGTGATTGCGGCTGGCAGCCGACTAGGCCAAAGATGGCTGGAGGATAGGGCAAGGACCCCCACTTTGTGGGGCACGGAGGAGGCCGAATTTTGGCAATACAAAATATACGAAGTGCCACACACAGTAAGGGGCTATGACTGCCAAACCCTCTGGAGAAGGTGAATATGTAATACCAACATGCTCGCCTGGATGGCATTTTGTAACACCCTACCCTACAAGCAGAACAACCCCACGTTTATGGCATATCCCCGTAGGGTAGGTGTGGATTTTGTCGCCACCCTCCATGGGAGGCATGACTTCCCCGTCATCTACAATTCCAATGCCACTTCCTTTGAGGACACTCTACTTTTTTATCTAGGAAGCCTACCCACCTCCATGACGTGCTTCCTCACTGAGTTCTCCTCCTGTCCAGATCCTGCTTTCATAACCACCTGTAATTACCTTAGGCTCCTTAAGCTTCTACTTAAGCAAGATCTGGCACCGCAAGAAAACGGCTTGCCTCCCCTCTTTTTTGATCCTAATGCTATTGATAGCTGTGCTATGACCCCCTTAATGATGAGAGCTAGCCTACTACCTTCCTTTTGCCTAGCTCTCCTAGAGGATATGAGCGACAGCCAATTCACTAGGTGTAATCACACCTTCCTATCCACCACCTCTCTCCACGTCCGCATGAACCTGAAAGGGTACATGCAAAGCCACCAATTTTTATGCAGATCCATCCGCCCTCCCTCCACCCCTCATTCTGACGATGAGAATTAGACTTGGCTGTCCTGCTCTTGATGTAATACTATCCCTCAATGTTAAAAAAAAAAGAAACAAAGCAAACAAACGCACGATCACTGCACCTAGGGGTCCTTAAGTTAGGCGTGTCCGGTGGCTTCGATCGGCTGGCTCCGCTCCTAACCCCCTAGACCTTTTTCATCCCCCACTTCACGCTTAGGGCACATCAATGGCAGGACACACCTAGGGAGGTAACACTCACCTATGGTTAGACCTGTCACCTTAAGCCACTGGCACTACACCCCCTTGGCACAAATGGGGTCCTCAAGTGTGGGACATCACCCGCGCTCTCTTGCGGTTAGACCCACCTCCCCATTCCACTAGCACAAGCACACTGCAGCAACACACTGAGGACAACACTTCCCTTAGGTAGAGCACCGCACCTTCTTCAGGTACACCAAAAACGGCCAACCACCAACTTCGAAGGCCCTCGCCCACCCATGCAATCCAGTGAGCTGCTCCGACGCGAACATCATTCTTGAGATTCCACAAGCACCTGAGTCTACATGTGGCCCTCACCCTTACACCCACGCCAAAGTGCCATGGGACTGGAACCCGTCTAGGAGGGGGTAATGTTAACCCCAAGTCGAGATGGCGGAAAAATGGAGGAAAAAGCAAAAGGAAGATGGGAAAAGAGCAAAGACACGTAGGCGGCCTCTAAAGATGAACCGGGGAAAAAAGCGCAACCTTAAAAGAAAAGGCGCCTCAAAAAACGCGAAAAATTCTTGTAAAAGAGCGGCAGGCTCCCTCCTGTGCCAATTGTAAAATATTAGATGGGTGTAGGCTAGAGGCACAAGGCTAGAAGAGGAAAATGGAAAAAGGACCTTGCCACAATGGCTGGTCGTGTAAAAAATGGATGGGTGTCCATGGGATTTTAGGGTTTGTATATATAAAATTCAAAAAGTGAATAAGAGATCATTCTTTGGTGTGTGGCAAAAGGAGTCTTCTTCTTCTTCTCTCCTTCTCACCTTCTTGCTTGTGTGTGCTCTTGAGAGAGGGAGTGTGAGAGTGTGAGGGAGTGAGTGTGTGTGAGAGTGAGGGATCAAGAGGGTGAAGCTCTTCAGCATCTCCTCTTCTCTTCTTCTCTTCTTCTCTTCCCTTCTCTCTTCTTGCACGCACGGCTATGGAGGATGGAGCTTGGAGGTGGAGGAGGCTTGAGGATGCTTGAGCTAGCATCTAGGATCGTGGAGCTACCGGTGTGTGGGAGAGAGGAGGCAACTCATATCGGCACTAAGGTAAGCTCACTACATTTGCAGGATCGATGGCGCGTCGGCTAGGTGAGAGATAGCCATTAGAGCTCGCTTGGAATGCTTGAAACAATAAGCGATCCGTGGGTCTTGGCGGTTGAGCGAAAGCTCCCATAATAATACTTGCTAGGTGATCTATCAATACCTTTCACTTTTTCTATGGGTTCACTGAGATTCTCCATTAGATATCCATGTTCTCTTTATTCTATTCTTGGAAATAAGTATGTAGTAGTACGTAGGTAGGGCTAAATGCCAAGCAGCATGAAATAGGAACACACTCACAAGCTAGTTAGTTGGTAAGGTCTCTTGTTATTGGTGGGTAGCTTCCAACTTATATAGCTAGCTTCTCTTTTCCCTTTTACAGTTTCTTATTGAGAGCTATTGGGATCCAAGCACAAGAAGATTTAGGGGATATTTAGGGCTCTCAAAGTACTTGATCACTTGTTTTACATTTAACACATTTCGGTGTTGAGATCTCAACTCCAAGTTCACTTGATTTGGCTAGCAAGGTACAAGGTGACTAAAGTGCATGTTGTAGACAATCTAGAATCATACAAGTTGATATGTACCTCAAATCCATTTTCCTAACTCTTCATTGCCCTCATTGGAAAAACCACTTCTCCACCCTTTCAACCAATTTTAGCAGTGGTTTTAGTGCATTTTCTGCTAATTACAGCAACCTGCAATTTTACATTTTTGTTTGATTTGGGACAGTATGTCTGGTCATTTGAAAGACACAGCTCTCTTAACATTGCCAAGTTGGATGGTACCAACTATGGGTATTGGAAGTCCCAAATATGGCAGGTTCTAGTGTAGAAGTTGCATATTAAAACCTTGCATTTCAAGGGTGTCAAACCTGAGGATATGAATGATGATGTTTGGATGGAAGTTGATGAGCTATGCAAGTCTACCATTATTTTGTCACTCTTAGAAGAGGTCCATCATAATGTTGTTGAAGATGAGAATCAGAGTGCATGGGATTTATGGGAGAAGATTCAGGAGCTCTATGCACAGTAGAGTCCTACATCACAGATGTATTGGCTGAAGCAGTTAATGGACCTTCACACGAAGGAGGGGACCTCCCTTTCATCTCATTTTAGTCAGTTTCATGCTATTATGAAAAGTTTGTTTTCATAGGGTATTGAGTTCAAAGATGACTTGCACCCGTTGTTTCTGCTTGGCACCTTGCCTGAATCATGGGATGTCTTCCATACTGCCATATGCACGAACAAGCTTGATGGGCTGAAAATCAAAGATGTTGAGAGTGCGTTATTGACTGAGGAAATCAACAGGAGAAACAATGACGCTTCCCGCTCTTCACATGCATTGACCGTTAGAGGTGGCAGAAATGGCAAGCATGATAATGATCATAAGGGTAGGGACTCTCAAAAGTCCTAGTCCAAGTCACGTGGTCGCAGTAAGTCCCGTCATGGACAGAAGTCTGCTCTTACCTGTCATTATTGTGGGAAAGCAGGACATATTAGGCGGTAGTGCCATAAAATGCACGATGATAAGTGCAAGGAGAACGGAAAAGACAAAGTGCAAGAAAAGTCTTCTGAGCGCAGTATTGTACCTGCAAAGTTCAGTGTGAAGATAGAAGAGGTTAATGTCATGCATGCCACTAATTCAAATGATGATTACATACTTGTAGCTTCTTCATGCGATGCCTTACAGGCTTCTGAGATACATTCTATATATGCACAGGACTGGCTCTTGGATTCGGGTGTGTCCTTTCATGTGACACCTTGTCGAGATTGGTTTCATACCTATCGTACCATGTCTAGTTCTGTGCGCCTTGGTGATGATATGTCTCTTGACATTGTGGGCATTGGAGATGTTAGGCTGCTGTAGTTTCCTTCTGGTAGTTCTTTTGTTTTGCATGATGTACACCATGTACCTGTGTTGACTCGCAGCCTTATGTCAGCTAGACAGCTTGATAATGCAGGGTATTTTGTATCTTTTAGAGACTCTGCATGGAAGATTACTTGTGGGGCAGGCTTGTACTTGCAAGAGGTGCCAAGTCTGGCATCCTCTATCCCTTACTTGTATCAGGAGCTACATTGGATCATGTTTTGTCTGTGGGTCCTATTCCCCATGTATCCCTTTGGCATGCTCGTTTGGGGCATATGTCTCTTAAAGGAATGAAAATGCTCTATGCTTTGTAGTATCTTCCACCTTTTGACTCTTCGCATTTTGATTCTTGTGATCATTGTTTGTATGGTAGGCAGACAAGAAATACGCATAAAAAGTCTGGTAAGAAACGCATGGGTGAGCCCTTGGCTCTTATGCACTCAGATGTATGTGGGCCCATGCCCTGTCAGTCACTTGGTGGGGCAAAGTACTTTGTTACTTTTATAGATGATTACTCATGTAAGGTTTGGGCTTATCCCATAAAGAGAAAATTCAATGTCTTAGACACATTTCAGCACTGGCTTGCATTGGCAGAGAACCAGTTTGGGAAAATGCTCAAATGCCTAAGGTCAGATAATGGAGGTGAGTATGTATCACATGCTTTTGAGCAGTTTTGTAATGAGTGGGGTATTAAGCGTCAGTTGACCACCCCTTACACCCCACCCTAGAATGGTGTGGCTAAATGCATGAATACGACCATTCAGGAAAGGGTCAGTAGCATGCTTAGCTAGGCTAGCTTACCGCACCACTTTTGGGTTGAGGCAGTTACTATTGCAGTGCATCTCATTAACAAGTTGCCTAACAGTGGCATAGACTTTCAGGTTGCAGAGGAGGTATGGGCAGGCAAGCCCCCCCCTCTTATGATCATTTGCGTGTCTTTGGATGTGAGGCATTCTACCATGTGTCCAAGGACAAACGCAAAAAGCTGGATCCTAAAAGTGTCAAATGCATTTTCTTTGGCTATGGAGATGCAGGAGAGATGGGTTACCGTCTATGGGATCCGTAGGCACGGAAAGTGATTCGCAGCCATGATGTCATCTTTCATGAGGACAAAATGCATATGCAGCCTGAGAAAGTGGTTGAGGTACGTAGAGTTATCTTTGAGAAGGAGCCACCTGCTCCCTTTCAGCCCGCTCCATGGCCAGTTAGACACCGCGCAGCATCACTTGATGCTCATGGCCCAGATGCTAGATATGCTAATGTTAGACAAGATGTCAGTCAGGCAGCAGAGCCTAGATTGAGGCATTCTACTAGAAATAGACGACCTCCTGACCGTTTTGAGCCCTCTATGGATTATGTACTGGTTACAGATGCAGGAGAGCCTCTCAATTATGATGAGGCTATGCGCAGGGGTGATTGTCACTCTTGGGAGAGGGCTATGCAGTCTAAGCTTGACTCATTGCATAAGAATAAAACTTGGGATTTGGTTTCCTTGCCTCAGGGTAAGAAGGCTTTGCCATGCAAGTGGGTATACAAGTTGAAAAGTACCCCTGGACACCCCAAACTGGCATACAAGGCTCGATTGGTTGCTAAGGGTTTTAAGTAGAAGCATGGTCTTGACTTTAATGAAGTATTTTCTCCTGTGGTCAAGATGACCACCCTACGCTTAGTCTTGGCCTTGGTTGCATAGCTTGACCTGGACTTGTACTAGATGGATGTCAAGATGACTTTTCTACATAGGGACTTGCATGATGAGATTTACATGGACTAGCCTAAGGGCTTTGCAGACCCTGGCAAGGAACACCTAGTGTGCAAGCAGGCACCTAGGGAATGGTACCATAAGTTTGATGCATTCATGCAGTCACAGGGCTACAACCGCAGTGCTCTGGATCCGTGCTTGTACACAAAGAAAGCCCATGACGATTCTTTACTGATTTTGGTACTCTAAGTGGATGACATGCTTTTAGCAAGGATAGCTCATGAGGAGATAGATGCTCTTAAGGCTCAACTCAAGAAGAGCTTTGAGATGAAAGATCTGGGACATGCCTCTCATATACTTGGTATGCGCATTACGCGTGATAGATCTCAAGGTCTACTCTATCTACCACAGAGGGAGTACATTCATTGGCTGTCCATTACTTTCTCATGTGACGGTTTCACAGGCCGATTGTCCATAGACAGATGAGCAGAGGGCCGAGATGGCCAAGATTCCCTGTATGCCATGATAGCCACCCATCCAAATATAGCTTTTGCACTTGGGGTTATGGCACGTTATATGGCTACACCTGGCAAGAAACATTGGGATGCCATAAAGGGTATCATGAGGTACCTGAAGGGCATAGTAGACATGTGCCTTTGCTATGGCAGCTAGGATACAGGAGTCATGGGGTACACTGACTCCAATTATGCAAGACATGTAGATAGTATGAAGTCCACTTCTAGCTATGTGTTCACTTATGTTGGAGGGGCTATCTCTTGGATGTCCAAGGCACAAAATTGTACAGCTATTTCTACTACAAAGGCCGAGTATATTGCAGCCATAGAGGCTTACAAGGAGGCTATCTAGTTAGGCCGTTTGATTGTAGACCTTGGTATGACAGATGCTATACCTACACTGCATTCGGATTCAATGAGCGCCATTCAGTTGGCCAAGAATCCGGTCTTCCATGAGAAGATGAAACATATTGAGGTGAGGTATCACTTCATTCACGAGGTCGTTGAGGACAGGTTTGTTGACCTTGTCAAGATTTCGACTGAGCAGAATCCTGCAGACTTGCTCACGAAAAGCCTCACTACCGACCGCTTTGATTTCCTCGGGAGATTGATGGGCATTGGATGAGATGTCGTCCTTTTTCCTCATCCTGTTGTACATGTGTACATGTTGTACTGCCTTTTCTTTTTCTCTCTCACTGGGGTAGATTCACCTTTAAGTGGGAGGTTGTTGGGGGTAAAGGCGCCTCTGCCTAGCCGCCCATGTATTACTACACTGATAGTACCTACCACTGCACACTGCAGGTGGCGGGCACCTGTCATAGTCACTTATTCTTTATTCTTTTAGTGATAGTTTGAATAAAGGAAGGCTCGGCCACACATTGTGGTTGTTGGAGTTCCCATTTGTGTCTCTCTCTCTTCTTGCTCTTGCTCTCTGCCATAGCTCACTTCCAAGCAAGCTTCGATCCTTCTCACCTTTCACAATATTCCAACATCTATATGATTATGTTGTTTAATATATAACTCTATTGTTCAATATTCCTACATATAGTGAGGAGTAGGAAGATAGTGGCGGCTTGTGGGATGAAGCCAAATATGCACTGAAAGGTGGGCATGTCCATGGAGGAGTTGTGAGGAAGATAGTGTCAGCCTATGGGATGAAGCTAAATATGCACTGAAAGGTGGGCACATCCATGGAGGACTTGTTGATAAGGAGGGCCATCGGCCAATGGCTTCATGAGTGTCCAATTTTCCACCCCACTTGCTTGCTCTACAAATATATCCAATAATCTTGCCATGTTGTTCACATCTGATAGGACATCCTTTATTACCCCCCCTCATTGGGGCCGAGTCCCTATGCCATCCTATAACTTAGACCTTGCTTGTCATGATGCTGAGGTGGACCAATGGGAGAGGGGGTGGTGTGCACATTTTATCGACTCCCTTTTTCCCCTTGGGCCCACCAAAAGTAGGCTTATCCCCCTATCTCCCACTCCCCCTAACTTTTACCTTTGACAACATTGTCCCCCATCCTAGGTGGGCCCCACAGGAGTCCAAAAGCAGTAGGTAATTTTTTTTATCTCCTCTTCCAAAAGGTCCTTTCTCTCTCAAAAGACTCATTTCATATTGTGTATAGTTAAAAAAAAACTTTTTTTCGTGTGTTTCTCTAAGAACTACTGCTTCTTTTGGCATTCTTCCTCTCTTTTCCACTAATCCATCCATCAAATTAGTCCACTACCTCCTTCCTTCCACAGCCATAGCCATAGCCACAAGAGTATCATTGTCAATTGGTACTCAAGAGCCACCATTTTTCCCTTGCTTGCAGTTAGGTCCTTGCCTTCATCACAAGAACTACAAGTTCATTCTTGATGAATCACTCTAATGGCATCTATAGGTCATCAATGACATCCTTGAGATCCCTTTGAGACTATCTATGTTCATAATACAAAGGATGAGCATGGACAATGGATAGGAGCATTGTTCAAGAAAGACTCATGGGTGTACATGCAACCAAGAGCAATATGCTTTCGCTGAGTAATATGTCATGATTATTAAAGGATCACTGGAAAGGTAGATTGCTCGGGTGTAAGGAGGTTTGAGAGGGAGGTTTAGTTGCAATAGTACAACATGTTTACACTACAAAGGATTTGAAACATAGCCCCCCTAATTTGCACCATATCTTCCCATATAATTATAAGTCTCCATGGTAATATCCTTTTTCTTGATTTAGTTGCTTTGTAATCATAAATTTCATATATCTATATGCATACTCTCTCCTTAGAGAAACAACCTTTAAGAAGCCTAACGAGAACCTATGAAGCTTTGCATGTTGATGTAGGCAAAAGCTTAATGGTTGGGAAGTCTCTAGAAAGCTTTCTTTTCTTAGAAATTTTCTTTTGTGAGTATAAATATTTGGTGCCTACATCTTCGAATCCATATGGTGCTCTTGAAATTCTTCCTTGCCTGGCATTCAACTCGATTGAGTGGCTGATCCTTGATCAATGGTCCACACAGCTTCTGGCAACAAAAATATTAAATGTTTATAGCTCCCTGAAGTTCTCTAAAGCGTCAAGATCCATGGGACTCTCCTACTTTGTGCCAATTCATGTTTTTGTGTACATGTTCAAGGCTACTAATCAGCATTGTTATCCTTCTATATACATTTGCAAAGGTATAGGTGAAACATTCTTTACATCAATGTTCTCGAATTAGGTGGACGGTGTGCATAGAGGTGATGTGTACTCATGTTGGGTCCCTGGCAGTAGCATTACATTTTGGTATTTGATTGCACGTTCTTCCTTGTATACATGCTTCCATTATCAATCATGGATGAAAAAAGTGGGCAATTGGATCACTCTACAGTCCACCAAAGATGGTGGATCAACCTTTGACATTGAAATTTATATGCCAAATGGGTTGGTGGAGAAAGCATTGATAAATAAGTATTGGAGCTTATTTAATATCTATGAACATTTAGCTTTAATGGGGAGTGTGGATACTCATTGTTCTAGCTTTTGAGTTGGATGTAGGAAGGCATTTTTGTTTGAGTTTATCTATGATATTCTTTGTTTTGATGAATGCATAAGAGTTTTAATTTTTTTACAAGTGAAAAAGAGAATAGAAAAATCTTTTATGTTATCTACAACTTTGAATGGAGTTGAGATCCATGTACAATTTGATGATGGAAATGCAAATAGAGAATGATATATTGTGCTTGTTCATTGCATTGGTTTTGCTTTAGTTGTAAATCTTGCTCTTCTCTAGATTTTAGTTTTTGAATGCTCGTATGTTAAAATCTTATTTTTTCTAAATTTTTAGTGGTCTTATCTTCGACCCTATATATATGAGTTCGTTGGGATATCATTCTCACTTTTGACTAATTGCCACATTTATCCTACTGCTAAATGAGCAAGATGATCCCCCTACTGTGCCAATCAATGTGGGTAAAATCGGTGGGTTGTTGAAAGATGCCAAGGACCTTAAGTCCAAGCCACTCACTAGAGCATAGGAAAAACAGCAGGCCGTGGCCAAAGAGCTTGCCATTGTGATTGCCCCCTTCTTCAAGGACTCATGTGCAAAGGCCACTAGTAGTGGTAGTGATGGAGAGAGAGCCTCTTGGGATCCGCCCCTACAAGAGTACCTCAAGTCCGCTCTAATGTCCATGAGGAGGTGGATGAGAGGGAGGATGCAGACACAAAGGTGTCTGAGATGGCTGAGGTTTTTGTCAGCCTCATAGAGTTTGTCTTTCTCCATGATGTGAATAAAATGTTTGGTTTGCAAGAGAATGAGGCACTCTCCATGCTTGCAATAGCATGTGACTTCCCTCTGGACACCATGCCATACTTGTCGACTCTTGTCTTGTCCCCCAAGCTTGAAGAGATCAAGGATACAATTGATGTCCTTGTGACTACAATTGACACCGCCAAGCAAGCCGTTGTTAGCATTGAAAAATTCCTACACCCGAGTTGTCATCCCCCCCAGTGAGATCGATGAAGAGAAATCTAGCTTAGACCTAACAAAGGAGGCCAAGGTCAAGGCTAATGAAGTCCATGAGGTAAATTTAATAGCTCATGTGTGTCTTTATTTAGTTTAATGTATTTATGCAATGAATTTTCTTGTGGTTCTAGGCTGTGCTTGTTATTGATGAGTTTGCTAGTAGATAAGGGGCCGAGGGGATTTTAGAAACGTTGCCACCCTAGCTTAGCACATAAGCGCATCCCTCCTCATTATATATGTTGTAGTGCATGCTAACTTCACTCCTACCACTCGTGCCTAGCTTACCATCCTCAAAGCACTTTCAAAAGTGCTCTATGTCTCTAGCATCATTGCAAATGCAAACAAGATAATCCTTAAGGAGAAGGAGCTAGTAAGACATGTGTTTGGCACATGCTTATGTGGGAGGATGGTTAGTTTAGTTGCATTGGCAAGCACATTTGAGGCTCCAAAAGTGGAGATGGTGGCTGATGTGGTGGAGGGGTGATTACCTATAACTATGGAACACCACAAACAAGCAAGTGAAGCCATAAAAAATTTGCCTCTTTGGAGTAACTAATGTATTAAAACTTATTGACTTGTACTTCTTGTGGTTATATATTGGTGCTCAATCAAAAGCTACTCATTCCAACTCAATCGTATACATGCAATATGGTAGACATTTGTTATTGAACTCACTGCATAGCACTGGAAGAGCCCAAATAGCGATGTTAGGGGGTTGTCAGGGTTGTCAAAGCTATTGTATTGGCCATTCACGTGCTATGGCAAGATTTTATGGTTACAACCGTAGCAACCCCTCGACATAGCTATTTGGGCTCTCCAAGTGCTACGCAATGAGTTTGGCAATAAATTTCTATCGTATTGCATATCTCGACCCAAATTCAATCCTCAAGCATGCCCACCACACCTTAGATTCCCCCTCAGCCCCTCAATAGTGCAATTCATGCTGTCTGAGTGGAAATAAGTGCTCCAATCATGAAAGAAAAAATATTTATTTATAGACACCTTCGTAGTAATATCATCGGAGTAGTTTGACAAGCAATAAGTACATTTGGTTGGTGTAAGTGAAAATACACATTAGTAAAAACTCACTAATAGATATGAAAGAATATGTATACAAAAAAGAATCAGAATATATACAAAAAAAAGAATTACATTTCATTGAAGTAAAAACAAAAGGCTTCACACATGGGTTACAAGCTGGGTTTATCAGAAAAAAGTTACAATTGTGAGGACTCTAGTCCCATTTCTCTCTAATCATGCTATCTAATTGCATATCTCTGTGCATGAGAGTCATATGCTTTGCATGTATCACATGTAGGTATGCATCCTCAAACAAGCTTACTAAGTAAGCCTTTGTTGCATCTTGTAAGGCCTCTAGCACTACACCTTGCACCCACTTGTTATCTCCATAAAATTTTCTTTACAGTGCAGACAAATGTTGCTTTGTGAATTAGAAGGTCTATGCTCTTTTGATATTTCCTTACCTCTTTAAGTGCCTTCAGGTTGTAGTTCCTCCTCCTCCTCTGTTGTTTTGGCACTCTGCTGCTAGAGGTCTTCTTTGACATCCTTGGGAAGGTGGTGGTCTTGGTGGAGTCATTAGGGCTAGTTATTGCTAAGGAGGTTGTTGTTGTGGTGCAAGAAGTCTTACGGGTTTTGGCACAAAAGCAGGGCCTTCACCATTGAGGATTCCATCCATTAGATCTTTGTTATAGCCATGGTGCAGGTTTTCATCTCCTTAATCTAGATCAATGTGAGTCTTCTCACTCGCAAAATCCTCCTTTTGATCTTGTTGTTGTTCTTCATGCTTGAGAGCTGAATTTTAGAGCCAAATTAAAAGCGCAAAAGTGGCATGAGATCCATAAAATTGGCATTTTTGGCAAAAAATGTATTGATCATGGATCAAGGAGTTGAGTTTTCCTAGGTTCATTTTAACATCACGAATCCAACGCATTTTTGTTTGTTGATCGAAGTCCATTTGACTCCCCATCTAATGGCTACGTTATGAAGTGGCCACTGGATCTAGAAGCTAGAAAGCAAGTGAGAGAGGCCAAGCTAATAGATCGATGCTAAGAAGCCATCCGTCTAGTTAGATCACGAATCCAAGGTCATTTGCCCCTCCATTCGGACTGAAACCACTTATGAGAGTGTAAATACAAGAACACGAACCAATTATTTCAAAGGTTAAGTGTTAATGAGGCTTAAAAGAAGCCTAAAATCAAGAAATCATGTCGTGAGGAGGGAGGGGGTGCAAAATTTTTTGCGCTCCATTTTTTAATGCAAATAATGGAGATTTGTGACCAATCAAATCATGCCTCCTCCTCTTGGGGCTAAGATGTTGCAATTTTTCACTCCATATTGCAAGAACTAGCAAGAGATTTGATGCAATCTATGAAAAGTTCAGATTTCAGTCTTTCTCTCTCCTTTGTCTCTCGCCCATAAATGCTATTCATATGGGTTGAGAGGATGAGGGAGAATGAGTGTTGGTTCATATATTGAGATGCGAGAAATGGAACAAGGAAGGGCAAAGGGGACATCAACAACTATAAAAGAGCGTCAATGGATGTGTATGCAATTTATAGTATAAGCAATCTTTTATTGAATTTTATGATGAATCTCTCATTCTTATGATGGAAAATGATTGAAAGTATTTGAATATGCTTGAATATTTTTGAAATGATAGAATAATCAATAATTTTTGGCAATTCATGTAATTGAAATCAAATTTGTAAAAACCCGCAATGCAAGATTTAGTAGAAAAATGATAATTTCATGGATTTTTATGGTTCAAATGGTGTTCTTGTGGAGTTATATTGAATGTAATGTTGAATCACAATCCATTTAAACTTTATAAATCTAAAAATGGAAAAAATAGCAATTAATATTAAAATAAATGATAAAAATAAAAATAATAGATTTTTTGATGGAAAACATTAGTTTTATACACAAAAAAGTACAATAAATTAGGTATATGTGTATGGATGTATGGTGAAGATAGGGCATGGGGATTCGCCTTAGTCTATCTCCATCTTTATGTGAAAGTGTATGTTTGTTACTTTTTTACATGAAAAAATGTAATGGAACACCTTCTTAAATTAGTGCATGATTGCAAAACCTAAACGGTACAGAAAAAGGGGTTATGGAAAGTTAAGTATCAATTAAATTTTGATTTTCATGTATATCATGACATATAGGACTCACTTCATTTAAGTTTAAAGGGACAATTGTTGAGACTTCAAGCTCGTGTGTGTGACCGACAGTCTTAGTTGTGTCCAGCTGTACATGTGTTGGACATTCAATAAGTCGGGTTAGTCTATGTGACCTAACTAGAGTTAGTCTTGGTTAGCTAAACCTAGTGTATAACTTACTCTTTAGTAAGTGGAGAGTAGAATGGAATAATGAATGGAAGATAGAGAGCATGACTGAGCTCTCCGTTACTCCACACTATCTCTCTCTCTCTCTTCTAACATGGTATGAGAGCCATCTTGGATAGGCTCTTTGGAGCATGGCAATAGTTGAGCTAATCCTAGATCTTGGAGATAATGTGTGTCATTTGAAAGAGTTGGATGCTATTGAGCTTCTGTGAAGGTATGTACCAAACTTGTGTGGCTTCCATTCGTGCAATAGTTGATCAAAGCTTGTTGGGGGGCTTTCCAAGGCCTATTTGAGCACTATAGTGCTGCTCATGACCATCATCATCATCAAGAACAGGAAGAAGAAGCTACTGCCTTGAACTGCGTGATTGCGCATGCTGAGGCAGCCTCCTGTCCTGCCTACAAATCATATCCAGTACCACTTCATCAGGGAGAAGCTTTTGGA
The DNA here is from genome assembly GCF_053477565.2 of Lygodium microphyllum. Classification (NCBI taxonomy): domain Eukaryota; kingdom Viridiplantae; phylum Streptophyta; class Polypodiopsida; order Schizaeales; family Lygodiaceae; genus Lygodium; species Lygodium microphyllum. Next base: position 15,900,455 of record NC_141162.1, read on the forward strand.
TGAGACCATAGCTGTGGAGTACTGCAAGATGGAGGACAATCTTGCAGATTTGTTTACGAAGGCGCTTCCCCAGGCTCTACTTCGGAGACATGCCAGATCCCTCAGGCTTTTGCCTTGTCCAGGCTCTGAGAGGGGGTGTTAGCGATTGTCAGTCATCCCCTGGCGGAGCAAGCAGCCACATCACGTGCCACGTCAGCTGCCATGTGGCAGTTTGGTACACTCGGACAGATCTGTACCAACCAGCTGCATTTAATGCAGCCGACTTGTCATATTTTTTCGCATTATTCCTGGCTATTTATAGCCGGCAGCAGCCAGTACATTGTTTCCACTTGTGTTTGCAGATTTTAGGCTGGAGATTCGTGCAGACTGCAGCGTACTTCGAGGTGGACAGCAGGTTGCATCGTGGAGGTGGAGACACGCAGTCCCGCACACTGTGCCCGTGTATATATCTGCATATCTTTGTATACAGCACACCTTATACAGCAAATCTTCATCTTCTACTGTCTCTTTCTCTCTCTCTCTTCTCTTTGTGTTCACTCTCTCTCTCAGTCTTGGTCCCACGCTTTCGCATCGCTGCACTCTGACACTTATTTGCACCCTCTCTAGGGGCAAGTGATAAAGCAACATCTTCATCTCCCTATGCATTGTCTTCACCTTCAGCAAGAGAAAGCACATCGAGAGAGATATAGTCATGGCCCATGAAGCCATCATTCAATCCCCTAACCTTTGGTGTGCCTCCTAGAAGATCACCCATCCTGTTGAAGAACTCCCGCATGGAAGTGTCTACTCCCGACTATAGCTCCTTTTTGAAAAGAGACAAGAGAGGAGAGAGGTGAAGCACCCAAGAGCACACACACACAAAAACAATGGAGACTTGAGAACACAAAGAGGTAGGGCTAAAATCTTCTTCTTTCTTCTTCTTCCACACAAAAGAACTGAGTCTACAACATGATAAAAGACTAATACAAAAGTACCACAACATATGTACACATGTTCACTAAGTGTCACTAAGTATGAACTCATTAGAAAAGAAGAGTTGGCACAATGAATGTGCCTACTAAGGTGTAGTCTAATAGTAGAATCACTAGCATATCCTCATGTAAGTCACCTAATACACTAGTGAATAATATCATGCCACATTACCAAGGCACATAGTGGATGCTAGCTCATGTAGAGCTCGACATCTCAACACTCCCCCTTGAGCTCAGCATAAGCTCATAAACTCCAAGCATAGTCCTAAAGTATTGAAGTTTCTCAGCTCCTAAGGCCTTGGTGAAAATTGATCCTTTGTGCTGACATAAAGCAAATTAATATCACCTGCTAAAACTTGTTCTCGAATGAAATGGTAATGGATCTCTATGTGTTTGGTCTGCATGATACACTAGGTTTCTAGCTAATTGAATGCTACTAAGGTTATCACAGTAGATGGTAATCTTCTTATCCACATGAATCCCAAATCACCAAGTAGCTTGTGTAGCCAAGCTATCTCACATGCTACAATTGCAATACCTCTGTACTTTACCTTTGTACTAGACAAGACAACTCACCCCAAAAGGAAAACACAAAACCATTGGTAGATCTCCTATTTGAAATACTACCAACCCAATCTACATTTGTATAACCATGCAAGTCCAATAGTACACTTGCACTATAGAATAAGGCATAGTCCAATGTGGACTTAACATAGCACAATGTGTGTTGCACTGCATCCAAATGTAGCTTCCATGGAAGTTACATAAAGTGACTCTCCAAACTAACTGTGTAGTTTAGGTCTAGCCTCATGATTGTCAAATAGACAAGGCTACCCACAATCTTCTGATACATAGTGACATTCTCAATCAACTCACCCTCATGTACACTAATCTTAGCATTAACATCTAAAGGTATAGAAATAGGATTGCAATAAGCCATACCATACTCTTTCAACATATCCAATGCAAACTGTCTCTGTGAAAACCATATATCCTCTCGAGTCTTGGTTATCTCTATGCTGAGAAAATAGCACAGCTCTCCCAAATCCTTTATCTCAAATTCAGTCTTGAGAAGACCCTTTACATTATCAATCTCTATCTCACTATCACCCACAATGCTCAAATCTTGTCATAACACATAATGGTAAGCCTAATACTCTCTACCCTTCAAGCTTGTATTTGGGTTAGTTGACCATGTTTTGGTAGTGGATGCAACTCCACATGTATCTCTTTGGCATCGTTGCCTTGGGCATATGTCCTTGAAAGGAATGAAAATGCTTACCCATTTGCAGTATCATCCCTTGACTATAAGTGCTTTGAGTCTTGTAATCATTGTTTATATGGCATGTATATACGTAATATACATAAAAAGTGTAAAAGATGCGAGATCTAGAGCATGGTTATGGTGGATGGAACACAAAGAGACAGTTCATGATGACATAGACTAAAGAGACCAATTGTTACTCAAGTGAATTAGGTTCCAAGATGGAAGCTTGGACTCATAAGTACAATCTTGAGTATGAGACTGATAATGACCAAGACACTAACTGAAATGGTAAAACATCATAATATTGTATTCATCATATGTATGTAAAAGTGGTAGTCAAGTACAATGCTTTATAGTTGTTGGATGGGTGTAGTTTCCCTCTCTGTGCATATGGGATTCCTGTAGCCTGCATATCTTCAGCCTAAACTACCTCATACAAAGAGGCTACATTAGGTGTGATTGCAAATATCTCAACACCCCTCCTCAATCACAACCAGAAGTACAAAGTGTGTGGAGGCTTTAGTGAAAGCAACACCTGCAAAGTGTAGGCACACCATAAACATGACAAAACACTAGAGGCTGTCGCAGAAAAGGCTAAGTGTGGGTACCACAAACATGGTGGAAATCTTGAGCCTGTAATAGGGGCCTCACAAAGTGTACAGAGGCTGTAGTACAAGGCTATATGAGGAGTTTACAAGCTTATGACAGGAGCATTTTGGACTAGGCAATACAAGGCTTAAAAAGTCAGTAAAAATTTGGGTCAAGGACTATGAGATCCTTGGGGTTTTCAACATTTCTTTTTATATAGATATTCAATTTATTATAGGTCTTCTTGTCGGTGTAGTCCAGCTTGCTCTTTTTGATCTTGTACTTGTTTTTCACTTTGCTCTTTTGGTCCTTTCCTTTATGGTCCTCCTGGTCTACTTCTTTATTGACTTCGCTTGCATTTGTCTTCATGTTCGTGTCTCCCTCAAGTAAAGGTATCATCTTTGAGGCAGCAAAAATGTCTTCAATTTCTTACACTATCTCCAAGGTAGTAGGCATGTCTTCAAATGGAAATATTGATGGCACTTGAAGGATCACAACTCCATCCTTCCTTACAAGTAGAGCAAGTACATCTTCTATGTGGTACAAGTGAGTAAAAATGATTCTTTATGAATGCCATCTTCATGAAAACCTTCATGTTTGTCATTGAAAATAAGCTTCAAATCTTTGATTTTCTGACTAGCAAAAGAGTTGACCTTAATGTGTCAAAAGACACAAGAGATACTAGTGCCAAAAAAAAAACACACTATGTAAGTGTCAAGAGATACTATGGTTTGAAGATGATGATTCTTGATGCTTGTTGTTGCTTGATGTTTGATTTCTCTTGTTGATTTGGAGTGATGCTTTGCTAGGAACTGAGTGGGAACTTAGATTAGAGTGGTAGTAGCTTTGTTGAGTGAAGAGGAGTGAGAGAAATGAAGTGGGAGAAGAGCTTGAGCTTGATGTTGAATGCTTGGTCTCCCAATCTTCACAAACCTTCCAAAAAACTCCAAAGATCTCTAAGAACTTCTCCTCCTTGATGTGTGGATTTGAGTAAATCAGTGAATCAAGGTGTTAATGATTGGGCTTAAGTGGCAGGAGAGAGTAAATGAGATAATAAATAAGCTTGAAGTTGTAATGGCTATGGTGGATCTGTACTTAGGGTTTCTGACTGACTAGTTTTTTTTATTTATGTAGCTTGTAGACAAAGCCATTTGATAATCCCTTTGGTGAGAAAGAAGCTTATGTAGCAAGCTTACTTTGCCCTAAGCTCGCAGATCGAGTCGTGGACTGTAGTGATGGCGGTAGCAATACAACCTCTCACAGGTGCAATTTCGATAGCGATGACGAAATCATGCAATGCTGGCTTGAATGATCACCGTGATGTACTAGGGAGGAGCGCTCTGAAGTGATGAAGAGATCGTTAGAAGAAATCGTGAGCTAAAATGGCCTCTACTGTGAGATCCATGGACTCCAAGCAGGGTATGTCGTGCAGGTCACAGTTGCAAGCTATGGCAATGACTGAGAATTATGACAATGCTGAACCTATGGTTGCCTGATCTCAGTGATTTAGGTGACAAGAAGAAGCTATGAAAGTAGGAGAATACTTTTCTAGAAGGAACCTCTAGGAGATTTGACTTGTGGAGTGAGATATAAGAGCTTCAAGCTGACAGGGTGCAGCTGGCTATGGCTGCCATGGAAACTTAAGTGAAGGTAGAGTTGAGAGATGAAGTCATGGGCTGGAATTGAGCTGACCAGAGTTGAAAAGGGATTGAGAGAGAGTAGAGAAGAGCTGAGCCGAGCTGAGCCATGCTCGACTGGGCTTTGATACCATGTGAGAAGATGTGAGATCTAGAGAATGGCTATGGCAGATGGACAAAAAGAGACTATTCATGATGACATAGACTGAAGAGACCAACTGTTACTCAAGTGAATTAGATTCCAAGATGGAAGCTTGGACTCATAAATAGAAACTTGAGTATGAGACTAACAATGACCAAGACACTAAACTGAAATGGTAAATCATCATGATATTGCATTCATCATATGTGTGCAAAAGTGGTAGTCAAGTACAATGCTTTATAGTTGTTGGATGGGTATCAGTTTCCCTCTATGTGCATATGGGATTCCTACAGCCTACATGTCTTCAGCATAAACTGCCTCATACAGAGAGGCTACATTAGCTGTGATTGCAAATATCTCAACAAAAAGTCTGGATGCATGGGTGAGCCATTGGCTCTCATTCATTTGGATGTATGTGGTCCCATGCCCTATAAGTTGTTAGGTTTGGACATATCCTATTAAGCAAAAATCAAAAGGCTTGGCTATATTTCAGCATTGGCTTGCTTTAGTAGAGAACTGATCTGGGTATAGGTTGAAATGCCTACGGTCAGATAATGGTGGTGAGTATGTCTCTAAAGCCTTTGAGCAGTCTTGTGGAGGGGTATTAAGCATCAATTGACAGCCCCATATATTGAGAAATATGCAATCACACTCCTATGATAGCCTTTTGTATGGAGCAGTAAAGCAAGGAACATGCAACAACCTAAAAGAGCTATCTTGTATCCCATAAGCATAGTGAGGAAAAGTGGTACCATCTTGTAACTATAAAAAAATGTACTTGATAATCATTTGAATAAAATCCTATTTTACTTTGTACTTTTGGTCTATATTTCTATCTACTCAAGATTGTATTTATGAGTCCAAGCTAATCTGTCTTGGAACCTAATTCATCTGAGTAATACTCTTAGTCATTATACTTCTAATTTATGAGTTTCAACCACCATAGCTAAACCATTGCTCAAGATCTGTGTTTTTAACATGGTATCAGAACAGAGCCATGGTGAGCTTGGTTTAGCTCAGCTCATTGTTCTTCTAGCTCTCCTCAACCTCAGCTCAGTTTCAACTCCACAAGAACTCTTCATTCTCCAACTCCATCTCCACTCTACCTCTTGACCTCCATAGCCGGCCAGCGCCCTGCTCACTTGGAGTAGCTAGATCTCCTCATCTAGACCATATCTCAACAAGTTGTCTTTTGGGGGAATCTTCTCCTACTCTAGTGCTTCATCTTGTTGCATCAAACCTTGCCATTGGTCATTCTCATGCCTGCGGCATTGCTTGTTTCTCCCTCACTGTCAAAATAGTGCTTGCATCCTATCGTACAGCTAGTACAGTGCTAGCAAGCAATGATCCATCCTATGGCTATAGGGCATTTTGGAGCTTTATGTCTAAGCTCTCTCCTCACCAAATATTAGTCCCAATGTTGCACTCTTCAAGCTGTTGGAACATAAAAACCAATCAATTTTCAGAATGCTAAACATGGCAGCCATAGCTACTTGACCTAAAGCTCATTTTTCACTTCATTTTCTTACTCTTGTCAGCTCAAACAACTCGTTGCTACTCTGATCTACTGCCACACTCATTGTTCAACAAGATTTCCATATAAAATCAGCAAGGAGGGGAGGATTCAACATCAATCATCAAAGCTCAACATCAAGCTCAACAAGCACAATATCTTTTAATACTCATTTAGTGCTTCTTTGCACTATCGCTCTTGTGTCTCTTAACATAATTGGGTTCAACTCTTGTGTTGATATACTTCAAAAGTTTTGTTGCTACTTGTACCATCCAAAATGGGGGCAAAGATTCACCCTCATGCCACTTCAAAGGTGTCGGTTTCCACACATGGCAGATAAGGATTAAGCTAACCCTCATGAAGAAGGACTTATGGTAGAGGATAGAAGAAGAAGCCCAACAATTTGGCTCTTACAGTAGAATGGCAAAAGAGTGATGACAAAGCCCAAGCAATCATCAAGCTTGAGCTTGATGACAGTTATATCCACCATGTATATGCATGTGATACATCTCATGTTACTTGGACACACTGTTTGGTGCCCAATCTAAATCTTCAAAATATGGATTGTTGATTAAGTTTTTCAAGTTGGACATAAAGACTAATACATTTCTTGCAACTCACAACTTAAAAATGGAAGAGGATATTAGCATTGGAGTCTTGCTAAAGAGTCTTCCTCCAGAATTTTGTAATGTCTCCACCACACTAATTAACATGCCAAATCCCAAGCTGGTAGACATCAAAACATCACTCACATATTGAAGAAGAGAAAAAGCTCAAAGATAAAGAGGAAGCAAGCACTTCAAAGTAAGAACACGTGCTCTATGTTAACCAACAAGTACAAAGGGAAGAAATACATTGTTTGTAACTTTTGTAAAAGAACTAGCCACATTGAAATTTTTTTTCATGCAAGGAAGAGATCACAGAAGGCTACCTTGCAACTATCAAAGAAGAAGAAGACCATTAAGAAGAAGAAGAAGACACTCAAGAGAAAAAGGACAAGCCTCATCAGTCCTTCTATTCCAACTACTTTTTAAAAGCCTTGTATGTACTTGCATTAATACTCCAATCATAAGCCTTGTAACCCTCATGTAACCTATGCAATATAGGCTCTACATACTTAGTGAGGCCTTGTGGCAGTCTCTAGCTTTATATGGTTGGTTTTTCCATGTATACACTTAGTAAGGTTCTACTCATGATAGCCTATGTATACTTAGTTTTTTTATGATTGTGATTGAGGAGGGGTGTTGAGACACTACAAGGATATAGGGGGCATAACGAGGGGCGTTTGTGACACAAATTAGTGGCATCGCTATTTGCATCCCAAAATGCAACACAAATATCGATGGTACTTTGAGATAAAAAAGCAGGCAAAACCCGAGCACGGCATTTTGCGGCAAAGAGTTTGAGAGAGAGTGAAAGAGATCGTGACTTTGGGAGGGAGAAGGAGAGGGAGAGGAAGAGAGAAAGAGAGAGAAGGAGAGCTTCTCTCCACCGCCGCCACCGCCCTTTGTGAAGAAGAAGAAGAAGTGCATGAAGGAAGAAGAGGGGCCATCGCGAAGAGGAGACAAAGAATCCATCCTCAGGCCTTTGTGGTGAGTACATTGCCTCCTCTTGGTTTGTTCTTGTTCTTTCTTCTTTTCTTTTGTTTGTTTTTCTTGAGAATGAGATGCATTGAGGGAGAAAGAGAGGAAATGAGAGAGGGACAAGAAGAAAGGAAAAGAAAGAGAGAACGAGAGAGAGAGAGAATAAACATGAGAGAGAGAGAGAGAGAGAGAGAGAGAGAGAGAGAGAGAGAGAGAGAGAGAGAGAGAGAGAGAGAGAGAGAGAGAGAGAGAGAGAGAGAGAGAGAGAATATGAAACGAAGAGTGCAAAGAGAGATGGATAAATTGTGTTAGGTTAGTTAGAAAACTAAAGCTACTCTTCGAGGGAAGGAGGTGTTTAAATTGCCCATGGATTTTTTATATAGCAAAGGGGTCTTGGTTAGCCAAGAGAATTCCATTAAAAATCTTAAATGCTAGATTAGGTCAAGTTAGGAATGATCGAATGTCAACTATCCTATTGTGTTATCCTAGATCCAAATCAATGTTATTTTAAGGGGCATGAGTTGAGACTATACCTTATTAATAAAGCGTTTGATGCATATTACTCCCCTCATTTTTCACTCTCTTTAAACCAATGCAAAGTTCTACTTAAGTTTGAGAGATGATAGCAAAGTAGTTATCTTAAGCTAATATTAGATATCCATGGTAGGAGACTATAGTCATGATCAAGGCTTACTTTAGGTTGATCCTTGTGGGGTTGAGGTGGAACTTTCCCTATGAGGTAGATTTAAGTAGTTTGAGGTAATGCAGTTTGATTATTACAAGGGAGTTTTGAGCGGAAGTTACATTGATTATCTCTTGATAAATTTATGCTATTAGGATTCGGTGGATAGATATGTTACAAATATAGATATGCACCTAGATATGACTATAGTCTCTAGATTCACAAGGCCATGCACTCTCTAGAATTTGGATGAAAAGGGATCAATTTGTGCACACATTAGATTGACTTTATGATATTTCTACATTACGAAAGGTGTTGGATATGGAATGGGATATATTGCTTTATCAATGCCGATCATCTTTCCTATATTAGAACAACCTTAAGTAGATATAGTGGATAGAAAATCTAAAAGTTGTTTAATGTTTATTTTGAAGGAATCTATGGTTAACCATACTATTAATGTGTCTAATTTCCATGTATCTAAATTAGTTATGTGTTGTAAACCAAGATGTTTCAGTTGACATTAATTTTATTAAGTTACAAGAGAAGAAATCACTTCTCAAAGAAATTAAAAAAGAAAAAGAGAATGAGAACAAAAACCAGTTGTTTGTCGTAATGTAGAAAAAATGGAAGATGATGATGGTTGTGATGTTCAAGATCGTAAGACGTATCTTAATAAGTGTGTACCATTGGTGAGTGAAAATGAGCGATCAGGGACACGACGTTGCGTAAAGTCAAGTGGGGTAACACATGCAAATATCATTTTTTTGTCTTTCTAACACTTACCCGTGCAGGAGTCGGGTTGATAAATGGAAATCCCAAGTGGTACCATGCATGTTCGACATGTGGTTGAGATATTTCAATTTTGAGACACGTGCTTCATGCATGAAGAGAAGAAAATATGTTCTCATTTCTGATTTTGAGTCCTCGAGTGGAATTTTACATGGCAAGGGGCATGTTTGCCATCTAGCAATTAAGGGGAAGCAAGGGGAAACTTGAAAAATTAAGGGAAAAAGCAAAAACGTGAGTAGTTTTTTTGGAAAAAGAGAAGAGAAGTGGTCAACACAACACAATCAACGAGAGAGAGAGAGAGAGAGAGAGAGAGAGAGAGAGAGAGAGAGAGAGAGAGAGAGAGAGAGAGAGAGAGAGAGAGAGAGAGAGAGAGAGAGAGAGAGAGAGAGAGAGAGAGAGAGAGAGAATAATCTTACAGGCTATAGAAGGGAGAAATCTGAAGCTCAGAAGAAGAAGAACAAATTGTCAGAAGAAAGAGACCGTGAAGTTGAAGTTATTGGAGTTGAGGAATAGGATGGCAGAGCTACTAAAGTCAATGGGCTAATGTGAGTTCTCAGTTTTCATATGATAGTAGTAAGAGTCTTCCTTTTGTGTTGTTTTCTTCTACTGATTTGTGGGGCAGAGAGTTTGCAGATCAATTTTGATGTATGGATATGAGTGAAAGACAACAAAGGGTTCTTCATCCTGTTGAGAGTGATGCATGTTAGTTGTTGAGTGAGGCTTCCCGTTAGCAGAGAAGAATGGAAGTAAAGGGCCTCTACATCTGAAAATGGGTATGAGACACGGAATATGTATTGTGAGCAAGTGTTGAATGCACAGGTTTGAGTTAGTGGAAATTTGAAAGGACTCGGTTTTGATGTAGTAATGGAATGTCTACAGTGGTGAAATGCTTGTAGCAGTTGAATGGGCATGAAAATTTTTCGTATAAAGCTTTGATTACTTATGTATTTGGTTTGTATTTATGTGTGCTCTAAGGAAAGAAGAATAGAGAGGGTCTACAACTGATTTTGTACTATTTGAAGCAATCACGCTTTGTGGAGCAGTTTGCTGCATGGGGTTGCTATCCCTTAAAAACAGGAGCTGTGTGAATCTGAAAGCTCGTGTTGTCAGAGTCTCTACCATGGTTGTTTTAGTTTTAGATTCTCTCTCAAAGTGGTAAAATCTAAGCTTGAAGGTTCGAACTGTTTAAGTGTTGAGTTGAAGTCTTAGTGAGGAGTGAGCAATCAAGAATTTTCGATCATGTGTTCAGTGGTGCCGTCTTGTGGGTTTTGTTGAGGGAAGATCCTTGGTCTTTATCTTGTGGTGTTGTATTGGGGGTTGTTAGAGGCCGATTACCCAATTCACCTACCATAGATTGGTGCCCCCATTGAGGATCTCCCATGTTGAAGATCTGTTCTGATCTTATCAGTTGGGAAGTGTAAGGTTTGGAAACCAACCTGTACACAAACTCAAGCATGGCGGCTTTTGGATATGAACCCTTCTTTGGTATTGAAAATGAGGATGCTAATCAGTTTATCAAGAGATTGGAGTGGATGGCTTACCAAGATCGAAGAGACACTGATGCAGATAAGCTTCGAATGATCAGCATGTTGCTTGAAGGTTCTACAAGATTATGGTGGAACTTACTGAATGAAGAGACAAGGGCAAATTGGAATGAAGTCAAAAATGAGTTCCTTACAAGGTTTGCAACTAGGAAAACTCCTAAGAGTTTATGGAAATATTTGGAAAAGATGTTTTAGGGAGAAAATGAGGAAGTGTCTAAATTTGCAGTGAGATTTGAAGCAAAATGGATAGAAATTACACAGAGTATGGAGCAACCTCCCATGATGTTCTTGAAAAAGGACAAGTATGTTTCATTGCTTAAACCTAAAATTAGAGAAAAGATTATGATCAAATATCCTGATACATATGAAGATGCTTTCAAAATAGCCAAGGAAAGCAAAGGAAAATACAATTGAGGTTGGATCAATCAAGAGGTATTGCTATGCATGTATTTTTATGGCCTAATCAGGTTGACAATGTTGTAGGAAATGCAGGACAACAAGCTATAAATCTTCATGGGGCATTTGAAAGAGCAGAGAATGGGACTCAAAAAGGTCATAGAAAAGCTGATGATGATGTGATTAATAAACTGCAAGAACAATTGGCAAATCTGAATTTGAATATGAGCCTATTGCAGGCAAGGTAGCCTCAAATGCAACCTAGATTTAGAGGACCTCCAAGGAATAGATGGGAAAACTTTGAATGCTTTAATTGCAGGGAGAGAGGTCATATTGCTCTTGATTGGCCTTATCCAAGAAGAATAGGAGGGGAGATGTATCCCATGCCACAAGGGAATGCTAGACAAGATGCTAGACCTCAACAAGAACAAAGTCCACTTGAACCAACTAGGCAATAGTTGGAAAGAAGACCTAATGAAGGCACATCAGGTATGAATTAGATTAAAACCAGCATGTCTGATGATGGGGAAAATGCAGATGTTTTTGCTAACAAGAGAGTCAGAGAGAGGGATACTGAAACTAAAACTCAAAGGGCAGCAATGATGAAAAAGGGAAAACAAGTTGCAGACGATCCAGAAACAAGCAGGAAAGCTAGACCATGAAGGAAGATTCAAATGGGGGACTTTGCTTTGGGAGTCAATGAAGTTCCTTACAACCTTCTTGAAGACTTAAAACGTAAAAAGGCTAATGTTACATATGGTCAACTACTGCAGATGAACTCATCTCTGAGGAGGCAATGGCATGGCTTGATTAGTATCAGGAAAGGAAAAACCCAAACTGGGCATGTTGGAGTGGTATACCTATTAGATGTGAAAGACATTATACCTGTCATGGATGCATGGATACATGGAAGAAAATTTGATCAAGTTTATGTTGATGGTGGTGCGCAAGTTTGTGTAATCACTGAAGAAGCAATGTTGCAAATGCATCTCAAAATGATAGGGAAGTCACTGTTTAAAGTTAAAATGGCAAATAGCTCAAAAGTGAAATGCTTGGGAGTCATTGAGAACTTGGAGATCGACATTGGAGGCCAAAGAGCATGTTTGGATTTCCATGTTATGCCTACAAAACTTGGGGCATATCCTCTCATTTTGGGACAACCGTGGTATGAGGTCTAGATAAAACTAGTATAGAGGTCAATTGGAACTTTATCTAGAGAAGCTAGTTTATAAGAGGGTGATTTTTGACATGAAAACACGGTCTGTCATTCAAAGTGGACAGGAACGTGATGCTGGAGGTGATGAAAGTAGTGATTTAGAAAATTCCAGCCTTGATGAGGAAGATAGAGAATGGGAAGCTAGCCTACTCTCTAGGGATGTTGACCTCTTTGGGTTGTCAATCTAGGGTTCAAAAAGAGAGGAAAAAGCTGTTAATATTGTTGCAGAAAGTACAGACTTCATGAAGGAAACATGTGATCAACAACCTAAAATGAATGTTAGACTGCCTAAGCTTATGAATATGTTGGGAAATGACTTGACTAATGATGAAAGAGATAAATATTCAACCGTTTTTTAGAAATACCCAAAACTTTTTGCTACAGATATCACCAACTAAGGGGTACTAACAACATTATGCACCATATCAAATTGAAAGAAGGGTATAAACCACTGGCTCAAAAACTTAGAAGACTTGGTACAATTCAGGAAAATGTACTTAAAGCTAATATTTAGAAGTTGCTTGATGCTGAATTTATCTATCCTATTGATGATGCAGAGTGGGTGTCTCTTGTTGTAATTAGACTAAAGAAGAATGGAAAGTGGAGAGTATGTAGTGATTTTAAGCCTCTTAATGCAGCTAGTAAGAGGGACTGCTATCCTTTTCCGTTTCAAGATGAGATCTTGGATCAAGTGGCTAGTTATGAATTTTATAGTGTGTGTGATGGATACTCTGGATATTTCCAAATCAGAATAGTGGAAGAAGACCAGAAGAAAACAATGTTCATTATCCATGGGGATGATTTTGTTATAGAGTGATGCCTTTTGGTATGATGTATGCATACGCCAGCTTTTCAAGATGGGTTAGTTGGGTATTTGCCCCTTTCATTGGGAAATCTTTGCGGGTGTTTATGGATGATTTTTGTGTGTACAGCTCAAGGGCATTACACTCTAAAAAACTTGATGAAGTTTTTTGTAGACTTGATGAGGATGGTGGTCAGTTGAACCCTGATAAATGTAAGATAGCAAGAACTAGAGTGATACTCTTGGGTCATGAAGTGTCTGCTAATGGTATTTCACATGAGCCTAGTAAAGTTGAGGCTTTACTTCTTATGGATTCTCCAAAAATTGTAAAAGAACTGATGAGCTTTGTTCAAAAATTGAGGTATCTATCAAGGTCATTCCATATGCTAGCTGAATATGTATATCCTTTACAGAAAGCAACTCAAAGGGATCCTTTAGTTTGGACGCAAGTTGAAGAGGATGCATTCTTGCAGATTAAAGAAAAGTTAAGCACTTTTCCAGTTCTTATGTCTCCAAACTGGGATGAACCTTTCTTCATTAGTTTCATTGTTGGGAAAAATGTAGTGGGAGCCATTTTAATGCAGAAGGGAAAAGGGATGTCTAAAATGAGGCCAGTGTTTTATATAAGTAGATCCATTGGAGCAACTGAAAAAGCTTGGATGGAAGAAGAAGTGTTGGTATATGCAATTAAAAGACGGAAATCATACTTGATTCAAAAACCATTTGTAATACTTACTGGTTCCCAGTTGCTTCCATAGGTTTTGCGATCTGCTAAAAATGCTCCAAGAGTTACTAAGTGACTGCTGGCTTTGCAAGAATTTGAATTTACATGTTTGAAGGAGGATACAGTAAGAGCTAGCTTGGCTGATATCTTGACTTATAAAGAACTTGTTGAAAGTGCAGCCGTTATAAGACGGAAGCTGATTCTACATCCACAAATTCACGAGGAGATGAAGGATAAAGATGCTACCTTGTTTTTTCATGGTAGTTACAAAAGAGTGCTGAAAAAGGGAGGACTGGGTTTGGTCATTATGGATGTTGAAAATTGAGACGTCTTTTCTCGAAGTTAAGAGAGTAAAGAGATACAAAGTAACAATGACGATGAACATGCAAGTTTACATGCTGGCCTAAAACAGTGTATTCAACTGGGATATAGGAAGATAGTTGCAAAAGGAGATGCTATGTTGGTGGTTAGATAGGTTCAAAATGTTTGGAAAGCTAATAAAGATATTTTGAAGGACTGGTTGTTTAAGATAAAAGGTCTCATGAGGCAGCTGCAAAAATTTAAAATTTGGCATATTGGTAGGGAGAACAACCATAGAGCTCATGAATTGGCAAAAAATGCTCTTTCCCAGTATATTGCAACAATGAGGGTGGATAATCCTAGATATGAGGGTAGGGAGAGCCTTCACATGATTGAAGAGTTTCTAAAAACTGGGGAGTTAAGGTCATTGGCTGATAAATACAAAAGGTATGCTATTATCAGAAAGGCTAGGGCATATGTGCTCATAAATGATCAGTTGTACATGAAGGGATTGACAATGTACTAAGAAGAGTGTTGGATAGTTCTGAGATTCCTGCTTGTTTATCTTCTTGTCATGAGGAAGCATGTGGTGGTCATTTTGGTTTTGAGCTTACCAAAAGGAAAATTCTGTTAGCAGGTAGTCTAAGTGTTGATGTTGCTCATTGGAGTAAAAGTTATCATGTTTGCTACCATATGCAAAAAGGATACTAATTCCAGAACCTGCTAAAGCCATTGTTGCCTATGGATTGTTTGAGAAGTGGGGTTTGGATTTTATTGGACCTTTGCCTAGTACAAAAATAGGAAAGTCTTACATCATTACTGCAATTGATTACATGACCAAATGGCCTAAAGCTAATGCTACAAGGAATTGCAAGAAAGAGGATGTAACTCAATTCCTCATGGAGGACATATGCTGCAGATTTGGAATACCACTAGAAATATGACAGATCAAGGTCCTGGCTTCAGAAATAAGCTATTGAGAGAATTAATAGGGAAACTAGACTTGAAACACAGATTTGCTACTCCTTATTACCCTCAGTGCAATGGACTAGTGGAAGCATTCAATGGAATGTTACAGAAGATTCTTTTTAAACTGGTGGAAAATCATCCTAAAGATTGGGACAATTATCTACATCAAGCTTTGTGGAATGTTACAGAAGATTCTTTTTAAATTGGTGGAAAATCATCCTAAAGATTGGGACAATTATCCTAAAGATTGGGACAATTATCTACATCAAGCAAAAGATAGGTACAGGATTCACCCCTTTTAAGTTAATATATGGTCAAGATGCTTTATTACCTATGAATGTCATGTTCCCTACGATGGAGTTTGTAAGAAAGCATCAGTTAGATCAAATAGAATTGGGAATTGATAGAGGATTGAACTTGCATACCCTACAGTTGGATAGGCAACAAGCAATGAATTGTTATGAAAAACATATTGTGAAGAGAAAGGAATGGTTTAATACACTGTTGAAGAAGAAAAATATTGCAGAGGGAATGCTGGTTATGAGATATGATAGTAGCTTGGACTCTACTTTTCAAACCAAGTTCGAGTTAGATGGGAAGGGCCTTTCCTCATCAAGTGGAAGTTTGAAAATGGCACTTACTTGCTACAAGATTTAGATGGGACTGTTCACAATAGTAGAATCAATGGGTTCCATCTAAAGAAATATATATGCAGAATCCTGTAGCTAAAGGGGATGTAGGTAATGTACATACTATACATAAAGTAGGTTGTTTCCAGTTTATTGTTTGGGGTAGATCTAGTTTTCTGAAATTTGGGGTTGATTAGATGGTTGTAAATGATGGTTAACATATTAAAAGTGTGCTTTTTGACTCCTACTAAAGGTCTTTGTCAAGTTTGGTGTTGATCGGAGCAAGAATGGGAGAGTTATGGTATTTGGAAGGTCGATGTTTGAAGTAGACTGCATACAAGAATTTAGGACTACAGACTGTGTAGAGCTGTTTCAGGGAAGCGAATCAAGGAATTTGACACTGAGTGGTTCTGAAGAGTTATAGTTTGAAAAGAGAGCTACAACTTTCCCTTTTGGAGCTTAGTGATACGAGATGTGGTTAGAAAGTTATGAGCTGTTCTATGTTGTGCTCTATGAAGCATATTTTCAGGAAAAGGAGTTTGTCTTTGGTAGATGTTTTTGAAGCTTTTAATAAAGGTTTGTTCACACATTGTGTTCCGAACCAAGGGGGTGGCTAATCATGGTGAGTGAAAATGGGAGACTGGGGACATGATGTTGCATGAAGTTAAGTGGGGTAACACATGCAAATATCATTTTTTTGTCTTTCTAACACTTACTTGTAGTGGGAGTCGGGTTGATAAATGGAAATCCCAAGTGGTACTATGCATGTTCAACAGGTGGTTGAGATATTTCAATTTTGAGACATGCACTTCATGCAGAAAGAGAAAAAAATGTGTTCTCATTTTCGATTTTGAGTCCCTGAGTGGAATTTTACGTGGCAAGGGGCATGTTTGCCATCTAGCAATTAAGGGGAAGCAAGGGGAAACTTGAAAAATTAAGGGAAAAAGCAAAATGTGAGTAGTTTTTTTGGAAAAAGAGAAAAGAAGTGGTCGACACAACACAATCAACAAGAGAGAGAGAGAGAGAGAGAGAGAGAGAGAGAGAGAGAGAGAGAGAGAGAGAGAGAGAGAGAGAGAGAGAGAGAGAGAGAGAGAGAGAGAGAGAGAGAGAGAGAGAGAGAGAGAGAGAGAGAGAGAAGAATCTTGCAAGCTGAAGAAGGGAGAAATCTGAATCTTAGAACAAGAAAAACAAATTGTTAGAAGAAAGAGACCGTGAAGCTGAAGTTATTGGAGCTGAGGAGCAGGATGGCAGAGTTACTGAAGTCAATGGGCTGATGCGAGTTCTCAGTTTTCAGATGATGTTAGTAAGAGTCTTCTTTTTGTGTTATTTTCTTCTAGTGCTTTGTGGGACAGAGAGTTTGCAGATTAGTTTTGATGTATGGATACGAGTGAAAGACAGTAGAGGGTTGTTCTTCATCATGTTGAGAATGATGTTTGTTAATTGTTGAGTGAGGCTTCCCGTCAGCAGAGAAGGATAGAAGTAAAGGGCCTCTACATCTAAAACTGGTGGGTATGTAGCAGGGAATATGTATTATGGGCAGGTGTTGAATGCACGGACTCAAATTAGTGGAAATTTGGAAGGATTTCCAGCCACGAAAATGATGAATTAGAGTTCATAGAGTTTGAAGCTCCCGCAACTCTTCATCAATGCAAGATTGTACTTTTGGAACAGAGAAGTTGTGTTTGCTATATAAAGCGTGTAGGAATTTAAGACTATAGATTGTGTAGAGCTGTTTCAGGGCAGCAGATCAAGCAATTTGATTCTGAGTTGTTTTGAAGAATTATAGATTGGAAAGAGAGCTACAACTTTCCTTTTTTAAGCTTGGCGATTTGAGTCTAGTTAGAAAGTTACGAACTATTCTGTGTAATGCTCTATGAAGCAATGTGGGAGTTTTCGCTCAACCGCCAAGACCCACGGACCGCTTATTGTTTCAAGCGTTCCAAGCCGAGCACTAATGGCTACCTCTCACATAGCCGACGCGCCATCCATATCTACGGGTGTAGTGAGCTTACCTTGATGCTGTTCGAGTTACCTCCTCTCTCGCGCACTCCGGTAGCTCCACGATCTAAGTGCAAGCTTCAAGCAAGCTCCATCCTCCCGCTCCAAGCTCCAAGATCCATTGCCGCGAGCAAGAGAAGAGAAGAGAAGAGAAGAGAAGAGAAGAAGAGAGGAGAAGATGGAGAGCTTCTCCTCCTCGGTCCCTCACCCTCACACACTCACTCCCTCACACTCTCACACTCCCTCTCTCAAGCACAAGCTCAAGCAAGCAAGAACAAGAAGAAGAAGAAGAAGAAGAGGAGAGCTACTTTTGGCCACACACAAGAATGAGCTTCTCATTCACTTTTCAACTTTATATACAAAACCCTAAATCCCTTTTGGGCGGTCATCCCCTTTTTACATGGCCTAGGCCCTTTTTCCCATTATCCTTCTATCTTTCTAGCTTCCTTTCCACCGCCCGTCTACATTTACAAATTGCACGGGTGAGAGCCTGGCGCTCTTTTACAAGATTTCAGGGTGCGCCTTTTTATTTTAAAATGCGCCTTTCCCCTTTTGCCTTTGCCTTGGACTTTTAAGGTTGCCCTTGCGCTTTTGGCCTTTTCTCCTTTTCTTTCTTCAGTCGGGCTACCTTTTTTTCGCCTTTGCCCTGCGTCTTTTCCACTTCCTTTTGCTTTCTTCGTGTTGGGGTTAACATTACCCCCCTCCTAGATGAGTGCCAGTCCCATGGCACTCACCGTCGTAGGTAGCAGGCTGTAGCATGCATCGAAGACGTGGGTGACAAGGACGCCCGTGGTTTCCGTGGAGGAGTGTTGGTGGTGGTGTGGCAGAAGGTCCTGGGGGCCTGTTGGTGGCCAAGATGGCTGGTGGAAGGTTGTTGGAGTTGGTGGTAGGGCATGCTGTGTTGGGGATTACATGGATGGCCAGCACAAGTGTTGGTTTGTTGGGGATTTTGCGCATGACTATTCCTTGCGGGCTTGTCAGATGGTAAGGGACAAGCATTCAAAGTTGAGTGTTGATAAGGAGCGATTGGAATTTCTTTGGAGGCTTCAATACCTGCAATTTGAAAACCTCTCGTGTGATCTCTCCCTAAGGGGTAGTGCTAGTCTTCTTATCGTGCACAAGACATATTTGATTAGTTTGGGAGACAGGTCGAACTCTAAGCAAGCTGAGAGTATTGTCCTGCACTTGAGGACCCAAACTGTGCATATACTTTGGTGCAGATATTATGTAAGTGCTCGTGCATACTTAGATATTACATAGTTAGAAGACCGTGGGCTAGTTTCTCATAACAATTCGTGGATGAAGCAAAGTTGTCCATGTGGAGAAGGAGTACGCGTGAAGGCATATGAGACATCCTTTGCATTGTGACTGCATGATGTAGCATAATGAAATACAAGGACACCGCACTTTTAGTAGCTGGAAACTATTGGACTCGCTTGATGAGTACGGTGTACTTTTCATGGCCAATCATGCTGTGCTTATCACCACTGATTGCAATGGTATGAAGGCAGAGTGCAAAAGAAAATTGTGCAAGTGGGTCAGGGTGACAGGTCTAACCCTAGGCGAGACAAGCTCCCCAGGTATGTCCTGCCCTTGATGTGCCCTGAACAATTGTGGGTGAGTGTAAGGGGCTAGGGGACTAGGGACGAAGCCGGTCGACCAAGGTCACCAGACGTACCTAATTTGAGGACCCCTAGGTGCTGTGCTGTGATCGTGGGTGCTTCTTATTTTTCCATTCATTTCTTTTCCTTTTCTTTTCCTTTCTTTTCGTTTCTTTTTCTTTTTCTTTTTCTTTTTCTTTCATTTTTTTTTCTCTTCTTTTTTTTTTGTGCCTGAGTACAACCATTACAATATGTTGAGGCTATCAGCCTTTCAATGGGTTGGAAAATGTCAAGCTTTGAAGGCTCAGAAAATGAATAGTACAATGATGATGGTGCCCTAGCCTCGTTGTTAGAGAAGGAGTTGGCGAAAGGGGGAGATACACTTGAGATATTGCAACCCTCCTTGCAGCACATGCGATGTGGGTACAATTGAGGTAACGACTGCCGTGAGCCAACTATAGAGCTTGACCTAGAAAGGGGACGTGGCCCAGGAATGTTTTGTGGGCCATGCAATGTGGGCGGTTGGCAAGGGTGCTTTCGGCAGCGTGGCTTTGCCGCGGCTCGTTGTGGGGTTGTGGGTGTTGCGGTGATTTGGGCATTGAACATTTTCGCACAAGGACCTGTATTATCCTGCATCCACTTGTCGCTTCATGAGAGCATATGCATTGTGTATGCCGCAACTATAATAAACCAGTGCAAGGCAAGGAGATATCACTTATTTGAATTCTATGGTGTTGACTAGACATTGACCACCTGCGCTTGATTAGCTTTTTCTTTTGCTAAAGGCGTAGCATATATTAAACGCAGATATGATAAGTTCATACAAGTTAGGAACATGTCAACACTTAACAAGTCAGGAACACTTACCCATTTAAAAACAAAAAGTCATGGCCAGTCATCATGTGATAAGCCCTTTATGCCTTATGGGCTACTCGATTTGTACGAGGCGGGGCGAGTCTGGATGGCCGGGTGATTAGGGCTCTGCTGGTGTGGGGCTCCCACGGGGGTGAGCAGGGAACATGTCGGCCGGGACATGGATGGTGTAATCCCGGCCCGCAGGGCCGTTACGGTAGATGCCATATGCAATTTGGAGGACCTTTTATAGCCAAATTTTGAACTACCTGCTCTAAATTTTAGCCCGGTTATGGATCTGTGATGTGCCTTCAGTTCTATGTAGCCTTAGGGGTCAATCTCGGGGTTTAAATGTATCAGAATTTGTGTTCTAGACACGTGTCTGATTTTGACAGTTTTTTGTCCGATTCTCAGATGTCCGATTTTCGGACGTCCGATTATCAGAATCGAACGTCCGATTTTGGGTGGGTCCGATCGGACCAGTGGTCCGATTTTGGTCACGTCCAATTCTAGGAGTCAGATCAAAAAGTGGTCCGATTCTGGGAATCGGATTGGACAGGGTGGTCTGATTCTGAGCTGGTCCGATTGTGAGTGGTCCGATTATGGACTCGTCCCAGTGTCCGAGTCGGACGGATTGGTCCGAGCGTCCGATTCTCAAATCGGACGGGTTGGTCCGAGTGCCATGTGGCACGTCCGATCGGGTTGGTCCGATTCTGGGAATCGGACACTGAACTCGGGTGGTTCAATTCTGGGAATCGGACCACGACGAGTTGGTCCGAGTGCGTCGGCGGCGGGCACGATTCCCGCGCGTTTGACCCCTCCTCACTGTCTGGTGCACACAATCACCACAGACTTTCTAGATCTGATCAGGGCACTTGTTGGAAAACACCAGACTCACCTGGAGCAGCACGAATCACCGATGCCTAGGAATCGGGGCAGCGCTTCCTCATCCTGTGAACCAGAAGTTCTCTCTCTCTCTCTCTCTCTCACAAGGCAACCCAAGGAAATGAGGTCTGTCCTGGCCTCCCAGGCCTCTTAAGGTCCTTTCCTAGCACTGCAGAACCTCACAGCTAGTTTCTTGTCCCTATCTCCCCAGAAACTTGAATCTAATCCCCTGTTTCCCTGTTTTAGCCTGTTATACAGCAACAGAAAACCCTACTGTTTGCTTGTTTTTTCTTCTTTTTCTTTGTTTTTTCCTACCCTAAATGCATCCAAATCACAAAATAAATACCTATACTACTCCATTCCACAGCATAAATCTCAGAAAGCAAAAAATCTACTTGCCAAGGAGATCAAATACCCTCTTCAACCCCCTCGCTTCCTACCTATCTACCTCAAGCACCGTTTCGGGGCAAACCCTACTCCAATGCTTGATTCAAAGCGTGCAACCGCTCAAGGCTTGAATCCGTTGGTCTCGGCAACGGAACCAAAATGTGGGAGTTTTCGCTCAACCACCAAGACCCACGGACCGCTTATTGTTTCAAGCGTTCCAAGCCGAGCACTAATGGCTACCTCTCACATAGCCGACGCGCCATCCATATCTACGGGTGTAGTGAGCTTACCTTGATGCCATTCGAGTTACCTCCTCTCCCGCGCACTCCGGTAGCTCCACGATCCAAGTGCAAGCTTCAAGCAAGCTCCATCCTCCTGCTCCAAGCTCCAAGATCCATTGCCGCGAGCAAGAGAAGAGAAGAGAAGAGAAGAGAAGAAGAGAGGAGAAGATGGAGAGCTTCTCCTCCTCGGTCCCTCACCCTCACACACTCACTCCCTCACACTCTCACACTCCCTCTCTCAAGCACAAGCTCAAGCAAGCAAGAACAAGAAGAAGAAGAAGAAGAGGAGAGCTACTTTTGGCCACACACAAGAATGAGCTTCTCATTCACTTTTCAACTTTATATACAAAACCCTAAATCCCTTTTGGGCGGTCATCCCCTTTTTTCCCTTTTTACATGGCCTAGGCCCTTTTTCCCATTATCCTTCTATCTTTCTAGCTTCCTTTCCACCGCCTGTCTACATTTACAAATTACACGGGTGAGAGCCCGACGCTCTTTTACAAGATTTCAGGGTGCGCATTTTTATTTTAAAATGCGCCTTTCCCCTTTTGCCTTTGCCTTGGACTTTTAAGGTTGCCCTTGCGCTTTTGGCCTTTTCTCCTTTTCTTTCTTCAGTCGGGCTACCTTTTTTCTGCCTTTGCCCTGCATCTTTTCCACTTCCTTTTGCTTTCTTCGTGTTGGGGTTAACAAGCAATTTCTATGCTCTATGAGAAAATAGGTGGATTCAACCGCATCTATGTCACCAATTTGGTTTCCCATGAAAGTCATCATGATTATCCATTGCTACATGAGTGTAAATTCTATTTTGATGCAATAATGGAATGTCTATAGTAGTGAAATGCTCATAGCCATTGAATGGGTACGAAAATTTGCGTATAAAGCTTTGCTTACCTACATATTTGGTTTACATTTATGTGTGCTATGAGGAAAGAAGAACAGAGAGGGTCTACAACTGATTTTGTATTGCTTGAAGTAATCACGCTTTGTGGGGCAGCTTGCTATGTGGGGTTGCCATCCCTAAAAGATAGGAGTTGTGTGAATCTGAAAGCTCTTGTTGTTAGAATCTCTACCATGGTTGTTTTAATGTGAAATTCTCTCTAAAAGTGGTAAAATCTGAGCTTGAAGGTTTGAACTATTTAAGTGTTGAGTTGAAGTCTTAGTGAGGAGTGAGTGATCAAGAATTTTTGATCATGTGTTTAGTGGTGCTTTCTTGTGGGTTTTGTTGAGGTGAGATCCTTGGTCTTTATCCTGTGGTATTGTCTTGGGGGTTGTTAGAGGAAGGACTACCCAATTCACCTACCACCGTGTCCTTGCTCTCAATGCAAGCTGGCGATGAGACGAAAGCATTGCTTGCCTATAGAACACATACAACACTTTGGCGAGTTCCAATCGCGGAGATCATTGATTAGGCGATCTTAGACTTTGAGCAAACGGTAAGAAAAATGTGTATCAATCATGCCTTATATTTGCAAACTAATTGAATATCATATACAAAAACATTAGACGTGACCATAAAATTTATACAAGGAGGTGATGTCTCATCCCAAGGAGGAATGCACCTATCGCGGCCAGTTAGAAGAGCTCGTGGGTATGCAATGGATGGAGTGCTTGGGCCAATCCACCACTTGGAAGGCACGACCCAGTCTATACCATCAATGCTAGAGGAGATATGTAGCCTTTCAGACATTCCTCCAATATTGGAGCCTGAGATGGAGGCAACCTGAGATGGAGGCAATGATCGATGCATTGATACCCATGGATGCCGAGACATATGATCCGCTAAGAGAGGAAGCATCCATACCATTATATGATGGGTGCCAAGTATCTCGCTAGAAGACATTGCTTGCACTTCTAAGTGTGCAAGCAAAATATGGGTGGAACGATGCGATTGTGATCGAATTGTTCAGGTATATTCTACGTAGACTTCATTGATTTCTTTTCGATACTATTATAATGTACTTTTTTAGGGTGTTTTATGATTTCTTTTCAGGTTGCTAAAGTATCATATATTGCCACTTAGAAATAGCATGCCCGAGTCTTGTGATGATGCATGACACGTTTTATGAAAGCTTAGCATGGACTACAACAACATCCATGCATGTGTTAATGATTGTGTGTTGTTTCGAGGAGAGTACAAGACTATGGAGACATCTCCAAAGTGTGGTGCTCATTTTCAATACTATTATAATGTACTTTTTCAGGGTGTTTTATGATTTCTTTTCAGGTTGCTAAAGTATCATATATTGCCACTTAGAAATAGCATGCCCGAGTCTTGTGATGATGCATGACACGTTTTATGAAAGCTTAGCATGGACTACAACAACATCCATGCATGTGTTAATGATTGTGTGTTGTTTCGAGGAGAGTACAAGACTATGGAGACATCTCCAAAGTGTGGTGCTCACAGGTATCGACAGAACTTGCAAGGGCAAACCATCCCTTAGAAAGTTCTTAGACACTTTCCACTTATCCCTCGTATACGTCACATGTTTCGTATGTGGAACATGGTGAGCTTGACAATGTGGCATGCACAGAATAGAGTCACAGATGGAGTCCAATGAATATCAATGGATTCACGTGCATGGAGCTACATTGACTCTACCTTTCCAGGCTTTGAATGAGAACCAAGGAATCCTTGGCTTGGTCTTGCTATGGATAGTGTGAACCTATTCGGTCTCCACTCAACTTCTTACATGTGTGTTTGTAGTCCTTATTAACCACAACATCCTGCCATGGCTTTCTACGAAGAAAGGACACCTAATCCCTAGCTTGCTCATTCCTAGCTGCTACAAAGTCAAGAATATGGACATCTATCTCTGTCCATTAGTTGATGAGCATAAGATTTTGAGGGAGGAGGGGGTGGTCGTGGAAGATATGAGCAAGCATGATGATCCACAGTTTGCCAATATACGAGCCATTCTCATATGGACCATGCATGATTTTCCAAGATGTGGGAGTACTCAAGTAAGTAGGCTTCTATTCTCATTGGTCATATCTATCATAGCTCATTCAAGTTTGTGTTGACTAAATAGGGGTGTTGGGACAGGTCTGGTTACCTTAGGTTATCATGCATATCCATTGGGTGGGCCATAGTTAGACTCTCAAAGGTCATGAACCATGAAGAAGTTTGTATATCAAGGACACTCCTCTTTCTTGTAGGAGGGTCATGAACTAAGGAAAGGTTTTCTTGGATGACCTCCAACATGAATGAGCACCCAAAGTTGGTACGAGTTGAAAATGGTCCACATGGAGTCACATCCAAACGAAATGCGATAGTTCTCGATTTTCTACGATGGGATCCACTTATTGGATCCCATGCATATTTTCAAGAATGTGGGCAGCTTACTATGGGACCACATAATAGGAAAGAGAGACACTGCAGGGGCATGAATGGATTTGAAGAAGATATGCAAGATGGAGGTGCTTTGACCACAGTCGATGAGTGCTGATGGTTGCTTGAAACTACCTTGCTCTCCTTGGATTTTGTCCACTAAAGAAGAGCACATTGCATCCCGAGATACAACTTTGGCAAGCCAATAAATAGCTCAAGTAAGCTCCGAGAATCCAAGGTCAAGCCAAGACCGAGCTCCAGTAGCAATAAGCTCCAAACAATGTAACTAGCATGTAGTAATGGCATAGGCTAAGCATGTCAAGACCGGTCAGACATAAGCTCCGAGAATCCAAGGTCAAGCCAAGACCGAGCTCCAGTAGCAATAGGCTCCAAACAATGTAACTAGCATGTAGTAATGGCATAGGCTAAGCATGTCAAGACCGGTCAGACATAAGCAACATACATGCCATAAGTACATCCAAGACGGAGCATTCGAATGCTTTGCAAAGCGAGCTGAAGCTCAACCAACGATCCCGAATCAAAATCAAGATCTATGTCGAGCCCCAAGTGTCAATACATCACCATATATGTCCGAAACATAGCCCGAAAAGCGTAGGCATAAGTGTATATGAGTAAAATGACTTTAGCCAACTGTGTACAGCAATGATTTATTGTTCAAAACTGAGAATTTCAGCACCAAAATCAGCTTCAAATGGTTGCCAAACAATACGCATACATTCCCCTAACATCCGGGCATCAAACGGGACCAACCAAGCATCAAATGACAATGCCAAACAAGTTGTAGCATCAAATGTCAATGTAGCACTGTCATAAATTGCATGTGGACTATTATGATAGTCCCAAAATAGTGTTAAATCATTCCAAATGCTATGCCAACACATCAACCATCAAAACCAAGCATCAAAGCATGTTCATATGCCTGAAATGGAGCCTTTCCAAGTGCCAATGGAGGGGGAGAGCTGTTGTTGTGACTGTCAATGTTGAAGACACATATGGGAGGGCTGCGTGATTCCGCCAACTATAAATGCTGGTCTTGGGGCTGCAAAAAATGGTGGCCAAGCTTCAGAGGGGTCCAGTTAAAGCCAAGGAAGGCCTCAAACAAGCTCCAGCAAGTCTTGTTCAAAGGCAAGTGAGATATGAAGCAAGGGAGCTTCAATGGTGGCTGCCCCAATCTTATTTACAGCCTGTGAGACCTGAGAACTGAAGTAAACCCTGAAGAAAATGATCAAATACCTTTGATGTAATGCCCTAAAGGTGCCCAACAATGCCGGGAAGGTGCTCGGGAAGTTGGGGAGTGACAGGAGCTTGAAGGAGTCAGATATGGGCCGGGAAGGGGACCCAATGCAAGTAGGGAGTCGATGGGATGCTAAGAATGCCACGAACCAAGCTCAAGAGTTAGAAAGCAAAGCTCTGATACCAGTTGAAAGGGAGTAATGGATCGAAGGTTGGACTCGAGAGCTATGGCGGGAGAGCAAGAGCAAGAAAGGGAGAGACTAGAAATGGGAACTCCAACAGTCACAATCTGTGACCGGGCCTTCCTTTATTCAAACTGTTACTAAAAGAATAAAGAATAAAGTGATGGTGACAGACGCCCGCCACCTACAGTGTGCAGTGGCGGTGACTGTCAGTGTAGTAATACACGGGCAGCTAGACAGAGGCGCCTTTACCCCCAACACTATGTACGAGCAAGCCAAGAAAGATTGGGAAGAAGCGCGATCGGAATTTCGACGTAGTATGCGCCACATCGATCGATTCAATATCATGAGGGCATGCAGGAGATTCTGCGGTTTATGTCTATGCGATGGTTACATGGAGCTTTGATTGCAAACTCTAGTGGAGGTCTCTACTGAGGAGTGGGAATTCTCGAGGGGATGTAGTCCAAAGATAACCACATGTTTTATATGTTGTCGTATCTAGACTTTATATGTGACAACTAATCTAATCGTTTCAATGTACAATACAAAATATACAGTGTGGCGTGGTTGCACCAGGTGACATTTTCGTGTCGAGCACATCGACAAAATGCTCTCCACAACAGATTGTGGTGTCATAGCAAAGTTCGAGCAAGAGAGTCGACGGCAAGCCATAGATCCAAACACCGTTATAGATGAGATGGAGTATTTTGGAAACTTGCAAAGTGGTATTGGAAGGAGCCAGGGCAATCATTCAATGAGGTTCATCTAGATTTTTCGAAATAGATTCCAAAAAAAGATGGACGGATCCGCGCGACATGTTTGTCTTGCCAGCCCATTGTGAACAGGTGCATGAACTATTTTTTTAAATTTTATTATGTCACAGATATGCTACAAATATTGAATCTCTCTTGTATGTGATTTTGAAGATGTAATTTTCTATCCAAACCCTTGACAACCTCGATGGTGGTATGTTGTTCCTTTAGCTCCCCGAAGTGCGAGAGTGTATGATGAAAGCAATGTTCCTGTTGAGATATCGAGCTCCACTCGTGATACGCAGGGTGACCGTTGTGTATTTATGTCACCGACTTGTCAGTTGCAGACGCGGTTGATACACTGCCCATGAGTAATAGCTACATGACAGCTATCCTTATCTACTCTAGTTCGTGGCTCAGTTAGTATGCCACCTTAGTTAGTTGAGTTTGGTTTGAGACCCATATATAGGGTTCTTCTATTTCTTTGTAAGAGAGTTCTTTTTGGCTTACACAACGAAGAAGAGGAAAACTGTTTTCAGCCTCCACCTTTGTGTGTATTCCCCCATTGTGCAAGCAAGAAAGCTACAAGTGAGACTCACCTGTCCGATGTATTTCATGTCCCGAATATCACCAAGAATCTGGTTTCTGTTGGTCAAATGGTTGAGCAGGGCTTGCACGTCAGATTTAATCCTCATGGATGCTTTGTTGAGGATATGAAAAATAAAGGTCGCTTGATAGCAAAAGGAAAGAAGAAGGGCAGAATGTTTACGTTGGATGCAGACATGTCTGAATTGAGTGCAGCAATGTTTGCTCATGGGACTGGTGTAGTTACAGATATTGATATATGGCATAAACGCATTGGTCATGTTAATGTACAACGACTTAAATCAATGTAGGCCTAAAATATTGTTGCAGGATTGCCAAAATTCAAGGTTGCAGAAATGCATAAGGTATGTGAAGCCTGTCAGTTTGGAAAACACGCAAGGAAACCATTTCCTAGACATGTTCAAGAGAGTAAGAAGCCATTGGAATTAATCCACTCTGATGTGTGGACTACTAAAGCTGCATCTCTTGGAGGCTGTCAATATTTTGTCAGTTTTATTGATGACTATAGCAGAAAAGTTTGGGTGTATTTCATGAAAAAGAAAAGTGAAGTTTTTGGGCATTTCAAAACTCTTAAAGCTATGGTTAAAAAAGAAACAGGTCTGCAAATAAAATGCCTAAGGTCAGATGGAGGGGGATAGTACCTCTCAAATGAGTTTGCAAGGTTCATGCAGGAGTATGGCATAAAGCAGTAATATTCATGCAGTCATACCCCACAACAAAATGGAATTGCAGAAAGGAAAAACAGGCATATTGGAGAGGTATCTCGTGCCATGCTCAACGAAAAAGACTTGCCAGATTTTTATTGGGCTGAGGCAGTTGCTACAGCAGTCTACATAATGAACAGGACTCCCACTGCAGCAATACATGGGATGACTCCAGAGGAGAGGTATACTGGTAGGAAACCAGATATTTCTCATTTGAAAATTTTTGGTTGCATTGCCTATGTACATGTGCCAGATGAGTTGAGATCCAAGTTGGATCCAAAAGCTGAGAAGTGCATCTTTATTGGTTACTCTCTGCAGCAAAAAGGGTATAGATGCTATAACCCTTCTACTCGTAAGTTTACAGTGAGCAGAGATGTTATTTTTGATGAGATGAGTAGCTGGTATAAACCATAAATGTGATTGATGATGTAGATGCACAAAATGGTAATGCTGCACAGAATTCACAGCAGCTGTCACAAAATATTAGTGGACATGGAGCGTCCTCTAGCAGTGGTTCACATTCTTCGCCATGGATAGGCAGATTGAGATCAGGAGAATCTTCTCAAGGCAATGCAGATTGTGGTATGCAGGTATCACAAAAAGGAAAAGATAAGGTTGATCAGCCCATGCTTGATGTGAATGCAGGTCACTCTTATGTGGATGGTGAATCCAGTGGCTCAGAACAGAGCATTGATGATGAGTTGGGTATTCCTTCTATTGTTACACCTGGAGTAAGGAAGACCAGGGATGTTTTGAGAGCACCTGGGAGTGAACCTACTTTGCGCAGGTCTACGAGAGCTAGGTATCCTGTGGATAGGCTAAAATATGATGGATTTACAGCCATTCACTATGCATATATGGTCAAAGTGATACAGGAACCAGAACCCACTTCTTTTGAGCAAGCCATGGGAAAAGAAAAATGGGAGAAAGCCATGGATGAAGAAATGGATGCCTACGAAGCAAATGCTACATGGGAATTGGTACCTTTGCCTAAAGGTAAGAATGCAATTGGCTGTAAGTGGGTTTATAAGGTGAAGCACAATGCAGACGGTTCTGTGAACAGATACAAGGCAAGATTAGTAGTCAAGGGGTATGCACAAACATATGGCATTGATTATGAAGAAACATTCAGTTCGGTTGCAAGGATGGCAACCGTAAGAGCAATCATTGCTATGGCTGCATCAAAGGGATGGTCATTACATTAGATGGATGTAAAGAATGCCTTCTTGCATGGTGATTTGCAAGAAGAGGTCTATATGGAGCAGCCACTAGGTTATGTGCATGCTGTTCATCCTGAGTTTGTTTGCAGGTTGAAGAAAGCCTTGTATGGCTTGAAGCAAGCACCTAAAGCATGGTCTGACAAGATAGGACAGTATCTTGTCACTATTGGCTTTCAGATTTCCAAGGCAGATTTCTCACTTTATATGAGAAAAACAGAGAAAGGTATTATGCTACTTGTCATTTATGTTGATGATTTGATTATGACAGGTGACAGTGATGAAGATTTCCTTCATGTGAAAATGCTATTGAAGCAGAAGTTTGAGATGAAGGATTTGGGAGAGCTGCGTTATTTCTTGGGCATTGAGGTGATTAGATCACCAAGTGGGATACAGCTCTTGCAGAGGCAATATGGATTGGACATGCTGTCCAAATATGGGATGACAGGCTGTAAGCCTATTTCAGTTCCTTTGGAGCAGAATGTGAAGCTGAGCGCAGATGCAGGTGAACTTTTGGAAGACCCTACTATGTACAGACGCATAGTAGGAAGTTTGATTTATATGACTATTACCAGGCCAGATTTGAGCTATGCTGTTGGATTGGTAAGTCAGTTTATGCAGGCTCCAAGGAAACCACATTTGGATGTGGCTAAACGCATACTCAGGTATGTGAAGTCCACATTGCAGTATGGACTATTTTATGAGACTGGGGTTTAGATACAGTTGCATGGATACACTGATGCTGATTGGGCTGGTAGTATTTCTGATAGACGATCTACCAGTGGATATATGTTCTCTTTTGGGAGTGCTGCAGTCACTTGGAGCAGCAAGAAACAACCTACAGTTGCCTTGTTGAGCACAGAGGCTGAGTACAGGGGCGCAGCAATGGCTGCATGTGAGGTAGCTTGGTTGCATAAGCTACTCTATGATATGCATTAGTCTATAGATGGGCCAGTTGTTATTTATTGTGACAACATGAGTAGTATACACTTGGCAAATAACCCAGTCTATCATGCTAGAACAAAGCACATTGAGGTGCATTATCACTAAGTGCGGGAGAGGGTTTTACTAGGTCTTATTGATCTAGTTTATGTCAGCACAGAGGATCAGGTAGCTAACATATTCACGAAGGCATTGGGCGCAGAGAAGCTGCGCAAGTTCAGAGACTTGCTTGGTGTGCAGGAATTGGGATTGAGCTCGAGGGGGAGTGTTGAGATATCGAGCTCCACTCGTGATATGCCAGGGTGACCGTTGTGTATTTATGTCACCGACTTGTCAGTTGCAGACGCGGTTGGTACACCGCCCATGAGTAATAGCTATATGACAGCTATCCTTATCTACTCTAGTTCGTGGCTCAGTTAGTATGCCACCTTAGTTAGTTGAGTTTGGTTTGAGACCCATATATAGGGTTCTTCTATTTCTTTGTAAGAGAGTTCTTTTTGGCTTACACAACTAAGAAGAGGAAAAATGTTTTTAGCCTCCACCTTTGTGTATATTCCCCCATTGTGCAAGCAAGAAAGCTACAAGTGAGACTCCTTCCTTCTCTCCCACAATCTTGACAGTTCCGAGGGTAGATGAGGAAAATATGCAGATGGAGAGGTCGATATTGCAAGGGGTGGAGGTTGAAGATGGCTTGGAGTATGTAGAGGAGGCAAAATCGGGTAACGATGATGGTAAGACAAGAGGCCAAGAATTCTTTAAGAACGAGGTGGATTCATCCTTTTGTGATGACATGTCGATCGACCTTTTAGTGTATGCGGACTTCTGCTAGGAGATTGACATGGGACCATAGGCTATGCCATACTTGCGACATCTGCCTACTCAATTCATTGATGAATCGCTTATAAGAGTACTCTAGAATATGCATTTTAAGTAATATCATTTTTTTAGAGTTATATTACCGTGCTTTGCTTGAATATTTTTATATGATGAGCGACGAGGAGTTGCAGGAGATATTTACATGTATGTCTCCAAATCAAATGGCTCGATTTAGAGATATGGCAGACTAAGAGCTATCTCAGATACCATCATGCCATTCCGTTAGATCTACTTCGGCATGCTCTGATGCTTCGGTTTCTAGCAGACAAGGTCGACGCTCCAGACTAGGCCTAAATGGAGGGAGTGGTTTTGGGGGATGCTATGGAGACATGGATGCAGTGACCCCACAGTCGGCTTGAGATACGGGTGCTACTTCTTGCTCTCATGCAGGTTTGAGAGAGGGTGGCTCAGGTGGTTATTGTGGAGGCACCGATGTAGTGTCTCCGTCTCATTGTTCTGGTGGAGTTGCGTCACCTGTAGGATTTGTCACATCTGTGAGGACATCTACTCGAGTGACTCTAGCTTTTGCTAAGCCATCCGCAAGGTGGCACCCCTATGGATGCTACTCCAAGAGATACCACCATCGTGGGTACACCAAATGTACAAAGGTCTCCTGGTTATGCCTAGGAGCGTGATCGTAGGTGGGAGAGGACACATCTTAGACATACCCCATAGGGGTATGGATACCTTATAGATGACAGGACAGGAGCCGTGATCATGAATGATGAGGGGTGGGGGTGATGTCTTGTATGAGAGAGTTGTGCCAAAAAGTTTTTCGACACAGCATCTTGGACCATTGGAGAACATACCCAAGGGGAGGAAGGACTACATAGTAGCACCCTTGCATGGGGAGTTTTCGGTACCCACCATGGTAGAGAGGTTTTCTGCAGGGTTGGATGATGGAGTGCATGCGTGTGTACATGTCACATAGACGATCAACTCACACAAGGCACTCAAGAGTGGCACCTCAAAGCTTGAGTGTCTAGATATAGATGACTGGCAGAGACTTGAGGAGGAGGCTACAAATTCTCTAGGACGTTGAAGATAGTAGCGGGAGGTAGCGAGGGCATGATTGGAGGCAGGGGTGGTCCATCATCTTGGGAGTGGCGGCCATAGGACTTATCTAGAGGACTTTGGAAGTTTTTCTTTTGTTCTTCTCGTTTTCTTTTTTGCAATATCACTTGTACTGACAATTGTGTTTCTAACAGTTGTATTTTGTTTTCTTTGCAGCATTCCATTACAAACCACAATTCCACTGGCCTCGAGACTCGATATGTAGAGAGACACAGCCTGACTGCATTGATCAATAGATTGTATGCACGCAATGGCCTAGTAAGTAACTCATCTTTCTTGTCCATAGTTATTATTTTTATTAAAATGCATTATGTATGGTGGAATGATGTGTAGTTGTTTTTTTTTGCAGACTTTGTTCAATGCTCCTTTGTGTCGGGACAAGCTTTCAAATGGCGAGGATCTATAGCTTGCGCTTGGATTCATGGAGTGCATATCCTCTTCCTTTTTGGTCATGTAATTTATGTAGACATCTTCTATGTACTATGTTATTATCATCCTTTGTATCTTGCCATGATTCCATGAGTTTTCATCAGCGATCTTGTATTTATTCTATGTATCAGTCTTGTGGGTTCAAGTACATTTTGTGCTCATTTTGACGACCATCACACACTTAACATGTAATCCATTTGTAGAATATAAATACATCACATAATGCTACTGCCACAAATTGTTTTTCTCTGTAATTTTTGCTATTAGCATCACAATACGCATTGCAAAGTGGCACTATTGGCATCAGTATCTACGTCGGTATTTGCATCACAAAATCGACACCAATACTGATGCAGATACCGATGCCCATACCGACGCCAATAGCAATGGTTCCATGGAGATGCTAATACCAACACGTTTAGCGATGACGGGGGCAAATTTTTTGATAAACATTGTCATCACTTTGAACGTCAGTATGAGGCATGCATATTGTAGTGAGAAATATGCAATCACACTCTTATGATAGCCTCTTTGTATGGAGCAGTAAGGCAATGAATGTTTCAACCTCATATCTATGCTGAATGCATAATAGAATTGAACTGCCTCATACATGAATAGAGTAAATTGCATCAAGCAATGTAGAAAATACCTATTACCCCATCAAGTAACTACTAAGAAACTCAGAAGTAATAATATAGAAACATGGAACTACACTTTACAACACTCATAATGGAAAATTAGAGATAGAAATCATAGTATATGTTGGAAGTAAGACATAAATAGAGATATAAATCATGGTGCCCATTGTCATATTGTATTGCTAAGTAAGAAACTCCAGCATACACTTGGTCGTGATCTAGAATAATGATCCATACATGAGAAAGACATACAGTACCTCTTCAAGTCACGCTTTACAACTAGTTACACATTGCACTTCATGAGGCATACAACTTCATGAGGTATTTTAAGATTGCTTCATACAGGAAATAGTAAAGACTAAGGCTCTAAACTATGCTAAGGGCAAACATAGTACATCACGCCAATGACTAACACCTGGCATAGCCATAAGCCAAACCCTTACATGTCATATCATAATGTCAAATGCCTTATTTGAAATTGACATACCAAATGAGAAAAATCATGCCTTACTCATAGTCTTGCACCATGAAGTAAGCCACAAAGAGAAATGATAAGTAGAGCCTCTCTAGTGGGATACTTATAGCCCTTTATTGTAGTTGCATAATCCTCTCAAAAGATAGTCAAGACAAAATAAAGGCATACATGTTATAGTATGATAGATATACAAAATCTGAGTTGGCTACCAAAACATCTCATGAGCTAGGTTGCTCATGAACATCGTGAGACTCTAGTAGACATCACACGAAATTTTTCTTGCACATTATGATCATGTGAAGTGAAAAATACAACTTTCATATCCTGAATTTTTTCTAGAGTAAGTTCTCTTATCTTAACTTGTTGACTGATACCCTACAAAACTTCACTAATATTAGATCTTATGGAATCAACTTTAGACAACTGATTTTCAACTTTGTTCGAAGGCTTCAAACCCTGAGATATTCTCCCTACAATGACAATGCACTGATCATACATAACCTTGATCAAATCATTCTTCATCATGGTAGCATCAGTCTGCATAAATATTGATCTATCAAGATCTACATCCAAATCCCATAACATCTGAATCTCTTTATCAATATCTTGTCTTTGTTGCATGGTATTAATGGTTACTTATTCCAAACAATTACAGGTCACCACTTTCTTGCGTCAAGTTAATTGTCACCTACAGTAATGAACCTACTGCTTGCAGTAGTTTACTTACTGCTTGCAATGGTAACCTTATTTTCTACTATGATAATCTCGTTTCTTGTTGCAATAACCATGTTTCATGTAACGGTGTTATGGTTTCTTGTAGCAAGGTTGCAATTGCCTTCATCAAGATTGTAGTTTCTTGTAACAAGAATGACATCTGTTTTGCCCATTTAAGACAAATAAATACTACTGATAGCACTAAAATATCACCAACATAAGTGCAATGAAATATTGTCAAAGTTTGAGAACTATTTATCCCACAAAACTAACAAATGATCATAATATCCATAGAATTCCGCACTAGTGCTGCTTCAGGCAGCACTGCACTAGTGACTTGCATAAAATTGATTCCAACTACTTGTTGAACCTATGAATCCTTCTCTAACTCATCATAATCAACTTAAATTAGTATCTGGATCCTAAATCCATTAATTGCAAGTTTAATAATGTCTCATTGCATTATAGCTAGAACGAAAGTATCTGCAAGAAGCTAACAAGTAATGAGCCATAGTTCTATAGTACAACAATTTCAATTAAATATGCTAGGGTTGAGAATTCATGATATACAATGACATCCATAATATATCATAGAGAATGAAGATATAAAACCATTAAAAAAAAGTAGATTTCCATTCCAATTGCAAAGAATAATTGCATTGATTCGAAAAGATGTCAATGCTGCTCTAGCATTTTCAACATAATAAATGTATGGCAATGTACCACCCAAGTTGGATCTTGAATAAGACATTGCATTCTAAAAGAAATATGTAAGATAATCCATGACAACTTGTATCTGGTGATTTTCAAGTACTTGGAACCATTAATCATCATGTGGTTGTCATATTTGCTGTTTTTGAGGTTGTTTTAGCACTTTTGACTATTTTTCAGCTTGTTGTAGTACATTTTGTTACTGTAAGAAGTGCAAGGATTCATCTTGCTACTATAGGTACTATAGAAATTTAGCTTGCTGCCGTAGGTATGGGAAAAATACAAACTACTACCATAGGAATTTTGGTTGTTGTTCTGCAAAGGAAGACAAGATATTGTTGCAGGAATTCAGAGTTTGATAGTAGGAATTACTAAAATTTAGGTTCTTACATATCATTTTGAAGCTTTCTTGATACAGAAAATTGTAACATACTCTTGCTACAAGCATCCACTTCATACAACATCATCACTTTCATGCTTAAAAACCAATCAACATGAATAACATCAACCATTCCTGTTGCAATATAAACTACATAGATATCCACTGTAGATACTTGCATACTTCCAGATGCTCCAACTTTAGTGATAGACTGATTAGAGTCCTAAAGAATTCAAAAATAGCAATTTGAATTGAAACATCAACAACCTGATCATTCAACGCATAGAGATCCTCGAGAATAACATCTTGACTTGAATCAATAGAAAATACCAACTGTGCATGCAAATCAACAATTTCATTATCCTTTTGTAGAACAACTTCCTTAAGAGCATTAATGACTTCAAAAAAATAAGAAACTTGGAAATCCATTGCATTCCTCAGTTGAGAAACCTCCTATTGTAGTAATGCTTTCTCTTCTTGAAGTTGATTGATGACAGACAAAGCTTCAATTGCTGCAACATTGGTTGCACTTCTCTCCTTTTCAAGCTCAATAGAAAACCAATGAATCATTTCACTTGGAGATTGAATCATAGAGTGTACCTCATGTGGAACTTCACAAAAATCATAAAAATTGACTGCATTCTGCAATTCTTCATATTCAACCAACTCCTGCAAATGAAATGTAGTATCAATCTTTCAATCTTGCTCTTCTTGCAAAGGAATTATAGTGCTAATCTTGCAATTTTACAATTCCTATAGTGACTTGTTCTTTAGATTGAGCAATGCAATGACTTGAAATATTATCTTACATACTGGAAACATGGGTATCTTGAATAAACACATCCAAAGATGGTGCATTTTGCACTACGAGTAGTGGCACTTCTTCAAGTTCTTGCAAATTTCATTGAAATCCAACTTACTACTGCATTATCTTCCTTAGCATCAATAAAAAAACCAAGAAAATCATGCACAATGATATGCTCATTGCGAAAACCATAATCCTCAAACTTCTCATCCATACCAACATCATCTTCTTGAATACATAATTGATCTTCTTAATCAGCAATATGATCATCTTTATTGTTTGTAACTTCTGGCTTGTTTTCTTCTTGATTAAAGTTGAATGGAGATTGATTATGGTAGTTTGAAAAATACCAAAATATGGAAAATACATTGAGATTATCAATGCAAAGTGCGTGATGATCCACTCTCCTGTTGGCAAATTGCTCTGTTGGGGTTGGGGCACTTGAGGATTCTTGGATTCTTTGGCTCTTGTCCTCTCTTGCTCCCTTTAGCTCAATCTTTGGTAAGACCGTGGGTAAGGAGTGGGATTTTCAATTGCTGTAAGCAATCTCCCAATATGCTTCACACTTGACTTGAATTTCTTGCCTTCATGATCATCATGACATTCATAAGCATCATGAAGAATATCCTCAAAAGAATGCAACTTCTCCCATGCTTTATCCATCTTCAAACTTGAACCCTTCTTTGCTACTAGATGAAAACCTCTTGCTACGGATACCATAAAACTCATTGCATAAATCAAACATGCAAAAAATACTAGCAGGATTTTCCTTCTTCACAAGACCCCTGAACATAAGAACAACTCTTTGAAGTATGTCTAAACTCAAAGTAAACTTTTCATCACTTTTTCTTCTCCTTTGATTTACCCATTGCAATTAATCCGATTGAAATTTAAAACTTCAGAACTAAAAATGAAACTTGAATGTTCTCTCATTAATCCTCTATAGGCTTCCTATGTAGCAGGCAAAAGATATTGCTTCCTCTTTCTCAACAGATTTAGATGGAGTTTGTTACAGAGATGGTATTCCTGCAATAGTTCTTGCATTTTGAAAGTTCTTAATGAATAAGCTGTCTTTATTTTCATCCAAGATTGAAAATCTTCATGTTTCTCCTCCTAATTTTTTTTGAAACTCCTACTACTGTTGCTTTACGAATGGTTTCTACAATTACCAAGACTTGTAGCTAGACAAAATAACACAGTAGTTGTCTATCATACAAGCAAAAAGGCAAAATGAACCCTATGATCTGTATCATCAGGCAATTGTCACGGCTTTAGATTGTGACAAAAAAATTGCACATTTCTGGTTTAAAACAAAAACGTTTTTTGAGTAGGGTTTGAAATAAGTGATGCAAGGCAAGAATGATGGAATTGCATCATCTTGATGTATGAAATGTATCATTGCTTCATACAAAAAATTCAAATTTCTGCTATCAAACAAGGCCGTTTTTGCTGGTGCTTGAAACCAGAGATACATAGAAACAATAACAAGGTATACACACTGAAAAACCCTTTGAACTCCACACAGAAAATTCATTTTTCGTCCATAAAACAAAGTTTTTTTTCATGAATCTTAGTTACTGCTTCAAGTCTTTGCACAAATTTTGCACACAGAAAACCTTTCAAACTGCATACATGAAATTAGGTTTTCTTCCCCAAAACATGGTCTTTTTTGACAGAGCTTCATATTTCTAGCATCAACCATAGGCGTTTTTCTATTAAACATCCAGACTAGAGGTTCAAGAAAGCATGGCAGGATCGCTAGAGTGTTTCAGCCCCAAATCTATGCCGAATGCATAATAGGGCTGAATTGCCTCATACAAGAATAGAGTAAATTGCATCAGGGAGTGCAAAAAATACCTAATACCTCATCAAGCAACTAGTAAGAAACTCAGAAATAATGATATAGAAACATAGAACTACAATCTACAACACTCATAATGGCAAATCAGAGATAGAAATTAGAGTATATGCTAAAAATAAGATAAAAACATAGATATAAATCATAGCGCCCATTGTCATATTGTATTGCTAAGCAAGAAACTCCAACATACAATTGATCATGATCTAGAATAATGATCCATCCATGAGAAAGACATACAATACCTCTTCAAGTCACGTTTTACAACTACCTACAAACTGCATTTTCATGAGGCAGCATACAAGTACATGAGGCATTTTGATACTACTTCGTGCAGAAAATAGTAAAGACTAAGGCTCTAAACCATGCTCAGGGAAAACATAGTGCGTCAAGTCAATGACTAACAAGGAACATGCGACAGCCTAGAAGAGCTATCTTGTATCCCATAGGCATAAGGAGAAAAAGTAGTACCATCCTACAACTATAAAAGAATGTACTTGATAATCATTTGAATAAAATGCTATTGTACTTTGTACTTGTTAACCCTTAGATGAACAAGGAGAAAAATCTAGAAAATCTAAAGTAGAAGACAAGGCCAAGGCAAAAGTGAAACGGAAGACGAAGGCGCGCTAAGAAAAATATGGAAACATAAGAAGCACAGAAAAGCCCTAAATCAAGGAGTGCACACAAGAAAAAGTGCAAGTCAATACTTTTGTAAAAGGGTGCAAGGCAAATCATGATTTATTTTAAGAGCATTGGGCTCTCACCTATGCAAACTGTAAAGATAGATGGGCAGTAGGAAGGAAGCTAGGAAGATAGGTAGGAGGACAATGGAAAAAATAGCCTAGGCCACTGCCGGCCATGTAAAAAGGGGATGGATGCCCATGGGAATTTAGGGCATGTATATAAAGTTCAAAAAGTGAATGAGAGCTCATTCTTTGGTGTGTAGCAAGTGGACTCTTCTTCTTCTCTTTTTCTAATCTCTTGCTTGCTTGCTTGTGAGTGCTTGAGGGAGGGAGGGAGCGTGAGTGAGGAAGTGAGTGTGTGAGGGTGAGGGATCTTGGAGGTGAAGCCCTCCACCATCTCCTCTCTTCTTCTTCTCTTCTCTTCTCTTGTCTCATGCGTGGCTATGGAGGATGGAGCTTGGAGGAAGAGACTTGAGGATGCTTGAGCTTGCATCACAAATCGTGGGACTATCGAAGTGATTGAGAGAGGAAGCAACTCGATCGAGCATTAAGGTAAGCTCACTACACTTTTAGAGAGGGATATTGCATTGGCTATGTGAGAGGTAGCCATTAGTGCTCGCTTGAAACACTTGAACAATAAGTGGTCCATGGGTCTTGGCAATCGAGAGCTTGAGCTCGCCTCTACATTTTGGTTCCATTGCCAGGACCAACGGATTGAATTTTGAGCACTTGCATGCTTCAAATCGAGCATCGAAGTAAGGGTTTCATTCCTGAACCAGAGCTTGAGATAGGTAGGAAGTTTGGGGTCTTTGATCTTCACAACAAGTAAGTATTTTGGTTATTTTGATAGTTGGATAGAAGAGTAGGAGAAATGAATTCAGTACTTTGCTTCCAATTTTTGTTGCATTTAGAGTAGATTAAGGGTAAGAGATCGATTGGAAAAGCATGGGGTTTGCTGTTGTAAACCAGGCCAAAACAAGGGCACAAATCAAGAAAAATGGAAAGAAAGAGTGCTTAAGGGGGTTGAGGTTGACGAGAGAGGGGGAAGAAGTGGCAAGAACCTTGCGGGGAAGGGGTTTAATAGCCAAGAGGCCAAGGGAGAGCTCATTTGAAACCCTGGTTATGAGAGAGAGAGAGAGAGAGAGAGAGAGAGAGAGAGAGAGAGAGAGAGAGAGAGAGAGAGAGATCCATTGCATGGATTTGCTTCAATCGTGTCGCCGATAAGTTTGTTGCCCACTATAGGTATACCCACACCTTCTTCTTCATACATTGGTAGGATCTAGAAGTGCTAGGTAAGTGTGAAGGCCACAATCACTCGGCCCCGACGAATTTTTTCGTCATTTAAAAAAAAATGCACTGCATTTGGCTCATTCGAGTGATGGCGATTTTGGGCCGAGTCCTAGAATCGGCCCTCGGCCCTCGGCCCTCTCGTATTCAGTCACTTGGGCCATCCTACTCGGACGTGTGAAAATTTGGCCCTTGGCCGAGACTCCCAGCCCAGCCACATTCGGACACTTAGCACTCAGCCAAACTCGGCCCCCGTCTGTGTTAGTCACTCAGCCCGACTAGGTACTCGGCCTTTGGCCACTTGACCCATCTGAATTTCATATTTGGCCTTGGCTACTCGATCCTCGTGCTATTCACCCGACCCAATTCAGTCCAATTTCACTCGACAACTCGGCCCCTGTATGAGTTTGTCCCTCAATCCTTGCAATTCAGACCTGTTGGGATGAGTCTCATTTTTCCCAAAATTTTTAAAATTTGGACTAGACCCACCTAAACACCGGCTGTACGAACACCCAAAGACCATACAGGCACTTGAGATGCCTTTCTGGCACAACGAACAAAGAAATCAGCAAGTCACAAACGTAGAGGTGACACTAGTCGACCATCCAACAATCTAACCCACTAGTGACATCAAGCGGAGTCGTAGAGTCCAAATGAATCTTGACTGAGTGGAGGGCATAGCAGAGAACCCTATGAACCAAGGAGGGCATATAGGCCTATCAGGATAAACCCATGACGAGAATGCTAGAGTTGCCTAGACACTTTGTTTTCTCACTCACTCTGATTTCCAGTCCTCGAAACACACTTGAGAAGAGCTAAAAGCCTGATTTCACATAGTGCATGGAAAAGAGCACACACGTACACATACATGCATAGAGTGAGGGTAAGTTGAGAACTAGTTGTAATTAACAAGGAACTCACCCAAACATAAGAACTTGAAGGAACCACCCAGTAAGAGAAGATTCCAAGACATAGAAGGGTAATCGAATCCCCAAAAGTAGGACTAGGCGAGGAATGCGACCAAAGAGTTAGACACAACGAGGACCGACACTATCGAGGAAGTGGATCCACGTGACCTCATCAACTTGATCAACAACTTGGTGCAACAGGAAGTCTTAGACATGGAAGAGCGCAGCTCAGGCCATAGAAGCAATGAGGAACCTGACTTGGGAGACTTTCCTGAGGTGGTCTAGCAGTTAGTGAACAAATACGATGCTCAAACTTGACTAGAACATAGCGGTAGACCTGTAGAGGACATCATAGCAGATCTTGAGGAGGAGAGGAAGCCAGCATGCATGGCTATGCAAGGCCTAGCCACATACAACCAGGACCAACAAACTAGGAGCTTGTGTTAGAGCATGGAAATGCAAGAGATCCATAGAGTGCTAGCCCTAATAGACAGAAATCAGTCGAAGAGCGAGAGAGTGCTAGAAGGAGACCTCACACTGAGCGGCTGCTAGATAACATGACAACAGAGCAAAGCGCTGTAGCATTAGCAACATTGCTACTAGCGGGGTTAGGAGTCAACGAAGGCTCTAAGAGCCAATCGAAAAATTCCTATGGTGGCAAAGCAACTGGACAAATACCAAGCAAATGATGACCCATACAACTTTGTGGAATAGCTCGACAAGATTGTGTTTATGAGTCCAAGCAGTCATCATGTATCTAATCTATGAGTTCCAACCACCATAGCTAAACCATTGCTCAAGATTCGTGTTTTTAATATGGAGCCCCGAGAGGAACACCAAGGAAAAGGGAATTCTCTTGCAAGAAAATCTATCTTGTAACATCAACAAGCTTGTTTTTCATATTTCATATGATCACAATGAAGAAAAGAACACCAGGCACAACAAATCTTCATGCAGCATCATGTAAATCTCCCACGGTTTTTAATAGAATCAACCATATTCTTCAACATCTTCATAAAATCCATCAATATACCAAAGAAAGCAAAGAAGTACACCATCTTTGAATGGAAATACATCACATAGTATTCATCTTCAATATCTTCATAGTCTTCTCTCTCAATCTCTCATATACAATCACTCTGTTTGAGTAGAATTGGCTATCTCTGACTCTCTCTCACACACTCCATCAATAATACATCATATCCTTACTACAATCTCTCAACAATTACTCTCAATAATCACTCTTAGGTCGTGGATACCCCTCCCAAGAGGTATGTCTGATATGAAAGGTCACCAGAGCCACTACAGTGTCTCTTCACAGCTCACTACTGTCACTTCACTCTAGTCTTCTCTTGAGTCTTCAACAGCTACTTCTTCCACTTCTTTCAGCTCTTTTGCACTTGTATTCACCTCTTTCCAAGGCTAGAAAACTTTCCCCAAAATCACACATACATTCCACAGAACACTTACAGAACAGTCTACAGAACAGTACCAGAACAGCTACAGTACAGAACAGAACAGAAACAGAACAGAAGCAGAAGCTCTATAGAAGACCTACAGAAGGTTACAGAAGGTCATCAAAACCTCATGACTCACTCTCAAACCATTTCAAACTCTCACAAAACATTCAATAAGCTTTCATAATATCTCATTCTTCATCAATCAATACTCTATCCCTCTTTACAGAAGACAATCAGAACAAAATAGACCAAAACAGAACAAAACAGAAGGTATACAGAACCATTCAGAACCTATCAGAACATCACAGAACCATCAACAAACATCATGATCTTCCAAAACACAATCATTATCATCCAAAACACTCTCAATCCACTTCCAAATCAATCAATCATCCCATAAAATCAACCATTCAGCTCTCAAAAACAACAAAAATCAGCCAAAAAACAAGTCATTTCAACACTCAACATATCCCCACACTTAATAAGGAAGCGTCCTCGCGACCCAGGAAAAAGGGAATACAAGTTCATTGAAAAGCTTCACTTTTGATCTTCAATAGCTTCTTACAAAGAATCCATCCACCACGACCCCATCTTATAACCTGTTTCTGATATATAAAAATACAAAGAAAGGAAAACTCTTTTGAAATTAACACCTCTTATCAAACTAAAAATCACCACAAATTTGTAAAGGATATAAAAGTTTGCTTCTTCTTTTTCATCTTCATCTTCTTCAACTCTCCAACCACGACCCCATCTTTACAAATCTCCAAAATATAGCTCGTACACAAAATCCAATAGGAAACCACCACGTTCGTTTGACATACATGAACTCACAACACAAACACTAATACACAACCATCTGAATGACTTCTTCAAAAAGAGAAGAGTTTGGCATTAAAAAGCTTGCACCATACATTGGAAAGGTATCAATGAAGATGATCCCTCTTAAAAGATTGATGTTGTTTGAATCGATCCATAGATAAGGATTCATCTACAAAGTTTTTAGGAGGATTTTGGAAAAATTGGAGACAGCACATCCTTTCCAACAGGACCAAGTATCTGCTAGGCAAACAGAGGGCATGAAAATACAGTATCTCCAACTGCTGGGAATCAATGCTAACATTGACATTCATGCACAATTTTGGAATAGGCTTTGAATCAGTATGAGAATGCCTATGCATATACGCCAGGTACCAAGCAAAGTGAGCAGTTAATCTCACTGAGGGATCTGCAGACTGTGAATATTGTTGGGCAAAATGAACATAGTTTTGATAAGCTTGACTAGAAGCTGTCCATTCCCCTGGAATTACGGGCCAATTAATTTGCGGTCCTGTAAGGCAATCATCCGAACTCCATCCCCTTCTTCTGGAAATCTGAGTATCAAAACCGTCACAGTCACTAACCAACTGAGGTGGTTGAGATATGGAAGTGTTAGGAGAGGGTAAT
Organism: Lygodium microphyllum; assembly: GCF_053477565.2. NCBI lineage: Eukaryota > Viridiplantae > Streptophyta > Polypodiopsida > Schizaeales > Lygodiaceae > Lygodium > Lygodium microphyllum. Next base: position 15,944,948 of record NC_141162.1, read on the forward strand.
GGAATAAGGGAAAGTGGATGTAGGGAAGGATAGGAAAAATCATAAAAGGAAGAAAAGGTTAAAGAAGGAGTGGCAGAAATTTGTAAGGAATCACTAAGGAAAGGTGTTAATTGATAAATAGGAAATGTAGAGGGTACGTTTATGAGGGGTGAAGGACAAGGTGGAGAAGGGGAAAATACCCTATCCTCAATAAAGGAACAGTAAGTGAAAATAGGAATTTGAGGGAAATTAGAAGGTTGGAAAAGAAGTGGTAAAATTACTGTGGAATTAGATTGACAAAGGGAAAAATATATAGCATAGCGGTGAGCCAATTGTTGGTAATAAAGGAGGGTAGGAACAGAAGGTCCTAAAAGAGATCGTATATGATAGGCATCAAAGAAGATAGCATCAAATGGATTATGTTTGGAAAGATAGGTTAAGAGATCCATCCTCAGTTGGTTAGTACTCTGTACAAAGGTAGGAGCTGTGTTTTGTCTTTGATTGAGGACCACCGAATCAATCATGGGATGCCACAAATTATCCTGACAATCAGCCACTTTGGAGGAATAACTCTGAAACATATCAGCTATGCGCAACTCCAAATGATTGACATATAGAACAGCCTGTAAGACCACATCCCCCACATACCATGCCATATCTACCTCATCTGGAATTAACAAATCTCCTCGGAGATACATGTATGACATCAGCATGGTGTCTGGCGTGATAGAATCTTCAAAGAGCATTCTGACGACCTCTGTCAACAACTCAGCAGACCAAGCTCCACTCCAGCCATCCTCTGGAAAAGGTAAATCCATCGTGGAAAGCTTCATATAGAAGACCAGCTTCTGTAAGTGGTAGTGGACAAAGAAAGACTGGTCAGGTAAGACATATTCCTGAAATTGTTCAAAGGTAGACCATAACAAGTCCATTCTGGACTGCAATCTTTCCACTTTGTCTTGGAATAGAGGGCACAAAGTAGCCTGTCTCTGTAAGGCAGCCAAGTCCTGCTGTGAAAGAGAAGGAATGAATGGAACAGGAGGGCTTGGAGGAACAGAGCGGGACTTTGCAAGCTGATCTTGCAACTGCTGGATTTGGGAGGCTTGGTTGGCCACTGTGTCATTAGCCATCTGTAAAGCTAAAAGCTTGTCATCTAAAAGAACTTGGAATTCTTTCGCTTCACTGGACATCCTCTCCTTCTCCGCTGAAAGGCTAGTAACCTGTGACTGAGCCTCGAATAACTGGGTCTTCAATGAAGAAATCTTATCGCTTTGAGTGGCAACCAGTTGGGTTTGCTGTTCCATTTGCTTAAATAGATCTGCTAGGGTATCCTTAGCAGAAGCTAACTCAGATGTTGCCTTATGCAACTGGTCTTTGGACTGCATGAGCTCTTCATAGAAAGATGCGTACAGCTGTTGAACACAGGCTGTCACTGACAACTCAATGGAACTTTGAATATCCTTGCAGAGGAAAGGAATGGCATCTCCTGAAATGAGACTGTTCAGGGAGGGAACTGAGATCTCCAAGGAGCCTTCTCGATGTGCTCGGAACAGATTATTGCAAGTGAGATACCCAGGGAGTTCACTGCCAGAAGTAGCAGGGATAGACACTGAGGGGAGTACAGCAGGGGCTTTATCCGCTACCCTCTTCAAGCGTTTGCGCTGTATGACCAAGGGAGGCGGAGAATCATCATCCTCAATGTCAATGGGTGCTGACTCTTCTGAAGGTGGAGGAGGAGGTACTGGATCTGATGGAGGAGGTGGAGGCACAGTCTTCTGTAAACCTGAATAGGTCAAGAAGGCAGACAAATATGATCCGTAGGTAACATTGGTAACATTACCCCTCGTGACTTTAACAAAATGCTGATCCATCTTAGTAAGGAGGTATGTGCTCCAATCAATGGCAACTCCTTTTAGCACCATCCTGGAAGCTGTGAAAAGCTCTTTGGACAAATAGTGGGATGGCGTTTTGGCAGGCATGAACCTGTCCTGAAGGAACTGGCCCATGGTCTTCCATACGGGATCAGTGATCATAGAAAACGAAACTCCTGAAGAGTTTATCACTTTCTTAACATCAAGGACTTCCCTTGTCTGCTTCTGCAACAGCTTGAGAATCTCTTCATTAGAGAAGAGCTGACGAGTGGTCACAAAAGGTTCTCCTTTGAAGGGTAAAGACAGAGCCTTCCCTAAGCCTCGAGACGTCAATGTCATAGACATGCCTTGGACTACGCTTGTCTTCTTGCTGTAAGAGGCCAGGAACTCATCACATACGGACGGATCCTCTGGAAGTAATGGAAAAGGAGTGGCCACAAAAGCAGCAAGTCCTGCCTTCGTGAGGGGCTCAAAAGTAAGTAGGGACGAGTAATCCCTACTAACTAGTGGGACGTACTGGATAGGGGGAGGAGCATGAGAAGGCGCCATTCAGATGGTTACACACACACCACAAACACAGACAATCAAAGAGAATGCCTGCAAAGCAACATAAAAAAAAACCAAGGATAAGAGAATTACCAATCAAAACGTGACACGACCTACTAACCCCAAGCAAACCACATCCTAGAAAAAATTTGACATGACCTCGAGACAAATGTGACCGAAAGCTTCATGCGATGCATCAAACAAACACCCTGAACCCCGTATCAGGCAATAAAAGAAAAAAAACTACATATCGTACCCGTAACCGTAACTAAGACAGGAAACCAAAATAAGATCAAATCCGACACATATCAATACGACATCTGTGATAGAACCAAGACTGGACCATGGAAAACAACACTAAGAACTGCGTATACCCATCCCACGAAACGCTTCATGAAAAAGGGGATTAAGTGCAGTGAGGGGGGGATTAATTTAATGAAGGGTTGATTTTAATCAATTATTAAAAATGGGTGAATTTTTATCAGGTGATAAACCTTAATAAGAAAACGACGGTTCCTTATTATGAATTTATTTACCAATTATTAGGTTAAACGGTGCAGTTATTCGATTCCCGGACTCTGATTCCCAACTGGGTCTCTAAATGCAATTCGTTGATTACAATTTAAGGTGATGTGGAGCGCTTTTTTGCTAGCGCGTGCTCATGTGACGGCTGGTTGATTTTTAATTAAAATTTTAGAGTGCCTCTGTAGCGCACGTAGCGCGTGCTAAGTGAACGGCTGGTTTATTTTAATTAAAAAAAATATGTGTGTTTAGCGCGAATGCGCGTGGAAACTGTGGGTGAATTAAAGGGTTTATTTTAACAATTAATTATGATTAAGGGGGAAAATAAATAAATAAATAACAGAAAATAAATACCTGGAAGGGTGTGTATGGAATGCAGGAATGCGCACGGAAGAGTCCCAGTAAAGGAAAAGCAAAAAGCACTGATGAAACAACAAACAACACCTTAGCAGATGTGTTAATTTGATTGATGTTGGTTTTGTATTTTTATTTATTTTATTGTATTTTTAGTTGTGATTTTTTTTATGTTGGAATAAATGGAAAATGAGTAAGGGAGGTGAGGGAAATTTTTTAGAAGATTTTGAGAATTTTTGAGAATTTTTTTACAATTTTTAAAATGAATTTTCCATATTTTTTGGCAATTTAGGGGTAATTTTAGGAAAGATGGATTTTTCAGAAATTATAGGAAAGGCAATTCCTAGCAGACAAAGGTCCAAAAATTGGCAACTGGCAGAAGGGATTTTTAGAAATTTTTTCTGAAATTTTTTTTAATGGAAAAATTAATGTTGTGATTAATTAAGTCACATTAATCACATTAGTCACAAGTCACTTAAGTCAGGTAAGTTAAGTTAATCAGGTAAGTCTACCTAGGTTAGTCTGGTAAGTCAACCTAGGTTAGTTAAGTTAGGTCTACCTAAGTCAGTTAAGTCTAACTAAGTTAGTCAGTTAAGTCTAACTAAGTTAGTTAATTAAGTCTAACTAAGTTAGTTAAGGTAAGTTTTAACTTAGGTTAGTTAAGTGTTAATTAGGTTAGTTAGTAACCTGAGGAGGAGGTGGGGTAGGAGGTGGTGGAGGTGGGGGGAGGCGAGCCGGCGGCGGGCGGCGGCGGGCGGCGGCGATTGACGATCCGGTGGCGGCGCTGACGGAGTCGGCGGCGCTGGCACGGGACGGCGGCTAGCGCGGCGGCTGACGCAGCGGATTGGCGGCGGGCACCAGGGCGAACAGGGCGGCCTGCGGACGACGGCTGCTGATGAGGGTGAGGGCAACGCGGGAGGCGGAGGGCGGTCGACGACCTGGGGGCGGCCTAGTCAACGTGGCGCTGTAGGGGACGGGGTATTGGCAACCGTTGGCGAGGAAGAGCCACAGGGGCGGACGACGGCAGGCTGTCGGCGGACGAAGAAGGGGGTAGAGAAACGCTGGCCACGAGGTGTCATAGGCGCAGGTTGTCAGAGGGCGGCAGGGCGTAGGGCAGGGCACGGGCACCACGGCTGGAGGGTGTCGACGGCAACCAGCAGGGCAGACAGGAGAGGAGGAAGAGGAGGAAGAGGAGGAGAAGGAAAAGGAGAGGAGGATGAGAGGGAGAAGGAGGGGAAGAGGAGGGCAGCGGGAGGAAGGAGAGAAGGAGGGGAGGAAGAAGTGGAGGGAGGAGGGAGATGGAGGAGAGGTGGAGATGGAGGAAAGAGAGAAGGAAGAGATCGCGGCAGGTGGTCGCAGAGGGGAGGGAGAAGTGGAGGGAGGAGAGAGAAGGAGAGAAGGTGGAGATGGAGGGAGAAGAGGGAGGTGGTTGTGCACGCACAGAGAGAGAGAGAGAGAGAGAGAGAAAGAAGAAAGAAAGAGAAAGAGAGAGAAGAGAGAGAGAAAAGAGACGGTTGGGATTCGGGGGGGGGGGGGGGAAAGGATGTCCGTTGGGGGCATGGGGGGGGGGTAATTTTTGTTTGTTTTTTTTTTTTTGGTTTTTTTTTGGGGTTTTTTTTTTTGTTTTTGTTTTTGGTTTTTTTAAAAAAAATTGAGGGAATTAAGGAATTTTTTTTAAAAAAAGAAAAGAGGGAAAGGGGAGACGCCCCTGTCCCGCGCGCATGCGCGGGGCGGGGGTAAAAAAAAAATTGCGGTGACGGAAGGGAAAGGGCACGCGGATACAGGGACGGAGCACGCGGACATGACCGGGGTGCGTGGAGACGCGTAAAATCGAAAACGGCCGCGTTCACGCGCAAAACGGGCGCGCGAATACACGTAAAAATAAAGAAAAATTAATAACTCCCAATCCGGATGTCAAAACGAAATACCGTAAAAACGAAAAGTGGGCAGGACGACAGGGGGAAAACAAGGAAAATACGGGACGGGGGTTCCGGGAGGAGTAAAGGGTAGTTACGTGCAAAAAACACAAAAACGAACCAAAAACGCAATTTAAAAATTAATATCGAAAGATCCGTGCATCGGAAGGAAGTGCAGAAAAAAGGAAGACGGTGCAGAAAGTTGTGCCCGACAATCTTATCATGTCAAAACATAATTCCGACTGAGATAAGACACGTTCACATGGGGAAAACCCAAAAAACAAACCCGAAAATGGGATCGGAAATTAAAATCGAACAAACCGTTCACCGGAATGACGTGCAGTAAGAAGGAAAAATGTCCGCAGAAAGGAGTGGCACAGGGTTATCACGTTAAACCGCAGTTCCGGCGGAAGTAGGAGGGGTTCACATGCAAAAAACTCCAAAAATACTCCTGAAAAGTCATTTAAAAATTAATAAGTAAAAATCCAAAAGTCAAAAAAGGGTGGAGGAAAAAGGAAAAAGGGAGGGGAAGGCACAGGGGACACAGCTATCAAATCAAATTGGAATTCCGATACAAATAGGGCAGGTTCACATGGAAAAATGTCAAAAATACACACGAAAAAGTCTTAAAAAACCGGAAAATTAATAACGGACAAACCATGTATCGAAATGATACGGAATAAGAAGAAAAAATGTCAGGGAAGAAGCGTGGGTTAGGGCTATGATGTCAGATCATGGTTCCGAAGCAAGAAAAGCGCATTCACATGGAAAACCGTCTAAATTGCGTAAAATGTTTCAAAAATTAATAACTCGAAAACCGTGCACCGGAACAGGGGTAGGTAAAAAGGAAAAATGGACCGTTCAATGGGAGGAACAAGGCTATAAGGTTGGATTTGGATTTTGGTGAACGTAAGAGGCATTCACATAGCAGGACCTCAAAATCAGGGAATGAAGGAAAACTGCAAGGGAACAGGCCCAAGGGTGGGTGGAACATAACCGGGTGGGCGGGAAGGGACCCCATCAGGGTAAAAGCAAGTCATGGTATACATGCATGAGCAAAATAAGGCATATGCAAAAGGGTATGCAATGTAGACGCGCAGGGACGCGTCCCCACACTTAAGACCTTAACGGATAGGGTTAACCGAGCAACAGGGACCTAGGACCACGCCACAGACCATCCACTAACTTCCCCACACTTAAAACATGACCATCATTAAGAAACAGAAGTTGTAGGGTTAGAAGAACTTGGCCCATTTCGTCAAGAATCAAGGTTGAGTGTCGATGGCACGTCCAGTGTTGTTGTTGGCGCTGGAGGAACCAAGGCAGCTTCTCGGCACACGTTCGTCATGGAAGGGACCACGCATCAGCACCCAGGGAGGTAGCTGATGGAAGGAATCACAAGAAATTCGTCGATAATGAGGGATATTGCACTCAACTCACAGTCACTCAATTTGGAATGAAGGAACAGTCACTCGCCCCATGACTAATATCACTCGAGGAAGAATGATTAAAACCCATATCGCATACCCGGTTGAGGAATCAACAAGGGGGAATGGTGCAGAAGGAGTATGCCAGGGTGCACAGTTGATGGTGCATTAGTGCATCCAACCCGTCTGGCATAAGTGCAAAGGGGAAAGGCAAGGGAGCCTTACAGTGCAGTGTACAGAACAGGGTGCTGTGTCTTGTGTTGACGGTAAAAACCCATCCCGTGGGTGCATAGGGAAACGGGAACATACCTGACTCCAAGTGTCGTAACGTCCCTCAAGCTCACCTCTCGGTAATTGATTGAAGAAACTCCAGTCACACTCAACCCACCCTCTGTCTCACTCTCTGTTGATAGATACAGGAGGGCAGCCTTTTCCTGAAACCCATTGATGTAATCACTCAACCCACCCTCTGTCTCACTCTCTGTTGATAGATACAGGAGGGCAGCCTTTTCCTGAAACCCATTGATGTAATCCTCACAGTCGCTTGTGCAAAGGGTGTATGCCTTGTGCGCATTTGAGGGTGCAACTGTGCATCCCGCCCTGTGTCGGCATACGGTGCGAGAAGGAAGGCCAGGGAGCCTTATGGTGCAGTGCACAGGGACAAATTGTGCTTTGTGCTTTGAGAGGCCCACCCCGTGCGTGCAACACTTCATTCACACTTCTCACCTCTCATTTGATTTGAAGGGAAAAGACTGGTCTCTCGACCCACCCTCTGTCTCACTCGTTGTTGATAGATACAGAGGGCAACCATACTCACTTCCCCATCCGGTTAGGATGAAAGCTCACATCACTCAAGGGGTTGTCGATGAAGATCGCGTCAGCAGTTGTGGAAGAGGCGTACCCAGGGAGGTAGTCATCAAATCGAACGTTGTATTGGACAGGAACATGTCGTCTGTAAAAGGACAAGTGGTCACTTTGTAGAGGGACCCAGGACACAGCGTACCAAGGGAGGCAACGTCGGAATTGGATCCTAGGGATATCAATCAATGAATCCACTTTCTGGACTGCTGGGTGTTACCACCTTTTCCACAGCCAGCTTCTCGCCCAAGGGTGTTTACCACCTTTTCTTGGAACGAGGCTTGCTATGATAGGGAATTGCTTCCTTTTCTCTCATAACAGATTTGTTTATTTGTTTTTTTTTTCTTTGGTTTTTTTTTCTTTTTCTTCTTTTCTTTTTTCCCTATTCCCGAGGGTGTTTCCACCTTTTCTCGAAGAATAGGTCGGCATGATAGGGACCTAAGTCCTTTTCTCCCATGACCGATATGTTTTGTTTTTTTGTTTTTTTTTGTTTTTTTCGAATTGAGCAAGTGAATGGTAGAACTACCATTTATCAGAACCCACCTCGCCACTGTCGCTGGTGGAAAATAGAGGATAAGAGATCAAGGCTGGAAGGGGGTTTTGAGGGGACAGAGGGTTGCGTCCACTTCATCAGGAGTGATTGAAGAACGGCTATCAGAAGTAGCATCATAACAAGTACAGTGCCGCGCCAATGAGGGAAAAGATCAAGTAACCGTAATTGTCAAGATCCCCAAGGAGGGAAGTACTTCTTCAGGCGATATCCATTGATCAGAAAGGGATCATCAGAGGCATCAACGGTCTGCACTTGGACAGAACCATTAGGGTTGACGGCAAGTACCTTATAGGGGCCCATCCACCGCTGTTGGAGCTTGCCAGGAAACTTGCCAAAGCGTGAATCATAGGCTAGGACCAAATCACCTTCTTTGAACTCCTTGTGCTTGATGAAACTGTCATGGTAAGCCTTGCATCGAGCTTGCGTGGCTTCCATGCACTGTAGAGCCATCCGACGAATTTCATCCAAACATTCCAAGTGCAGGAGACGACATTGCAGTGAATCATCATCCCCTAAACGCTCTTTGATAGCTACTCTCAAAGAGGGTAGTTCCAGTTCAACAGGAAAAACAGCTTCTGTACCATACACCAGCTGGAAGGGTGTCTGTCCTGTTGCGGCTTTATGGGAGGTTCTGTATGCCCAGAGGGCCTCTGTAAGTGGATCATCCCAATCACGACGATGTGCGACAATTGTTCTTGTCAGAATCGAGCAGAGGATGCGATTGGTGACTTCGACTTGGCCGTTGGCTCTGGGGTAATAAGGAGTGGACTTGCGATGGCGGATCTTATACAACTCTGTCAATTCTTCCATGACTTTGTTAAGGAAATGAGTGCCTCTGTCACTTACTAGCTCTAAGGGACTGCCAAAACGGGTGATGATATTCTCGTACATGAACAGGGCCACGCTGTTACCATCGTCCCGCTTGAGGGCTTTAGCTTCACACCACTTTGTGACATAATCCGTACATACGAGGATGTATCTGTTCTGTTTCCTTCTGGTGGGAGGATCGATTGGACCTACGAAGTCAATGCCCCACTTCTCAAACGGCTTCAAAGGAAGGATAGGTTGCAACGGCATGGCACTTGTCTTCGTGGGTTTCCCCATTCTTTGACAAGCATCACATCTTTTACAGTAATCATAGGAATCCTTGTGGATGGTAGGCCACCAATATCCTGCTAGCAGAGCCTTCCTGGCTGTAGCTTCTCCTGCAAAGTGACCTCCACATGGCTCGTCGTGGCAAGCCTTCAGAACAATCCCAATCTCATCTCCTGCAACACATCGTCTGAGCATTTCATCTTTGCCCTTCTTGTACAGTGCACCGCCGAGCAGGGTGTATGGGGCTGATTCTAGCATGAGCTTCTTCCTTTCCCGACTAGAAATACCAGGAGGGTACTGTTGGGTTGCCAGCAGATTGGCAATGTCTGCATACCACGGAGTTACAGTTTCTACCAAGAATAGGGAAGCATCAGGGAGGTCTGGATCATCTTGCTCCTCGTCTGCAGTTTGTGGGATACGCGACAGATGATCAGCCAAGACATGGGAACGACCAGGCTTAGTAATCACCTCAAAATCAAACTCCTGGAATAAAAGGAGCCATCTCATCATTCGTCCTTTCACATCTGCTTTGTTCATCAAGAAGGACAGGGCCTCATGATCCACATAGAATTTAAAGTGGGTAGATAGGAGGTAATGGCGAAACTTCTCCAGGGCAAACACCATTGCCAAGCACTCCAGCTCTGTCACTGTATAGTTCCGTTCCCTATCAGTGACTTTTCGGCTTGCATAATAGATTGGTTGATCCAGCTTCGAGGAGCCCTTTTGGCAGAGGACAGCACCTAAGCCTTCAATTGATGCATCAGTGTGTACGTGGAACTCTTTCGTCCAATCAGGAGGTTGCAGGATGGGTGCCTCTATCAGACACTGCTTCAGAGTGTGGAAGGCTTTGTCACATTCTTCCGTCCAAGTAAACTCTGCATCTTTCCTCAGGAGCTTGTGCAAGGAAGTTGCCTTTGTCGCAAAATGGGCTATGAACCTTCTGTAGTAACCCTCATGGCCTAGGAATCCCCTCAACTGTTTGAGGTTGGTGGGTGCTGTCAGAGCTGCGATCTTTTCGATCTTTGCAGGGTCTGTTGATATCCCTTGTGCAGAGACAATGTGGCCCAACAGGACTCCAGAAGAGACCCCAAAGATGCATTTGTCGGGGTTGAGGGAAATCCCATACTCCCGGCATCGGTCAAAGCATTGTTCCAGGTGTCCCCAGTGTTCACGAATCAAACTATAGACACAGAAGTCATCTAAATATACCTCAATAAAGTCATGCAGATGATTTTGAAATGCAGCCATCATGACTCGTTGGAAAGTAGCAGGGGCATTGCAGAGCCCAAATGGCATCACTCGGTAAGCGTAGGTCCCCCATTCTGTGGTGAAGGTTGTTTTGGATTGGTCTTCTTCTGCGATCTGGACTTGGTTGTATCCGCTGAATCCATCCAAAAGGGAATAAAGCTCATGTCCTGCCACTGTGTCCAACAGTTGGTCTGTGAAAGGGATAGGAAAATGATCCTTCTTTGTCTTGGAATTAAGCTTTCGGAAATCCACACATATGCGCAATTTGCCATTCTTCTTAGGTACAACCACGATGGGTGAAACCCATTCACTGTTTGCCACTGGATAGATGAACTCGGCCTCCAGAAGCTTCAGCAGCTCCGCTTTCACCAATGTGGAATAATTCGGGTTCATTCGCCTCTGTCGTTGCCGTACTGGCTTGGCATCAGGCTCCAAATCAATATGATGTTGACATATTGTGGGATCAATCCCCTTTAGGTCTTTGTAAGACCACGCAAACACGTCCAAATTCTCTTTCAACAAGTTGTACAAGGTTGACAACTCCTCTTTTGGGAGACTGCTACCCACCTTCAAGTGGCGTTCAGTGCCTTCTGAATCCACAAAGGTTAACTGTCTTTCACCTTCTACTTCACGAATAAAGGTCCCGCGGACTGCTTCTGGATACAGATCCGACTCCTTCAAGGGAGTGATGTCCTCTTCTGATGTCCCACTAGAACCAACTTCTTCTTTTGGTGGAGACTTAGGTTGCTTCTTAAGACGTTGGAATGGGATTAGAGCTGTTTCGGGTTTGGTTTCAGAATTAATTACCTCTTGGCTTGAAGACTCATCTTCTGATGATACATCCAGGAACGTCACATAACAGGGACCCTCTGATGCCTGTTGGGTTGATGGGACTGGTGCTTGTTGGCACGGTGCATCATCATCATCTTTCTTTGGCAAGGATGGGTTAGGACGGCAGGAGCCACTACTGAAAGACGGCTTGGTCTTCTTTATCCATTTCTTATAAAGGTTTTGCATATGAGAAGATCCATTGACCAGACCAAATGGTACCATTGCCATTCTGTCCCATAGCATGAGCTCATCGGCTTCTGATACTTCTGGAACTTCTTCTTCAAATGTATCCTCTTCAAGTGGGATAGACTCTTCTGGCTCACTTTCATCATTCTCTTCGTCCATATCATATTCATCCTCTTCTGTCTCTGTCTCTGTCTCTGTCTCTGCTTCTGCTTCTGTCTCTGCTTCTGTCTCTGCTTCTGCTTCTGTCTCTGTAGGAGCTCTGTAACAGAAGAATAGATTCTCTGTTTCCTCTCCTGCCTCTGTCTCTGGCTCTACTGTGGCCATATAACAGGGAGAGCAGTACATCCATGCCTCTATCTCACTATCAGAAGTGATTTCAGAAGTCATTCCTGATTCAGGCAGGAAGTATTCACCCATTGATAATGGCTTTGCATCTTTTGGAAGTCGGCTTACTGTATCCACTGTTAAGGAATGTGCCACTGTTTTCTTGGGAAGGATCTGTTTGACAGCATCTTCATCTGCTGATGTTCCATCCGTAGCCTCTTTAGGGGAATCAGAAGATAATTCCAAGGAGGTGGATCCATGTCCTTTTTGAGAACCATACAGTTTCAGCACCACTTTGTTGGGTCCTCGACCCAAGGTCAAGGTTCCTTTAAACCAATCCGTCCTTGCTCGGGCTTCAAAAAGCCATGGTCTGCCCAGTAACAGAGGATAGGATGTACCATAAGAGTTTGGCTTCACCACCAAATAGGTTAACCAATAATCTTTTCCAGCCACTGTAGTCTTTACATATGGAAGAATGCCCAAAGGCTTGATTCTACTCTGATCCGCCAGTCTGATGAGCCATTGGGTTGGTTGCACACCTTGTAAGCCTAGATCCTTCATTGTGACATCCGTCATAATGTTCACTGATGAACCACCATCAATCAGTGCATTTGCGATGAAGCAACCTTCTATCCATACGCTAGTCTCTGGAGTACCTGGATCTAGGAAAGTGTTAGCCACATCCACTTCTTTTACAGGCTCTGGAGCCTTGTTGGACTTTGTTGCTATTGAGGGAGCAATCCTTAAACCACATCTTTTTGTCAGTATACTTTTGAACCTTTTCCGGCAACTCGAAGACAACATCAATAATTGTCGGAATGTGAGGTTTGGTTTAAAGGTATCTAGATCTCTGACTAGATCGTATTCCTTAATAGGATCCACTGGCTTCTCTAACCGATTAGGGAATGGGGAAACACCCATTTTCATTTTTCCTCTTTCTTCCAACAGAGGAATTACAGGAACTTCTTCTGCCACTTGGGGCACTTCCTCCTCTTCTGTATCCTGGACCTCTGGTCCTGTCTCTGCAACTGTCTCTGTAACTCTCTGTGGCACTGTAGGGCTCTGTACGGCACTGTTAGGCTCTGTTCTGTTCTGTTCTTCTGGTGGAAGATTGAACTTCACTGTTCTGGCAGGAGGGTTATTTTCTTTCTGGGTAGGTGGTTCCCTCTGCTTCGCACGCGTGATGGCAGCAACTTCCAATTCCACCAAATTGGAGGTAGGCTCTTGGGCCTTGGACGGACTATCAGTAGCACTATTTTTCACTGGGGCTGGGCTTGGACAGTCTTTTGCAGTGTGGCCTTCTCCTTTGCATCGACTGCATAAGGGCTTGTAATCCACTGACCTTCGAGGATTTGGACAATTTGGTGAGATGTGTCCCTTTTCCCCGCATCTGTAACATTCCACTTCTGATCTCTGACCACCGCCAGACTGTCTTCCTCTGTAACTTTGAGAAGGAAATCTTCTGGGTCCGAAATTAGGACCAAACTCTCTAGGTTTGGGTCCAATATCTTGTGTGGTCATTTTGGATTCCAGCAGGTTGAATCTTGCGTCTTCTTCCTTTCTTCTCCTATCATGCATCTCCTTCAGAGAGCAAATGTCCTCTGTATGGTTCTTCCGCAAACAGTAGGAACAGAAGGCTCCAGGGATGGTTGGTTTCCGTGTACATTCAGTGGCTAAATGGCCTGCTTGATGACACTTACCACACCAAGTATTTGACCGCATCACATCTCTTCCTGCTCCTGCAACGTTGGATATGCTTGCGGTGTTCACTTTCAGCGTCTGTAGTTGCTCTGTAATCACATCCATCAACTCCTTTTTGATGTTTGCAACTGAGTTGGATAAATAATCCTTCAAGCTTTCTCCTCCTGACGTACTGGTAGGAGGGTTTTGAGGAGTTTCTGTAATCATTGCATAAACTGGTTGGGCTGGTACAGAGGGGTCTCTGTTCTGGTTCTGATTCAGAGCTCCTGTTTGAACTGTTGGCTATTGGCTCCAGTTGGTAGGATTCCACTGTTGCTGTTGATTTGGCATTGAGGAAATTGGTTGGGACCATTGTTGTTGTGGTTGAGCCATCATTTGAGGCATGGATTGTGGCCACTGTGGATTTGGTGCACTGTATTGTGATACCGAGGGCATCTGTTGGTAGGGATAGGGAACAGTCCCTGGAACTGCATTTGGTGGATACATCATTCCTGGCATCAGAGGAGGTAGGACTCCTCTTCCTGTATTCATTGCTAATCTAGCTTCCACTTCATCGTACAGTCTGGCACCTTCTGTTGCAGCTTGCAGGGTGGCTGGTCTTTGCAGCTCCACAAACTTACGGACTTCTGGTTGTAATCCTCTGAGAAATACCCCCTTCTGAATGCCATCATCCAGATTATGGTTAGTCCATCTCTTCAGGATGGATTCCATTCGTGAGACATAGGCTTCCACTCTTTCTCCAGAGGACTGACTTAGGTTCATAAATTCCTCTCTCATCCGCTCTTCAAAACCTTCACGCCTGAATTTAGTGAGGAAGGCCAACTTCAGGTCGTCCCATGTGCCAAAAGTTCCTGCTGCTTGTCTCTCATACCACTGAAACGCCGCGCCCTTGAAAGTGGCGGGGAATATTGCTAACCAATGCTCAGGGGTTCTGGCATTGTTAGCCACACACGCTACCATAAACTCTGCTACATGAAGATCAGGGTCTTCATTGTACTCTCCCTTAAAAACTGGCAATGGGACTACATTCACTGGTCTGTCATCAATATTTCCAGGACGGATCTGGCTTGGAAGTGGACCTCCAGCAGGAGGAGGAAGGGCTTGATGTGCCATTGGGACTTCTGTAAAGAGTTCCGCAAGGGCGTCCAAGGCGGCTTCTGCTGCGAGCTCGCTCTCGGCTCTGATCCTTGCTTTCTCTCTTCTCACGTACCTCTGGACTTGTTCTAACGCTTGCCTCTTTATTGCGTCATTCATCAGGGGGTTGACTCCACTATGTTGTTAGTGCTCCACAGAGGGTTAACAGAAGGCTTCAGTCTCTGGAGGACTCTCTTGCCAACATTTCTTCTACTTCTTTCTTTTCAATGTCCCTGAATTCGGCTTTCATGCCACTGCACAGAGGAAGGTATTCGGTTCTGAAGGTGTCAAAATGCATACGTCTGAGCATTGTGGTGGTGCCATCATCATAGTAATGCCAGCTTCTGATGGTTTCAACAGTGTATGTTGTGAAAAACACTTTGTCTACCAACTTCCAGTGGGTTGCTAATTGAACAAACAGAAGATTATCAGTACACCAAGCATCCCATGTATCTTGCTGTTGAGCGTCCACGAACAAATTCCAACTCTTTTCCTTCTTGTCCCTGTGAACCTCTACAGACCAAGACTCCTGAAGCTTCTTCACAATCTCCCACTTGATGTTGTCTGGAAACTTCTCAATGAATGCCAAATCTTCCATGGATGGTCATTCTCTCTGTTTCTGCTCTTCAGTTTGTTCCCAAACAGTTTGCCACCAAGATGCAAGTTTCTGCTGCTTTAATAGGAAGAGGAAACTGTCCACCACATAGAGCATGCATCATGATGGTGATATGTTTCCGCCATTGTGGGATGAACTTATTATGGAAAGTGGCTTTGATTATAAGGAATTCCAACTCTTCAGTGGAAGAAGGAACTTTACAAACATCCATTGAATTCTTCTTTTCTTGGCAATGCCATTTCCTTAATTTTCAGCCTCTTTTGGTGCTTGTTGATGGCAAGTTTCCCCGGCTGCGCACCAAAAACATGGAGCCCCGAGAGGAACACCAAGGAAAAGGGAATTCTCTTGCAAGAAAATCTATCTTGTAACATCAACAAGCTTGTTTTTCATATTTCATATGATCACAATGAAGAAAAGAACACCAGGCACAACAAATCTTCATGCAGCATCATGTAAATCTCCCACGGTTTTTAATAGAATCAACCATATTCTTCAACATCTTCATAAAATCCATCAATAGACCAAAGAAAGCAAAGAAGTACACCATCTTTGAATGGAAATACATCACATAGTATTCATCTTCAATATCTTCATAGTCTTCTCTCTCAATCTCTCATATACAATCACTCTGTTTGAGTAGAATTGGCTATCTCTGACTCTCTCTCACACACTCCATCAATAATACATCATATCCTTACTACAATCTCTCAACAATTACTCTCAATAATCACTCTTAGATCGTGGATACCCCTCCCAAGAGGTATGTCTGATATGAAAGGTCACCAGAGCCACTACAGTGTCTCTTCACAGCTCACTATTGTCACTTCACTCTAGTCTTCTCTTGAGTCTTCAACAGCTACTTCTTCCACTTCTTTCAGCTCTTTTGCACTTGTATTCACCTCTTTCCAAGGCTAGAAAACTTTCCCCAAAATCACACATACATTCCACAGAACACTTACAGAACAGTCTACAGAACAGTACCAGAACAGCTACAGTACAGAATAGAACAGAAACAGAACAGAAGCAGAAGCTCTATAGAAGACCTACAGAAGGTTACAGAAGGTCATCAAAACCTCATAACTCACTCTCAAACCATTTCAAACTCTCACAAAACATTCAATAAGCTTTCACAATATCTCATTCTTCATCAATCAATACTCTATCCCTCTTTACAGAAGACAATCAGAACAAAACAGACCAAAACAGAACAAAACAGAAGGTATACAGAACCATTCAGAACCTATCAGAACATCACAGAACCATCAACAAACATCATGATCTTCCAAAACACAATCATTATCATCCAAAACACTCTCAATCCACTTCCAAATCAATCAATCATCCCATAAAATCAACCATTCAGCTCTCAAAAACAACAAAAATCAGCCAAAAAACAAGTCATTTCAACACTCAACATAACACTGTATACCCCACCTTAGAATGGTATGGGTAAGTGCATGAATAGGAAAATTTAGAAGCAAGTTCATTGTATGGTTAGCCAGGCCGGCTTACCATAACATTTTTGGACTAATGTAGTTACTACTACTATCCACTTAATAAATCGTTTCCCATGTACTACTCTTGACTATTAAGTTGCCAAGGAGGTATGGTTTGGAAAACCTCCCTCATATGCTCATTTGCGTCTTTGGTTGTGAGGCTTTTTGCCATGTACCCAAGGATAAGTGCAATAAGCTAGATCATTATAAGTCTGGGACATGCATATTTCTAAGTTATGGAGATGCAGGTGAGATGAGCTATCGCATATGGGATCCATAATCTCAAAAGGTTATCCACAACCATGATGTTCTTTTTCATGAGGGGAAAATGTATAAGCAGCTTGAGCATATCATTGAGATACGTAATGTGATATTTTAGGAGGAGCCTCCTGCTACTATATAGCTAGCTAGATAGCCTATAAAAGTTGTGAGGCTGATGCTCTAGTGGCCCAAGTCCTTGATGCTTTGATGGGACCTAAAATGGGCTAGCACTGGCTATAGCATTAGCCGGACCTCATGCATATGACATACAACCCCACCACACGGCCTCGCGAGCCAAGAGCGTCTAAAACTCACTTTGCACTAAATGCTTATGATGATTTTGCATTTGTATCCAATATGTAGTCTAACGTTCACCTTCCCTTCTCCTTAGAGGGAGATCCCATAACATATAGGCATAATGCCTCGTAATACACACGTAGGGAAGCACCTCTCGGCTAATTGCCGTAGCTCCACTGCGACTCTCCTACACCTCGGGGATTGGCCCCAAGATGTGTCGCTCTAATACATATGACATTTGCACAGACTCCAACCTTTCATAATTCAGCATTCCATTAGATTTTTATTTGCCTCACAAAACTTTCCCCAACGGAAGCACCCATCTAAACCTACAGCCTAGGTTTCCTGTCCTCTTAGCGTTGGTCAAAGTTTATCAAACAAGTGCAATGCATTCCAGGAGATACCACATGGCATGCTTGATGCAAGTTGTATGAAGATTGTGCACAACCATCTTATGATTAAAAAACTAGCCATGTGAGGTGCGAAAAACAGCCCTTTCATGAATTTTAACTAAGCGTTACATGCCGCACTACTTTAGGGAGTAGCACTGAAACTTCCGTGCTACTAGTTGCCTATATTTAATTATGGAATGATCCCTAAATGCTATGCACAAAGAGGGAAATCAAAATTTGTATCTTTTCAGCAATTAGATCGTCACACAACCTTCATCCTCCCCTCACCGTTTAGGTGTTGCTGTGGTGCATAGGTGTAAATGGTTGTTTTGTATCTTTTTTGTATGTAAAAAGCGATAAACATAGACTATAACACAAAGTACAAGGCCAAACTGAGGCTTGATCTCATCCTTTAACCTTACCAAACATTCACGTACATAAATCTTATTTTTCCATATTTTTTGAGCTCAAAAACTCTAATTTTCTTTATTTTGCTATTTTTTCTATTTATTATTCATAGAAAATAGGTATTTTTTGATTTATTTGTATTGTCTTATCATTTTGACTAAAACTTAACATTTTCTCTGATTTTATTTCATTTCCATCCCTTTTTTCCAACTCAAAATCGAAAAAAACCATTAATTTCTATTGAAAATGACATTTTGCGGGTTTTAAAGAATTAATAACGACTCTAAATCATCACGGGTTCTATATTTCTGTAGTTACAGCCCTCAATCATGATGTAAACAAGGTTCAAATAAAATTTCATTGCATATGGATAACATTTGGTCCATGAAACAACAAAAACAATCAAATATCTTTGTAAAATTGAAGCATACCGCGTGTCTTGCGTGTTGCGGGTTTTTAAATGATTATTCTGAGCAGCCCACAGACCGATTAGCAACCATTCTTCAGTGCTGAACCTCTTTTCTCAGCCTCTACTTCATCTTGAAGCAATCCGATCACAGCTGGACAAGCATCCTTCAGCCCCTCTCCTTCTTAATTTCTTACACACGAATTGCCTCTATGCAGGAGAGAGAGGGAGGAGAGAGAAATACTGGTTTTTGTTCTCTTAACTCAGTGCATCATTCCTTGATCTGTTTGTGGCGATGAAGGGTGAAGGATAGAAGCATTCCAGGCCCAGGAGCATTCCTCCTGCCTCCACCCGATCAAGAAATCACGATTAGGGGGGGAAAATGGGGCGCCAAAAAATTGACCCCCCCTCCCCCCCATCGTTTCATTTCGTGAGCTTTTGGCTCATAAGCTCTTTGTTAAGACCTTTTAAACTCTTAATCAACTTATCTAGTTCATGCCTCTTACATTCACACTTCCGGCAAATGGATTTTTCAGTTTTGAGGGAGCAAACAACATCAGATTCGAGACCATTTAGTGACGGGTGGCTCCATGGCATTGAAATCTACAAAGCTGGGCCCCGTCACGCTCTTCCCGGCTTCCAGATCCAGTAGCTGCTTCACAACCCCAAACTTGCAGGGATTAAATGGGGGATCAAATGACCTCGGAATGGAGATTTGACACTTGCGTTGGATTCCTAACGTTGTTTTGTATCTAGGAAAACTCCAGCTCGACCATCCGCCATCATTTGATTCTCTATGAAAATAAGCACTAGCGCTTTAGGGACTTGCTGCTTAAAATCGTACTGATTGCTACCGCCGCCTTTGACGAGGTCTATTTTTCCCTGAATATTCGTAATTTTTGGCTATTTTTAAGCTTCTCGGCATAAAAAATCATCTGTCATTGCCGATCACAAGATAGGGCGACTCAGCCCGTCGAATCCCACGAAGAGATCTGCACATAAACAACAAAAAAGAGCATCAAGATGATACAGAAAATACACAACACAACACATCACAGCTCATACCCTATCCCTTGACAAAACCAAGGCATGAATTCCACAAGGAGTAGGCCCAGCATAATCTGGCAGAAAACCCAAGCTAGTCACTAACCAACTGCTACAACACAGCCAAGCTAAAAAGAACTATCAAAGAGGTCGCCCTAAGTGGTGGTCTGAACTGCCTACCTAACTAAGGACAACTCAACCAAGAGCTCCCACTAGTAGGAGAGAACTCCTATAGCTTGATCAAAAGGTATTATCTTTTTTAGCACAAATTTTCCCTTTTAACGTCTGATTGTCCATACTCAGGCATGTAAAAAGAAGGGAGCTGAGCATAGTGACCCAAGGAGAACATGGCATCGGCCTCAGGTCCTGTCTCGGTACCCAAGAACCTACCAAGCCCTCGCAAGGTGACACTTAATTCTTTTCTAACTCTCACTTTTATTTTCGCTCCAACTTTCTTGTATTCTTGATGCCACCCCTAGGAAGACAAGGCATCAGCCTCGGGGTCTGACTCGTCTCCCCAGGAACCTACCTGGCCCTCACAAGGCGAAAAACAACAGCTCAAAGATTTTTATTTCTTTCCATTTCTATTTTTATAGGGGTTAGAACCCCTTTTTACACACCTCCGTATATTCATATATTGTCTTTCAGATATTTAGGGTTTTGTGTCTTTCCATCATTATTTGAGTAGGTTTCTCTAACTGCCTCACAACTAATAGGAACTCCCAGAACGACCGCCTAGCAGGTCAATAGAACAGGGTCACTAGAATTCCCATCTAAGGTAGGTCTTACAATGCCTGACAATGCCTTGCAGGAGGCAATGACTACTCAGACCTCCCCCAGACATACCTAACCTAAACCTAGAACTTTATGCCTTGATTGCTGGTCCCCAATAAAAAAGAAAACCCTCACCCACACATATATCATAAATTGCTTAAGGGAAAAACTCCAAAAGGGGACGAAACCACTTGGAATGGCCATAAGAAGCTTCTTCACAGCAAATGCTCCCTCCAGTGACTTCGTCAACTTGAATGGTGCAATCACTAAAACAACAAAGCATTAAACGTACCTGCACCAAACAGAGATAGGGCCCTCTTGGCCTAAAGAAATAGCACATAGCACATTCCACTACAAACTAACTAGCCCTCTTGGCCTAAAGAGATAGATTATTAGAACCCGAAAACAACTGGCCCTCTTGGCCTAATGAAATTAGACATTAACTACTTAAAGCAACTGGCCCTCTTGGCCTAATATGGAGAGTTCATTCTAATCCATGCAATATATGATCTCCTTGGCATATATAACACATCCTATCAAACTAATTAGGATACCAAGGATAGCATAAAATATGAGAACTAGCCTCATGCTCTTTGTAGATCCACTAGCCCAAGCTTTTCTACTGATATCTCAGTAATAATGGCCATTTCTTCTTGGGTACTATGAGCCGAATGAATGACATCATTAGGTTGATATATCTCATCCCCTTGGTCGTCATTCAAATGGATCGCTTGTCCCAACTTTCCAGTAACTCCCCCTACAGGGAGAATCATGGATTTATGATCATTCAACTCTTCTCTAGTTGGACCATTACATATGTCAATGATACAATCCAAACTAGACAAAGCTTCAAGGCTAGACCCATCACATAGATGCATCTCAGGGCGGCGGTCCCTATTGTTAGATGTTGCATTATGGCCTTTAGTCACATCCTCTTGGGAATCCATCAAAGCATATCTACATGCAATTCCTGGCCCTTCATCTGACACACCAACAATATTTTTAGGGGTTTTGGGCCTCCAAACCCATCTCATATTCCTTTTCATATTCTTAGACTGCCTCATTTGCCCACATTGGTCCAATAGACTCACAGTGGATTTATCACCATTACCAGATGGACTCATAGCCTTATGACTTCTATTTAGTACAGGTGGACCTTTGGCATGCTGCATCTTTTTCATATGAGATGTCTTCCCTTTCCTTTGTCCACTCTGCAACTGCTTAGCCATAGGAACCATGCTTTTACTAAAAGGAATAGGATCTACTCGAAAGCATGATTCATCTATAAATTGGAAAGGTCTCTCAAGATCCTTACTAGGAGCACAACTAGAACCACCCATAAAACACTCATCTAAGCTTGTAGACCTAATGGTTCTATCAATTCCACCGTCACAACTACCTCTCATGGAAGTGTTGCAAGCCTTGATGGGACTTACTGAGCTTGGAATCTTTTTATCCCCAGAGGGTATATTATCCCTACTATTGCCATTTCTTGCTTGGAGATTTTGGCTACCAAGGTTACTCTCATAGGCTACCTTAGTATCAACAAGTGAGCTATCTCCTTGTAGAAATGGTTGAAAGCTAGGATGCACTTGCACTGAGCGGGGAAAACTCCAAAAGTTTTCCCAACATCTCTGAATATTGTTAAATGATGCGGATCTAGGACATGACACAAGCTATGGTGGATCAAAGATGAAGACCAAGTTCATAATGACATGGACAAGTAGAGATAAACTATTACACAAGTGAATTAGGTTCCAAGATAGATTAGCTTGGACTCATAAACACAATCTTGTGTAGAATTGACAATGACAGACACTTAACTGAAAGTACAAAGCATCATGATATTGTATTCATTTCATAGTCAAGTACAATGCTTTATAGGCTTTGAGTTGTTCCACTCTCCTCACTGTGCATATGGGATTTAGGACAGCTCCTCTTGGAGCATACATCATTTGTCTATTTCTCAACAAATATGACCATCATAATCAATGGCATGCATCTTTGCTTCCCTTAACGACTTAGGATTCCGCAGTCCCACTTGGATTTGCATGTTAATCTCTAAGCCACTCAAAAAGAGCTCACATAGCACATCACCTGGCAATGCAGTAGCTCTTCTTGGCCAAAGCCTCAGAATATCATCAAAGGCTCTAGGATATTCTTTCACAGACAGATAGGACTCTTGCCTAATCTGCATCAGTTGCCATAAAACTTGGGTCATAGGCATCTTCTTCTCATATTCATCTAAAAATCGATCACTCAACTCCTCAAAGGATTTAATAGAACCCCTTGGGAGGTTCCAGTACCATTTTCTAGCCTCTCCCTTTAGGGTACTTGAGAATACGAGCATCCGATGAATATCATTGAACCCACTTGCAAGGCAAGTTAGGCCGTATTCTCATAAATGCACCATCGGATCCTCATTAACCAACCCATGAAACACTGGGAAATCCCTATAAGGAGGAGGACATTTAGTCCTTTCCTTTGGGATCAGCACTGGGGCATTAAAATCCTCGTAATCATAACCCAATTCTAGTGTCATAGGGTCTCCAACCTCTTCCATTTCCACCTTTACTGGTGTAGGGAGGTTAATATTATCCTTAATGTCCCTTTCTGCCAACTCATAAAGTGGTCTAGGGAGACCTATAGCTCTCAGCATGTCATTCCGATCCTTTCTTAGAGGATCTTCCATATCTTGCCCCTTCCTAGGTAGTTCCATGATGGCTTTATCTAGGAGCTTCTGCCCATCGTCAAAAGCAAACTTATCCTTAGCACTTAGGACCTGGGGACCCTGTCTTTTAAGCAATGGTTTTCCCTTTACATCTAGGGCTTCTAACATCCTTGTGATACTTAAAATTTTGGCACGATGCCCCACCACATGGGATGTTTCAGCCATAACTGCACTCCACTGTGTGTCGAGTTTTTCCCATGGCACTACGGCTTTAGCATAATCACTTGTTGATGCCATGACCGCCATAGCTTCCAACATACTTATTCCATGCCCTCTAGGTTGATGGATGGCTGTACATGATTTCTCTTGGGTAGAGACCACACCAAGGCGAACCTCGGCCCATACCACCGCATTAGAGGATGGGGTAACTACTAACTGGTTACTCTTCTCATCACCTAAATTATCTTCTATAGAGGACCCATGCTCTACATAACTAACTAAGTCCATCAGTAAGTTTTGTATAGGGAAAGCCAAGGTTTTCCATCCTTGAATAAACCCCATTTTATGGTTAGCTTAGTATACTCCTAATGGAAATTATAAACTTAGGTCCCTTTACAACCTAGATTCAGAGACTGCCATTTATAGGCAGCTTCCGGCAAACGCACCACTGATGGGACCTAAAACGGGCCGGCACTGGCTATGGCACTAGTCGGACCTCATGCATACGATAGACAACCCCACCACACGGCCTCGCGGGCCAAGAGCGTCTAAAACTCACTTTGCACTAAATGCTTATGACAATTTTGAGTTTGTATCCAATATGTAGTCCAATGTTCATCTTCCCTTCTCCTCAGAGGGAGATCCCATAACATATAGGCATAATGCCTCATAATACACACATAGGGAAGCACCTCTTGGCTAATTGCTGCGGCTCCACTGTGACTCTCCTACACCTCGGGGATTGGCCCCAAGATGCGTCGCTCTAACACATATGACATTCATACAAAATCCACTCTTTCATAATTCAGTGTTCCAGGAGATTTTTATTTGCCTCACAAAACTTTCCCCAACGGAAGCACCCATCTAAACCTACAGCCTAGGTTTCCTGTCCTCTCAGCGTTGGTCAAAGTTTATCAAATAAGTGCAATGCATCCCAGGAGATACCACATGGCATGCTTGATGCAAGGTATATGACGATTGTGCATAACCATTTTATGATTAAAAAACCAGCCATGTGGGGTACAGAAAACAGTCCTTTCATGAATTTTAACTAAGTGTTACGTGCTCTGCGCTGCTTTAGGGACTAGCACCGGAACTTCCTTGCTACTAGTCGCCTATATTTAATTATGAAACGATCCCTAAATGCTATGCACAAAGAGGAAAATCAGAATTTGTATCTTTTCAGCAATTAGATCATCACACAACCTTCATCCTCCCCTCACCGTTTAGGTGTTGCTGCGGTGCATAGGTGTAAATGGTTATTTTGTATCATTTTTGTATGTAAAACGTGATAAACACAGACTATAACACAAAGGACAAGGCCAAACTGAGGCTTAACCTCATCCTTTAACCTTGCCAAACATTCACGCACATAAATCTGATTCTTTTATATTTTTTGAGCGCGAAAACCCTAATTTTCTTTATTTTTTGCTATTTTTCCTATGTATTATTCATGAAAAATAGGTATTTTCTGATTTATTTGTATTGGCTTATCATTTTGACTGAAAATTGACATTTTCTTTGATTTTATTCCATTTCCATCCCTTTTCTCCAACTCAAAATCGAAAAAAACCACTAATTTCCATTGAAAATGATATTTTGCCAGTTTTAAATAATTAATAACAACTCTAAATCATCATGGGTTCTGTATTTCTATAGTTACAGCTCTCAATCATGATGTAAACAAGGTTTTAAAAAAAAATTCATTGCATATGAACAACATTTGGACCATGAAACAACAAAAATAATCAAATTTCTTTGTAAAATTGAAGCATACCGCGTGTCTTGCGTGTTGCGGGTTTTTTAATGATTATTCTGAGCAGCCCACAGACCGACCAGCAACCAATCTTCAGTGCTGAACCTCTTTCCTCAACCTCTACTTCATCTTGAAGCAATCCGATGACAGCCGGACAAGCATCCTTCAGCCCCTCTCCTTCTTGATTTCTTGCACACGAATTGCCTCTATGCAAGAGAGAGAGGGAGGAGAGAGAAATAATGGTTTTTGTTCTCTTAACTCAGTGCATCATTCCTCGATCTATTTGTGGTGATGAAGGGCAAAGGATAGAAGCATTCCAGGCCCAGAAGCATTCCTCCTGCCTCACCCGATCAGGAAATCATGATTAGGGGGGGAAAAACGGAGCGCCAAAAAACTGACACCCTCTCCCCCCCAATTGTTTCATTTTGTGAATTTTATGCATTCATAGGGATATTCCTGCAATGATATGGATCCATGATTATACACGAAGAAGGCTTGTCATGGCAGCCTTATGATTTTTGATTCTTTATGTGGATGATATGCTAATTGCTAGAAGTGCTCATGATGAGCTTGATGCATTGAAAGGTCAGCTCAAGAAGAGCTTTGAGATGAGGGACATGGGATAGGCCTCACATATTCTTGGGATGCACCTACACACAATCACTCTAATAGGCTCCTTTACAATAGGAAGTCCACCTTTGGCTATATCTTCACCTCTGCTAGAGGTGTTGTTTCTTGGATGTCCATGGTGCCAACATTGAGGATTGTAAGGAGGCTCTTTGGTTAGGCCGTTTGGAGACCTTGGCATTACTGATGTAGTCCCTACAATACATTTGTATTCTATGAGTGCTATTCAGTTGGCCAAGAATCTGGCCAAGAATCAGTCTTCCATGTGAAGATGAAGCCTCGAAGAAGCACATTAAGATGCATTACCACTTTATTCGAGAGGACATTGAGGACAAGTCCATTGAGCTTGTCAAGATCTCCGCTGACTAAAATCTTGTAGATTTGCTTACTAAAAGTCTCTCAATGGAGTGTTTTGCCTTCCTTAGGAAGTTGATGTGTGTTGGATGAGATGCGATCTTTCCTCATCCTACTATACTTATGTACATTTGTACTTTGTTACTTTTTTCTTGTTCTCTCCTAACTAGGGGCATATTCGTCTTTAAGTGGGAGGTTGTTGGGGATAAAGGTGCCTATGCTTAGCCGCCCATGTATTAGTTACACTGACAGTACGCACATCGTATATTAGTTACCCGCACACCTATAGAGACTATAGGTGGTGGGCACCCATCACTATCACGTTATTCTTTATTTTTTTGGTAACATTTGAATAAAGGGAAGGATGGTCACATATTGTGACTATTGGAGTCCCCACATCTTTATTCTCTCTCTCTCTCTCTCTCTCTCTCTCTCTCTCTCTCTCTCCACCATAGCTCTTGCTATTGCTCCATGCTTCCACTTTAGAGCTCACACCCTTCAAAGCACTAGGAGACATTGGGAGGTATAGGAGGTTCATTGTGGCAGTCTCATTTACTTGTGTAATACCAAGCCAGATATTAGTTTTGTTGTTTTGAGTAGGTTCTCAAACAAACCATGATAAGGTCATTAGAACACTAGGATGTGGGTGCTCAAATACTTGAAGGGAACTATTGATTGTGATATCACATATATATCTAGAAGTTCTCTTGTGGGAAGCTCTAACTTAGATTGCACAAGCGGCGGTAGTGATTCTAGAAAGTCAAATTTTGGATATTGTTTCGAATGCGAGAGAGAGAGAGAGAGAGAGAGAGAGAGAGAGAGAGAGAGGGTTATTTTTTCCTTTACAAAAAAGAGAATGTGATTTATTAATTTAATTATAATAATGCTTTAATTTTAATGTAATATAAAAGAATACAAGTGTGTGTGTGCACGTGCGACTTTAAGGGTTTTTAAAAATGTAATCGAAGAAGAAAGAGGTTAGAGAGAGAGATAGAGAGGGAGGGAGGGGGCATGACAAAAAGAGGAGAGAATAAAGAAAAGGGGGGAGAAAGAGAAGAAAGAAAGGGAGAGAGAAAAGAGGAGGGAGAGAGAGGGAGAGGGAATAGGACAAAAATAAGAGAGAAAAGAAAAGGAGAGACAGATAGAGAAGCAAAGAAGAGGAGAGAGATGAAAAAAGACACCTAGGGAGGGAGGGAGGGAGAGGAAAATAAAAGCAAGGAGAGAGAAGAGAAAATAGAGGAGAGACAGAGATACAAAGAGGCAAAAAAGAGGAGAGAGAAAAGAAAAAGGAGGCATGAGGGAGAAAGAGAAGCAAAAAAAGAGGAGAGGAAAGTAGAAGAAGAGGTATGGGGAGAGAGAAGAGAAAAGGGGGAAGAGAGAGAGAGAGAAAGAGGCAAAGAAGGAGAGATAAGAAAAAAAGAGGTAGGGGGCAAGAGAGAGAGAGAGGTAGAAAAGAGGAGAGAGAAAAGAAAAAGAGGGGAGAGAGAGAGAGAGAGAGAGAGAGAGAGAGAAAACAAAAAAGATAGGGCAGAGAGGGAAAATAAAAAAGAGCAAAGAAAAGATAGAACAAGGGAAGAAGCAAGGGAAGTGAAGTTTCCATATGATAGCATGTCAACTTTTTTTCTCTTGTAGTAGCTTAGTATTCTAGCATGCAAAGGATGCTAGTCTATATAATAGGTTTTTTAAATGGTGCTTCATGAAAAAAAGGGTAGATTATCATTCACAGCTAGTAAAGCTCGAAATGATAACCAATTTTTACTAGTAGTGATGATGTTTTGTTTCCATGGTCCAAAACACTTCAAAGATAAGAGATTTGCACAACTAACATTTTACAAATTTCAAGTTACTTAATGTAATCAAATATCTAAAGGAATGAAACCTTTTACCTTTCATGTAGCTATCACAAAATTGCTTTTAGAGTTGAGACGTCCTAATCAAAACTCTACAAAGGGCATGGACCTTGACTACTATAAGGGGAACCTAGTATGGATAAAAGATCAATGTCCTATTTTTTGAAACTCCTTGCAAGCCTTTCCTTTTCTATGATTCAAGGATCAGTCGAATAACAACCTCAAATTTTCAAAGTTTTTTCCTTGATGTACTAAGTAGAGATGCATGCTTCATGCTTACCTCTAAAGTTTTCCCTCCATGAATTCACACTCTTGTAAGAATAAGGTTGTCTAAAAAAATTGGATCAAGTAATAGCTTGTGGTAGCTCATACAATGATATCTAGCTAATGTTGAGTTCAAAGCCCTTTGACTCATATAACAAACTTGACGACATAGACAACATTCACCACTTGTTTTTGATACCTAATAAACCAAATAGAATCAATGAAGAGACTATTGTCTAACACATAGCACCACCACCAAGAAAGCCACCATTAACTATTTTTACAGAAGAAGCCAAATCCAACAAAATAATGTGACTTTTTTGACTTTGTTCAAATTTTTTAATTCATGTGCCTCACTTTCTTGAGTATCTAAAGATATACAATCATGATCAAAGAGTGAATGGCAATTGGGAAAAGTTGAGATTCTATATGTGGTTTTCACTCATTGATAACTTGAGAGAGTCAAAACGGGTGGCTTTCATGCTCCTAGAAGAATTGAATGATATATTGTGAATTGCAAGAAAAACAATTTCAATATTCATTGAATTATGAAAGGGAAAGCTTCTAAGAAGCCTAAAGATTTGTGCATCCCTTTAGTATCTTGAATTTGTATAAAAATAAGGTCTGGTTACTTCATTTTAGACATATTTCCATCTTATTTCATACATAGGGCTTTTTCACTTTAGATGCCTTTCCCACTTGTTTCAATAGAAGCATTTACTTGTCATAGTTATTTATAGTTGTCGAGAAGTATTATCCTTTGAGAAAGAGAAACACAATGGACAAGGGCATATAAACTATGTAGGTTCTGATAGGAAACTTGCATGATTTTAGGATATCTGGAATAAGGCTAAGTGGATAACGAAAGCTTTGCAATACTCCCTTTTGGTAGTGCATGTGTGCAATTATAAAAACACCAACTTGTGATGCAAGTTTTTGCACAAAATGATATAGGTAACAATTCTTACTTAGTAAGATATGTGCAATGAAGTTCTAGGATTATAGCACACGTGTGAACTTACAATCCACATGCAAACTTGTTGCAAGTGACTTGACCCCTTCATTGTCAGTGAGAAAAATGGTGGAGTGGTTAGAGAAAGACATGCACCTTGCATATCATTTGGGTTGCTTTCCCATGGAAGAGCTAAGAGCATTTCCCTTGAGGGAACAACATTAGTTCTCATGTAGAGTAAGTAATGCAATCCATAGTGGAGAGTGGGGACAACCATACGAAAAGTGCAAACATGTTTCTCTTTATTTCCCCCTTACTAGAGCCCCATCCCAACCAAAGTAAGAGATATGCCTTGAAATGAGCCTTTCACTCAAGCCCACAAATGTCAATGGATTCTTGGGAATGAAGAGACTTTTGTTGCATACATCACATTTAGAAATGAAATGATTAGAGAAATCTTGGACAACCTTGCTATACTTGCAATTGAGGGGATAATATTTGAGAGTTCTAGCACTTCAAGTTTCTTGCAAAGCTACATGTGTTCATGGTAGGACATACATGATAATGATAACTAGCCTTTGGACCACATTGTTGGGTTTGAGTATAAGTGATTTGATGTCTTTAAGCAAAGAGATTCAAAAATCAATATAAGAAAGTTGTAACACAAATAACCCATATATAAAGACTACAATAATAAAATTTAAAAAAAAAAATCTAGCTATTGTTTTCTTTTTGGAGCAAATAATAAGGTAGGGTGTATTAAAAGGAGTAGTAACATCATTAGATTTTCTCCCAATATTTACATCACATGTGTTTCACCATTTCCCTCCCTACCTATGAAGACCTTGAGGAAGGCTTCAAATTGCACGAGAAAGGGATCATGTGACTTTTTTAACCAGTTTCTTAGACAAATATATTGGTCAAAACCAAAGACTTGGATGTTTACACTAAAAGAAAAGAAGGTTGGGATGTTCATCCACCTTGCCTAATGAATCATGGCTAACACCTATGTTTTGAAAAGCAAAACTTTGTTGTCCCCTCTCCTGCACCTCTAGTCTTATGACTAATTGAGCATGAGTCTTATAATTTTGCTCAAGGATGTAGACTAACAAGAGAGCTTTGAAAATAGATTTACAACCTACCTTGTGGATTCTTCATAAGATCATTCAACCCTCTAAAAATAACTTCATCCCTCTACCCTGTCTAGTTATTGTTACACCTTGCCCCTTTCTGTGTATGTGTGTGTTGTTGGGATAAAAGGCCCTTGGGCCTGCCCGTGTACAGTGACCGCCCATATTCTTTATTCATATATATGAGATAGTGCAATAAGGTATCATATCATTCTTGATAGCACCTACATTGTGTGTGCTCTTCTCTCCCACATCTTCCTCTTCTCCTTCCCTACTGCCATTGCATCTCCTTCGACTGGTATTAGAGATTTGGATTAGAGCTTGATCGTGAAGCTTGGCCCGGCATTACTTCAGCTCGGATTGAAGACCTAGAGCTTGGACCTTCAATGCCAACCATGGCTTCTTCTCCCTGAGGTAAGATTTCATCTCCGGCCTCTCTTTGGCTCTCATAGGCTCTTTGCAGGTGTTCCTTGGCTTCATTGGGCACCTTGTATGCCCCCATTTCCCCCCTTATCCTTAGCATAACTAGTAGGCCCCACAGTAGCACCTCACGTTTTTTTCCGCATGTTTTAAAATCTGGCTAAAAAATCCCATTTTTTCTCATATCTCGGGCATCTGGAACTTGATTTAGGCAAGGTAAGAGTCTAACTTGGGGTTTTGGCATGCTCCGGATGTAATGATGATGTCAGATCTGCCAAATTCTAATCACAAAATTTTTGCAATAGATTTGAGTTTGATTTACAGCAAGAAAATGCCATGCTCTTAGCTTATGTGATGCTCTCGAGGCTTGGTATTTGATGCCTAGATGCTTTGGGACTTGGTTTGAGCTTCCATAGCTCGATTTATGCAGGGATTTACTGATGTACATTGTTTGGGGTAGCAAGGTTTTCTTAGGAGACGGCTTATGCACAATGCTCTTTATTGACATTTGGGTGTCCTGTTGGATGTATTGATGCTTGGTCATCATGGTTTATGCTTGGATATGCTATTTGAGAGCTATTGAGCCTTGATTTGGATGCAGACGCTTCATTCTTGGTTGGGATTTATGCTACCTTGGTTGACAGGTTATTTTATTTCCAGTTTGGTTACGCCTATGGTCTACGGGTGCTCCCGACTACTCAAGATGATATGCTGATGTATTTGGATGATGCCACTTTGATGTTTATGCTCGTAGATGATTCTTGAGGAAAGAGTAGAGCTCAATTCTTGGTTCAATGTCATTTTCTTTGTAGCTAGCATTTCACTTGACAAGGTTTATGCCCTGTGCTACCCATTATGGGACTAATGTCTGATGTGGATGCTTTTGGGTTCGGCTACAGTATGACAGATGTTTGGGCTTGACAAGACTTGCATTTGAGGACTTTTGTGGAGCAGTTGTACATTGATTTGGATTTTTCCATTACGACCTTGGATGCTACTTGGCCTTGTGCTCCGATGGATTGGATCCCTAGATGTTTGGTTTATGCAGACATGTATTGAGCAATGTTGCTTCCTTGTCTTGGTAGTTGGTTATTGAGCAGTGATTGCTCATTGATACTTGGATTTATTGCAGGATACTTGGTTGATTAGTGGACTTTGCAGTGCTTGGGGGCTGCAGTTATGGCTTTCTTGCTCCCTTGTTGTCCAACTTCTATGCTAGTTGTGGGCTCTTGTTGCCCATCCATGTTAGAGAGCAGATGCTATGTATGCTTACTCGTCTATACACATGGTCTATTGTTGTATGCCTTACATAGCCACTTGTATGGATGATGTTGTACAGGTGTTTGGGCTTCTCTTGGAGCTTGACTCTTGCAGGATGCTTTGTCTTTACTTGACTTGGATGTTCCTAAGTGGCATGATGTACTACAGAGCTATGCGTATGCGTATGGTTATGGGCTAATTTCATGGCTGAATACCATATGTTCTTATGACAGATGTCTTATGCTTTATTGTACTGTGGTTGGTTATGTCATGTAGTTGGCTACGACTTTTCTTCATGTGGGAGCTTTTGCATCCTTGATTGATGTCTTTATCTCCTCCTATTTGTTGAGGTTTCATGAACCTTTACAGCATGCTTCTACCCACTGATATACTTGCAGATGATTGTCTTTATGAGCAGGTTCCCTCTGTTGGGACATCCCTCAACTCCTTGAGCTCCGTGGATGCTATGGATAGCCCTATTCATGATGACTTGGTTTCCTTGTCATCTTTTACAGGTTCTTCAGTTACAGATGTTGTATGCTTCCATTGTGAAAAGCTTGGGCATGTTAAAAGAAAATGTTTTAGACGGATTAGAGAGCAGTAGAGATAGAGACGGGCTCAACATGAGTAAAGAGTCAGCGATGCAACATGTGTTACCACTCTTTCTAGTGGTGAGGTACATGCAATTACCCATGATGATGCAATTGAGCATGTCCTCTTGTCATCTAGTTTCTCTACATGTTAGTTGCTCAATGATCAGGCCTATGTCTTTGATTGGCTGTTAGATTCTTCAGCCTCTTGTCATGTTACCCCTCATAGAGCATGGTTCTCTTCTTATAGGGAGGTTGACAGATGTATTGATTTGGGCCTTGAGCGGACTTATGCTATTGTTGGTACAGGGGACATACACCTAGCTTTGCTTGATGGGACTTCTCTTGTTTTCCATGATGTATTACATGTTCCTATGCTTAGTAAGAGCTTGATGTCTATCTGTAAGTTTCATGATGCAGGTTACTCTGTTTCTCTTGGATAGGTCATGGAAGATCTGTCGTGGTTGCTTGGTTTTGGCCAGAGGTTCTAGAGTTGGTTCTCATCACCCAAAATGCATGTCTCTCATGTGGGAGATTCTATGGTTTTAGTTATCCAGATACCACACACATTGTTATTTCATTATCGCATAGGCCATATGCACCACAAAGAGATGGAGATCTTATCTCGTTCTCAGATTCATTGCTGCCTCCTATGTCACATGCAGATCTTGATGCTTGCCCTGATTGTTCTTATGGTCCTTGCAAAGCCCCTTTGGCTCATGGTGATCTTGAGAGGCATGATCCTCTAGATCTTGTCCATTGTATAGTATATGGACCTATGCCTTCCTAGTCACTTGGTGGAGCACCGTACTTTATGACCTTCGTTGATCATGCTACCCATTGTGTTTAGGCTTTTCCCTTGGTACAGATTGAGGATGCCATAGTTATGCTTGACAGATTTATGGATTCTACTGGTTGCAGGCCTAGGTGCTTGCAAATGGATTATGAGAGTCATGCCATCTCTCCTAGCTTTCAATCCTATTGTCAGTAGTCTAACATTGATTTCCTATGCCCACAGTATTACGGGATTGCTCATGGCATGTGTCTGACTCTACAGGAAAAGGTTGCTTCTATGCTTACCACACCTAGGTTATCTTATGGCTTTTGGAATGAGGCCCTTATGATTGCAGTCTACTTGCTTAATAGGACACTGTGTCTGACTTTGAATGGTATTATACCACACGAGGCATGGAGTGGCATGAGACCCTCCTATGATGACTTGAGGATGTTTGGCTTCCAGGCATTTGTATGTATGCCAGATATGCCTATGTCACATAGATGTATCCTCCTTGGTTATGGAGATGGTGACTTCAGGCTTCTAGGTTATGGGATTTGGATGCCCAATAGGTTATACGCAGTTGTCATGCTATCTTTTATGAGACGCAGAAATCTCTCAAGCCTCTTGATGCACGTTTAGTGCACTTTATGGTTGATGCTACAACCATATGTCAATCTTCCACTTTGCTGAGGCCGCATACTATCTTGAGACCCCATCTGACATGTGTCCGCAGGATTTTGGCCCTTCTTCTATGATTGAATTTGGAGAGTCTATATGCTCTCAGCTGTCTCCTACCACGCTGATGATATGTCCTACTCTGATGCTTATGCATTATAGCCTTGCACTCATGAGTTGTGCTTGCTTCATGAGAAGCATTCTTAGATTGCTCCACTATATGGAGTTGTGGGATCGCTTGTCTCCTGGATGTCATGGACTCGAGGATGCTTGACTCTTCTTTTGCAGAGGTTCCCACTTATTGCACAGCTCACTTTTCGATTGGGCGCCGGGTGAGATGCCATGATTCCTCACCTTGTCTCTTTTTTTTTCTTTGTTTTTTCACTCCATGGCCCATTGGCCTTTTAGTGGGAGGTTGTTGGGGTAAAAGGCCCTTGGGCCTACCCGTGTATAGTGACCACCCATATTCTTTATTCATATATATGAGATAGTGCAATAAGGCTATGATATCATTCTTGACAGCACCTACATTGTGTGTGCTCTTCTCACCCACATCTTCCTCTTCTCCTTCTCCACTGCCATTGCATCCAAATTTTGTTTCCCTTGGGGACATTAGGATTCTGCCCCCCCCCCCCCCCCATTTTGTCTCCCAACTCTATATGTGTGCGTGCGTGCACATGCACATATGCACATATGTGTGTTTCTCAAAATTTTTGGGAAGGGTAGCATAAGGAGCTAGGGGGACTGGTTATGAGAGAGGGGAACTAGTATTTGGGGAACATAGAGTTTTTGGGGTTGCAAAGGATGGGTTGATAGTTTTGGGATTGTTAGGCTTAAGGTTTTTGCATGTAGGGGATTATTGTCTTATGCTGGAGGCGAAGGTTTTAGAGGTAGGGGTTTAGGGTTCCAAGGGCTCTTTCTCACACACACACATACACATGTGGATGTGTAGGCATGTGTTTGTGTGTGTACCAAGGGTCACTTTTTTTCTCCCTGGTCCCTCTTGGGATTAAACCATTTTTGGAGTTCCCTTTCTTGCCATCTCCTCAATCAGCATTGCTCCCTCATTGCCCCTCCATTTAGGCCACTCACCCAACTATACTCCAATGCCATTCAGCCAGATGTCATCAGCACCTCCCCACTGCATTGTTGTGTCTATTTGTGCACTACTCTTTCATGTCCATCCACTCATTTTCCACTTCTTCTTCCTCCATTTTTATCCTATGAGAGAGACAGAGGGAGAGAGAACCTCATTGTGCAAAAGAGAGAGAGAGAGAGCGTGTGTGTGTCTGTGTGTCAATCGAGGTTTTGTTCTAAATTGAAAATATCATTAGCAAAATAATATCTTATTAAAAAAAACACACACACACACACATATGTATGTATGTATGTATGTATGTATGGAGTTAGCCATATGACAAGAGATAAAGAAAAAGGGAGGGATTTGAAAAAGTCAAATTTATTTTGGGAACTATGTAAAGGTTTAGGATCATTGTGGAGGTTTCTTGATTGGGGAGGGGATACTAAAAAATATGTGAGCATACCATTTGGATTCAAAAGAAGAGATCTTTTAAAAACCATTTTTATACCTTTTTATCTATAAGAAGGTTGTCATATAAAGGGGTCATTTATAGATTGAATAGAAAAGTGGTGTGTTTTATTTTTGAGAAATTCATAGATCAAGGTATTTCCAAATAGGCCTTGAATGCATGTGATATATGTTAAGGGCTAAATTGAATTGTTTTTTGGGCTAATTTTTATTATTTTAATGAGCTGAATGGTTAAGCTCATTATGGTTTTTGGTTGAGATATGATGCTCTGATAGGTTCTATAATGAGTATGTATGGTTCTAATAGGGTTTGTTTTGATATGTTTTCTTTATGTTTGAGAAGTTGAGATTGTGAACGAGTCTTTTGAGGAATGACTAAGAGTGTGTTGAATGGTTTTGGATGGTTTGAAGTGGTTTTGATTTGAGCTATATGGTTTTTATGCCTTTTGTAGACCTTCTGTAATCTTTTGTAGAGCATTTGTATATTTTTTGTAAGCCTTTGTTTGCTTCTATATTTGTTCTAATGGATGGATGTTTAGCTTGGGGAATGTTTTGCAATCTTGGAAGAGGAAGAATACAAGCTCAAAATAGGTCGAAGAAGCAAAAGAAGTAGTTGAAGAAGACTTGAAGTGAAGATTGTAGTAACAGTGACATTAGTGAGCTTCCAAGGGACACTGGAATGACTCTGAGATGACTCTTTATATCAGCTATATATCTTGGGAGGGGTATCCACAACCAAGAGAGGATTATTGAGAGTCATTCATGATTATTCCAATTTACTATTGAGAGAGAGTATATGTGAGGGAGATAGAGTATGAGAGATAGCCAATTTTTATGATAAATATTGTATCTACATGAGAGAAAGACTATGAAGACTATGAAGATGATGAAAGATGAATACTATTTGATAAATTTCATTCAAACTTGATCTTTTTTCTGTGTCTTTTTGGTTCTTTGATGGTTTCTATGAAGAATATATTGAAGATTTGTTGTGATAAATCCCTGGGAGTTTTGTTATATGATGCTCATGAAGATTTGTGAAGATTGGTGTTGTTTGTCTTATTGTGGTTGATTAAAATATGTAGAATATGCTTGTTGGTGTGACAATATAGATTTCCTTGTAGTAGATTCTTCATTTTCTTGGAGTTCCTCTTGGGGCTCCAATATATAACATTTACATATAGTGAAACCCCCCTAAGGGAGGTTTAGGGATCACCAAAGCCACAACAAAAATAATATAGTATAGACTTCCATCCTATGAGAGAAAGGGAGGGAGAGAGAGAGAGAGTCACAATGTTCACATACACACACACATATGTGTGCACACGTGCATACACACAGAGAGAATCAATTGAGATTTTGGTCTATATTGTAGGCCAACATTAGCAAAATAGTGTCTCTATAGAAAAAAAACACATGTGCCCCCACACACACACATACATATATAGAGAGATAGCAGCTAGTTATCTATTAAGAGATAGAGAAAAGGGGAGGGATTTACAAAATTAATTATTTTTTTGGGAGACTATATAGAGGTTTGGGATCATTGTGAAGGTTTAGGCACCAAGGCCACAACAAAAATAATGTAAAATAGAATATTACATTCGTATATATGTAGAGCTATAGGATATTATTTCACTTACAAATATGATTAAATCTCTATTTATGGCTATAGCACTTTTTACGCTATTCTACACTTGTGCCCGCTTGAGACATTCTTAGTGGCATGATTTAGTAATCCATCTTGGGATGATTTTCTAGGTGACACTGCTCAGTACTCTTTCACATAACACAAGGTTTGCCGCTTAGACTCTCTCGAGTGCACTTTGCAACAACAGAAGGTCTTGGCCATTTCCACGAGAATTGACCTGAATTTTGGGTTCTAAGTAAACTAAGGTCACCTATCCAGGTTCACTAATGTCAGTCTTCGAGCAATTGCTTGTGCTAGATTGCCAAAACCGAAGCTGACTTCTTATATCGCACTTGGTTCAAGGAGAGTGAGAAACGAGGAGGAGTATGAGTACATCGATCCCTCTGCCCGTACGGCAAAGTTTCATTCCATTTCCCTAAAATGATATGGAGTCAAGGTTCTAATCGATCCTATGGGTCAATATTTCTTATACTCTAATGCATTGAATTTGTAAAGAAGCTATTGGCTTACCGAGACCACCTTGCCTTAGGCAGATTCATCAGGAATCACGCTCTCCCATTTTCGTTGGTTGGGTAGTTTTAGTTGTCTACTTACCTAACATTTTTAAGTTGTACATATTAAATCAGCTTCCTTAATTAATCTTTTAATCACAGTGTTCATTCACGTAATTTAAATCACAACACAAAAACAATGAAAACAAACATTTGAAAATAACTTTTTTATTTAATAGAGATTTTAATACAAGTGTTATATGGAAGAACTGTACAAAGGCCTTTATTTTTCCAAGATTTCTACCCCTAACTAGTATCAGGGCCTCAAAAAGTCCATCCTGAGTTGCATAGGGGTTTGGACGATTCCCTAGGAGTTTAAAAGTTTATTGGCCAGAATCCCCTCGCTAGCACCCTTAACTCCTCCTGCCCAAGGATCCTTCTATGGAGTGATCTCTTGCCATCGGGCCTCGGGCCCGATTTGAACTCTCCGATGTAGTAAAGCTAATCCCCCTTAGAAAAGGGACATGCAGCTATCCTTGGGGGAGGTCTAGCACACTTTCTTTTCTATCCTATTGCAAACTTAGTACACTAGGAATTTGATTCAATTTAATCAACTTCCTAAGTGCATAAAGTTAAACTTGTTTGCACCGTTACAAGAATAAGCAATTCTTCCTCAAGTTATTTCTACACAAATAGGGAGACAATTTGAGCAAGATCTTAACGTAGTAGCAATTCTTTCCAACTTGGTCCTATTCCTAGCTTCTTGGATTTCTCCTAGTTTCCCTTTGGATTTTTTTCTTTTCTAAGTTCCTTTTTTTTCTAGATCTAAATTCTGATTGGCATGCCTTCATTGGTTCCTTCCTTGGTATTTTTTCGTAATCTTACTCATAACCGTTGTTTAAGTTTGGTCACTTGACCTTATTACGAGTGTTGACTATTTTTAAAGACTTCTATATGTTGAAAAATGGTTAAAATTTACCCTAATTTGTGGAATCTAAGTTGGAACTTGGAATCACAAATTTTCATTGGAAACTACGTGAGTCAACAAGGTGACTATTTTTTCTAAGAATTTTATATTTTCTATTTTTCTCCAAGGAGAATTATATCGTCCTTTTGGTTCTCTCATGTCTTAGACTCGTATTTTACTTTGTCATGTTGGCAAAGTGAATTGGTTCAAATATCCTATGTTCAAAATAGTTATGTACTCGATTTAATAATTTCTAATGAGCTATGTACACCATGTAATGATTTCAACTTATTTAATAATGATGGAAAGTTTCTCTAAAGAGGGTACTTCTAATCAACACTTTTACTTACCTACTTTAATTATCTTAATTCACTTTATATGGTTTATGAATGCCAAGAAAAACTATTTCTAAAATATTTTTTATATTCATGAATTTAAAAATATAAAAAAATATCCTTAATCCAAATTTTCACTTTTCCTATAGCTAAAGAAATATTCTTGATTCAATTTTCACTTTCTCCTATAGTTAAATGAATATTCTTAATGCAATTTCTTGCTTCCTAAATCTTGCTAAATTTGTTGGGGATTTTTCTAATGATCCTTCTTGAATAAAAATTTAACAAAAAAGGATTTCTTTTATGCTCTTTGTTTATATATAGTTAGAGATAATTTATTCAATGCATTTGCAATGTCATGTAATTTATCCTACATTTCGAAATATAAAACTCTAAATTAATAACCCCTAATTTTTCTAACATTTCTTTCCTGTTGAATTTCCACTAAGCTATAACTTCTTCACCAAATAGTAAAACTCTTTTACTTAGATTTGTATTCATGTATTAATAAATGATTATTTTTATTCACCTCTTCTCTTGTCCTCTTTCTCTCTTCTTCTCTTCTTCTGCTCTCTTCTTTTCCTCCTTCTCTTGCCTGCTTTTTCACCCCTTATTATTATTATTATTATTATTATTATTATTATTCTTCTTCTTCGTGCGTGCGTGCGTGCATGCGTGTGCGCGTGCGCGTGCGCAACTGGCAGCAGGTGGCAAAATAATGCTAGCTTAAGCCTAGGCTGTATAGCTTTTTGCTATGTTGGTTATCATGTTGTCTCGATTCCTCAACGTATGGTGCATGGTGGGCCACATGACTCGAGTCGATGGCATTTTGTGGTGAAATCGAGTGGGGGTGGCATCAAGCACGAATTCATTCATTCGATGGTTGCGGCATGCCAGCTGTCAATTCGTTGGCCCGTTTGTTCGACGACTATCAGTGTATCATCCTTTTTTTTCTAAGGCTTCTAAGTCTTATTAAATTCCCCTCCGAGTCCCCTTTCATGCGCACGTCTTCCCTAAAGGCCAAGGCATTACAACTATTTCTACATATCTTGATTGGTTTGTGTTACATCAAACCATAAGAATACAGCGAGCAAGCTTGCCACCCTTGACATCCAAGCTCTACATCAAAACAAATATAGTTTTTGCAAATTAATCACATATACACACATGCGCACGCATGCACACACACATACACACAAAACATTATTCATTTTGTCAAATGCTTATAATATTTGAAGCAATATCCAATGAAGGGTAGGAAGAAGAACTTCCCTTTGAAATAGAAATTACAAGAAAATAGGGTACTATAAATGATCATAAGGGTTTAAAAGGAAATGAGAGGAAATATCATATTGGGATTTATTCAAAGCCCTCATGTCACCTCTTACAATCAACTTTGAACCTATGGTGATACTATCCTTACAACAAACTTGCAGTTTATACCTGAGACTAGACTATTTTCATTGTCCATGTTCTACACCATAATACAAGGCCATGCCACAAGTTCTACTTCAAGCTTGTGTCCTAACAATACAAACAATGTCACTAATATGGTTGCAATCCATTTGCCAATTGCACTATATGCTCCTTTCTACTTCTCTCAATGTTTGCAATTTAACCCTAAGACAACTCTTTACTATTGTGACATTGTCCCTAAAAAATCCAAACAATGTCAACTGTATGATTGCAATCCACTGATAACTTAGACTATATGCCCCTTTCTACTTCTCTCAATATTTGCAAAACAACCTTGAAACAACACTCTTCTATCATATTGTTGTCATCCTTTCCACTCAATGATTATCAATGCCTCTATTCTTTCTTATTGTGAACATTGCTTATTGGACTCTATCCTCACATTGAACCCCAATATTGCCAACATGAACATGCAAACTCTTTGCAATTGGATGAGCTTGAATTTCAAGCTCATCTCATCCAATGTTTCAACCATGTGATCTTATGCATTGCAACCATGAGATGAGCTTGAATTTCAAGCTCATCTCATCCGATGTTTCAACCATGTGATCTTATGCATTCCAACCTTAGGGCTAGCCCTATATTGGTATCTTGCGCTAATCCCTTCTTTCTCTTCCTTTGCACACACTCTATTTGTTTACATCCATATGATTGTCTCAAGATTATTCTCCATCATCTTCTCTTCCCAAGAGAGCATAAGAGAGATGCCAACACATGCATTAGACATCCATACTAAAACACTAACCACGGACAATCATAACCCTTGTGATGAGTCATAATGTTGGTCTTGCTCGAGAAGACATAACAAGATACAACACTAGTACTATTGCACCTCTCACTTGTGTGACTAAAAGCCATCCCATTGGATAGCCATTATCCAACTAGTTTAGAGGAGCTAGAAGTCAATTGGACGAGATGATATTGATTATGCATGCAGCTTAACAAGGTTTATAATTTATATTTTTCCTCCTTCTTTTGGAATAACTTTTGAAAAAAATTTAAAAGCTAAAATTCAATAAAAGTAGAAAGCCCATGCTCTAAAAAAGAACATAGGACTAGATCAACTTTTCATCGAAACTACTGTTAAAATAGACTTAGAATGTAGCAAAGGGTGTAGTACATTTGCAACAAGTCTGCTTCAATAAAAATAAAAAATACTAGCTCGGAATTGACATGGACATTCATCGTAGGAATCACCCAATGACTTCTTTGTTGCCTTCACTGCCACCTCCACCTTCAGCAACTTCAGTTTTTGTTGAAATATTAGAGTGGCAAATGGAAATGTGTGCACAAGAGGGAGAAGAGAGCTCAAGTACAAGAAAAAGATCTTGCTTAATAAGTTGCTCAAGTAGAACTAGATTACACTCGCTCGTCTACATTGAGAGTGACCTTTAGGTTGTTTATGTAGCCACTGGAAGCTAGGATTAGGGTTTTCCATGTCCTCTAGTCCATTCGCACCTCACCTTCCCTCATGCACCCTTGCTTACATAGGGTTCCCATGCTATAATTCTAACACCCCCCTCAATGCCAAGGTGTCATTGGATTACATAGCATGTAAATGGTCCCCCCCCGCTCAATGAATAAGTGGGATGCCTTTATAAGGTAGGCTACAAGGATGTTTATGGAAAAGTGATGCAATAGATACTAAAAAAGGTGATCGCAAGGTGCTTTGGTGACATAGTTGGCCTCTAATTCTTTTGGTACTTTAGGGAAGTCAGGACATTTATTGGTGATATGGCATGTTTGCTTACATTTGTTGCACTTCATCTTGTTGGGATATTTTTTCCAACAGTTGCTTACAATATGTCCCTTTTTATTACAAAAGGAACATTTAGTAGAAATTGTATGGACTAAAAGTTGATCATGGGTTGTTGATGTTGAGCTGGTGATACCTTCCTTTTGATTTCCCTTCTCCTCATCCAAACAAGATTGTATAACACCTTCGAGTGTAGGATTTGGTACATTTGTTAGGGTAGTTATAAGAGTTGAAAAGATTTTCCTTACATCTTTTAAAAGTATTGCAATGGCATCTTTGTCAGCAACTAGAGCTTGGACTGAAGCTAATTAGGCTATCGGTCCTTTTGTGTGGGAAGTGAATTTTCCCAAGTCTTCTCCTGGTATTCCAAGGTGAAGAAATCTATTTTGAGGAAGATTTTGGAGTTCTTTCCTCTTGCACCATTTACTTTCTTGATCTCATCCTACTTATCCTTTGTAGTTGCAAGTTGATCAATGTGGTGGATGAAGGACTCATCCAAGTGCAACGTCATTATGGCTTGGGCTCTTTCATCATCTTCGACATCTATAGGGTTAGATGGGTCAATGACTTTGGTCCCTTTGATAAAGGGCATGTAACCCCTCTCTATCATTTTATATTTCACTAATACTTGCCATGGGTGAAAGTCTCTCCCATCAAACTTGTGGATTTGAGGTTTTACATCAACATAGGCCATGATAGGAAGGTCTTACCGATTGCACAGGGCAATGCCAGTGTCTGATCCTTTATGAGGTAGACAATAGAAGTGAAAGCAAATTGATGTTTAAACCAATAGATATCAAGCTGAAAGTGATGAATTGGTCTATGTGTTTATAGCTTACACATAGCCTTACAAAAGGATTTTTAAATAACTAGCAAGAAAATGATGCTTTGGATTACCCTATGCTTATAATTTTGCATAGCTTTTATAATGGTATATGATGAGATGTCGGCTTAAATGTTGACCATATATTTGAAAAAAATACTTGTTCACTTTTGCTACTTTAAGACCTTCTTCCAAACTACTGAAAAGCATTGATTTGAATAGCAACCAGTGGTGGCTCAATGTGTAAACACACTCTTGATACTTAGAAGCTCCACTCAACCAAGCTTATGAGATACTTAGTGAAGCTTAAGAAAAATCGTATGTGCTCCCCATGACTTGAGAATGACTTCAAGGATGAGCCTTTAGACATGCAATGGGAATATAGGAGTGTTTGGTAGTGATTAGAATCACTGATAGAGTTGAAATGATGATTGGGTTTAAGAATACCCTAAAGCTCGCAATGAAGCTTTCATGGCTGCCAGGACCCACAATTAGGGTTTTGCTCTATGTGAGCCAATAAAGAGAATTAGGACAAACCCTTTTGGGGTTAGAGATCCCACTTGGGGGATTTCAATGCCCCATGGAGGCCCAGATGCTTGTGCCCTTGCAGCCCGTGGCATCACATTGACCAACACGCTATCCAGACTGCACCTATTCCTCAAATTTCTGGAATGCTATGCAATAGAACATGCAATGTGGAGGTTTTAGGTGCCAAAGCCTGAGTTAGGAAAGCGATTTACAAAAGAACTCATAGACTGAAATGGCCTCCGTTGCCCTCACCAGGTCCTCCACTGAGTGCTTGTCCAATTTTGGCTATGGAGATTGAGAGGTTTAAGTAAGAAACCACACATTCATGTGCATTTAGGCCAAGATGGAGTTAGAGGAAGCTTATTAGATCAAAGATAGCTCTGATACCATGTTGAAATATTAGAGTAGCAACATGGAAATGTGTGCATAAGAGGGAGAAGAGAGCTCAAGTACAAGAAAAAGATATTGCTTAGTAAGTTGCTCAATGTACAACTAGAGTACACTCTCTCATCTACCTTGAGACTGACCTTTGAGCTGTTTATATAGCCATTGGAAGATAGGGTTAGGGTTTCCTTTGTCCTCTATTCCATTTACACCTCACCTACCCTCATGCACCCTTGCTTACATAAGGTTTTCATGCTATACTTCTACCAGCTTTAGCTTGATGATAGCCTCATGCAATTTGCCTCTTTGCGCTTCTCCTCTTGGCCCTCTCGGTCATCA
Source organism: Lygodium microphyllum (assembly GCF_053477565.2). NCBI lineage: Eukaryota > Viridiplantae > Streptophyta > Polypodiopsida > Schizaeales > Lygodiaceae > Lygodium > Lygodium microphyllum. Next base: position 15,989,032 of record NC_141162.1, read on the forward strand.
TCCTTATGGTCAACACCTTCTTGTCCCTTGCCTCCGCCTCATCCTATGGCTCTTCCACACATGCACTATATGTTCTCATATCAAAAGCTATGGGTTCGATTCCCATTTTTCTCAAATCAATGTAAGCTTGCTAAAGTAGAGTAACATCAGTACATGCACTCTAATACCATCATGTGGGATTTAATTGACTACACTGATGGTAGGTATTTCTCACTATTGCCAATTTTTGTAATAAGGGAATAAACACTTAATTTTTTAATAAGCGAAGTAAGCCATATAATATTTCAAACCTTCCTCTCATCGCAATTTTTTCTTTCCACATAAGTTTTTTGTTTTTCACAAAAGACATATAAAAAATGGCAAGATTTGATGAGAAGGTTTTCCCACGAGAGATATAGGAAGCCACAAATCCCCTTTATAGATGTAGAGCAAGTGAAATACAATAGAATATTGATATCTTAAGAAATGGAGTTCTAAGGTATAGACAGATACAAAACCTCAGATAAGTGGTGGGCGACGAATAGAAAGCCAAAGAATTGGTGGAATTGTGTTCCTTAGCTAAGTATGTGGAGAAATTTTGGGGCAGAGTTAACCACCAAAAATGCATCGAATTCCTAATAAATTATGATGGAAACAAAAGAACAAGGACCATCACGACAAAGACACCTGAAGGACTACAGAAGGTAAAGATTCCACTCTTAACAGGATTGATGCATCAATTCCTAGGTTTACCACAACACCTCTACAAACCGAAGGTAAAGAAAGATATTGTGGCCTAGTTTAACTTCACAAAGCAGAAAATGGGCAATGATGGCATCAAGTTTGTAGTGATCCCTGACCCTAGTCTATAGTTATATGCCAAGTTCATCCACACATTGTTCTTAGGCACTCGCCACGACGCTACAATGAACAGGATCCACCTTAACATGTTTGAAGATTTGGTCACAAGAGATTTGAAGGATGTAGACTTGAACACATACACAAGGAGTACCATTTATGTAGCAACCGTGCTACTTAGTGATTGCATGGGGTCTGAAGAGGTCACAATGGGAAGTCGGAAGCATGCTAAGGAAAAAGCCATTGGGAGAGCAGCCATGTTTGCATTTGGAGGGGTATTGATGGCCATCATTGAAGAAGCATTGAATGATCCCAACATGCCCAGAGAGGTGATAACAAGCGCCCAACAGGATACAACCATGTCCTCAACATAAGACATGATAAGCAAGATGGGATCCAATGATTAAGGACAACAGAAGCAAACACAACAAGAAGAAGGGTCCCAAACCACACTCAACAAAAAGAAATAAAGGATACAAACACAAAGGGAAAAGAAGACCGAAGAAGAGAGGAGGAAAAGAGCAGAAGATGTGTAGCAAGGATGTCTAGAAGCCATTAAAAAACAAAAGGAAGAGAAGGCCAAGAACAAAGAAGAAGAGCCACAGAAAGATGACCAAGAGAAAAGCTCTGTAAAAGGGGAAAGAAAAAGGATACCACCAAGAAACAAGGTGAAGAAGAAAATACTCCATCAAAAGAAGAAGATACATTGGAAATGGCCATGGAGGAGTCTAGAAAAGCTGAAATAGAAAGACAAGCCAAGAAAAAGAAAGCAAAGAAGAAATATTGCTTGGTTATATGAAACTCAGTGGAGGAGATGTATAGAAGAGAAGAAACCCCATCCAATACCAATCAACCAAGCATCAGCTCAAGTAGAGCAAGAAGCACATATAGTGGAGAAGGGCATAAGACGATCAAAGATAAGGGAAAGGAGGCAATCCATCCCTTATCATCACCACCATAGCCTACCAAGCACTTGAAAGAACCACACTACCTATTATCCCACAGTCATTGCCACTACTTCCTAGGTCGAAAGGAGGTAGTTAGATCTCAAGTGAAGACCGACAATGGGTGGAAGCATTCTACTCATTTTCCATAAGTGGGATCTGCCCTTACAGGGTCAAAGAGGCTTGCAGTAGAAGAAGTTGAACCAAAAAGGAGGACGGAGAAGGTGCCACAGCTAGAGGACACCTCATCTTAGGTTCCCCATATCACTCAGGGAACTAAATAGGACATTGATGACCTTCTCAAGACTTTGGAAGAGCAAAGGGACTAGAAGAAAGAAGAAAGAAAGCACGAGGTGTTAGCCCTGGAAAGGGAAAAGAAAGCTTATGTAATGCTCTAGCGGTAGTACACTAGGGAGGTTTACACTCTTAGAATAGAGCTAGCCACCTTGGCTAGAAAAATAATGGATGATGATATTTATGAGGAGTTATTGGCACAATATAGATAGGAGAAAGAGAATAGGGAAAAGGCAAAATCCCTCCATGAGGAGACCTAAAAAATTATGGCAAAATTGGAAGAGAGGCTAAAGGATCAAGACTGGCAAATTGTACAGTCATGGCTAGATGATGAAGAAGTGAAGCAGATGAAGGAGAGAACCCTCAAATTGGTAGAGCAATGGGAGGAAGCCACCAAAGGATGAGAAGATCTCAAGAGGACTATAACGATGTTGACCCAGGAGAAGGAGCACCTCCAATGGAGCAAGGAAGAACATATCATCATTTTAGAAGCGCTAACAAAGTGGCAAGAGTGAGGATTAGAGAAAGTAAGAAAAAGTATCGACCAATGGGAGGAAGGAAGCTCAAGGCCTATGCATGACCTTGCTTGCAAAACTTGCAAAGGCTAAGCATGACAAAAGTATAGCATAAGATAGAGCTCAGCTAGCAGAAAAGATAATGAGAATCCAACAGAAGAGTTTTATAAAGACACTCATAGAAGTCACCAACCCAAAAGAAGAGGACACAATAGAGGGATTGAAGAGAAAACTCCAAGTGGATAGGGAAGCACTCCAGAACACCTTGGGGCCACTACGACAACTACCAGAGTATGAGCCCACTCGAGATGAAGTGTGTTGTTACTCTCACGAGCAAACCACCAAGACCCATGGACCACTTATTGCTTCAAGTGTTTCAAGCCAAGAGCTATGGCTACCTCTCACATATCTATGCACACTCTTCCACACACCAATGTAGTGAGCTTACCTTCGAATTTGATCAAGTACCTCCTCCCATGAATCCACCGATAGCTCCATGATTCAAGATGCACCCTCAATCAAGCTCCATCTCCAAGCTCTGAGCTTTGACCACCATAGCCACGTGCACAAGAAGGGGGAAGAGAAGAAGATGATGATGAAGAGAGGAGAAGAAGAGCTTCTCCATGGTCCCTCACTCTCTCACACTCCCTCTCTCCCTACTCTCTTTTCTTCTCCTTCCTATTAGCATAGGCCTAGACCCGCGCCTCTCATTCTTTACAATTTGCACGGGAGAGAGCTCGACACTCTTTTACAAAATAAATTGTAATGTACCCGTCGCTTTTCTTGCTAGCATATCACGATGCACTTATCATTGTGTGCTTCTTTTTATATTCGAGACTTTTTTTTGCACTTCATGTCTCCTGTTTTTTTTCTGAGTGTGCCTTTCTCCTCCGTTTTCCTCTCGCCTTGGGACTATTTTTCATTTCCAAATTTTCGACTTTTTTGCCCTAGTCTTCCGAGTGTAACAAAGTGGCTTGGCAACTTGAATAAGAAGGCCTCACAAGGGAGTAGCTAGTAAGATTGGGATTTGTGATTCACGAGGAGCTTGACCCTTCATTACCACCAGTTGATTGGGATGTGGAAGATTCTCTCGAACCATCCCACACACAACAACAGCCAGAGCACTCACCCAAAGAGTCATCCTCTCTATGTGCAAATAGAGACCCAAAGCAGCGAAATCAAAAATAGCTAAGTGAAGTGGGATAAAGCTTAGGGTAGAGCTACGACAGGTGCCGGATGTGTCCTTCCTAAGAAAACCACAAGAAGTTAGCATACACTAGGAAGAAGAGCTCTCATCCCTAGAAAGAATAGAGTCATGGGATGCACCGATGACCTTTGTTTTCAATAGAATAGTAAAGCACAAGCAAATACTCTCAATGAATGTCATGAAGTAGGTGATTGAGATTGGGATAGTCTTAGGCAAGAGATGGATGGATCAAAAGCTGCAAGATCCTAACTGTTGAGCCAAATGCACCAACAATCGGGACTTTGGACAACTTCTATTATTTCAGAAGAGCTACAACTCACTTTGGCAACAATCTCTCACCTTGTCTCTCAATACTCTGCTCTAACTAACCAAGCATCCTCCTCTCCAACCCAAGAAAGCAAGAATACAAGACTAGCTCGAGTTGTAGTGAACTCACCTAACTTACCTTCTTATGTTTGATGAATCGAAGGCTCAAAGATGGTTCCATGACCACGATCAACATGATCCAATGCCATCGCTCCTTCGCATCCACAACCAAGCATACCAACAAGTCAAAGAGCTAGTAGAGAAGACGAGAAAAGCAAGATGATGGCGAAGAGCTTCACCTTCCCTTAGTCTCTCACTCAATACACCTCTCACTCTCTTCCTCTCAATCACTCTCAACACAATGGAAGCAAGATGATAGAATGGAAAGATTGAATATAAAGCTTGAGGAGTCACACCAATATAGAGCTTCCGTAGCATGGATGTGCCAAAAGGGGTGAATACAACTGAGACCTCCCACCCCTATATAGACCAAGAATTAGGGTTAGGGTTAGGGTTTGCGCCCCTTTTACATTTTGCGTTTAGGGTTTCCACAACTGTGAATAAGGGTTTGCACCCTCTTTTGGGCGTCCTACCCACTTAGTGGGATTTAGGCCACGGTCAATCATCATTGCATCTTTCAACCTTAGCCTAATTAGACCAAGCCTAAGGTATTCTAATCACAAATACATGTGTGCAACCCATGCAACACTTGTGGGTGCGACAAATACAACTAGATAAATAGAATGTGCACCAAAGTGAGCCTGGCTCTCACAAAGTAATACAACCATGATAATGTGGTGATGTCCATAATCCAAAATAGTAGCCAACACTTGTGTTTTTTGCAGCCTTCTCAAAATACTATTAACATTTTTTCCCCCCTCGACGAGTGCTAGTCCCATGGCACTCATGTTATAGTTAGGTAGCATGTTGTAGCTTGCACCAAAGATGCAAAATGCTAGGAACGGTTGATGAAGGAGTAGTAATCCTGATGGTGGAGAACTGAATGCTATTGATGAAGATTATATTCTTTCTGCCATGGTTGGTATTGATGCTATTGCTGGTACTGGGGTAGATGGTGTGACTGAGGAGGTTGTTAGTGACAAATCCTATAGAAGTTGATGTTGCTAAAGATACGGGATTGTTGGTTCTTGTGATGGAGACAACTTGAATGGTCATTGGAGGTGAATGGGAGATTGCAGAGGATGGGTGATGTGGTGTTGATGTAGCAATGAGGATGTCGGATCCTCCATGTATTGTTGTACCTGCAAAGGAAAACCTCACGTGCAATCACTTTCTACACGAAAGTGCTAGTCTTTTTTTCTAGTGCACATGACATATGAAGATATTGGTTTGGGAGATGGGTTGACAAACTCCAAGCAAGCCTGAAGTGTTGTCCCACACTTGAGGACCCAAAACCGCGAATAGGTTCTGGTGCAAATATATTGTGAGTGCACATGCATACATAGACTAATACTTAGGTAGAAGGCTTCTCCATGGGTTCTTGTATTGATGATGGCAGATGAAGCAAGGAATCTTAAGATGATGATGATGGGAAGAATTATCACTAAATTGAGGGAAAAGAGTTGTTGATGGAGATGCTAGGGAGATAGTGATGGGGGATGGATAGGAGATGGAGAGTCCAATTCGATAAGCTCTTGAAGAACAGGGGTCTTTGCAGGATCAACCACACATGGTAGCTGATGCAATTGTTGGATTTATGTTGACGAATCTTGTCCATCTTTCTAATAAGTAAAGATTGATGAAATTAGGTGAATCAAATGAAGGGATGAAATGTGCAAGTGACACCCTCAGGGAGACAGGTCTAAACTAGGCGAGCCGAGACTCCCTAGGTATTTCCTGACCTTGATGTGCCCTAAGTAAGGGTGTGGGAGAATGGGAAAAGGGCTAGGGGGTTAGAGACAAAGCCAACCGCGACTAGGGTCACTAGACACATCCAACTTGAGGACCCCTATGTGTGATGTAGTGCATATTTCTTTTTCTTTTTCTTTTTTCTTTTCTTTTGGCAAGTCAAGTAACAACAATGATATACTGTGGGAGCTTTCACTCAACCGCCAAGACCCACGGACCGCTTATTGTTTCAAGCATTCCAAGCGAGCTCTAATGGCTATCTCTCACCTAGTCGACGCGCCGTCGATCCTACGAGTGTAGTGAGCTTACCTTGATGCCCGATCGAGTACCCTTCTCTCTCTTGCACTCCGGTAGCTCCACAATTCTTGATGCTAGCTCAAGCATCCTCAAGCCTCCTCCATCTCCAAGCTCCATCCTCCATAGGCATGCACGCAAGAGAAGAGAAGAGAAGAAGAGAAGAGGAGATGGTGAAGAGCTTCACCCTCTTGATCCCTCACTCTCACACACACTCACACTCTCACACTCCCTCTCTCTAGAGCACACACAAGCAAGAAGGAGAGAAGAAGAGAGGAAGAAGAAGACTCTTTTTGCCACACACCAAAGAATGAGCTTCTCATTCATTTTCCAACTTTATATACAAAGCCCTAAATCCTTTTTGGGCAGTCATCCCCTTTTCCCTCTTTTACATGGCCGGCCATAGCCTAGGCCCCTTTTTCCATTTCCCACCATTCTAATTTATCCTATTCCCAACTAATGCATACACTTTGCACAAGAGCGATCCTGGCACTCTTTTACACAGATTCGGGGGTGCTTCCGCATTTTAATGGTACGCCTTTTTCCTCTTTCGTTGCCTTGGCCTGACACCGAAGCTTCTTACAAGTCGTGTCCGAACATTTGAATTTTTCAGGGATTGGTTGCCGGTCAAGGCGCCTTTTTTTGCTTTTATCTTTTTCTACTTTTATCCTGCGCCTTTTTTGCTATTCTCCCTTCTTTCCATTTTCTGCTCCTTTGTGCTGCGGAAACACGATTGGAAACACGGTAACATATACAATAAGATATGCTGCCTTACAAGGAGAAATGGAAGTATGAGATTAGAAGGCTGACTGCAAAGAATAAAACTTGGTGCATAAGATGATTGCTGCACTAAGGTGCATACAATGTAGAGAACATTGAGCTTGGGCATTGAAGCACATTGATGCATTGTTGATGAAGCTATTGTTGAAGAAGAACATAAACTTGTCGATGAAGACTGATATGCTCATTGATGAAGCAATTTGCAACTGCTCCTAAGGAAGTAGATGACCATTAGATGTTGCAGTAAAGGTATGGTGTCATTGAAGAAAGTGGAACCTCATAGTTGATGGTTCTTTAAGTTCTGTGTTTCTTCAGTGAGGCTCCAAGATAAACTTGTTGTCTTGATTGGCCTTTGATGTCTTGACATGATTTCTCTTGAGCGTGAGATACTTAGGAAGGTTCTGATGCTAGTGTCAGCTTTAAGTCTTTAATGTTGTTGCAACGTAGGATATTCATGGAAAGCTTCTATTGCAGATGATATTGTTGTCAAGCCTTGAAGTTCATTACATTGCTTTGTCACCTATTATTTTCCTGCATTCACTTGGTGAAACTTTGAGAGTACCATGCAGTGGTGGATTCAAGGGAAAAAGATAGAAAGAATTACGAACAACTTTCTTCTTCCTCGAATTTCACCATCACACGAGGAGTGAAAGGGTTTGAGCTTGTACCTCTTGTTTTTATTTTTTGCCCTCGCATAAGATGTAGCGTTGTTTCTAAAGTCATAGGGACTTTTGCTCTTATTAGTGTAACAAATTGGGCTAAAGAAAAATATGTACAAAGAAACTAAGATGAAAAAGAAAAGAGAGTTAGTATTCTGTAGTTTTTGGGATCCACCAGTGATAGAAATTCTGATTGTACTCCAATTTGGCAAAAGCATCCAAGTCAGGTGGTTTGGTAACCAATCCACAAATGTAGGTAATCAAATCACCAAGCAAAGAGGGTCATGCAAAGCTATTGGCAATGTGTAGTTCCTCTTCGATAATCAGAATCTTGTCAAGCAATGGGTGATATATTAACTTTCGTGGCAAGGCAAGATTTCGAGCTAGGATGATAGAGTGCAGTGAAGTGGTTTCATAGTAAGTTGGGTCAGCTTGAAGTGTACTGATTGTACGGCGTTGCTTGGCTGCTATAGTCGGCTCTGGTCATAAGATGCGATTGTCATTGCAAGCAATCTCAAGTCGATGAGAAAACCACTTTTGCAAGAACAAACTTGAGGAATGACAATTTTGCTCAAGCTCATCAAGTACTCATTGGTCTTGGATTTTGGTCACAGAAGCATAAGAAGGAATAAATCAACATGATAGCAAGTGCTCTCGAGGAAGAATCCTAACATATTCCTTCTAAATCAAGAGGCTCTTATAAAAAAGAAGTTTGTTGTCCTCCCAAGTGGAATCCCATTTAGAAGCAATCTAAACTGTCTCATCATCAGCAAGGCCTAGATCAATCATTGCAAACAACTTGGCATAAGTAGTGTATATGGCCTCAAATTGGAGCAGGATTTCTCTTTCAAAGGAATTGAATTTCTTTGCCAAATGAGCAACCATGGTACTCAACGTTCGACATACTAGCAAAGGCTTGATGCCAAAAGGAGGGGCAGGTTTAGTAGGGTTGATCTAGAGATGTGTCTCAGCAGACTCCTTTGGAGTATCCCGGAGTTCAACTGGCTCAATTGGGACTAACTCGTGGGGTGGGTTAGTAGGGATATCAGTGTCATTGTGGCTAGGATCTAGAGTTGCAAGCATACCTCTTCTAGCCGCTGTGTTTAGGTTAGTAGAAAGCTTATGTAGATCACTCTCTGCGTCACATCATTTGATGAAGATTAAGTCACTGTAGTACTAAAAGCAAAGGTAAGATTTGGTGTTGTGTCATGCAGCCTTGGAATAAACCATTCATAGAAATTAGGATTGTATTCTAATGAAGCATAGTTGTTAAGAAGTTGTGGGTCATGGGTGAGACAAAAGATATATCTAGTGACATCAATCATCATGTCTTATTGTCCTAATTAGCTTGCAATGTGTAGCTCTTCCTCTAAAAGAAGTTTTTCACACAAGGGATCATGTTTAGCCAATTTAGAAATGTTGACACCACGAACAAGTGCAAGCACTCAGAGAGATGTAGGAGCAACATATGTAGGATCATGCATTGAAGTCGAAAGTGCCTTTCTTTGCTCAACAAAGGTCATTAGGTGGCTAGCATATAGTGCAGTTAACCCTTGACTAGAATACCATTTCTGTTCAAATTCACTTTGTCCTTCTGCTTTCTTGGCCAATGTTGCAACATCTTCCCAACTTGTTGTGTGCTTCCTAGTGTAGAACACACGAAATTAAGCGATGCTTCTCCTACTCTACCTTGGTCATTTGCCTTATAACTTCTCCCATGACTGCTGGGTAAATCCAACACATTTGTGATTGCTCAGACCATGTCAAAGGCTTTTCTAAGAGTTTTTGATGCTCAGCAGTCTGAATTCCAAGGTCGGCATGAACATATGCACGAGCAAGTGAAGTCGAGTGTTTCATCTAGTTCCTGAGAACTCGTAGCTTCAAATTGATCTCTGTGTTGCCCCCTCTTTTCGAACATCTCCATGATCAATCATTTAGTTAGTTTCAAGTGTATTGGAGCTTTTGGTCGAGAAGAACATGACTTGTGAATCAATGGATTCATTATGCTCTCTGGACTAGATTCTATATCCTTGTGTGAGATTGAAGTACTAGAGGCTTGTTCTTCAGAGCTGAAGTAATAATCTTGCTCACAACCAAGGGCTGTGATTGTATGGGTTCCATCTCAGAATTGGAAGTAGGAACTTCCAATTCAGTGGAGTAGTCAATCATGATAGTCATAGATGACTGTGCACTTGGATCCTCAGACTAAGTGGAAGTATTATGGTCTTGGTAGTTTCATATTTGTTTATGACAACACTCATAGAGGGAGGTGGTGGCTCTTTTGATATTTTCGTAGCTGTCCCTTGTGGATCGTTTTCCTTAAATTGAGTAGCTACAATAGGTTGTTGTTCCCAGATTTTCTATTTTGGTTTGGGTGACAAAGGTTCTTGGTTTTGAGGAGACGTTGGTTGTTTTGAAGAACCAACAACAACTTGGGGTTGTTGCTTATCAACACTTGAGGGCTTTATCTCATCTATCCTTGGACTTTTCATTTAAGCTTGAGCAACCTCACGTGGAAGTGGCTACTTTAGCCCTAGCTTTTCCTCCTTGCTTGTATGACTTTTTAGACACTTCCAATTCCTCATCTGGATTAGTAGCAACTTCAAGTGATTGCACTTTTGGGATTGTGGGCTCAAGTGTCAGAGTAACTAGTTTGTCAATCACTAACTTATTTGGTGTTGTCTCCTCATGTATCTTGGTTCATGATCTAGATTTGTGTGTGGGTCTCTTTCACTTTCTCTTGGATTTGGATGGAACTTGGACTGTGGTCACTGGAGGTGGCTTTGCGGGGGTGATTTTGGTAACCAGATCCAACAATTTTCCGCATAAAACCCTTGAGTAGGGATCAACAATTTGGGCACCCATTGCAGCCTTGTGCTAGCTCTCCATCAATGCTTCCGATTACTTGCCCTAAATCTCTTCCCCCTTCTAGATGCAGTTCTATTCCCAATAGCTTGAGAGGCTATGGTAGTGTTTCTAGTAGCTGTGGTCTTTCCTTTGGTTCCAGGAGGCTTTCTATTGATCAATTCTCTCTTATTCTTGTGTGCCACGAGTAGTTCATTAAGGACTCTCTAGCTGTCCTCTCTAGGTGTTTGATCTGACTCTGAGGCAAGCTTCTTGCCCTTCTCTAGAGAAGAGAAAAAAGTCCCCTTTGCTGAAAGTAGTGACTATCTCCACGTCTACTAAGCTTAGATTTATATGGTGTGCTTCATAGTCCACAATGCATGTGGTTGCACACTTGAAAGGTCTTCCAAGCACATAAAACACTATGGGCATGCTTTCAGTCTCAATAGTCAAGAGAATTTTGCATCGTCCTAAGAGGGAATAGGTTGATCCTCCATATAGCTTGATAGCTGCATTGGTTGGGATGAGTTCAGGTTGTTTGATAACAGTCAATACCTCATAGGCCAAGATGTTGTAATCTGAACCATCGTCTATGAGAGCGTCAATGATGAGCTCTCGCTTGGTAGTTAGTTTGACCCTAAGATATGTAGGAGGGATTAGCTCTTCATCTTCTGGGTCAGTGTTGTGGCTTGGACCTTTCAGATATTAGGTATGGTAGACCTAGTTAGGGTCCTCCATGAGACCTTGTGTGTTGGATAGTCATGATACATATGAATGATGCTGCACTCAATGCATCTAAGGTCAGCCTTTGGAAAATTTTCTATCACCATCCGGTCTGCTAGTTATGGCCTAGGCTCTTATGTTGCTAGCTCTGGCAACATGTGAATGGATAGATGGATAGGATTGTTCATTCATTTGTGTTGACTCATCAGGTTTTAGGACTTCGAGACCTAAGGTCAAGTCCACTATGAGGCACGTCAAGAGAGTGTAAGGCTCTTAATAGCTAGATGACAAACTCTTCAACTCTTCTTGCAATGGTCTTGTGTGGTTCTTGGTGTGGGTGTTTACATTCAACTCTCTAGGCTTGTCAGTTCTTCTTGGATTTTGCAACTTCGTTTCTTAGAGTTCTTCTTGGATTTTGCAACTTCGTTTCTTAGAGTTCCTACCCTTCAAATTTGTATCTCATTGGTCAATTGGTCTTGTGATCTTGCGCTAAGTGCAAGTGGTGAAATTATGGGCTCAGTGGTTGGCTTCTCCTCTCAATTGTTGTGGTCTTGGCACTTTCTTTGAATGGGGTTCAAAATGATTCAAAGGGGGCTTATGATGGCGGCTTCGTTGGATGATTTCCCCCCTAATGACTTGCACTGTGTCCGATATGTAGATGTGAAAGTGAATGTTGTGGTTGTGCACTATGATCCTAAATGACCTAAGGTAATGTCAGCCCAATGTGTGTTGCCAAGGTTGCCTAGGTGATATGTGCAATGTGTGCCAGGTCCTTGCAATATGACGAGGTGGTTACTTAGTTTAACAAGCTCCTTGTTGAGTTTTTAAGTCATTAAGATATTTACTTCAAATACTTGGCTTCAAAATGTACAAGTTATCAAGGCACTTTGTAACAGTTTGATTCAAAAACTCGCAAGAGTGAGGTGTGCAAAATCGGGCTTTCCTTTCCAATGCAATGTGCATGGGTTCAAGCAATTCCTCAAAGTATCATAACCATGTCATGCTAACAATATGGCAAGTAAGGATGACACTTTGATGCAAATACATAAAGCAAGAGGTTCAAATTTAGAATGTGAGTAAGACAAGTATGAGTGAGCCTTGAGGCATAGTGTGTGTGTAAGTGGGAGTGTGAGTGAGTGTGGGAGTGTGAGTATGAGTGAGGGATAAGTGAGGTATGAGTGTGAGTGAAGGATAAGTGAGATATGAGTGCTATGGGTATGAGTGAGTGTGGATATGAGTGAGTGAAGGTGGTGGTGGAATGCATGAGAATGACCTTATGAGAATGAGCCAGCGAGAGTGAACTTGCATGAGAGTGAACTCCACGACAATGAACTCTACGAGTATGAACTCTGCGAGAGTGAACTCACAAGCAATAGTGAACTCACGAGAGTGAACTCTGCGAGAGTGAACTCACAAGCAATAGTGAACTCACGAGAGTGAACTCTGCGAGAGTGAACTCACAAGCAATAGTGAACTCACGAGAGTGAACTTTGCGATAGTGAACTCTGTGAGAGTGAACTCTACGAGAGTGAGCTTCATGAGACAAGTACAAGGGTAAGCAATATATTGATTTTTATTTAATCATGAACATGTAGGATGGAACCACTGATGAGGGCAAGCAATCAATAAATCTTGCTACACAACATGCCCAACAAGAAGAGTACCTTGAATTTTCATTTTGTGTTTGAGATCCGAGTTTTGAGTTTTTTGGTTTTTTAAAAAAGTTTGTGTTTTGTGTTTTTTCCTACCCTAACAATGCATATCTTCACAATCTCAATCCAACAAATCGGTTCCTTCCGATTTGGCCTTCCTAACCTAACCACATGGGTTTCGGAATGCTAGCCACAAATGCAAACGATCTGAACCCCATCGATCCCATCCATGCCCATGCACAAGCTTCCTATTCCTCCACATGCTAGGAGTGTGAGAAACTTGGTGGTTGCACCGTCCTAAGTCCCGGCAAAGGAACCAAAATGTTGAGCCAAACGCACCAACATTTGGGACTTTGGACGGACTTCTATTGTTTCACAAGAGCTACAATTCACTTCAATGAAATCTCTCACATTGTCTCTCAATAATCCGCTCTAACTAGCCAAGCATCCTCCTCTCCAACCCAAGAAAGCAAGAACACAAGACTAGCTCGAGTTGTAGTGAACTCACCTAAGTTACCTTCTTACGTTTGATGAATTGAAGGCTCGAAAATGGTTCCATGACCACGATCAACACAATCCAATGCCACCGCTTCTTCACATCCACAACCAAGCACACCAATGAGTTGAAGAGCTAGTAGCGAAGACAAGAAAAGCAAGATGATGGTGAAGAGCTTCACCTTTCCTCAATCCCTCACTCAACACACCTCTCACTCTCTCCCTCTCAGTCACTCTCAAAACAATGGAAGCAAGATGATAGAATGGAAAGATCGAATAGAAAGCTTGAGTAGTCACACTAATAGAGCTTCCGCAGTATTGATGTGCCAAAAGGGGTGAATACAATTGAGACCTCCCACCCTTATATAGGTCAATAATTAGGATTAGGGTTAGGGTTAGGGTTTGCACCCCTTTTGCATTTAGGGATTGCACCCCTTTTACATTTGCGTTTAGGGTTTCCGCAACGCTGAATTAGGGTTTGCACTCTCTCTTAGGCGTGTCCTACCAACTTAGTGGGCTCTAGGCCGGTCAATCATGATTGCATGCTTCAACATTAGCCTAATTAGACCAAGCCTAAGGTATTCTAATCACAAATACATGTGTGCAACCCACACAACACTTGCGGGTGTGAAAAATACAACTACAAGAGATAAATACAATGTGCATGGGAGTGAGCCCACTGACCGATTCTCACAAAGTAATACAACCATGATAATGTAGTGATGTCCATAATCCAAAATAGTAGCCGACATTTGCGCTTTCTGTAGCCTTATCAAAATATCATTAACACTAACTCATGCTGAGGAGAGGAGCCAAGGTACTGGCAGAATAAGATGTTTGAGAATCCTAGATTGGTGCTTGGCTTCAAGTCACATCCAGCTTGGAGATAGACTATCTTAGAGGAGAGCGATGACGCATGGGTGGAATTTTGTGGAGCATTGCCTAAGGAAAGAGGAGATATTGTGCATTTACCCTACCCATGAACGCATGGTGTTGACTACAATCTCTCGACACACATGGAAGGTACCACTTTCCCCTAATATTCAATGTAAAAGCCAACCGACTTGAGGACTACCTCAAGTTTCAAGAGCAAGACCTGGTGCCTTCATTCAAGAAGTTTGTAGACACATTTCAGAAATTCCTAGATCCAATCTTTGTGACAACTTGTAACTATCTAAAGCTCTTGATACCATTGCTAAGTCAAAAGGAAGCAGCTGAGGAAAGGGGACTCCACCCCTTGTTTTTTTATAAATGAGGGAATAGATGGGTATGCCATGGCCATGCTCATACTCCGAGCTACCATGCTACATGTCTACTATCTTTGAACCTTTTGTAAGACATGAATGAAAGCCGGTTCATGAGCTATAATCATCCCTTCTTGCACTTAACAATGGTGAATGCCTGCTTGTTGATTAATATATACATTATGAGCAAGGCCTTTCTTGAGAAATCCATGAGGCCCCTACTTCCATCAACCCAAGATCAAAGGAGAGGTAGGGAATAATTGCCAAAAAAAAAAGGGAATAAGAAGAAAAGAAAAGAAAATACTCTTAGGGATTTCCACATGGGAAATGGGCCGTGGTCGCGATCCACTAGCCCTTTTTCAACCTCCAAAACCCCCTTCCCTCTTATTTGAACCTCCACTCCCTCATAGTCATTTAGGGTCCTCAAGGGCAAGACATTCCAAGAAATTGACAGATTTGTCAACCTAAACACCACCTCACTGCACCCAAACCTCTCACCGATTGGGTCCTTAAGTGTTGGGCTCACTCCCATGCAAATTGTAAATTAATGCACATTTAAGGGCACACAAGTGGAGTGAGTTAGGATGTCTAGATAGGTCATAGGACTCTATAGGCAGGTGTGAAGAGACCACATGCAATGGCACCCTTGAAACATAGGCCCATCCCAAATCTTAAATCAAAGGTCACATATATATGGCGAGAAAAACTTTATTATAACTATTCCATCGACTAACGCAAAGCATGCTTATCTCTTTTCTTCTTCAAAGTCTCATTTTCTTCTCTATGTGGCCATCTCTTGTATGAAAGAACTTAAAGAGACACGGAGAGTCTTGTGAGAACTTGTAAGCTTGCTCTTGGTTATTGTAGCAAAACTCCATTGCTTCCCCTCACCTTATTGGGATCTTCCTAATTTGAGAGGTGGAAGAGTAGAGACTTTGTTGCAAAGACAGAGAGCCAAAGGGGGCTCGAGAGAGTGTGAGAGAGAGAGAGAGGGAGAGTGAGAGAGAAAGAAGAGGTGGACTTACATCGGCTTGGATGAACAAGTGACGGAGATTGACTCTTTACATGTGAAGGGGGAAATGGAGTGAGAAGTGTGGAGCTTGTGGTAGCGTGCATTGATGAAGTCGTCGGAGCTTGGGAGCTTTCAATGGACATCTAGACTACATGCGGTGAGCTCTCGTGCATCGAATATTTTTCTTTGGTTGTCTTTTTGCTTGATGGGTTATGGATTCTCATCCATGACAAGTTGAGTGAGCGAGATAAGATGGTAGGAAACCTCATGGGGTGAGAGACCGTAAGTAGATTTGGTTTGAGGGAGTGCATGATGCAAAATGCTATTATAAAACAAGTAAAGGCTAAGAAATATTGAGAGTAGACATAGAGTAAAGTCATGTATTGGCTTTCTGTTAGTGTCACAAATAGCATGATAGTCTATTCATAGGAATCTGATAGTCCCAATATTGCATGGATGAATCTGGCAAGGCTATTCGAAGTAAATACAAATGCCAAAAAGTTGCAGCTTAAGTCAAAGTTGAACTGAGTGAAAAGAGGGAACCTATCCATTAATGATTATGCCTTGAAGATCAAGAGTATTGTGGAAGCTCTTAGATCTATCAGTGTGGTATGATGCTGTGTGTACATGGTTAGATGGACTTTGGAGATGAATACAAGAGCTTCAGGTAATCTATGAATACGAGGGATGATATCCTTGATTTTGCAGACTTGATTTCTATGTTGATACTTGAACAGAAGAACCTTGGCTTAGATTCCTCTTCATCTCAAAGCAAGAACAAGTCTAAATAGGTGTTTTACTCTACTTAATAGAGGTAGAGGTCATGGTGGCAGAGACCAAGGTGGTGGCCGTGGTCAAAATTATAATGCACAACAAAATAGAGGACGACAGTCCGAAGGAAAGGGGGGTCAAAGAGACCAAGTTGTAGATTCTAATAGGCAACAAAATTCTGGTGATAGCAAGGAGTGCTGGCATTGTGGTAAAAATGGCCACATTTCTTAAAACTGCTTCAAAAAGAAGGATGAAATTAAAAATGGAAAAAGATAGTAAGGTAATTATGCATCTAATAGTAGAAACCATGATGTAAGAAGTGAAAATTTGTTTATTATGTAGCACTTTATGAATACTATGACTACTATGATTCACCAAAGAATGATATATGGTATGTAGATTTAGGTGCCTCTAACCACATGACTTCTCACAGAGAGTGGTTTAGAGAGTTGTGTAGTCCAGTGTCTCTACGCTATGTGGAGATAGGGGATGATATAGCTCACCCCATTACTCATGTTGGAAATGTTCCTTTGAGTATGTAGGATGGTAAAACTAAGTACTTGGTTGATGTATTACATGTACCAAATATTACCAAAAACTTAGTTTCTATTGGTTAGATGGTAGAACAAGGATTGCATGTTTGGTTCACATCTAATGGTTGTTATATAGAAGTTTTAAAAAATAATTGCTAGTTGATTGCAAAAGGGAAGCATGCTAGCAGATCGTTTACTCTTGATGCAAGTCTATCTGAAATGGATATTGCCATGTTTGCACAAGGTTCAGGTGTTGTGGCTGATATTGAAATTTGGCATAAGAGAATTGGTCATGTGAATATGTAGTGACTGAAAGATATGCAATCAAAATAGATTGTGGATGGCTTGCCCAAGTTTAGGGTTGATGGGATGCATAAAGTATGTGAAGCATGTCAATTTGAAAAGCAAGCAAGGCATGCATTTCCACATTAAAAGCATATATGCAAGAAGCCACTTGAATTGATATATGCGAGTATTATGTTTCCTTCATTGATGATCATACTCGTAAAGTATGGGTTTACTTTATGGGTAAGAAAAGTGAGGTGTCTATTTACTTTAAAAGCTTTAATGCTTTGGTTGAGAAGGAGATAGGAGAGAATATCTCTCTAATGAGTTTTCTGATTTTTTGCAGAAAAATGGTATACAAAGGTAGTATACAAGTAGATATACTCTATAGCAAAATGGGGTTGTTGAGCGAAAAATAGACATATTGTTGGGATGGCTCGTGCATTGATGTCGAAAAGAAACTTGCCTAATTACTATTGGGCTAAAGTAGTTGCTACTATTGTATACATCATAAATAGGACACACTACTATTGTACATGGTATGACACGCGAAGAGAAGTTTATGGGTAGAAAGCCAAGTTTGTCCCATCTGAAAGTATTCAGATGTATTGCTTATGTGCATATTCTTGATGAGCTACATAGTTAATTGGATCCTAAACAAGAAAAATGTGTATTTGTTGGATATTCTCTTGATTAGAAGGGAAATAGATGTTATAGCCCTATTACACATGAGTTAAGAGTTAGCAAGGATATTATTTTTTATAAAATGAGTAGTTGGTACAATAATGTACAAAATATGGTTGGGGTTGATGAGCACGAGAGTGTGGCTATGCAGAAAATAAGTCAACAATCACAAAGATTGAGTGGATCACAAGAGTCTCCTAGTCATGGTTCTATTGATAGACCTTTGGAGTGGTAGATTGAGGTTACAAGTTACTCCACCAAGTACATCATAGATATCAAGAAAAGGTAAATAGAAAGTTGGGGACTCACATATTATGACCAATGTATAATTAGGTTTCTCTCATGTTGATGCTGATTTAAATGGCTTTGAGCAAAGCTTGGATAAGGAGTTTGGGATTCCGTCTATTAAAACATCTGGTGTGCAGAAGGCACAAGAGGATGCTAAAGCACCTAGTAGTGATCTAGGTCCACACAGGTCAAGTAGACTAAGAAATCCAATGCAACGATTGACATATGATAGCTATGTAGTTCATCCCTATGCATACATGGCTAAGGTTCTGCAGGATGTGGAACCCACTATCATAGAAGTGGCTATATCAAAGGGTCGGATCATGCATCAAATGGATGTAAATAATGCCTTCTTGTAGGGGAGTTGCAAGAGGAAGTTTATATGGAGCATCCACATAGTTATATAGATGAGAGTTATCCAGATTATCTATGTAGGATTCGTAAGGCCTTGTATGGGCTGAAGCAAGCACCCAGGGCATGGCATGCCATGATTGTAGAATACCTTACCAACATTCGATTTTGGAGAGCACAAGTTGATCACTCACTCTATGTATATGAGAGTGGTGCACGTATTGTGATCATTACTATATACAGACGATTTGATAATTGTGGTTGATAGTGAGATAGAGATTGACAATGTGAAGGGTCTCCTCAAGACTGAACTTGAGATAAAATATTTGAGAGAATTGCACTATTTTCTCGGCATAGAGATAATTAGGACTCCAGAGGGTATATGGTTGTCAGAAAGACAATATGCATTGGATATGTTGAAAAAGTATGGTATGGTTGATTGCAAGCCTATTTCTATACCTTTGGATGTTAGTGTTAAGCTTACTACGCATGAGGGTGACTTGATTGAGGATGTTATTATGTATCAAAAGATTGTGGACAACCTTATCTGTTTGAAAATAATTGAGCCAGACCTAAACTACACAGTTGGTTTGGAAAGTCAGTTTATGCAACTCCATAGAAGCCACATTTGGATGCAGTGTGGCACACATTGTGCTATGTCAATGGACTATGCCTTATTCTATGGTGTCGGCATATCATTGACTTGCATGGTTACACACATGCAAATTGGTCTAGTAGTATTTCAGACAGGAGGTCTACAAGTGGTTTTACATACTCCTTTGGCAATGATGTTGTTACTTGGGGTAGCAAGAAACAACCAATAGTTGCCTTGTCTAGTTCAGAGGTGTTGCAATTGTAACATGTGGGGTAGCTTAGTTACACAAGCTACTTGGTGATTTGGGGATGCAGGTGGAAAAGTAGGTTATTATCTACTCTGATAATCTTAGTAGCATTTAATTAGCTAGGAACCCAGTGTATCATGCACCGACCAAACACATAGAGGTCCGTTACCTTTTCATTTGGGAGTGGGTTCTGGCAAGTGATATTGACTTGGTTTATGTTAGTGCTACATAGGATCAAGCTGCTCACATTTTCACCAAGGCCTTGGGAGGTGAGAAGCTTCAACGCTTGAGGACTATGCTTAGAGTTCACAAGCTCATGCTAAGCTTGAGCAGGATTGTTGAGATGTCGAGCTCTACATGAGTTGGCAATCTCTTGTACTCATTTGTCGCTTACTATAGGTAAGTTCTTGTGATCACTATTGATTGTCAATGGAAATTTTGTTGTAATTTTATTGTAGACTTGGAATAATTGCCTTTCGACAATATCCCCAAGACTCTTAGGCTAACATTGTTATGGAAACATGGTCCCAAACATCTTGGATGGTCAATTCTCAAGTCCTCCAAGTTTACTCCCCAATGTGCCATATTATTTGCATACTAACTAGCCACAAATGGGTATGCAATTTGCAATGACTCCTCATGGCTTCACTACCATGCTTAATGTTGGGTCTTCTTCTAAGAATATGCATTACATGACACCTCAAGCTTCTAATATTCTACCACAAAGTCCTCACTTGCAACAATGTAGTCATGATATGCATGGGGTTCAATCCTTCTCTAATCAAGGCCATTCTCTTGACCATCATGAACAAAGTGACCATATGCCCACACCACCTCCAAACTCTTGAAGAACAAAGAAACATTAGTGGCATCCAATAATATGTCACCCATTCCTCCACTCCCAAAGAAGAAGAAAACCATTGCCAAGAAAAATGTGAGCAATGATGTAGACACTAAGGATGATGGAGAAGAAAAAAAGAAAAACTTTTGGATTGAGCAACTCATTCATGCACGTGGTAGTATGAATGACCAATTTAATCAGCCTAAAAAACAAGGCATTGATCTTTGGGGAAAAATTGCAACTCAACTAGCTTCAATATATTCTAACTTTGATAAGGATAGTGAATCATGTAGGAAGAAGTGGACTCATGTGTACCAACAATACAAGCAAGATAAAACACACAACACAATTTTAGGCAATGGTAGGAAGATAATATGTAAATGGTATGATGTTTTTTATGTGTATATTATGCATGGTCAATCCCATGTCCATAGGCGATGTGCAAAATGTATTAGGAGCTAACCACACAGGTCATGAATCCACAGTTGATGATTTTATGTTTGCGATGGTTAGTACTGGTCTCGTCACACATGGCAAGAGCCATGTACATTGAGCATCATGGTATGAGGATTATTTTATAACTCAATTCCATTGGGGATTGAAAGATGATGTTAAAGATCTTTTGCTCACTATGCCAAAGGTACATACACTCAGTGAATTTATCTCTCAAGCATTTGAATGTGATAGCTACCTATTTGAGAGAAGACAAGAAAGATGTTGAGGAGCCACCTTGAATTAAAGCAGGATGAACACTTTTGAAGACCCAACTGGCCAAGAAGACCAAGTATCTAAGGTAGAGCCTATACAAATTGACATGGCATGGTTCAAGCCATTGACAACTCAAGAAAAAAATGCAACATATTAATGGATTATGCATGCATTACAGCTAGTTGAGACACATAGCTAAATATTGACCTAACAAAGAAGGTATGAGAATTCATAGTACCACTACTTTGTTATCACTGTTAAGAAATATTGACATCTAGCCTTAGTAGAGACTATAGGGCTAGACAAAGCTTCAAGAAACCCAAAAGGAGGTCTCTTTCTATCCGTGGATCCAACATTTAGCTTTATGTTACCAATAAAGATTCAATGGAGGGAAGACAAAAAAACAGACAAGCTTTGTTAGACTCTAGAGCCACATTATGCTTCATGGATGAGAAATTTGCAAAGCAACATGGTATACAACTCTAAGGAAAGCAAAGCCAATATGTATGGAAATAATTAATGGTCGATCTCTTGCTTTGGAATATGTTAGGTATGACACTCAATGTAATGTCCCCATTACTTAGTTTATTTTAATGTGCGTATACATTCCAAAGAAAATAGATTTATGTTGCACATTTTTTAAAAAATAGCTCTAAATATGAAACATACTCTCATTATGAAGATAATATTATTATTAATGAGGGTATTATATGCCAGTTCATGGAAGAAAGACTTGGGAGACCCTCCCAAGTCTAGCTTATTAAAACTATGTTTGTAGTATAGAACAACAAAAAGAACTAGCCTAGTGGATAGTCACTTGATAGTTAAGTGCACTTGGGTGATAACACTGCTAGGATGGGTGACCTTCCGGGAAGATTTTCCTACAAGCTAGTGGGAGCTTCTCGCGTGTAGCCAATGGTACCAATGAAGCCTTCGTAGCTTGCTGCCAAGTATGCCAAGGCTAAGATGCCAAGGTCTATGCCTTGGTTGCCACCTTGGTCATAAGCCTTGGAGTGATGGCCACCCGAAGATGCGCCACACGGTGCTCACCCATAGATTTGTAAATTTTTATCTTCACACTATAAAAATGGAACTCCCTCTCTGACGCCATCAATGATGTCATCAGAAGCGCTAAAAGAAAGCGTTCTCTCTTTGATATCAATGATGTCATCGAAAAACGCTAAAAAAGCAAGTGTCCTCACTTTTACCCCCTTGCAAAACTATAAATTAAGGGCTTGGGGATGACCAGAAAGGGGGAACAAGAGCAATCTTGACGAGGATGAGACGCTAATCGAGGAGGAGACTCTATTCCACGAGACGAAGAGACATCATTCCATTCAACCCAAGGAAGGGGATACACTGAAGGTCTCTCACTCCCTTCTACTCTAATTTGAGAAGAGAAGACACTGAAGAACTTTATCCTATTCTATCAATCCGGTTAGAAGTCATATCTCTACTCTTGTCCCTATTCCTTCTACTAAAGAGAGAGAAGTATTGCTCTCCACGAGGCAAGAAGAACCATCCGTGAGGCCTACATCATTGAATCCCGCAATAACCATCATCATCATCGAGAGTCTTACACCCTTGCCAATCGGTATTACTGCCATGTTCTTCTTCTTCTACAAATCATATTTCTGTCATGGCCCCAAAGAAAAAGAATTCAAAAGTGGAAATTGCAAACGACCCTACAAATGTGGAAGCAACAGTTGGAGTTGGGAGCACAGGAGTCACTATCAGAGTCATGGGCGCGGATAACAACCCTTTACCAATTTTGATACCATAGGGTTTTTTTTTCCTAAAAATATCTATATGAATTCAATAGAAATAAGCTAAGTCTCTTAAGAAATACTGCAATCTTAGAGTATTCACTTGGTAAATAATTAGAACATCTTATAGGCTAGAAAATGTTAGGAAAACTACGAAATCCTAGAACTCAAGAGAAATCATGAGGAATTTTTCAAGATGGATTTATTAAGAATGAACCCCAAAGAAATTAGTCAAGGATATAGTTTAATTTAGAAGCTTTGATATAAGATTTTAAGACCGAAAAAATCTCTAAGTTGAAGAAATGGACTTAAGGCCAAGAAACTTGGTTACAAGAACGTCATTATAAACCTTAAACTGAGAGGTTAGAGACCCCAAAATCTAGATACCCTAGGGGAAGATCTTACTGCGTGAATTTCAAAGGTCGATTGCTACGAGATTAATCATCACTTGAAAGTTGCATGAGTGTTTGAAGTCATAATTGCTTGAAGACATCAATCTTGTTTGTGATTTTCTAGATTAGATCTTGATTGAGTTAAGTATTGGAACAGATATAAAATGAGGAGCCCTATACCTCCCCCAAGGATAGGTGCTGAATCCCCATACCAAGAGGGGATGTTTTAACCGTGGCATAAGCATGGACTGACTCCGATGGTGAGAGGATTCCCAGTAGGGATCGTATTAAGTAGGAGGTGGTTAAGGTGCCAAGGGGGCTCTGGCTAGTAAATTCTTTACATACCTAAGAACTACTTGGTCCCTTGTATGGCCCAAGTTCCACTTGGGACACCTAAAAAAGCTAGCTATAGGTGGATTTGATCTTGGTGACGTGCAAATGTGCCAAATGAGGCGGCGTGTAAAATCGTAATTTTTCTCCTATATTAGATGAAGAACACACATTATGGAACATAATCAATGAGTTTGTTTTATTCTAATTGTATATCAGTGAGTAAATTGTGCAAATGAACAACTGTGAATAAAAGGATTATTTTTAATTAATAAAGCTATTTTTATATATTTCACGTAATGTGGTAGGTAATTAGATAACTAAGAACTTCCATAGAGGGAAGCGGGTGGATGAATTCCCGACAAATCCAGTCCTATGGCAGGGTGGTCTTGGTTAGCCGAGAGGTTTCCCCAAAAACAAACTCTAGGAAGGGTCAATTTACTGACTTACCTAGGGTTTGGTCTCAGAACCCGAACTGTAAATTATCTTAGGGGAAAGGTACGAAGGCTATGCCAAAGCACTACGATGAATTTCATAAATCCTTAGTTTGCTACTGGAAAAAAACGTTGTACTCCATGAACCAAGGGTAATGGCAGTCACTCCTTTCGAACAAGAAGCCTCTCGAAGGACACCTTCGGATGTGAGCTAGTTGTTGATAGGTGACTGTTAGGTCAATTAGGAACCTTCAGGTTAGTTCTCCGTGGGTAATGGTAGGATGCTTCCCCTACAGGGTAGACCTAGGGTTATAGAGTCGGACAAAATTTGATCATTTTGGTTAGAGTACGGATGGCAACGGTTGGAAGGTAAACTCTGGGGGGCAACTACTAAAATGTTACTTGTCACATAATAAAGACGGGCATGTTACACTCAACCCATAAAAGTTACCCTAAGGAGTCTTGTATCAAATTTAGCCTTCATTGTCATCCATTGTTCAAATAGTCTTATTGTTATTGGGCTACCCTAGCTAGAATGACATAACCTTGATATTAGTTGACATTAGTTGGAGGTCTAGAAAGGTTGTGAACTAAGGCTAGCACAAAATAACAAAAGGAAGAATTCTCGACAAATATACATTGGGTCAAAGGTGTTGATGTGTCAAGCAAAGAATAATCCATCCTTTTTTATATATGCAATTCCAATGGAGAAGCCAAAGGACGAAAGCCTGGCAACTCAATATGTAAAGTTCAAGGATGTGTTTGAAAAGATGAATGTGGATATGCTACCTATATACTACCCTTACAAGAAAGAGCTCAACCTCCTTTTGGCCCCATCTATAAGCTATCCCAAGATGAAGTAGCAAAGCTCGGGAAATATATTGATGAGAATCTTGCCAATGATGCATACCTCATTCAAAATCTCATGCGGGTGCTCCAATTTTATTTGTAAAAAAAAAAGATGGATCCCTTCATATGTGTGTGAATTATAGAGGACTCAATAAGAATAGTATTAAGAATCACTATCCTCTTCCCTTGCTTCAAGAACTCTTTGAACGACTTGGGAAAGCCAAAGTCTTCACCAAGATAGATCTTTGTATCACTTATAATATTGTCGAGATAAAGGAAGGTGATGAATGAAAGACAGATTTTCACACAAGGTATGGGCATTTTTAATATACTATCATGCCATTTGGCCTCATGAATGCTCCAATTTTCCAACATATGATGAATGCTATCTTTCAAGAATACTTGGATGACTGTATTGTGATCTATTTGGATGTGATTTTGATATTTTCAAGAACCAAGAGAAGCATGAGCAGCATGTCAAAACAATCTTAAATAAATTGTGGGAATTAGGCTCATGCGGTTGAAAAAGCGTTCTTTCCATCAAACTGAAGTTAAGTTTTTGGGGTATGTCATAGTCTTAAATAAATTGTGAGAAGTAGACTTATGCAGCTCCTGGAAAAGTGTTCTTTCCATAAAATCGCAGTTGAGTTTTTAGGGTATGTCATATTTGAGAAGGGAATTTCTATGGACCTTAAGAAGGTACAAACTATTCTAGAATGGGAGATACCTTCATTTATGCAAGATGTTCAATGCTTTTTGGATTTGCAAATTTTTATTAAATCATTACTCTAATATTGCTGCCCCTCTAACAAACCTAACTAGAAATGACATGTTTGTATGATGGGATTTGAACAAGCTTTTTAAAGATTAAAGCAAGCCCTCACCTCAGCACCCATTCTCATCCATGCAGATCCATTGAAACCCTTTATCATGGAGACAAATGCCTCACATTTTGCTCTTGGAGTTGTTTTATTGGTGATGATAATTGAGTTCATCCAGTAGCTTTCCACTTAAGAAATTTCTCTACTATAGAAATCAACTATGAAATTCATGATAAAGAACTTCTAGCTATTGTGGACTCCTTGGAGACCAAGCAATACCTGCTTGAAGGCACCCCTCATAAGATCACTATCTATACGAATCACAAGAATCTAGAAAATTTTATGACTTCTTGTAACTTGAATTGTCGCCAAGCAAGATGGAGTGGTTTCCTATCCAAATTTGACTTTGTCACTATCCAAAGATATCGCCTCCAATCATAATTGAAGATCACCAATAATATAAAGTAGACAAAATCTTGGATTTGAGAATTTCAAGAGGCAAATTACAATATCTTGTCCATTGGAAAGGCTATGATGCAAGTGTATGAACATGGAAACTAGCTTTACATCTTCAAAGAGCTCCTATTAAGGTTTGCAAATTTTATCTTCAACATCCAACCAAGCCAAGGCCTATTTAAAAGCACACCAGTGCCCCGCATAGAGCTCGATGCTAGAAGGGGGGATAATGTAATGGATGCTCAAGCAAGGATAGCCCTTGGTTCGTATGCAAGCTGGGATAGCCCCTGGTTCCATGAAGTTTCTAGAAGTTCTAGAACATTCTAAAAGATATTTGCATTGCCGCTTATGTAATTGTTGATGTTAGCATACCATAGCTTGGTATGCATGTCATGCCATATGTCGACGTGCATGTCATGCCATGTGGCATCCTCTTGTAATGACATGTGTTTCCCTTAACCTCCCTATGCTATAGTATAAATAGGGGTCATGGGCTACAAGCCCCTTAGTCTTGCCAACACCACCTGTGACGCTTCTACAAGGTAACTCCTCTTCCAGTTCTTGTCTTGCTCTAATCTTGTATTGTAATCAAGCTAGGCTCTTGTGAGCATTCTCTTGTAATTGAGTTATCTTGCAATCAAGTTCTAGTTCAATTTCTTTTTCAAGTTCTTCTCTTGTAAGTTGAGAGGGCAATCTCCTCACTCTCGAATAGCACTTATTGCACCCATAACACGTGCCACTCTAGAGGTCATGAAGGTTAGCAGTCCTCGATTACATGTATTCTCAAACCATTAATCTTCTCCACTTCTTTCAACCGATTGCTTGTGGTCAAGGATTTGTCCAAGATCATTTGGTATACATCGGATTGAGGTCGTGGGGATTCGAAAGTACCTCAACTTGCGAGTTGTACTAGACGGCCATAGAGCAATGGTTGTGTTGGGGTAAAGGCGCCTCCGCTGTGCTGCCCCGTGTATTACTACACTGACAGTACCCGTCACTGCACACTGCAGGTGGCAGGCGCCCGTCACGTCACTTTATTCTTTACATTCATTTTAGTGACTAGTAAATAAAGGAAGGCCTGGTCACACATTGTGACCGTTGGAGTTCCCATTTCTTGTCTCTCTCTTTCTTGCTCTTGCTCTCCCGCCATAGCTCGCGTGCAAGCTTCGATCTTTCTCACCTTTCAGGTTGGAGCCGAGGTCCATCAGTATCATGGATGGGGATAGAAGAGGTGTCCTCTCACTATCATGTTCTTTTGCTCCTTTGTTTCCCCAACCAAGTTTGTTGTGTGCCACTAACGTAAATGGGATGGTAGATAACTATTGGGAAATACTTGTGGATGGGTGGAAAAGCAGATTGTTTAGCCTTTTGTCCTTTTGTCCACCGTCCAAGTGTGAACCCACCCTATGTGAGAGATCTACATTTCGCATGGCAAGTTTGGCCGGTGGAGGGGTCCTAGGAGTCTCTGTAGTGATGTGTTATGTGATGGAGTGTGTTTGAAGACATCAAGTTGGAGCTGGACCTAGGGGTAAATGAAATATGCCAAAAGCACGATCGAGGGCGAGAGAGAGAGAGACAGAGACCGAGACATTGAGAGAGAGAGAGAGAGAAGAAGCAGAAGCAGAGACGAGAGAGAGGGGCGGGGGGCAAGGGAGGGGCATTTTCCCGTCTCCGATGCATTTTCCTTCTCGACACCGTACGTAACCTTTTCACGATGCCGCTGCGAAGTCTTATGAAAGGCGACAAACCCGCTTTTCGTCTTTCCCCTCTCCCTCTCTCTCTCTCGCTCCAGTAGAGGCTCTCGATTCTTGCTCGCTCTATCGGGGGACCTCACAATGTAAGCCGCTTCTCTGTCTCTTCTGTCTCTCTTTCTCTCTCTCTCTCTCTGTGTTTTTGTGTGCATTGAGTACTAATTCTCCTGTCCTGCAACAGGAGGAGATAAGAGCATCCGCAAATCTTCGTCTCCTGTGAGGAACCAGCCTGCAGGAAGAGGAAAAGGGGGATCTTCTGACACACTTGTATCCTGTAAATGATCTTTTCCATGCAATGAGTCGCCTCAGCAATTCCAAGTAACTTGTTTGATTGCTTGCTTGTTCGGATCTCTTTTGATGGATTGAGCTTTCGCAGAGTAGCAAAGGGGAAGCACATAGCAAGTATGTCAAACGTGAAGCTTGCGGTCAAAATTCTGAGTGCATCCAACCTACCTCCTAAAGATGGAGAAGGATCAGCAAGTCCCTATGTCGAGGTTATCTTCGATTCGCAGAAGCTTAGAACAAAGACCAAGGTGAAAGATCTGAATCCCGTGTGGGATGAGGTTCTGGAATTCAGAGTCAGTGATCCAGATACATTAGACGAGGAATGCATAGAATTCCTGGTCTTTACGGAGAGGAAGGGTGGCCACAGGCATCTGCTTGGCAGAGCAAAAGTCGAGGGGCAACACATAAGGAGGAAAGGAACAGAAGGAGCAGAAGAAACCATGAGCTTTCAGCTTGAGAAGGGGTGGTCCATCTTCACGATGGCCAAAGGAGAGCTCTCTATTAAGGCCCACTACTATGATGAAGGAAGGGTAACAAAAGAGAAAGCTCTGGGTAAGAACAAGGAGAAAAACAAGGATCTGGAAGGCTATAGGGCGATACCATCAGCAGTGGCATCGACAGCTGAGGAGAGAGCAAGGGGCTCAAGCTATGAATTCCGGCAGTCATCATCAGAGCACCGTCGCATGGAAATGTCTTCCAGTAGTTGGGATCAGCCCCCTACAGTGTCAGATTTCATGGTGAGAGCTACCACACCTTCCCGCAATGTAGATGTTGTCCAGCGGCATGATCTTGTTCCTGAGATGAAGTATCTTTTTGTCAGAGTTGAGTGTGCCCGAGGATTGGCTGCCAAAGATGCTACCGGAAGCTCAGACCCTTTTGTTGAGGTGAAGGTAGGAAATGTGAAAGTTGAAACTGCTGTTGTACCACAGAACCTCAACCCTGTCTGGAAAGAAGTCTTTGCCATTGCAGAAGACCGTTTTCAGGCAGACTATCTTGAGATCACAGTGTGGGATTATGACACTGCCCTTCGAAATGATTTCCTTGGCTTTATCTCATTAGAAATCGGAGAAATTCCTGAACGCCGTCCCCCAGATTCTCCTCTTGCTCCTCAATGGTACCATCTGGAGTCACGCAACAACAAACGTGCCCAAGGTGAGATCATGCTTGCTGTCTGGATTGGCACCCAAGCTGATGAAGCCTTTGCTCAAGCTCGTCAATCTGACAGTGGCTGGTCTGCCTACACTCGATCCAAGATCTACATGTCCCCTCGTCTTTGGTACCTCCGGGTAATTGTTCATGAAGCACAGGATCTCATTCCAACAAGAGAGAATCGCCACCCAGAGGCCATTGTTAAGGTCGAGCTAGGGTTCCAGATGCAGCGTACGAACATGGCTGCTGGTCGCCACTTCAGTCTTTCCTGGGAGGAGGAGCTCTTGTTTGTTGCTGCGGAGCCTTTCAATGAAGAATTCCTTACAGTATCTGTGCTTGACCGCATGGGAGCCAATAAAGATGAGGTCATGGGGTTTATCAGAATTCCTATGACAATGGCTTCCAAACGCACTAATCTGCGTCCAGTGGACTCCAAATGGTTTGACCTTGAGCGGGAAAAGAAAGACCTTAAGGAGGTAGCACAGGAAGTTGCAGATAAGATCAAAGGAAACAGTACATTCGCGAGTCGCATTCGCTTGACCCTTTGCTTAGAAGGTGGCTACCATGTGTTGGATGAATCTACTCATTACAGCAGTGACATGCGCCCTACTGATAAGCGCCTATGGAAGGAGCCTGTGGCTATCTTAGAGGTCGGGCTCCTGGGTGCAACAGGGTTGGTGCCCATGAAGAGTAGGGATGGTCGAAGCTGCACTGATCCATACTGTGTAGCAAAGTATGGTCCCAAATGGGTTCGTACAAGGACTGTTATGGACTCACTGGCACCACAGTGGAATGAGCAGTACCATTGGGATGTGTATGATCCTTGCACAGTGCTCACTGTGGGTGTTTTTGACAACCATCATCTCACAAATGGCTCAGCAGACAAGGGGCATGGTCATAAAGATGAGATCATTGGTAAGGTACGCATTCGCTTGTCCACACTAGAGACCGACCGTGAGTATTCACATCGGTACCCTCTCATAGTTCTTGAGAAATCAGGAGTAAAGAAGAAGGGAGAGCTTGAGATGGTTGTGCGTTTGACATGCACCAAGCGGCTTAATATGATGCAAGCCTACATTCTACCTTTGTTGCCAAAGCAGCATTATTTAAAGCCGTTCCATGTTCGGCATGTAGAAGCCCTAAGGGAGGTGGCAATGAGAATAGTGATCATGAGATTGGCAAAATCAGAGCCCCCTGTGAGGCACGAGGTTGTGCGCTACATGCTTGATGTGGATGCTTACAGGTGGAGTTTCAGAAGGAGCAAGGCCAATTGGTCTCGTATTAGCAGGGTCTTCAGTAGCTGTGCTTCTGTTATGCAATGGTTTCAGGACATATGTAATTGGAAAAACCCTGTCACAACAGTACTTGTGCATATTCTCTACTTTATATTGGTTTGGTACCCAGAATTGATACTGCCCACATTCTTCCTTTACATGTTCTTAATAGGGGCTTGGCAGTATCGCTTCCGGCCAAGGCATCCACCCCACATGGATGTGGACTTATCCCTTGCAAATGCTTCCAATCCTGAAGAACTGGATGAGGAATTTGATCCAATTCCAACGTCCAAGCCACATGAGACTGTAAGGGCCCGGTACGATCGCCTTCGTGCCCTTGCTGGCAGAATTCAGACAGTAATTGGTGACCTGGCGACCCAGTTAGAGCGGTTTCATGCATTATTAAATTGGCGTGATCCACGAGCTACCACTATCTTTATCTTGTTTTGCTTAGTGGCAGCTGTTATTCTTTATGTAACACCTGTTCGTGTCATAGCCATCTTTATAGGGGTGTATGTGCTGAGGCACCCCCGTTTTCGGGACGGTATGCCGCCAATACCCTTGAACTTTTTCAGGAGATTACCTGCTTTATCAGACAGAATGCTGTGAGCTGCTAGGTCTAGGGCAGTTGAGCAGTATATTTGATGCATTATGGGAAGATAACCCTATCCTTTGGTGTTTGATAATTCTTTGGTTCTTTGTATATGCTCCTGTATGGGTCTGATCTCAGTGATCTTCCATGGCATATCATGGCTTGCCATGATAGATTGTATTTATTTGTAGACCTTCCTGCAGAGATTACCTGAAAATCAAGTTACATATCTTGCGTTAGTGCAAGCTTTATGAGAACTCTGCTCATATAAAAGCTTAATGAAGCTGCAATGTTGCAGAAAGGAACTATCACAAGGTTTCTCTTCTAGTTAGTGTCACATGAGTTCAAACATATTGTATCTGGTTCTCAAATAAAGCTTTCTGGACAGTTACTTGAAACAGGGTTGATGGTATAGTAAAACGGCTATAGCTCTGTTACCCTTTTTGGCTGCCCAGCTAACGGCCTTTGTATTCAACTTGATTTGTGATAGGATTTTCGAGCCCACAGGTCAGTATCAAACATTATCTTTATTTTCAGTTCCCTCAATGTGTTCAGTTCCTAACTTCTTCTATGGTTGGTTTGTAAGATAGTGTTTTAATGGTGGAATGATAGTTTAAATTTAGTTTCAACAAAGATATTAGCAGAGGATATCAGCATGTATCAGGCTTTCCCTGCCTCTTTCTCCTAGGCTCTCTCTCTCTCGCTCTCTCTCTCTGTGCAAAAGAGAGAAGGATGGTCCAGGCTATTGTGAGAAGGCCCTCTGCCTCCCCTTCAGTCCTTGCTACTATAGCAATATCTGATATTCAAGCGTGCCTTGGCGAGGGGAAGATTGGAGGCACCATTGCTGGTCATCATTGTTTTGGTGCCTTGCTGGCATTGTACTGCACATCTTGTGCTTTATCTTATGCAACCAGTTGCCCTTTCACTTTTTCGTATGTCCTTGTGTTCTTTCTTTCTATCAATGTTCATGCTTTCTCTTTCTCATTTCAGGACATCTGTGCATTTAGTCACTTGTCAAGAACCACAATGTCAGTTGCCTGTTGCATCCTTTTAACTTGCGTGCACTTCTATAAAAGCTAAGTACAAAACGTTGGCAGGTCAAAGCCAACTTTTGGTTTGATATGATAATCAACCCCCATGAAAAGTGAGATCCTTATTGGGCTTAACTAGTCATGCTTTGATCGAAATGGTCAACTCGTAGAGTTTCAAAGGTCAATGCTTTTATCTCTTACATCCCCCCCTCTCTCCCCCCCCCACAAATTGTACATCCTTTTGTTGATTCTCTCTCTCTCTCTCTCTCTCTCTCTCTCTCTCTCTCTCTCTCTCTCTCGCGTGTGTTGGAAGGAAATTGGTGCATTAACTAATCATCCAAAATATAGGGCCATGGGTAGACTAGAAGGCCATGAAGACTATAGCTAATCACTTGGATGGAGTCCACTTAATAAATTGCAAAGTCACTACGACTAAACAATCTATCAAGCACCTATAGACTAAACAATCTATCAAGCACCCTTGTATAGGTGCTCAAGCTCAACATCCACACATTTGATGGTACTTGCATGGCTCACTTGTTGAAATGAAATCTTAAGCTTGTGCATACTTGCACTCTCTTGTACCCCGTATGTGTTTATGGCTAAACAATCCATTTAGGGCCTTTATATAGACTCAAACTTAGCACTCTACCTCCACATACACTTGTGAGAGTGTGCAACATGAGCAACTTGAACAAGGAGAGAGAAGGGAAGAGAGACTACAAAGAGAGAATAATGAAGTGATAAGTTTGCTTTGAATCTAAATGGAAAGTTGAATACAATGAAGGGGATTGATTAGTCCTTGTGAGGGCATCAAAACCTAGGTTGATGATCATCGGCATACATGCTCTAAATAGAGTTACTTCCTTTGTCAAAAAACATGATTGACTGAGTGTTAGAGCTCCTAATGTCCTTGTCTAACTTAGACTAAGGCTCATAGGTAGGAGATGACTATGCAATACATTCATAACTACTAATATCCCTTCTTAGATCCTAGGTGTGGGTGAAAGCTAAAGAAGATAAAATGGATTAGAGGGTGGTAGAAGTAGCGCATGGATATAAGGGTGGTAGAAGTATTGCCAATGTTCGTGAGGTTTGTCACTGTAGTCTATTAATGAAGAAGCCCCACACAATCCTAGGAATCCCTTGCTGAAACATTAAGGGGCTAGGGAATCCATTGTTGCATCATCAATATCATCCCCCTTTGAAAGGGATGGGGGGTATGAGGAAACCACCAAAGGAGATGATGAGGGATAGGATGGAGCTTGTGGGAAAGATAGTGCTAAATTGGAAATGCATAGTTGGGAATAGGTGCAGCTATGGAGGACTCTACAAAATGAAAGGTGAATAGAGCTTGTATAGTCCCCCTCTTCTACCAACTTGTTGCTAAAATGGCTCCTCAACAAGAATCCTCAATAAAGATAGTTTGCTCAGTGAGGACAACTTGAGTACTGTCTAGTAAGGCCATGAACAAAGAGGAGTGAAAAGCTCAAGTCTAAAAGATGCAAGACTTTTGAGATGGAGGTTGATGGATGGTTTAGCAATAGTGGCAAAGTGCCAACACCACTAATAGGTACCATAGAAATGTCACCAACAACAATTATACCCTTTGATGGATGAAGATTCTCTAGTAAATCTCCTCAAGGAGTCGTATGACTTGAAGCACCACTATCAATGAGCCAAGGCTGCTCGGAAGACAAGACAGTTGATGAAGAAGGCTCCTCCATCTCATGGATGTGAAGGAATACACACTCATGTGAAATAGCTGGTGAAGAGGTAGAGGAAGACTCAAATGATTTAGCTCCATCCTTTTCTTCCGGATGAAGTTGAGGGCATTTCTTTCAACACTTCCTCTCAGGATGAGTGCCCTTCCCACAATGTGGGCATTTAGGCTTCTCTGTGTGTTAGAGCTCAAGGAAGACTCCAAATATTTAACTTGGTTTTTAACAAAATTTTTGGCCTTGTCCTTCTTGTTGCCCCTCTTGAACCTATAGTAAAAGCCTTGGTAATGTTGGATCCATTGTCACTAATTTCTTTGAGTTGCTCTTCATGCTCCAAAATAAGTTGAGCTAGCCCTTCCCATAGAAGAGTTTCTCAAACCTTGGAGGTTAGTAATATACACACTCGCTCTCTTTCTTCCATGACTTGCACGGTTGAGCTAAACGCACAATAGTTGGGACATTGGAGGGGTTTCTATTGTTTCAAAAGTTGCAACTCACTTTGGCAACAATCTCTCACTGAAAGGTAGAGTCTGAGTGGAAGCACACAAGCGAAAGTAAGAGCTATGGCTGATGGAGTAAGAGAGCAAGAGAGAGAGATATATCGTTTGTGGGAAGCCCTACAGTCACAATGTGTGACCAGCCTTCCCTTATTCAATAATCACTGAAAGAATAAAGAATAAAGTGACAATGATGAGGGCCCCCGTCACTTATAGTGTACAAGTGTGCAATCACAATGTGTGAAGTAAACACAAGGTGATGTAGGCCCAAGCACCTTTACCCCTAACAACCTCCCACTTTAAGGCAAATGCACCTCTAGTGAGGAGAGAATAAGTAAAAAGTGACAAAGTACAAATGCACATAAAGTATAACAAGATGAGGAACGTACATTATCTCATCCTATGCCCATCATCTTCCTAAGAAAGGCAAAACATTCATTGAGAGACTTTAGTAAGCAGATCTGCATGATTCTTATAAATTGAGATCTTGACAAGCTCAACAAACTTGTCCGCTACCACCTCCTTGATAAAGTGATAGCATACCTCAATATGCTTTGTCTTCTCATGGGAGACTAGATTCTTGGTCTCCTTGTAAGCCTCATCAGTTGCAACATACTTTGCCTCAACGGATAAGGCCATGCATTTTTGCACCCTAGACATCCAAGAAACAACACCTCTAGTAAAAATGAAGACATACCCAGAGATGGACTTCCTACTATTTACATGTCTTGCATAGTCAAAGTCAATGTAACCCACACTTGTAATAACTTAACCACCATAGAAAATGCTTATATCTATAGTGTCTTTTAGATACCTCATGATGCACTTCACGATGTCTCAATGTTGCTAGCCAAGTGTAGCCATATAGCGTGCCACAACTCCTATTGCAAATGCTATGTCTAGATGGATGAGTGGTTATCATGGTATACATCAAACTGTCCACTATGTATGCATAAGGGATCTTGGCCATTTTGGCTTTTTGCTCATCTGACTGGGGACAATCTACATGACTAACCTTTATAGGGGAAGGTAAAGGACATCTAATAGGCTTAATATCCTGCATATGGAAGCACTCAAGGACCTTTTGTATGTAGTCCTTCTGTGACAAGTAAAGGATACTGTTAGGGCTCAAATTCCATTAGCTAATTAGTCCTTTTATTTGTATGCATGTAGGCATGTGGGATCAGCCTATGTAAAGTGACGGCATGTGGGATCAGCCTATGTAAAGTGACTTCATATGTCATGTGATGTTTCACGTAAAATATAGGCATTTGTCCTAATGATCGAGTGGTTGTACCTTTTGAGATCATATGAATGAAATCATGAATTCAGCAGGGCATCGCCAGATTCTTTGGTCACATTGATGGTTGATTTCCATTATTGTGTATTGGTTCTTTGATGATTAAAGTTGTCTAATATGGAATTTGTATTTGTGAATGATTGTGGTTGTTAGAATTCTCGTGTAGAAGTTATAGGCTGTGTTAAATTCCTGAGTTTCTATTATGGTTCTAAGGAGGCATAACACTTTGGCGATCCCTGCTAGTTTCATGGGAACAATTCTCATGATTTAGAAAAATGGCCTAAAAATAATCATTACATAATCGCATTCTGAGTGTAGAATGCTGATGGCATTGAGAACGTATTAGGTGCCTTTCATGGGTAGCATTTATGTCAAACAATTATCCTTATTTGTCCAATCCTATCCTTACAAGGAGCAAATCCCGAGAATTTAGGGAAGCTTTGGTAAGGCGGGAACAGTAGGCCGTAGGCTTGAATGATAGGGGAGGAGTAGAGGGATTAGGCCGGCTATGAGGAGCAATTTAGTAATGCAGGGCAAAACCCTTTTGGAGCGGGTACCGCTGTAGGTACTTTAACGGTGTATCATTCTTCTGCCACCTCTACAGAATCCCCTCCAACTCCTTCAAGTATACCTACTTTGTCGGATGATGATGAAATAGTACTACCTCTTGATTATCATGATACTCCTCATGGGGTCAATCATTTGAAAGATTGTAGCATATAGTGTTAGGGAGAACATTCCTTTTGTGGAGTGCAAGGATTCACCAAAAAATCTTTGACATTTAATCCTTTACCACTTCAAAGAAAGTCCAAAAAGAAAAACACCATGAATCCAAATTAGCTAATTAACCCAAATGTGAGAGCATTTAAATTTTCAGGCAAGAAGAAGGAGGACCGTGACTGTCATGTTGCCTAGTTTAAAACTAGATGGACAACCAGTGGATTTAATCAAATGTATGGAGATCAGGTTAACTTGTAGCAGTTTGCAGCCACCCAATAGGGGAAAACAATGGATTAGTTTTCTAGTTATGGTATGGCAGCATTTAATAGATATGATGAGTTAAGGGTTGCATTTTTGGGTAGGTTTTGGAAGGACAAAACCCTTGGAGATATATTGAGAAAGATCAAGCAGATAAAGTAGAAGAGCATGCTGGTCGAAGATTATGCCCAAAAGTTAAGAAACCTGCTGAACAGGTTGAATGCTGTTGATGCACCATCAATGGAGATCCAAATTAATTTTTTTAATTAAGGGCTTGAGGGGTAAGATCAGGAACCCCATTGCTAATGTGGAGTTAGGTCCAAATGATACATTGGATACTATGATCAAGAGGATTGCTATAAGGGGTTGAGAGAAGGTTGGGTACTTCCCGATCAAGGACCCACAAGGATGACGATTCTTCAGGATCAGATTCTGATACAGATGCACATTCAGCATCAGAAAGTGATACTAATGATGAGGATAATGACTATAGTTCAGAATCAAAGGATGATTCTAGTGTTTCAAATGATTGAGTCTAGCAGAGGGGGAAGCATAGGAAGAAGAAAAAGGAAAAAAAAGGAAATTGGCTTTAGCTAAATATAAGAAGAAGAAATCAAAAGATAAGATAAAGAGAAAGGCATAGGAGAGTAAATCGGATAAGAAGATCAAACAAAACTTAAAAGATTTAGGTCTTTCAGATAGCAAGAGAAAGGAAAAGTACTGTGAGATATGCCAAAGGAATGGCCATGAGACCAGGACTTGTTGGTACAATCCTAATGTCAGGATGGCACAACATATGCTAGTGATGTAGCCTAGGCCAAGACATGTTCAATGAGTTGCAGTAAATCACGTTACTACTGACACAATGCCTCAAAGACCTTTCAAGGGACCTAGAAGAATGCATGCAAGGTAGCCTTGGAAAAATGTTTTGGCACCATTATGAACTTTGGGCAAGGCAAAGGACTGAGAGAGGAATGCTAGAAGCAAGGACCCGCAATGATGGAAGACCTATAGGAGAACCTCATCTGCATCATCCAACAATTCTCATAGAATTACTTGACCAAAATGACCAAAGGCAATTTCTCGATGGTACAGGTACTGGTGGTTATAGGGAAATTCAACAAGACCATTTTTAAGAAAGGATTGAGGAGGTATTAGGTAATTTGAATATTGTAAGTATGCATGTTGAATGTGATTGTTCTAATTGAATTAAAGTAGAGGATTGTCTCGAAGAAGCTATGGTATTAGCTATTACCAGAAGTCAAGTTTGAAGCTTGATTGGCAAGAACAAGAGAAGGCAAGGAAAAAAGCAACAAAGCAAGTTAGGAAGTTGCAAAAACTTGTAGGAAAAGCAAGATCTAATCAATATGATGATTTGAGGGGTTCAGGTATTCAGCTGCTTGAATAGTAGGAGCAACTACCTGAATAGTAGGATTAGTTCCTTGACCAACAAAAATAGTATCCTGAAAGTATAGCATTAGGAAAATTACAGCAAGGGGGTTCAAAAGGCCTATTTTAGGCTTCAACCAAGTGCTCTCTTCAGTTAACCTTGGAGAAGATTTTGGATTTAATTCCTAGATTAAAGGAAACATTGCTCTTAAAGATAAGGCTAAAACAACAGGAATTCTTGGAGGGTACAATGGTACCTAATCATGTAAATTCTGAGCATCGGGTAGTTCCTGAGTGCCAAGCAATTATACCAACACAATAAGAGGTTGTGGATTATCAAGTGCCCACCATTCAAGTGGAGTATGCATGATGATTTCCTACTGGATGGGGGTTCAGGAGTCAATATACTTCCTAAACATACATATGTGGTAACCAAGTAGGAGGAGTTGCTACCAGCCCCATTTTAGGTTAGGATGGCAAAACATAGGAGGTTACAACCCTTGGATATTCTTAGGAATCAACAAATTAAAGTGGCTGGCCTGAAATTTAGAGTGAGTTTTGTTGTGTTAAGATTGTTAGAATTTGGGGATTCTTTTACGATGCTCTTGGGTAGACTGTGGTTTAAATTGGCCAAATTAAAGCATGACTGATGGAATGATTATGTGTGTATCCCCAAAGGACTCAAGGAGATCAAATTATCAACAATTAATAAGGTAATCTTGAAGAGTTCCTCTAGACCTGTAGTAGCTCAGACTATTAACCTTGCACATGAATTGGAAGATGATGAGGAGGAATTATTTCTTCAGGCAAATCCTTATGTGGTTCTAGTCTTTGTGTTCAAACTACAGTCCAAAACTAGTCAAGACAATATCCTAAAGGCTTTCTTGAAGGTTAGGAGCAACCTATATAAAAGACACAACTCTACTACTATTGTAGCACTCAGGATGCTAACAATCAAAAGATTGGTCAAAGAGACACACAATAAATCTAACAGTCAAGCTTTGATCCCTTGTGAACCTTTTGCTTGGGCAGGTCTTTCCCTTATGTATACTATTGGGATATTTTCTCTGTCCATGTGCCGTACCAATTGTCTTAATTGCTCCTGCACCCGTTGGCTCATAAATATGCCATTGGCGGCCTTTGCTTTAAATGCCACTACTACCGCTGTCTTTAACACTAGCATATACGATGACTCGGACACACAGAATTACTCGTTGATGTTGCCTTCATCCTTTGTGTTGGGTGCATCATCTTGCTGGATTTGGTAATGGTGCAGAGGTGGCATGATGAGGGCCAAAGGAGGGATGGGAGGTAGTAAGGGGTGAGGTGGGTTGGGGTTGGGGGAAGGCCAGAGGTGGGGTGTCCTTTGTGTTGGGTGCATCATCTTGCTAGATTTGGTAATGGTGCAGAGGTGGCACGATGAGGGCCAAAGGAGGGATGGGAGATAGTAAGGGGTGAGCTGGGCTGGGGTTGGGGGAAGGCCAGAGGTGGGGTGTTGGTGTGCTAGGAGGTTGGGGTCACAGTGGGGGGAGTGGGTTGTATTGGAGGTGCTGCTGCTATAGCCAAAGAGTTGGGCCCAAAGGAGAGATTGTAGGACATTGTGAAAGATGAGATCGGCGGCCCACGAGCTTTTCCAAGTAGAGGGCTCCCACTTAGATTTGCTATTGGAGTTGGTCATGCTCGAATGTAATTATGGCAAGGCAAGCTTGCAATACTTTAAGTTTGAGTTTATGTACAGACTAGACACTCAAGAGGGCATGGATGCAATGCCATCACTTGAGGAAGAGGGCTTCAGATTTGGTTGGGTGGGCTTGGAGTTGGTTAATATTGGCCAACTTGATGATGTTTGGGGTGGGAGCGGAGGGATCTTCAGAGAGTGGATCATCGAGATTAGGATCTCTGCCTCCTTGACATTTACTTGGATCATTAGGATTTGGGGATTCTTCTCCTTGATCTGGACGTGATTCCTTATTGACTCTAGGTTTGCACTCCAGTGGCATTTTGATGGAGGGCCAAGTTCTACTGAATCTTGATCAAGACGGGGAATACCCGCCTCCTTCATGTCTCGGGCCACTCTGTCTTGCTATTCCTATGGAATGTGCTACCAGGATTTTGCCTTCAAGACCTGGTTTAAGTCCA
Source organism: Lygodium microphyllum (assembly GCF_053477565.2). Classification (NCBI taxonomy): domain Eukaryota; kingdom Viridiplantae; phylum Streptophyta; class Polypodiopsida; order Schizaeales; family Lygodiaceae; genus Lygodium; species Lygodium microphyllum. Next base: position 16,029,164 of record NC_141162.1, read on the forward strand.
GCACAGCCTGTTGTAACACTTAAATCTACTCCTCGACCTCGGTGTTTTGCTACTCCAGCACTTTGGCATTGCTTGACCATCATCTGCTATTTGGAATCTATAGAGCTAGTGCGAGCGAAAAAGTCAACGAAGTCTGAAGCTGGTGGTTTTGATGGAGCATCCTCCTTGCTGTTGAGGCTGATGGACTCCTCCATGGCAATCAGCTTCCCTTTTCTTATGGGCATGGGGAGCTTTGCTAGTGTTCCTTACTCCTTGAGAGGTTGATCTGTGAGGATTTGGAGTGTGGATAGTCTTGTCTGGGGTAAGGTGACAAGTTTGAACTTGGACACAAAACATATGTAGAGTAGGAGTTCGATGGGGCAAAGCCACCTGAGGTGCTCTCACCTGGCTATTGGGGAATGGGTGGGGTTGCAATGGTGGGTAGAGGGGGCGACTTAGCCTTAGAGTTTGGCTCATCTGGCTTGTCAGGTAGAAACGGGAGCTTGGAGTAGGAGTCCGTCACTGCAGCCAAGAGTTCGCATTCAAGATTTTTCCATTGGTCGAGAGCAACTCCTACTCATAGTCACATTGGAGTTCCTCAATGATCTCTAGATAGAGTGGGGTCACACCATCTAGGTGCTCTGTTCTAGTTGCATGTGCTTGGAGAAAGACATTCTCCCTCTCTAGCTATTGGGCTTTGCTTCGGAATCATCTATGAAGGCTAGCTGGGCTAGCTGTTGGCATGCTTCTAGCCTTTGTTAGCGTTTACGGAGGGCAGGATCCTTGTGCTAGAGGTTCTTGGAGATGGCGGTGTTGGCTTGCTTGAGGCAGTCCACTTGGAATTTCCTATTGCTAGTGCTACTATAGATCAAGAATCTATTAACAAAGTTTAGTGAGACTAGTGAGCCATTTCCTAGTTGAACTTTGGTAGGATTAGAACAAGTTGTTGGGACAAATTGGTGGGGAGGGATGTGGCAATAGAGGAGGTGCCATCCAAACTTATGAGGATCATCGGAGTGGGACCGGTGTTGTGTTGCTACATGGAGACAACGTGAAAAACCCTTGAGTGCATCATCATCCATCTTTCTTATTAATCTCGAGAGTCAATGTCATATTAGTCGTTAATGTTAGTGTCCATAGTATGGATGGTTCAAAATGATGAGATTTTTAGACAATTTTAGCCTATTTTAATACTTTGGACATTATTTCTTGTAAATATCCTCAAAAGATATAAAAAACTTCTAGAATAGGGTGTCATGCAAAAAGAAAGTGGCTTTTCATCCAATTTTGGGAGATATCATGAAAAAAGAAAGGCTCCCGAATTCGCGTCGCATGCAATTGCGATTTTCAGACATCAAACTATGAGAGTGCGCAACGAAAGAAGAACACAAACACAGAGGAGGAGAGAGAGACATCAGAAAATGAAGGAAGAAAATCTGCATTGACTGTAATGAATGCTGAATACAAAACTGTGGACTGATTAGTCCCTGCACGCAGCCCGAAGCGTCAGTGAGGGCACCAGATTAGGCTGATGATGACGGCAGCACCGAAGACGGAGGAAGATGACGGAGTCGGAGTGTGCACCTGCCAAAGGAGGGAAGATGATAATACAATTGACTGCCAAGTGGGAAATGGCTATAAATAGCCAAAAAACCCAAAACCTGGCCGACCTGAAATTTGAGGCCATAAATATGCCCGACCAGCATTTAATGCTGATCCGACCAGCATTTAATGCTGGTAAGAATGCCAGAAATGCTCAAAAAAATCCCGAAAAAGGTGGACAATGTCTGACAGGTGAGGCAAGTTGAAGAATGCAGAAACTGCCCCGGGAAATGCACATAAAATCCCAACTAGAGGAGAAAATGCACTGAAATGCAATAAACTGAGTGCTCTAGAATGAGCTACCTCCTCCATCAAAACAAGTGATAGACAAGTCAGAGCTCCCAAAGTCCTCGTCTGACTCAGACTGAGGCTCACAGGCAGGAGATGACAAGGCATGACAAATATGACTGCTAACACCCCCTCTTAGATCCTGGATGTGGCTGAAGGCCAAGGGAGAAACGGATCCTGGGGTGGCAAGAGGAATGCCAAGGTCGATGAAGTTCATCGATGTAGACTGCTGTTGAAGGAGCTCCTCACGATCCTGGGAATCCCCCTCTAAAACACTAGGGGCCAGGGAATCCACAGCCACATCACCGAGATCGTCCCCCTCTGAAAGGGATGGGAGGTACGAGGGAACCACCGGAGGAGAGGGTGGGGGATGGGAAGGAACCTGTGGAATAGAAGGTGCACAAGCGGGAATGGGTGTAGCAATAGAATGCCTCGGAGGACCCTGCATCAAAGAAGGGGAATGGAGTGTGTAAAGCCCGCTCTCCTGCCAACCTGTAGATAAGACAACTGCTGTAAGAGAATCCTCAATAACAACGGCATGCTCAGTGAAGATCACTCGTGTGCCAAGCCTCTAAGGCCATAAACTAAGAGGAGGGGAAGGTCCAAATCCGAAACATGTAGGGCCTGTGAAAAGGAGCTCGAAGGTCGGTCGGTAAACAAAGGCAATGTGCCAACACCACTAATAGGCACCGATAAAATGTCACCAATAGTGATGACTGAACCCTCTGATGGATGGAGATCCTGTAACAAATCACCTTGGGGAGTCATATGACTCGAAGCACCACTGTCCACTAACCAAGGCTGCGCAGAAGACACTGCAGCCACGGAAGAAGGATCCTCCTCCAAAGCATGGATATGAAGGAACACTGACTCATGGGTAACAGCTGGTGTAGAGGTAGAAGAAGGCTCCGATATAGATCCACCCTTTGCTCCCAGACGAAGGTGAGGGTACTTCTTCCAGCATTTCTCCTCGGGATGTGTCCATTTCCCACAGTATGGGCACTTCGGTCTCTCTGAATCTGGGTCAGAGCCTGAAGAACTGTCCTTCTTCTTAGCCTTTGACTTCTTCTGCTTCTTCTTCTGTCCTCCCGAACCTGCAACAAAGGCTCTAGTGGAGTCGGATCCACTAGCAGTGACCTCTCTGAGTCGCTTGTGATGCTCCAAGACAAGCGGGGATAGCTCCTCCCATAGAAGCTTCTCACGGGTCCTCGATGTAAGAAGGCTGCTGTAGAAGACATCAAACTGAGGCGATGGCCATGTCTTCTACATCAGCCTTCTTACATCAACAGATTCCATGAAGGACCACATCAACAGATTACAGGATATGAGGGATGAGCTTGCATCCCTCGGTCGAACGATATCTTTTGAAGACATGGCTATGATTCTTTTGACTCAGAAAGAGGAAAGATCTGGCTCTAGAATTAAGCTGATCCCATAAGGCTGCACGATCCATAGATGTCCCATCTGCGGGATCCACCTTAGGTCGAGGAATAGGAACAGAAACAAGCTCCCAAAGATCGAAGGAGTCCAAGATACACTCCACCTTGTAGGACCATAGAGAAAAGTTGGAGCCATCCAACCGGTCCTCTTTGGGCAGCTGAGGAAGTACGGGTACCTGTACAGGGGGTACCAAAGGCTGCATCTTCAGCCCACTGGAAGGGGATCGCTGAGATACATGAATAGAAGGGGGACGGGAAAGAGGAATAGACTCCGGACGACGGTCCTCGTGATAAAAATCACGCCTCCGTTCAGATGAGTGTCGAGACAAAAGCTCGTCATCTAAGTCATCAAAGCCCGTAAACTGATGAGAAGACATCTTCCAATCTGCAAAACACCAAACACCAAAGAAAACTGTGCCGAAGCTGAAGTAGGACCAACAGTCTGGTCACTAACCACCAAAACACAGGCTGTGATAGCCTACAAACACCTGGAGCTGCAAAATGCAAAGGTAGCTGATGAAGATCACCAGAACAGAAACCGCCAGCACCAAAACGCAGCCTGGGAGTGGGTCGCCAGCAGGAGATGAGCCACCAGGAGTGGAAACGACCACCAAATCTGCAAAACGCAGCCTGATGATGTGTCGCCCAACTGAAAGAGGGGCCACCTGATGGTAAACGCAAGCAGGAGGGGTCATTTGAAGATGTGGCAGCCTCTGGAGGAGTCATCTGCAGCAAACGCAAGAAGAATGGCCACCTGGAGGGGCCGCCTGGGCAGTTGGAGATGAGGCGACAGCAGCAGAAGAGGGGTGAGGTATCTCTCCACAAGATTAGGTCCTCCGTGCTCTCAGTCAGGCTCTGATACCATGTGAGAGTGCGCAACGGAAGAAGAACACGAACACAGAGGAGGAGAGATAGACAACAGAAAATGAAGAAAGAAAATATGCACTGACTGTAATGAATGCTGAATACAAAACTGTGGACTGATTAGTCCCTGCACGCAGCCCGAAGCGTCAATGAGGGTACCAGATCAGGCTGATGATGACGGCAGCACCGAAGACGGAGGAAGATGACGGAGTCGGAGTGTGCACCTGCCAAAGAAGGAGGGAAGATGATAATACAACTGATTGCCAAGTGGGAAATGGCTATAAATAGCCAAAAAACCCAAAAACTGGCGGACCTGAAATTTGAGGCCATAAATATGTCCGACCAGCATTTAATGCTGATCCGACCAGCATTTAATGCTGGTAAGAATGCCAGGAATGCTCAGAAAAATCTCGAAAAAGGTGGACAATGTCCGGCAGGTGAGGCAAGCTGAAGAATGCAGAAACTGCCCTGGGAAATGCACATAAAATCCCGACTAAAGGAGAAAATGCACTGAAATGCAATAAACTCAGTGCTCTAGAATGAGTTACCTCCTCCGTCAAAACAAGTGATAGACAAGTCAGAGCTCCCAAAGTCCTCGTCTGACTCAGACTGAGGTTCACAGGCAGGAGATGACAAGGCATGACAAACATGACTGCTAACACAAACAACACTCTCTGGACGGTGAGGAGAAGGAGTGATCTAAGAGAATTTTGACTAGGCATCTGAGGGATTTTACCCTCCTTTTTGGAGCCAATGAAACCATCAAATTTGTTATTTGAGGCAATAGAGTAGAAGCTAGTGTTTGGTGCGAGTTTTTAGGTATAATAGGGTGATATAGGACACAGTGAAGGGGAGACTCATTGTAAACTAGTTTTCTTAATCAAGGATTGGTTTTGGGATACTTTGAGCCTCTAATCTTTTGCATGTATGTTATTTCATCTCTCATTGGTCTCTACTCTATGTAATCTCTACCGTCATCTCTACTGTCATACAAGAATCTGCCTAATCTCTTACTACCATTAATCCTCGCATAAGAATCTCTCTAATATTATACACATCTATCCATCCATTACTATTATTCACTCCCACAACCAGAGACCGGATGTCTTCGCATATGCGTAGATTATCTTGACATCTTTTTGGTAAACTCGACTTGAAGGCCAGGGTAAAGAGTCATGTATGGCTGTAGGTGTGGATGTAGATGCACATATACTTTTGGGATAAGGTATAGAGATGTTAACCTCAGCACAAGAAGAAAGCAAAAAAAGTGGAAAAGCACAAGTCGGTACCTAAAAAAGGTGGCCCAGGAGGAAATCAGATACAACGGAAGAAGCAAGAAGGGAAATGATTGAAAGTGCAAGGGCGGCCACAAAAGCTAAGTCAAAGGCAGAAGTGCATTTTTAAAATGCAAGGCACCTATAAAACTTTTGTAAAAGAGGCCAAGCTCCCTCTTGGTCCATAGGTGCAGTGGTTGTGACACTCCGCCTTCCCTTTCACTTGCTCCAATCCTTGGTTTTGGTATTGAGCTAGGGTAGTGATTACTTACTCTTGCTCTCACCATAATGTATTCATTTGTTCCTTCTCTCAATTTCGATGCTCCACCTATTCCCTTAGGATGGCCTTCTCGTGAAATGATGCATGTAGTTGGTTATGCAGCTCCATCGTCTTTCTCCTTGCTTCTTGCTCACCTTGCACCTTTGCCTCTTGTAGTTCTTTGGATGGCTATTCCCTTTGTTGCTTCAAAATATCAACCTCTTCCTCAAAGCATTGCCTATCAATGAGATGCAAGAGTGCATTATGTCTTGATGCGTTTGGCCCATCCGAGTGATGATGAAAGTCCCAGAATCGGCCCTCGACCCTCTCGTACTCGGCCATTTAGCCTACTATCACTCGGACCCCCACTGCTCCAGCCCATTTGGTTTGGCTATTGACCATTGATCCGTCCAAATTGACCCGTATGAATCGACCATTTGGACCAACCTAGCATTTGGCCCATTTGACTTGGCCCTTGACTGTTTGAACACTTGGCCCTTGAACAACCCAATCGAACGGTTCGAACTGGACGTTCGGCCCAGTTGCATTCGGCCCTCGTCCACTCGGACGGGCCGAATCGATCATTCAGCCCCTGAAATTCGAACCTATTGGGTCGAGTCTGGATTTTTTTCAAATTTTGATTGGAAGACCTTGACTGACCTAGATCATTGTCGTTAAAACCCTTAGAGGCTATATAGACACCTTTCTGGCACAAAATCAGCTAAATGTGGATGTGGAAGTGACTCTAGCTGTCAAGCTAGCAATCCAAGCCAAGCCATAAAGACTCTTTTTCAATTTGCACACTAGGTGCTCTCTGCCATGTTCTGCAAAGCCCTTAGGCTGCTCCATATAGATCTCGTCATGCAAATCCCCATGCAAGAATGCAGTCTTAACATCCATCTGATAAAGATCCAAGTCAGGTTGCGCGACCAAGGACAAGACCAAGTGTAGGGTAGTCATCTTGACGGCAGGAGAGAAGACCTCATCAAAGTCAACTCCATGCTCCTGCTTAAAACCCTTAGCTACAAGTCTAGCCTTATAGGCCGGCTTGGGGTGCCCAGGGGTACTTTTCAGCTTGTACACCCATTTGCATGGCAAAGCCTTTTTGCCCTTAGGCAAGGCAATAAGATCCCAAGTCATATTCCTATGCAAGGAGTCCATCTCAGACTGCATAGCCCTCTCCCAGGAGTGACTATCATCCCTGCGCATAGCCTCATCATAGGTGAGAGGCTCTCCTGCATCCGTCAACAAGACATACTACATAGAGGGCTCATAGCGATCAGGTGGATGTCTATCTCTAGTAGACCGTCTCATCGCAGGCTCTGCTGCCTATCCAACTACCTGTCCAACACCCTGGCCCTGTGTAGGAACTGCTGCATGCTGTACTATTGGCTGTGCTGGAGCTCGAGGCTCCTCCTGAAAGATCACTTTGCGGATCTCAACCACCTTCTCAGGCTGCTTATGCATTTTGTGTTCATGGAAAACTACATCATGGCTACGTACTATTTTTCGCGCCTGCGGATCCCATAGGCGATAGCCCATCTCTCCTGAATCACCATAGCCAAGAAAGATGCATTTAATGCTCTTTGGATCCAACTTACTCCTCTTGTCCTTGGGCACATGGCAGAATGCCTCACATCCAAAGACACGGAGATGCGCATAAGAGGGTGGCTTACCAGCCCAAACTTCCTTTGCAACCTAGAGATCCAAACCACTAGAAGGCGATCGGTTTATGACATGCACTGCCGTACTAACTGCCTCAGCCCAAAAGCTCTGTGGTAGGCCTGCATGGCTAAGCATAGAGCACACACGCTCCTGAATAGTCCTGTTCATGCACTCAGCCAAATCATTCTGGGGTGGGGTGTAAGGGGCGGTCAATTGACGCTTAATACCCCTGTCATCATACAACTGCTCAAAAGTATGTGAGACATATTCTGCCCCATTGTCAGTCCTAAGGCATTTCAGCTTATACCCAGTCTGATTCTCAACAAGAGCAAGCCAATGCTGAAAGACTGCCAAGACATCGGACTTTTGCTTTATGGGATAAGCCCACATTTTCCTAGAAAAATCGTCAATGAAGGTAACAAAGTACTTCGCGCCACCCATAGACATACAAGGCATGGGCCCACAAACATCGGAATGCACCAAAGCCAAGGGCTTACTCATGCGTGGCCTACCCGATTTCTTATGTGTAGACCTATTCTGCTTACCATAAAGACAATGATCATACGAGTCAAAACATGCATAGTCTAAAGGCGGAAGATACTGCAAACTAGAAAGCATTTTCACTCCCTTCAAAGACATATGCCCCAAACGGGCATGCCAAAGTGATACATGTGGGATAGAACCCACTGACAAAACATGATCAACTGTAGGACCATCCACTACAAGAGGATACAGACTGCCAACCTTGGCACCTCTGGCCAGTACAAGTCTGCCTCTGGTAATCTTCCAGGTAGAGTCTCCAAAACCAATGTGAAACCCTGCATCTTCCAACTGACCTGTAGACATAAGGCTACGCGTAAGCGCAGGTACATGACATACATCCCTGAGCACTAAAGAACTGCAAGTGGAAAACTGCAACTGTATGTCACCACTGCCCACAATAGCCAAAGACCTGTCATCTCCAAGACTGACTGACCCTGATACAGTGCGGTAGGAGTGGAACCACTCATGATAAGGCGTCACATGAAAAGACGTGCCTGAATCCAAAAGTCAATACTGTGCATATATGCTAGGAGTCTCAGTCAACTGTGAGTTGTCAGATGAACTAGCTGCCAAGATAAACTCATCACCGTCAGATGGCTCCTCAGTCTGCGTAACATTGATCTCTTCGATCTTTACACTGGAATTTGCAGGTACAATACTGTGATCAGAAGACTTTTCCTACACTTTATCCTTCCCCTTGTCCTTGCGCTTCTCATTGCGCAACTCATGACACTGTGTTCTGATATGGCCCTTTTTCCCACAATGATGGCAAGTGACATTAGCGTTGCGCCCACGCGACTTACTACGCGACTTTCCACAAGATTTGGACTGACCCTTCTGAGAGTCACGACCACGGCCATTCCCATGGTCATTCCTGTCATTCTTGCCTCTAATTGTCAAAGCATGAGAAACACGAGAGGCATCCAAGTTCTTCCTGTTGATCTCTTCCTGCAGAAGAGCACTCTCTACATCAGACAATTTCAGCTCAGTAGCAAGAGCACACAAGGCAGTACGAAAGACATCCCACGACTCTCCAAGAGTCCCAAGAAAAAAGAGTGGGGTCACCTCATCAGGAAATGTGATACCTTGCGATGTGAGATTCTTCAAGATCACATGGAACTGGCTCAAATGAGCAGACATCGTCGCATTTTCCTTCATGCGCAGATCCATGAGCTGCTTGAGCCAATACATCTGACTAGCCGGGCTCTTCTTATCATAAAGATTCTTGATCTTTTCCCATAACTGCCATGCGGTCTGTGCCTCATCCACTACATTGTAATGAACCTGCTCAGTCAGAGAGAGTATGATTGTGGACTTACTGTGTGCATCCAAGTCAAACCAGTCATCATTGCTCATACCTGCAGGCTGCTGCCCGCTCAATCGAAGTGGCTTTACATGGTTCTTCTACACCAAGGCCTGCCAAATCTGGCTCTTCCAATAGCCATAGTTGGTACCATCCAACTTCGTGATATTAAATATGGCATTATCAGTCGAAGACGAAGCCATAATGCAGGCTGTAAATGCAAAGGCAATTCAAAACTGCTTGCTGTTTTCTGCTGTAAACAGCCAAAAAACCATTAAATCCAAGGCAAAATGACTGGGAAACTGACTGAGAAGCTGCTGCCTACCAAGTACGAGGTACAGTACACCAAATCAGGACATTTCAGCATGAAAAATACAGCTCAGTCCACCAACAAATGCTTGCTATAATAAATTGCAGACCTGCAATAATGAGAGCAAACTGTCCCAAAACTGGATCCAAAGTCAACTAGATAGTGCTAGGTCCAAAGCCGGCATGAAAAGGACAAAGCAAAGACAAATGACAGTGAAAATACATGAGCTTAACACTGAGATATGTCAAATAGCATCTGCCAGTAAGAGGCATACCCCCAGACAATCTAGGCAAGATGTACCTGCAACTGCCAAAACCTGACATAAATAAGTGTCTGCCCAAAATGAAAGCGGATCCAAAGCAAGAGACTCAGCTCATAAGAAATCTGGAGACCAAGACATACATTAATGCAACATCCAAAGGTCGGAGGGTAATACCAAAGTCTCAAAAAACATCTGCTCAAAGTCGTAAGCTGCTCCAAGACATGAACTGCTCAAAGTCGATCATGCATACACTATGCTCCACTGGCACAAACGGCGTACAGGCGAGCTAAAGAGCTCAAACAACCCAAGACAAAGTACTAGTGACAAGTGACCAAGTCAATGCGTCAGATACATAGAAGAGAGCATGACATACATGAAGCAACTGTCGTAGCAACCACTCAGCAAGACATAATCCCAATGGCAAGATCTCTGTCAAGTCAATACATCCAGTAGCAACCCAAAGTCAATATCCCTTTGAGTCGGAAGTGCTCAAAACATCCAAATCGGAGCTCCAAAATATCTGTCAAGTATGGACGAACTAAGAGGCATCAACCACGGACCAAAGCATGTAATGCATAGAGCTTATCCGTCAAGTACAGACAATAGGTATAAGCGGCCCAAATGCCAGTCAAGTCGACCAAACTGCTAATGACAAACCAATAACAACGGAGCAAATGCGATGCTCAAAAGCATTCCGGAATCACGATCATGAGTTCGAAGTCGATCCCCAAAGTGTAATACATCATGGCATAACCCATAGCATACATCCGGTATCGCGATTGAGAAGCAATACATATGACAAATGAGCTTCAGCCCGCTCATGTACAGTAGCTCTAAATAGTCCAAAACTGTCAATTTCCAGCCCAACAACAATGCCAAATCATGGGCAAATCTAATGCATACATTCCCAAGACATTCGGGCATCAAGTAGGCCGCATACGGGCATCAAATAGCACAACCGGAATGGAGTGTAAGCAACAAATGCTAATGCCAATGTTGCTACCCTATTTTCAACCTGTTATGACAGTTTATGATAATCCCAAATCTGAAGAAATCAGCCTTGAATGATCAAGACCAATGCCCAAAGCTTGAATGACATCAAACATGAAGTCTAATAGCCCTCTTGATCAAGCTAGAGAGCAAGAAGCAATGGCCAAGTGTGGAGCTGAAGTAGACGAGTGCTAACAGCCTGGAAAAATGGCGCAATCTACCCTGTTGGTGCTGAACTTGCTGCTGATCCACGTGGGCTGAAAGGGGGTAATGGGGGGACTTAAGAAGGGCCTATCAAAGGCCTATGACAAGCCTCTTTGAGCCTTGATAGGTGTAAGGCACAATATGAGGGGAATAAGCTTCAAGGGTTTGAAGCCATGGTTGCCCTTGCTATTTGCAACCTGGAGACTGAAATAAAACCCTGAAAGAATGATCAAATACCTCAGTACCAATGCCTTGAAGGTGCCTCAATAGGCTGGGAAGGTGCTTGGGAAGTCGGGGAGTGACGGGAGCTCGGGGAGATCGGATATGGCTGCCGGGATGGAGATCCAATGCAAGAAGGGAGTCGATGCGAAGCTAAGCAAGCATCGAGAAGAGCTCGAGCAATCGGAAGCCAAGCTCTGATACCAGTTGAAAGGGATGAGAGGATCGAAAGACCATGCACGAGCTATGGCGGAGAGCAAGAGCAAGAAAAGAGAGAGAGAGACAAATGGGAACTCCAACAGTCACAATGTGTGGCCGGGCCTTCCTTTATTTACTAGTCACTGAAAGAATAAAGAATAAGTGTGACGGTGATGGGCGCCCGCCACCTGCAGTGGGCAATGGCGGGTACTGTCAGTGTAGTAATACACGGGGTGGCACGGCGGAGGCGCCTTTACCCCAACAGCCTTGGTTGGAAACTTGAGCTTATAGCAAGATATGCTGACGAGGTCTTTGAAGAGGCCATTAGAGTGGACGACCAACTCAAGGAGAGAAACTCTAGGAGATCAAATCGAGAAGAAACTACCTCTAGGAATTTTGAGAGAGCTTCGACGACAAGCAAAAGATCACGCCCAAGTACTCAGGATAAAGGCAAGGGCGATGACTCTCAAGCCAGGCGCTAGTAGAGATGAAGATGGAGCTAGCTAGACTGCAAGAGATGATGACACGACCAATGCGCCCTCATATCTAATGCATGTATTATGGTGGGAACCACCTGCCAATTGAGTGTCAGGACCCTCGGTCCCAACCTTGTTCCAATTGTGATAGGTTCAACCACAATGCCATGCATTGCAGACTGTCAAGGAGACTGGCATACTCGTAATAATATAATCCACCATACCTAGCGAATAGGCCACCAAACTTCTTCAGAAGGGGAGCCCCATTGGCTCTTCTAGTACCCAATGATGCCAAGCCGGTCATTCCTAGGATGGAGATAAATCCCATGGGCATACCTAGACCACGTGGACCCTATGTAACCCATCCACTGAGTGACACTCCAGTCCACTATGTGGAGAAACCGAACAACAAAGAGCCTTACGTGCACCCTTACATCTCGTATGACAAAGAGGGCAACCAAATCCTTATGTACTATTGACCAGTACTAGTAATGGCATTAGGTAGAGGGAGAGGGAGAGGTAGAGGCTTAGGAGGGCAGACCCAAGAACTAATCACATGCTAGACTTGCGGTCACCTGGGACATATCTCTTCGTGCTGTCCTGAATGGGAGCAAGCAAATTGAGACAAGGTTGATTAGAGATGTGCTAAATGTAGAATCACACACCTCTTTGTTGATTTCCATAGATGAAATCCCTCCTCTAACTCGGCAAACAAGCCATTAGGCCCATTGGGGTTGTTTGGTGTTGAGACACTCAATGGGGAGGCCATACCTATCCCGTTGCATGTCATGACCTGCGCATAGACAAAGCAAGCTAGCATATCATTGCCAAGGCCTAGTAACTTAGACATAGTCTCAATAGGAAAGAGGAGCCGTAGGAGGAGGAAGAAACTAGTGCAAAGGTCACATTGAAAAGAGGGAGTGCCTCAATGCTACCTACAAGAAAGAAAGTGACGGACGTAGAAGCAGAAAATGTCAGCCCCACAAGGTGGTTGAGAAGGGAAGTGCGAAGATCAAGGAGTACCCCAACCCAAAGCGCAACTCAAAGCCATAAAAAAGGTGAAGGAGTGGGTGAAAGAAGCCCAGGAATACCTAAAAGATGTTGAGCCCATATTGGAGCATGAGATTGATGATCTCTCAAGCATAAGCATGCCCGTGTCACCTCCACAACCAAAATCGAGAGATGCGATTGCACCAAAAGCAGTGCTACATAAACAAAGCCTAAATGCTACGGGCCAGTGAATAAACCAAGGCCATTGGCCAGGAAGCACAAGGGCAGGAGAGAGGCAAGCAGTTAGCAATCTCCTCACCTCACTGATCACCACCCTTGTGATGCTAAGCCTAGGAGATCTGCTTAGGCAGCGTCTGCCGCTATGGCGAGAATTGAAATAGTGGGTTGAAGGATCAATGGAACAAGGTACCACTGACTTGCATGAACACAACATAGAAACACAAATATTGAGTCTGACACTACACTCTTTGACAAAATCCTTACATGTCAATGCTTTCTGGGAGGGCACTGAAATGTATGCTGTCTTGCTGGTCTTAGCTCTAGGTGATACCACAAGGAAAGGAATTGTCGACACGGGAGCAGGAGTCAGTGTGTTGAGCCATGCAGTGCTCCAGGCCTGGGGTAATCCACCAGTTGAGATGGCCATGTCTAATGTCACTCTGGATAATGGAACAAAAGTGAAGCCATTTGGTGTGTTAAAGAATTGGCTAGTAAAAATTGTAGGAGTCCAATTATCGGTTGATTTTATAGTCATGAAGGGAGTGGACTATGATATCCTGCTAGTCCGACCCTAGATGCTCAACCATAGATGCGCAATGCGAGAGTCATAGAAGACTGAGGTAACAGACTAATCTTCCTGGGCGATTGAACGAAAGTAGTAAGAGTAGAGATGGACACCTGGAAGACCACACTGGTCGACCTAGATGCCATCTCCACTGACGGACAAAATAGAAAATCTTACAGGCCACTAAGGATATGCCTTGCCTTGAGGATGAGCGTGATTGGATGCATGTCCTTGCTGCAATCGACCTACTGTTCTTGGACAATTAGGAAAATAAGCAAGCTGTTAAAGTAGTTGGTAAGACCCCAGAAGAGCCCTCAGTGGCAATTTGCATGATGGCTAGGACTGCGTAGAGAGGACCCAACCTAGTCTCATTCCAAATACCAAACAACAGACGAGAGCTCCATGAGATCTTAAAACACCTGACCAACAATTTAGCTGGCAAATTATTAGCAAAACTTAAACCACTCAAATATCTCTTAAACAAACCCAAGTGGTAATGGACCAAAGTGCATGACTTAAACTTGATGTACAATTGGGCCTTAGCCATCGACAAGAGGGATGCGACATATCAAGACCTAGGAGATGACGACCAGTTGGACAAAGATAGCTCTAATGATGAATATGAGGGTTGCTATTCCTTCAGTATGACAAGAGTAAAGGGAAAATCGACATGATAGAATATGACATGAAGGGACAGGTGATAGAACAAATATGAGCAGACTCCAAGCCACGCAGGGGAAATGCTTTTAGAATCAAAAGAGGAGCCACGTGCATGGATTGCGATCACACCTAGTTGGAGCATGTAGGTGCAATACACTTTGAGCAAGCTGGCCTAGCCCAACCAAGTGCCTTGCCATTGCTTAAGACGGATTCACCATTGGAGTTACGACCACCCAGAGAGACTCCCTCTTCTAGCAAAGACAAAGAGTTTGATTCTAAATCAGAAGTAGACTCAGATAGTGATCCCCTGAGATACCTCAACCTCCCAAGACTAGATACACCAAGGGGGACTTACCCATCCACCTCAGGCACCATAGATGAAAGAAGGGAAGAAGGAAGCAGCCTAAGGATGCGCATACGGAGGAGTAAAGAACACCACAAGTCCTACCAAGGAGATTCACCAAGTTTAAGAAAGGCGATAGGGTAGTGATCTTGATAGGAGCCAAAAACTAGGGGCAAGCAAGCGAACTAATAGAAGGACTTGCCAAGGTGAAGGAGGTCAATTTAGCCAAGGAGAGTGAGACACCTTGACCTATCTTTATAGCCAATGACCTAACCAAGGTAGAGGAAGCAAGTCTCATTGTTCTCTTGCAAGAGTATATAGATGTCTTTTCTTGGTCCCTGGAGGAACTCAAGGGGTTAGATCCAAGTACAGTGACTCACAATATACCCATGACACTCATCGCAACGCTGGTCAAGCATCGACCATATCCCATGAATCCAAAGCATGCCCATGCTATCAAGGAAGAAATTGATAAGCTAATGAGAGTAGGATTCATCTATGAGATTGAGCACACAGATTGGGTCTCACCCATAGTCATCGTACTAAAGAAGAACGGGAAGATTAGAGTGTGTGTCAACTACAAGAAGGTAAATGCTGCTATGAAGAGAGATAATTATCCATTGCCGTATATTGAGTATATGCTCAAAAGAGTGGCTGGTAAAGAGGCCTATAGTTTCCTGGATGGCTTCTTGGGGCACAACCAGGCACAAGTGCACCCTGACGATAGGCACAAGTGCACCCTGACGATAGGCACAAGACCACCTTTGTCATTAAGTGGGGAGTCTATGCCTACATAGTCATGCCCTTCGGGTTGACTAACGCACTAGCTACCTTCGAGAGGCTTATGTGTGCTATATTCACGGATATTCTTAGGAAGGAGTTAGAGGTTTTTGTCAATGATTAGTGTGTTCACTCTAATTGCAAGGAGCACGTAGATTGTCTTTGAATGGCGTATCAATTATATCGTCTCTCGTTGAACACCTGAAAGTGCCAGTTTTGAGTGAAGCATAGATGCATCCTAGGGTATGTGGTGTCAAAGAACGGCATTGCCACACGGACTTCTCGAAAGTCAGGATTATCATTGATCTTCCACCACCAATTGATTACAAGGGAGTTTAGTGCTTACTAGGCCATACAGGGTATGATCAATGGTTTGTGTTGAACTATGCATTAATTGCTCGAACTCTATACAATCTGCTGATTATATTCGAGTGGATCGAGGAATGCCAATGCACGTATGAGTAGTTGAAAAAGGCTTTAACCACTGCGCCAATTCTATGAGCCCCAAAATAGACAATCACTTTTCATGTTCACATTGACAATGGAGAGAGAAGGTTTAACCATGGTGTTTGCTCTAAAGAAGGTTCGGCATTATCTTTTGGCTATGCCTTTTACCTTCTTTGTTGACCATCAAGCCCTACTGAAATCGACTTCTTCATGGTCGTGCATAAAGAAAAGCAACACTATATGGCCGAGCATATGTCTCGTATCCCCACAGGAGAAGCCACTAGACAAGACGTTGTAGACAAACTACTTGATGCCCATCTATTTAGCCTATCCAGTGCAGAATGTTTGTTTAGAGCTGATTTGACGCTTTATTGGGCAAATGACATAGTCCAAGTGCTTGAGCATAGACTCCCTGAATGACCAATAGAAAAAGCTCGACTTAGGCGTCTCATTCTCAAAATCCAACCATATCAGCTAATAGCAGGTCAACTCCATCAGCTAGGGCAAGAGGGATTGTTGCGCAGATGTGTGTGTGAGCATGAAATGCACGACGCGTTGGTAGAGGCACATGACGAAATAGTGGGAGGACATTTCAATGGAGAGACTACAGCCTGCAAGGTGCTACAGCCTCAACTATGGTGGCCTACTCTTTTCCAGACTGTAGCACGATTCGTAAACCACTATGATGAGTGCCAAACGACAAGGGTACCGGTTTGCAAGGACAAAATGGAGTTGAGTCCAATCATTGCAAGGCAACCATTCAAGAAATGGGGAATCAACTTCATTAGGCCAATCAGTCCTGCAACACAATAGTCACAAGCAAAATACATCATTGTTGCCACCACATACTACCTCACAAAATGGGCAGAAGCACGAGCTACAAGAAAGAATAACGCTAGGACCACTGCCAAGTTCGTGTGGAAATAGGTAATCTCAAGATTTGGCTATCCCATCGAACTTGTTAGCAACCAAGGCACGCACTTCATCAATGAAGTGATCACTCATCTTCTATCCACCTTTCTAATCATCCATCGGAAATCCTCACCGTACTATCCTTAGGCTAATGGCGAGGCTAAGTCTACGAATAAGATACTAGTAAACATCGTGACCAAGGTAGTCTCCACTTCGCATAGCGAACGACTGGGATAACAAACTCATGGTAGCCTTATGGGCCTATCGCACAACCTATAAAATGACTGTGGGATAGACTCCCTTTAGGTTAACCTATAGGATTGAAGCAATTCTACTTGTAGAGTTCTTTGTTCCTAGCCTGAAAATTTCTCATCAATAGAGATGGGATGGAAAGGAGGCATGGACAGAGCACCTAGTTGAGCTAGAACACCTATCAAAAACTCAATTTCTAGCCACCCATGCGCTCATATGCGAGAAGGCAAGACACAAAAGCTGGTTTGATAAGCATGTCAAGTAGTGAGATTTCGAACAAGGAGACTTAGGGCTCTTGTACTCTGTCAAGGGTCATTAACAGAAGATGAAGTTTAGAGAGCTAGGGCCTTTTTTCTGGGTCTGCGCCATCAGTAGAACTGGTAATGTGGAACTTGAAACCCTAGAAGGATAGGGCATAGGCTTCTTCAATGGTAGTCGCATCAAGAAGTACTACCCTCCCACGCACCCATTGCATGAGCCTCCAATGCTGGAGTCCCCTATTAATGTGCGAGTGGTCACTATCACAAAGATTGATGATGAAGATGAGGAAGTAGTAGAGCCAGCCTATCTGAGCATAACGGTCACTGCCAAGTAAATACACACCTTCAATGCATTGATTAATGAGGGAGCTGACTTTAATGTCTTAATTCACAATCATTGGACTCACATTGGCAGACCACAGCTACAGCCTATCAATGCCAAACTCAGCCCATATGATACAGGAGTGGAATCACTATTAGGACGCACATTTAAAAAGCAAGCTCATTGCAATGTCAACTACGAGTCTGAGCGTATTCACCTTGCCATAGGCAATGCACGTATAATTACCACCTTCAACAAGGGTTGCATGACTCCAACAAAGTCTGCAAAGGCACTGGTAGAGAAACCCACCACCAAGTCTAAGGAGGGGGGTTGTGACTACCACCACAACCCACCAAACCTAAAGGCCTGCAAACCGTTGAATCCAAAATTGTGACCCTTGAACCAAGGCTTTAATGGATACCTAAATATCCAAACCCACCACATAGGAGCACACATCCCTAGCCTGCAAGGCTAAAGACCCACACTCGAAATCTAGGGGGCCAAGATGAAACCATAAACATTGACATACAATCAAGCTGCGATGGGTCTCGAAGACCTTATTGCAAGAGCAAGGCTACTATGCAGGCAACACCTAGATCTGGGTACCTATAGCCAAAATAGCCAAAGGCCCTACTCAAATGCCACCCTCAAGCTTGGACCCACGAACCATCACAATAGATAAGGCACTCAAGCCATAAGAGGCTCAGGCTGCTAAATCCAAAGAACCTTCGATGCCCAGCCTCGTCGAATCTAAAACAATTTATAGGCCTAAATCGTAGCCCACTACTAACAAACCATCTCAACCTAGGCCTACTAGTGCCCTTGCAAACCTTAGAAAAGCACCATCAGCAACCGTGGCCTAGCCTATTGAATAGACCCTACCGCAACTGCAATAAGCAACTAGAGCCGCAACAATCAACTACTGAGCTCTCAAGTTCAGTCAAGCCCCAACCACTTGCAGGCCTTAGACCCTCTTATGAGTGGAGATCAATTCTAACCTTGGCCGCTGACTTTGCTGAGAACACGGGGGATGACTTCAACGCTTGCCTTAGATGCTTAGATGCCACTTTCCGGTTGCTTGCTAAACGCTATGACCATTTGGACTTAGACTTTTTGGAAGAGCCTTTAGCAACGAAGGTGTGTACGCTACCTTGCTCATGGAAAGAATCTGAATTCCTATTTGTTAAGGCTGCCAATGCAACTGAGGAGTTAATTTCCACCAAGATTTCCCATGAGCAAGCACATAAATGACGCCTCATCACATCATACGACAAGCACACTGCATATTCTACTGACAAAGAGATCGAAGAATTGAAGTAGCTTGCTAACAATGACTCTTCTTTCTTGAGGAAATGGTATACTCTCCACCTTCAATGGGAATTTGAGGGCTGTCAAATCATGACTAATGCTGAACAGAGACGTGATATCAAAACCTTGGAGTATGACCCCACTTACATAGCTCACTCCAACCTCCTATAAGGTGTTGACCACCATCCATAATCGACCTCTAGAAGAACACATCCTAACCCGCATGTATCTAGATCAAATTCTGATTGAGGAGGAGTTACACATTGTCATGTGAACTCCTGTGACTTCCTCACGGATGTTCTCACATATATCACTCAAGTTTGTATTTGTCCTTTCGACATGGACCACTTTGCTCAATTAGAATACAATCCCAAGTTCTATACTTGGCTCATGCGAAAGTAAAAGTCCCTAAACACAAGCACTGAAGGCCCTTGATCTTTCGACCTCTAGATCCTAGGAAGGATTTGTTCTCATTCCCTAGTGGGGAGGGGGAAAGGTGGAATAGAAGTAAGGCGAAGTAATGCGAAGTAAGGCGAAATCAATAGGAGGGATGAAGAGGTGAAGTCAAACATGTAAGGGAAAATGAAACGTGCAAGGAAAAACAAAAACCTCAATCAATGCCGAAATAGATGAAAATCAACTCTCCATTAAGGAAGAATGTCGTAAAATTTTGGGAAATGAATGAGAATTGCTCGAAGGAAAATTCTCCTTTTATGCTTAAGTGTGTCTTCTTTCCATAAAAGCATGATCAACTACTGTTTATCTTCCAACAAGGAAGTGTCTTTAAATTGCTAATGGTGAACCATGGTTGTATGATAGGAGTTGAATATGGCAGCACAACATGATTGTGCCCATCCTCTTCCATTCATGGACGAGGAAAGAGTGAAGTATGGCCTCTTCCTCGAAAACTGCACTTATAACCAGCTGAAGTTTTGAAGCATCCATAACATCGCAGAGGTGGTGGCTAAGGAGGAGGCTGCCAAAAGGGTCGTGAAGCAATGCAACTTGGCTAAGTACATCGAGAAGTTTGAACAGGAACCTGACCACGCCAAGTGTGTGGACTTCTTGAGGACCTACAACCTTGATAGGGAATGTGGGATGGTGATTGTGGGGAGGGGAGAAGGAGTGAAGCAAATTCAAATTCACCTCAGTAAGACCTTGGTGGAGAAGGCATTGGGTATAGAACCCAAGATGGAAAGGAGGCAAAAGAGGGATGTATATGCCATGCTGAACATGAGGAAGGAGCAAGTCCTGACAAACGACAACATAAGCATTCACGACATCCCTAACCCAGAAATCAAAATGCAGGAAAAAGTCATCCATTCCCTCTTCTCCAACCAACAGTACAACTCCCTTATGCACAAAATCACTGTGCCCATGAGGAAGTGGTTGCCAGCTTGCGTGCTAGATGAAATAGACTGAAACAGCTATGTGCGGAAGACTATTGATCAATCCGCTAAGGCACTAGCCCTGGGTAGCAAGTTGGCGAGTGGGGAATCCCTAGCATCTAAGGGAGCAGAGAGGAAGAAACCATCTTCCAAAGCCTCGTTCATCGGATATGGGGGAATCTTGACCGCTCTCATCCAAGAAGCAGTAAAGGAGATGCAAAATGCAGAAGAAGGAGCTGATGAAATGCCTAGAAGATCACCTCCCCGACAAGAGCGAGAACAATGAAGTGAAATAATAGTTAATGACAAGGAGGGAGCACCAGAAGGCCATCCTAGTAAAGAAAACAAAAAATGCCCAAGAAAAAGACAACACGGGAGAGGCAGGAAGAGAGTGACAAAAAAGGAGAAAGAAGAGCTAATAAAAGCGCAAAGAAAATCCAAGAAAGCCAAAGAAGAGAGAAGAAACAAAGAGAAGGCCGAATTGTAGAAAATAATAGAGGAATAAAAAAGGGCAAAGGAGGAACGAAAAAAGAAGGCGGAAGAAGAAGAGGAAGAGCTAAGAAGAAAAGAAGAAGAGGACTTGGCACAAACTGTGCACATCTCCATTGAGCAATAGTGTAGGTATGAGGAGTTGGGAGTAATGAGCTTGCCAAGGTAGGACATGCTGGGAACTAGTGGCCAAGCACTAAAAGACCTACCTCCACCTGTTTTAGAGGGAAAATGCAAGACCGCACTCCACTCAATCCCACTTGCCATCTTGCTGGCAATGGTTGAGGAACAAGCAAGACTAGAGAGAGAGATCAAGTGCCTGATAGAAGAAAAAGAAGAAATTGCGTAGAAATGGAAGGGGCAGGATCAGATGATAGTGGCCTTGTCACAAAGGCAAAGTGAGGGCTTGGAAGAGATGAAAAAGAAGGCAAATGAATGGGAGGCCAAGAGCGAGAAGAAAGTGAAGGACCTAGCGAGTCGCTTGGTCCTTGCGGAAGGGAGCAGAATACTAGTAGAAAGCAGGGCAGGCACCACTCATGCCAATCTAGAAGCCCAAAAACATGCCTTCCTCAGCACAATATTAGACATCACACTCTCTGAAGAGGAGGAGGTAGTTGAGGTGCTTAAAAGAAAATTGAAATTAGCTCATAAGGTGATTAAACAAGGGTTGTACTCCCAAATCCAGGACACAAGCCTCAGTCTGACTTGGTAAGATCAACAAGCAAATCTGTTGAGACAAGCTTGATGCCACAAGAGGTTGACAGATTGGGACTCCAAGAAGAACAACCATAGGAAGCAGTAGCACGATCGAGCCCACAACAAGATGAGGAGTAGATTCCACACCTCCCTCACCACAGCCAAAATCCCCTCAAGAGCAAGATGCCACAACAGAAAGGAAAGCAGAAGCTAAAAAGAAGAGGGCTATAATGCTTGACCAAGCATGCAAAAGGGAGAAAGTGTAACCTCTATAGTCCTAGAGCCTCCCATCCTACCAAAGAGGGACTGCTCACCCATGAACTAGAGCACGGTGTTATTAGTATGGGAGTAGTAGGAAAATCGCCACTAGCCCTTTGATTTCACCTTCTGATACCCAACGGCCCTGAGCAAAGTATTATCCACTGAAGCGGTAATGGAAGTAATCGCCATGGGAAGAAGGCTTGGGGACTGATGGCTCACCAAAAGAGAAAAGAATCCAACGGCTTGGGGGACGAAATCCCCAGATTATTGGAAAAACAAGGTCGAGGAGGTGCCCCACATGGTGAAAGGCTATGAATCCCAACCTAAAAGGAGGAGAAGAGTCTAGAATAGCAATGTGGATGCATGGATGTAGTTTTGCGGTTCCCTACCCTTCGAGCAAAATGATCCAACCTATCTACCATATCCTCAAAGGGTAGGAGTAGATTTTGACTCTGACATCCATGGTCGATACGACTTCCCGAAGATCTACAACATTAATGCCACAAAGCCTGAGGAAGCACTATCTTTCTCAGAACATGATCTATGGGACTCCATGGCTCACTTCTTGATGGAATTCTCCTCTTGCCTAGACCCCGCCTTTGTAACAACATGTAACTATGTTAGATTACTGAAGACACTCCTCAGGCAACCCCTTGCACCAGTAGAGTACCATCTCCCGCTGCTCTTTTTTGACATTAATATGGGAATAGGTGGATGTGCCATGACTTGGTTGATGTTGCATGCTGCCCTGCTCCCATCATTTTACATGGCCCTCCTTGAGGACATGAACGATAGCCATTTTACCAGCTGTACCCATCTATTTTTGTCCACCACTCCTCTCCATGTTAGGATAGGTCAAAAGGGTACATGCTAAGTAGGAACTTCCTTAGTAAATTATTGAAGCCCCCTACCTCCCCATCTCACACTCAAGAGACCGAGGAATAGATCATTTATTTTGTACTACCTCTCGAAGGTCAAGGTTAAAAAAATTGACAGAGAGAGAAGAATATAAAGAAGAAAGAAAAGAAAATGAATGAGGAAGAGAAAGAAAGAAAGAAGGAAAAAGAAAGCAAAGATGATAAGCGAAGAAATCACAACGGGCAGTTCAACCCACATAGGCCACAGTCATTGCACCTAGGGGTTCTCAAGTTAGGTGTGTTCGGTAGCTTCGATCGGCCAAAGACATCCCTAACCCCCTAGCCTCATTTTGATTCCCCACTTCATGCTTAGGGCACATCAAGGGCAGGACATGCCTAGGGAGGTAACACTCGCCTATGGTTAAGATCTGTCACCCTAAGCTACATGCATTGCACCTCCCTTATGCACAAACTGGGTCCTCAAGTGAGGGACAACATCAAGACTTGCCCGTGGTTTGTCGACCCAAGTTCCAGTTCCACTAGCACAAGCACAATGCACCACATGGCAAAACAGGCACACCCCCAGGTAGTGCACCTTCTTTTCTTTTCAAGTACAAACAAAGGCCCCAACTGCCCAACTTCGGAGGCCCCATCATCCATGTAATGCGCTCTCGGCCTCCACCACCCTTAACCAGGTGATCCATTTCTTCCCAAGACCAATTCTCCCAATACCCCATCATCATCGACTCACATGTTCACCCTTTTAAATAATCAAACCTTCATCAACTCAAAACGCAAGTGTCTTGGAACTAGCACCAATCTAGGAGAGGGGTCATCTTATACGACATGTCACCATGCAGATGAAACAAACAGAGGCAAACTAAGGCACCCCAATCAAAAAGTGAATGAAGAAGCTCATTTGGAACAATGTGGGAGAAGGAAAGCTCAGAAAAAGAGGGAGCTCCAACTACTTCGATGAGGTCCTCTCAAGGATGAGGGAGGCCCTGTCAAAGATGAAGGATGATCTCTCAAGGATGGTGATAAGCATCGAATATTCTAGCAAGGCTCTCTCAAGGATGAGGAAGAGCCTTCGAGGGCTCTCGCAAGGAAAGTGCGAGGCACAATGCAATTCATTTTATTAGCATGCCAAATGGACATTGGTGAAGGGATAAGGCAACTTCAAGGGAATAGGGCAAAGCCATGATAAGATCACAACATAGCAACCATGGAGGGCAAGAGGATGGATCCGTCTAACACCATCATCAATTTCAAAGAAAAATCTGTCCATGTGCCACTCTCCAGGCAGGGATCCACGGCCGTCCAACATGATATTCAATTTCAAAGGAAAAATTCACTCAAGGTCAGCGTACCACCCCCACTGTATCTTCAATTTCAAGGGGCCGTCCATCCAACACCATCCCCCACAAGGGCTTGTATACAAACTCAAAAAATCCATATGGCTATACCCATCCCACTTTCCAACTACTACCCATCAGTGCCATGGGGCTAGAACTAGACAAGGAGGGGGGTAATGTTAACCTCAGCATAAAAAAGCGCAAGTCAAGTCCTAAGTGGTGGCCTAGGAGAAAATCAGACACAACGGAAGAAGCAAGAAGGGAAACAACCGAAAGTGTAAGGGAGGCCTCAAAAGCAAAGTCAAAGGAAGAAGCACATTTTTAAAATGCAAGGCATTCCTAAAACTTTTATAAAAGAGTACCACGCTCTATCGTGTGCAAATTATAAAGGGTAGAAGGGCATGGGTAAAGAGAAAGGGCAACTGAAGGGAATGGGAAAAGAGGACCTTGCCATAATGGCCGGCCATGTAAAAAAGGGGGATGACCATCCAAAAGGGATTTAGGGTTTTGTATATAAAATTGAAAAGTGAATGAAGAGCTTATTCTTTGGTGTGTAGCAAAGTGGACTCTTCTTCTTTCTCCTTCTTTCCTCTTGCTTTATTGTGAGTGCTTGAGGGAGGGAGTGTGAGTGAGTGAGGGAGTGAGTGTGTGAGGGTGAGGGATCGTGGTGGTGAAGCCCTCCATCGTCTCTCTTCTTATTATCTTCTCTACCTTTCTCTCATCTCACACGTGGCTATGGAGGATGGAGCTTGGAGGTGGAGGCTTGAGGTTGCTTGAGCTCGCATCATGAATCATGGAGCTATTGGTGTGCTTGAAGGAGGATGGTATTCAATCAGGTATCATGGTAAGCTCACTACACTTGTAAAGAGGGATAACATGCAATGTGAGAGGTAGCCATTAGTGCTCACTTGAAAAACTTGAAGGAATAAGTGGTCCATGGGTCTTGGAGGTTGAGCATGAGCTCCCATTACAAGAGCAAGCTATGAAGTATCTTCAAAAGTTACTTGAGCTTAGATATGTAGATGATGCAATTGGGATGCAACTTTTGGTTGTATATCTAATGCTCCTTGAAGCTTATAAGTCCTTGATGAAACTAGATGAGTCCAAGGATGAACATATGCTTTCTGTGTGAAAGATAGAGTAAGTGTTGGATGTTAGTGCAAAGATGAGTGAGCTTGGATATGTAACTTATGTCACTTATGGATTTTGGAAGAAATTTGAGGATGTATGCAAGAGGCTTATTGCGGCATATAAGTATCAAGAACAACAATGGGATAAGCAAGAAGAGAAAGAACAAAGGAGATGGAACGAGGAAGAAAAGAAGATAGATAGAGGAGGCATTTCAGATGTGGAAAGAGGAGGAATTAAGGATAAAAATGCAACTAGAGAAGGATAAACGTATAGAGGAAGTACAAGCTTTTGCCCAAGCTTCACCACTTGCTATTGAGGCTAAGCGAAAACGTGCTACGGATGTTTTTGATGCACTTATTTACTGAGGAGTTGAGAACTTATGCAATGAGTGCCTATGCTAAAAGTACGGAGGTTGTGATTTTCCTTATTGAGGATGCTTATGCTAATGATGATTTGAGTTGCTATACCGATTAGGTCTCTATAGTTACTATGGATGCTTTAAGTCACCACACAGATATTGTTTATGCAGATACTTTTGATGCTGTGAGTATCCATGCAGAGGATGCCTAGAATGAGCCTAAAGTGGATCACATGGACAATGCATATGTAGATATCCTTAGTGTTTGTGAGGAAGCCTATGCGGCTCATGTACTACTAGATGTAGTAGAGACTATTGATGTGTTGACTAGTCATACCACTGATGCCTTGGGAGGGCATGTAGTGGAAGAGTTGGCCATTGCATATGCAGATATTCTTAGTGCGTATGAAGAGGCTTACGAAGTTGTTAATCCTTGGAAGACCAAGATGGAAAATCCAAAAAATTGGAAGCGAAAGATAGTCCCCCCAAGGCAAGAGAAAAATGGAGGACAAAGGCATACAAAGGAAAATTTGAAGACACAAAAAGTGCAAGAAAAAAATTCTAAATGTAAGCTGAGGTGCACAAGAATAAGCACACCTTAATGTTTTTGTAAAAAGAGCACTAGAGGCATTGTAATTTATTTTGTAAAAGAGCATTCGTGCAAGTTGTAAAGAATGAGAGGCAGGAGTTAAGGCCATGCTAATAGAAAAGGAGAAGGAAAAAGAGTGGAGAAAAGGCCATACCAAAAAGGGGATGGCCGCCCAAGGAGGAGATAGGGCATGCATAAAAGTCAAAAAGTGAATGAAGAAGCTCAATCTTGGTGTATGGCCAAACTTGCTCTCTTCTTGTTTCTTGCTTCTTACTTGATTCTTGTGTATGAGAGAGGGAGAGAGAGTGTGTGAGAGAGGGAGTGTATGTGTGAGAGAATGAGGGATTGTGAAGAAGCTCTTCTTCTCCTCTCTTCATCTTCTCCTTCTTCTCTTCTCTTTTCTAGCATGCATGGCTATGGAGCTTGAAGCTTGGATCTTGGAGATGGAGCTTGCTTAAAGGTTCATCTTGGATCGTGGAGCTACCAGCAGATTTGTGGGAGGCGGTAACTCGATCGAATTCAAATGTAAGCTCACTACACTTGTGTGAGAGAGAGTGCACACGGCTATGTGAGAGGTAGCCATAGCTCTTGGCTTGAAATTCTTGAAGCAATAAGTGGTCTGTGGGTCTTGACACTTGTGTGAGAGAGAGTGCACATGGCTATGTGAGAGGTAGCCATAGCTCTTGGCTTGAAATTCTTGAAGCAATAAGTGGTCTGTGGGTCTTGAAAGACTGCTCATGAGAGCGATGACATTTTGGTTTTGTTGTTGCCGGGACCAATGGATTCAAGCTTGAGTGCTTGTGCACTCCAAATTGAGCAATGGAGTAGGAGTTCATATTCAAAATGGTGCTTGGTTTAGGTAGGAAGTGAGGGAGTTGGAGGGTGTTCAATCTCCTTTGCTTGATAGTTTAGGTGTTGGAAGATTTAGAAGCAATAGTTAGATCAGTGGTATATATTTTTTTGTTAGTAGGATGTGTTTAGGTTTGGGGAATGAGGGAAAAAAAAGGAAAAGATAAGTCTTTATAATAACCAAAAAATAGGGGAATAGAGAAAGAAAGGAAAATATTTGGAATATTTGGAAAGAATAGGGATAGAGAAGAAAAAGAGATAGACAAAAGGTGAGAAAGGGGGAAGAGAGAGAGCTCATTTAGACACTACCAGATTGAGAGAGAGAGCTATTGAGAGAAGAGAGAGAGCCATAGGTCAAGAGGACATTAGTAGCAACAATCCGTAGTATCATCGCATTCATGTGTTTCATGTATGCCTAGAGTCTTTCCTGATTGCACCTTGCATCATAAACACTTAAGTGCATGTGAAAACTAGAAGAAAGCCTGATTTCGCACAGCTCACATTGAGTCCTACCACTCAGGCATGTAATCATGTGTACACTTGTAGATTGATTAGATTAACAAGGAACACACTAAAGGGGATTGAGCTAAGAAACAAATCCACTAGTAGGAGTGCAAACCCATTAGATGAGTGAACCAAGACACTAGAGACAAATATCTAGGGAAGATGGAACTGTCAAACCACTGAGGGAAGGAAGGTCTAACCAAGATTAGAGACACATCTTTAGCCGACCTAGTCACCCTTGTAGAAATACTAGTGGATCAAGAGACAACCACCATGGCAGGTACCAGTTTGAATGAGAATGACCTCGACCTTAACCTTGACCTTAACGTAGCAGGATACTTGAATGATATTGAGCGACTTATCACACATTATGACCAATAGACAAGGATAACATATCATGAAAGACCTGTAGCTGATATCATAGCCGACCTTGAGGAGGAGAGGAGGCTAGGAAGGATTGCACTGCAACACATAGCAAGCTATAACCAAGAGCAAGAGGATTAGAGGTCACGCTAGAAGAGAGAGATCAACGAGGTTCACAGGATCCTAGCCATCTTAGGTAGAAACAAAGTAGGAGGAAATGCCAATAGGGAGAGAGCCTTACAAGTAGATCTTATAGTGAGTGAGTTGCTCACGAAGTGATTGCTAGACAATACCAATGTTGAGCAAAGTGAAGTAGCCTTGTGGCAACATCATTGCTAGCTAGGCTGGGAGTCACCCCAAATACCAGGAGCCAAACAAAGATACCCATAGTTGCCAAGAAACTTGACAAATATCAAGCAAGCAATGACCCCTATAGCTTCATTGAGTAGTTTGAGCAAGTGTGTGAGGCTAACAACCTCATAGACCTCGCTCCAACGGGCACAATCATTTGGTCTTTTTCTTAGGAGACAAGGGATAGACTTGGTTTACTAGCCTTGATAATGTCAAACACAATAATCTCAATGATCTAAAGGATCTCTTCATCAAGAGATTCTCAGAGGCACGGTATTTCGACAACCTCATCGTTAAGCTGATGAATGTTAGCCAAAAAGACAAAGAGGACATATGAGACTATGCCACTCATATGAGGAGTCTCTACAAGAGAATACTTGTAGCTAAGTGACCCAATGAGAGAGCGGTCTCCACCATATTCATCAATGGGATCCACAACAAAGAACTCTATAAGGCCTTAGTGAGCAACTCAAACCTACAAAGGGATGTGATGGTAAGAGTCTTTGAGGAGGCTATATGAGTGGATAACTTGCTTAGAGAGGGAAGCTCTAGGACTACACAGTAAGAGAACAACACATTTAGAAATGTTGAGAGAACTGCAATATTTAGCAAATGATCAACACCTAGCTAGCAAGATAAAGAAAAGAATGCCGACTAGACCCAAGCGATAGGTGATCTAAGAGCTAACTAGACTACATGAGTCATTGTGAAGGCCACTGTGACCTCATGTGTAGTGTGTGCATTGTGGAGGGAACCACTTACGATCTGAGTGTCTTGATCTTAGGTCCTAGCCTATGCTAACTGTGAAAGATTCATGCATGATGCTATGCACTACCGATTGCCAAGATAGTTGCCAACCAACAACCCTATGCTCAGCCATACTATCTACGAGTTAGGCAGCCTAACTTTGGAAGAGAAGACGCTTTGGCTCTACCCTTACCTAATGATTCAAAGCCAGTCACTCTGAGGATCAATATCACAATATGAATTCCTAGACCTCTAAGACTATAGTGACCCATCCGCCAAGCGATGCTCCCATGCACTTTGTAGAGGAACCATTGGATGAAGACTCATACGTGAATCCTTATGTCTCTTATGAAGAGGAGGGTAATCCCATACTGATGGAATTTAGGCCTATGCTAGTCATGGATTTAGGTAGAGGGAGATAGAGGCCTAGGAAGAGGTCAAAACTATGAGCCCATAGCATGTTGGATGTGTGGCCATCCACGGCATATCTCATCCCACTACCTTGAAAAGGAGCAAGGAAATAGAGAGAAGATCGACTTCAGGTATCCTGAATGCAAAGTCACATACCTATTCACCAATTTTCCTAGGCAAAAACCCTCCACTAGTTCAACAATTGTGCCATCTGTGCTACTTATACTCTTTTTTGTTTCACTAACAACAACGCCACACCCATCCCCATAAATGTCATGACACGAGGTCAAGAGAAGTAGGCTAGTATTTCATTACCTGGACCTAGCAACCTAGATGCAACCTCTATAGGGAAGAAGAGGACTGATGCAAAAATAAAACTCAAAACAAAGAGCGCAACCACTTTAACAAAGGGAAAGCAGGTTTACTCCTAAGATGAGGGAGAAGGAAAGTGCTAAGTTTTGAGAGTACCCTGACCCCAACGAATAACTAAAGGTTGTGGATAAGGTCAAATAATGGATAAAATAAGCACAAGCTCACTTGTAAGATGCTAAGCCTATCATTGAGGATGAGATCAATGAATCTCAACCATGAGCCCATCAGTCTCTCCCACGTACTTGAGAGCAGGAGAGGCAGCATTACCACATGCATAGCCATGTAGGCAGAACATGGATGCCATGAATAGATGAACTGCCCAAGAACATTGGTAGGAAGCCCATGGAGTAGAGGAAAGAAAGACAATTGGCAATTTTCTCACCACACTTATATCAACTCTTGTAACATTGCCACTGGGAGAATTGCCTAGGCAAAACCCTACACTATGACAAGTGTTGAAGCAATGGGCAGAATGAACTGATAGACATGAACCACAAGACTTGCCCGTTGAACATGATGTTGTGACACCACACACCCAGCTTAACACTGAACCTAGTGTTTAAGTCCCCACAAGTGAATGCCTTTTGGGAAGGTACTAAGATGTACACATGCCCTAGGAGATACAATGCAAAAGGGGATAGTAGACACATGAGCAGGAGTTAGTGTACTTAGCCATGTAGTCCTATAAGCTTGGAAAAACCCACTGGTAGAAACTACACAAATCAATGCCACTCTAGCAAATGGGATGCCCTTTAGAGTCCTAAAGGATTGGCCTTTAAAGATAGCGGGAATTGAATTTTTCGTGAACTTCATAGTCATGAAGGGAGTGGATTATGATATCTTGCTAGGCAGAGCTTGGATGAGGAATGTGTGAGTGACAATGGATTGGGATAATGGCTTGATATTCTTAGGCAATAGAATAGAAGTAGTCTGAGTAGAGATGGACACTTGGAAAACCTCACCAATGGACCTAGATGCCATCTCTGCCATGTTGAAGAGTGCCTCAAAGATTAGAAGTGATTATGGACCTCTAATCAAGTACATTTCTTGTCCTGAGAATGAGCACGATTGGATGCACGTGTTGGAAACCATCGATTTGCCATTATTGAATGATGAGGATGAATATAGGAAAGCTATAGACTCAACTAGCAAACCCAAAAAATCCACAAATTCTAACCTACCCACAGTGCCCCTATGCATGATGGCCAAGAGTTCCATCAGCAAAAACCGACTGACACCAATCACCTGTGACGTCCCAACAAACAAATTGTAACTCCATAGAATCCTTGAGTACCTATCAAGTGAGCTAGCTAGCAACCCAAATGCAAACCTAAAGCCCCTCAAGGATCTCATGGAGAGTAAGGAGTGGCAATGGACTAAGGTGCACGACTTAAACCTGCTATACAATTGGGCTCTCATTACAAGTGAGAAAAAACTTGAGGTTAGGAACCTTGAAAACAATGCACAATCTGAGTATAAGGATTCCAAGGATGAGTATGAAGACTACTGTTCCATCAGTGAGAAAAGTGAAGAGGAAGTGGAGACCATAGAATATGACACAGATGGAAGAGTGATTGAGCAAATCAAAGCAGACTTTAACACCAAGAGAATGAAGAAGTTGTCAAGGTAGATTGTGACCAAACTTGGCTAGAATGCCTAGAGATAGTAGATTATGAGCAAGTAGGATTAGTCCAACCTAGCACCACATCATTATTTGGAGTGGAGTTAGCCTCAAAGTTATGACAACCAGGGGAGATAGCCTCTTCCAATGAGGATTTTGAATACAACTACGAGTCAAAGGTAAGCTCTGATAGCAACTCCAAAATGCTTTGATCACCTAGGACCAAACATACCAAGGGGAATCTCCCAGTCCACTTAAGGTGCAAGAGGCTAAAGGAGAAGAGAAGGAAATAGTCAAAGTCTTCAAAAGTTTACGAATAGAAGAAACCCCAAGATTTTCCCAAGTGCTTCATGAAGTTTGAGAAGGGTGATCAAATAGTGGTGTTAATAAAAGCCAAGTAGAAAGGGTAGGTGAATGAACCCATTGAAAGACCTGCCAAAGTTAAGGAAGTCAACTTGGCAAGGGAAGGGGACTAGCCTCAACTCGTGTACATAGCAGATGATCTAACTAAGGAGGAAGAGACTAATATCATAAATCTCTTAAGGGAATCCTCTAACATGTTTGCATGGTCCTTAGATGAGTTGAAAGGAATAGGTTTGAGTATCATGACTCATAATATTTCCATGATCCCCGATGCAGTACCAGTTAAGTAACCATACACAATGAATCCTAAGCATGCACATGCAATGAAGGAAGAGATTGATAAGCTACTAAATGAAAGTACCAGTTAAGTAACCATACACAATGAATCCTAAGCATGCACATGCAATGAAGGAAGAGATTGATAAGCTACTAAATGAAAGATTCATTTATGAGATAGGGCACACAGACTGGGTTAAAAAAATGAAAAGATTCGAGTGTGTGTGAACTATAAAAAGGTCAAAGCAGCTACAAAGAGAGACAACTATCCATTACTATACACTGAGCACATGCTAGAGAGAGTGGCAAGAAAGGAAGCCTACAGTTTCTTGTATGTCTTCTCAAGTTATAACCAAGTGCGTCCATCTGGATGATAAGCACAAGACAACATTTGCCACCAAATGGGGGGTGTTTGTCTACATAGTCATGCCATTTGGTCTAACCAATGCCCTTGCTACCTTCTAGTGCCTCATGTGTGCCATCTTTATCAAAAAATGGTTGGAGGTATTTGTCGATGACTTGTGCATCCACACCAACTTGGAAGAGCACTTAGAAAAGCTATGAATAGTCTTTGAACGTTGTAGGAGGCAATATGATCTCTCACTGAATCCCTTAAAGTGGTAGTTTTGGGTAAAGCATGGTTGTATTTTAGGGCACGTTGTGTCGAGGAATGGGATAGCCACAAATTCCTCAAAAGTCAGGGTAATTGTAGACCTTCCCCCTCTAACCAACTTAAAGGGAGTTTAATGCTTCTTAGGCAACACAGGTACTACTAGAAATTTGTGCTGAACTATGCATTGATTGCTAGACCTTTGTACAAGCTATTGATAGTATTTGAGTGGACCAAAAAATATCAACAAGCCTATGAAAGGCTTAAACATGCTCTAACTTCAGCTCCTATCTTAAGAGCCCCAGATTGGTCCATTACCTTCCATGTGCACATTGATGTTTCAAAGTTTGCTGTGGGGGCATGTGCCAAGTTTGTGAGCATAACTTTTATTATCTAGTGAGCTTTGCTAGCAGGCAACTCACTAATACAAAAATGAACTATTCCACAATAGAAAGGAAAGGGTTAGCCATGGTGTTTGCTATAAAGAAGTTTAGACATTATCTTTTAGTGACACCCTTTACCTTCTTCGTGGATCATTAGGCATTGCTTTATCTTGTGAACAAACCTTGTGTAATAGGATGCATTGCTCGATGGTTACTTCTACTTTTGGAATTTGACTTCTGTGTGGTAGTACACAAAGGCAAACAACACTATATGGCAGATCATATATCTTGCATACCCACAAGCGAAGTAGCTAGATAGGGCATCATTGATGACCTATCAGATGCACATCTTTTTAGAATGTCTAGCAAATGAGACTTGTTTAGAGTAAACCTAACACTATATTGGGTGGATGATATAGTCCACATCCTAGATAGTGGATTGCCAGAATGATCCATAGAAAAAGTGAGGTTAAAGAGACTAATTTTGAAGATCCAACCATATCAGCTGATTACTGGTTAGTTACTTTGGTTAGGACAGGATACACTTTTAAGGAGATGTGTCTGCAAACAAAAAATGCACAATATGCTCATAGAAGCACGTGACATGATTGTTGGAGGACATTTTAGTGGAGACACCATAGCACGCAATATGCTCTAATCTCAACTGTGGTGGCTACACTATTCCTATGTGATGTAGCTAATTTTGTGAAGCACTATGATGAGTGCCAACGGACCAAAGTCCCTATTCATAAGGAAAAAATGGAGTTGACCCCAGTGTTTGCACATCAACCATTTGAGAAATGGGGAGTTGACTTCATTGGTCCAATCAGCCCTACATCATAGTATTCACAAGCCACATTGTTACGACAAACTATTTCACCAAGTGGGTGGAAGCTCGAGCAACTTGTAAAAATGACACTAGGACCATGGCCAAGTTCCTTTGGGAGCAAGTAATATGATGGTTTGGTTGTCCCATAGAGTTGGTTAGTGATCAACAAGGTATACACTTTATCAATGAAATGATTGCTCACTTGTTATCCACCTTCTTGATAATCCATAGAAAATCCTCACTGTATTAATGTCGAGCTAACGATCAAGCTAAATACACGAAGAAGATCTTAGTGAATGTCCTAACAAAGATAGTCTCTACTTCATGTAGTGACTGGGACAACAAGCTCATGGTAGCTTTAAGGGAATATAGGATGGCCTACAAAATTTCCATAGGAGGAAAAACCCCATTCAAATTGACCTATGAAACTAAAGCAATTCTACTCATGGAATTCTTTTTCCAAGCTTGAGAATAGCAATCCAAGAGAGGTGGGAGGGCAAATAAGCATGCACAAATCATTTATTAGAGCTAGAATGTCTATTTGAGACTTGTCTCATTGCAATTGATGCCCTAATCTATGAGAAGGTATGACACACGAGTTGGTTTGACAAGCATGTTAAACAATGAGACTTCGAGCAAGGAGACATTGTCTTGCTACGCCTTGTTAAGGGACACAAGTAGAATATAAAATTTAGGGGATTGGGACCTTTCAAGGTTCACAAAATCAGTAGAACATGCAATGTAGAACTCAAAACTTTATAGAGGGAGGGAATGTGCTTATTCAATGGAAGTCACATAAAAAAGCATTACCCTCTGTCACATCCACTGCATGAACCTCCAATGATAGAACCACCAATGAATGTGAGAGTTGCAACTATTACTGAAATAGAGGACGAGGATGAGGAAGCAACATCACCAGTCTACCTGCATATAATAGTGATCGTGCAAAAGGCATACACCTTTGATGCTCTAATTGATGAGGGACTTGACTCTAATATCTTAATGTATGATCATTGGACCACAATTGGTCAAACCCCAATTGCAACCAACCAATGCAAAACTCATCCCATTTGGGGGGAAATCCTATCCACTCTTGGGGAAGTATAAACTAATGGTTTCTATAGAGACTGAGAGCCTACCTATTAACTTTTATACACTACCTAACAAACAAAGTGTTGGTAAGGAATCACTGTTGGTTTGTGTGTACCAGTTCACTATTATATTGACTACAACTCACAACACATTAGGCAATGTCAGAATAGTAATAGCTTTTAGCAAGGGCACCATAGCCATCCAAAAGCTTGGAGTGCCAGCGGCAGTTAACCCTAGTGTCAACTCTAAGGAAGGGAGTAGTGCACCACAATGTACACCCATTGTGAAGTCTGACTAGCATCTAGAAATCACACCCAAATCTATAGATCAAACAATCAAGTGGATACCCAAGCATAGACCACAGCCTCACAAAAGCCAATCATTAGAAACTCATAGGTTTCATGCCTCATACTCTAGACCTAAATAGAGGAATTGGCACCCCTATGGTACACAGGTGAATCGGCTATGCTGGGTCCCAAAAACCGTATCGTGTACCCAAGGTTACTATGAAGATAGCATCTTGGTATGGCTACCTAAACTCACAAGTGGCATGTATGCACCTCAATCCCAAGCTCCAAAAAATAATGCCCAAAAACATAAATCAAAATAGGGTAAGAGAAAGGCCAAGAGGAAGGGTGCTCAATCCATGAGTGCTCCAATGGTCTATTGACCAAAAGCTTAATCAATTGTCAATGAGCAACCAATTATCAATGAGCTCCCACCTAATAACTTTGATGTGATCACCGCTACACAATTCGATGACAAAGCATCAACCAAAATTCAAACCCAATCAACTTCTCAAACCATGCTCACCAAATCTGATGAGAATCCTAAAGTAGAAACACCACGTACCAACTTGTCTAGTCCAATTAAACCAAAGCCACCAGTAGCCCTTAAACTGTCACAACAATGACAATCCATTCTTGAATTGGCTTCCAACATGGCCATGGACACAGGAGATGACTTAGTAACGTGCATCTGACAATTTGACTTAACTTTCACGCTGTTTGCTAGAAGTTAAGAATGCTTGGACCTAGGCCTACTTGACGAACACATAGCAAATGAGGTATTTTCCTTGAGGTGTTCTTGGGAAGAATACAAATTCATCTTCACAAAGGCCTCCTTACAAAAGAGTTGATTGCTAATGAAATTTTAGGAGAACAAGCCTTAAGCCAATGCTTAATCACATCCTTCAAGAAGAGCAAAATTTCCATGCCACCACAGAAACTTGTTGAGCTACAATGATTAATTAAATCCGAGTTTAATTTCTTATGCAAGTGGTATACTCTGCGCATTCAATGGGAACAAGACGATTATCAAATCATGAAAAATGTAGAGCAATAATGTGCTATCAAGAATTACAAGTATGACAAAAAATATGTGGTCCCAACTTCATTTAGGGTATTAGCAATGATAAGAAATCGACCATTAGAAGACAGTATCCTGCTACATCCATACTTGGATAGGGTCCTAATAGAGGAGGAACTCCACATTGCAAGCCGAATCAACTCAGGTGACCTCTTAACTGATATATTGACTTATATCACACATGTGGGCATTCGTCCATAGGATATGGACTATCATGCAACATTAGAGTATAATCCAACCTTTTACGACTAGCTCTTGAAACAGCAAGGCACACCAAGGATGCAGTAAAGACCCTTACACCTTTACTTCCACAATCCTAGGAAGGATTTCCATCATTTTAAAGGGGGAGGGGGTAAAGTGGAAGGTGAATGAAAAATTGAAATAGGAGTTCAACTTCAAAAGAAAAGGATGAATTGAATTTTCTTCTTCTTTTAGTAAAAATTCTCCATGAAGTTCTTTTGTGGAATGTACGGATTGATTGATGTGGAAATTCTCATTTCATGGTTTATACATTTCACCATCTAATAGTGTTTCTTTCTAATCACTTTACCTTTTATGCAAGAAATGTCCTTCAAAGAGAACTCATTGTGGGCCATTGTGCAGTGATAGGAACTCAAATGGTAGGGTAGTAGGATAAAACCAACAAGTTCCCATTCTCAGAGGAAGAATACAAAAAGTATGACTTAGAATTTGAGACACGCACCTTCAATTAGTTGAAATACTGGAGCATCCATAACTTGGAGGAGTTGGTGCCATCAGAAGAGGCAATCAGACAGATAATAAAACAATGTAATCTTGCTAAGTACTTGGAGAAGGTGGGCCAAGACATAGATCATAGCAAATCCATAGAGATTTTGAAAACTTTTGATGTCCATAAGAACAGTGGCATGGTAAGTATCATATAGGGAGATGCCACTAGGAAGGTGGAAGTGAACTTAGCCCAAAAGTCGTAGAGAAGCCCTTGGGATTAGTGAAAAAGCTGAAAAAGAGGCCGAAGAGAGATGTCTATGGGATGTTAGAAATGGATAAGAAGAAATTTTATACGGATGATAGAATCAGCTTGGTTGATATTCCCAAGCCCACCATCAAACTGCAAGCGAATATGGTCCACACCCTCTTCATGAGTCAAAGATATAACGCCCTCATGAACAGAATAGAAGTGACCTTACTTGAAAGTCTTGCACCAAATGCACTGGATGAGGTGAAATAGAATCCTTATGCTTGAAAAACAATCCAAGCATAGGCAAAGGTGCTAGAAATAGCTCCAAGAGCAATAGCTCCAAGGGCAATAGGAGGGGAGTCTCTTTGTGAATCAAAGATATAACATCCTCATGAACAGAATAGAAGTGCCCTTACTTGAAAGCCTTGCAACAAATGCATTGGATGAGGTGAAATATAATCCTTATGTTTGAAAAAAAATCCGGGCATCGACAAAGGTGCTAGCAATAGATCTAAGGGAAATAGGAGGGGAGTCTCTAGCTACAACAGTGGAGTTAAAGAGGAAAAACCAACACATCCAAGGTGTTGACCATAGGATTTGGAGGGGTGATACTAGAAGCCATGGGGGAGATGGAAAGAGAAGTAGTGGAGGAGACCCCTGAACAATCATTGACCCAAGAAGAGCATTGCTCTCCCACTCCAATGAGTCCTCCTTCTTCATTCTCAACAAGAAATTTGGGAGAGAAATAATTCAATAGAGTTTAACATAGAGGAGAAGGCAAAACAAGTTGCTGAGAAGAGAGAAGTTGACCACCCAACTGAGTAGTAGCAAGAAGCTTCAAGCGAAAGGACAGTTAGTGAATATGGGGAGCAGGGTTCAATGCCATCAAGCCAAGGAAAAAGAAGAAAAATCATGTTAAGAATCCCAAGCAGAAAGATTGGAGCCATAACACCAGAAGGGGGTAGAGACCTAGAAGCCGCCCAAGAAGAATCAAGGAGACTGGAAGAAGAATATAGAAAGAAACATGAGATTGGAATAATCCCAAGCAAAAAGATCATGAGTAGAAAGATCAGAGCTACAATAGAAGGGGGTCAGACCTAGAAGCCGCCCAAGCAGAATTAAGGAGACTGGAAGAAGAACCTAGAAAGAAACGGGAGACTGGAAGAATCCCAAGCAGAAAGATCCCAAGTAGAAAGATCAGAGCCACAACATAAGGGGGCAAAGACCTAGAAGCCGCCCAAGTAGAATCAAGGAAGAAGAATGCAGAAAGAAATGGGAGGAAGAAGATGAGCGCTTACAGAGAGTGAAAGAGGAGTCAAAAAGATCTGAAGAAAAACATAAAAAGAAATAGGAGGAAGAGGAAGAAAGGCTAAGAAGAGAGGAGGAGGAGTAGATAGCTCTTGCCATTAGAAGATCACTAGAGGAATCTTCTCGATCTCAAGAGCTAACCATGATGAGCCCTACATGTGAGGACATGCCAAGCACAAGTGCTAGGTACCTCACCTTGAAGTATCTACTACTTCAGTGCCCTCAACAATGCACAACACAGAAGAGTATGATGAGCTTGTAAAAGAACTTTAGAGCCAACACGACAAGATGAATGAAGAAAGAAAGGCCATACTACCGAGCTAGACAAAGAAAGGAATGCCTTTGTAACCTACCGACTAGAAAAAAGGAGGTAGATGACCATAATAACCAGGGAAGTGATGGCATTAAAAGAGGACCTAAAGGCAAGACAATGTGAAGAAAGTCTAAAAGAACTATATGATGAAGAAAGGGAGAGCCGCATTGCTCTAGAGCACATCAAGGGTAAGACATTTCGATTTCATGTACCATTGGCCCAAATCTTGAATGTATTTGAAGTCTATCAACATAATACTTGTCCCATAGAGTTGAAATCCGTCTATGTACTTGCAATAAAAGCCATTAGAACTTGCATTTGATATTCATGTTTGGATTGAGAATCTGAAAATATCCTTTATGTTATGGTGTATGTATCCAAAGGCATTTGATGTAATTGAGATAGAGTTATTTATTCCATTCGTGTATGCTAAATACATAGAGAAAAAGCTTGAATTCTTCTTCCACAACGAAATCATTTCTAAAACCCGGATCTTGTCAAACTCCAATCTTTTTCCCTTTCCTAAACTTTGAATCCCATACTCCTCTTCCGCACTAAGCCCCGGTGGTAGACCTTCTACCCTTAACACGACGACAACGCATTTTAGCAAGTCCCTTGTAAGAGCATTGCGTTTAGTAATAGCTACTTTTGGGTCCATATAAAGGTGAATTTTGTAGAGTTTTAGCCATCCAACAATGTTAAATTGCAAGAGTAGGAGAGCCTCAAAGTTTGGATCATTGGCAAGAGTAGAAGAGTAAAGGTTCATGAGGGTTTTGTGGAACTAAGCATCCCTAATACAAGTGAATAAACCTTGTGAATGTCAAGGTTGATTGTGTGTGTACATGCATGTGTGTGTGTGTGTGTGTGTTTAATAATGAAGAAATAGCCAAAATTTTGAAATCCATGGTATTATTGGTCCCCGCCCAAAAAAACTATGGAAGCATTTTAATTTAAATAACACCTAATTACAACACTAACTAGCAACTGCAATACTCCATAACACAAAGCAAGTCCAAACTAAAACTTGTAAGGGAAGGGGACCTTTTGGTACTTGTAAGGACAAATAGACAAATCATTAGTTAGAACTAAGAGACCTACCCTGCATCATAGGCATCAACAATAGTTCCTAGTTGTCATTCATGTCACCCATGCAAGCAATAGTTACCTTTCTTTGCTCTATGGCCAAGGAAGGGTGAATTGCTAGTTTCTTAGGTTGCAGTAATGTCCATTTACCATATCAAGAATGAAGAAGGGGAGGAGGGATAAAAAAGAAGTAATAAAACTAAATGCATTACAAAAGCTTTACTTCCATAAGCACATACCCTTCTTGCTTAAGTAGCTTACAAGATAAAGAGGTATCTTAGTTTTTTGTCCCGAATGGAGTGAAAGGTAGAGAGTAAACTTTGTAGTCCAGTGGATAGAAACTAAATCCTTAAGGATATCAATGAGATTGAAGTATTTGTGCCAATTTAGCTTCCTAGACTAGTTTCATTGTAAGTGTGAGCTAAGTTAATTGATATACTTCTATGCATCAGTATGAGTTGAAGAAAAAGGTTCATGTGGAGGCCAAAGAAGCCTTGCATTTAAGTAAATGTTGAGAGTTAATCATCCAAGGATAGTAGCGGTCAATTGTTGCCTAATAGGTAGCAGAGGCTGTACTTGATG
The DNA here is from genome assembly GCF_053477565.2 of Lygodium microphyllum. Lineage (NCBI taxonomy): Eukaryota > Viridiplantae > Streptophyta > Polypodiopsida > Schizaeales > Lygodiaceae > Lygodium > Lygodium microphyllum. The sequence goes on from NC_141162.1 coordinate 16,069,607, forward strand.
TGCTACTAAGAGATTTGTTTGGTACATGCATTTAGCTATCTAAAGGAAAAAGAGTGCAAAGGAAGCCATCATGCTTCATATTTAAGTAGATAAGTTAGGGGGGTAAGAAGCTAAAAATCCTCTTAGCATAGTATGGAGGCACAACTAGCCATATGCATATATCCTTATTGCATCACTTACTACCTCCTATTATAAAGGTTCAATCTCCTACAATTTATGCTATAGTAAAAGGGTGGCCGACGGTTGGGACATGACCAAGTTGAATCGGCATATTGGAAAGCACCTCCATCTAGGGCATGCTATTAAGCTATAATTTTATTAGCCTTAAATTATATTCTCAATCTTTAATACATGTGTGTGTGTGTGTGCGCGTGCGTTGAGAGTGGAAAAAGACTGAATTTTTGATAGATTTTTGTGGTTCTTGAGGTCTGAATGATTGATTTTTTATGGATTTAGAGTGATGAATGGTTGTTAATGGAAGTGTTTGAGAGTGTTTTGGATGATATTGATTATTTTTTGGAAGTTCATGATGATTCTTAGTAGAAATATGAAGCTCTGTGATGTTCTGATAGGTTCTGTTGAGGTTCGGATTGGTTCTGTATAGCTTTTGTTTTGTTCTGATTTTATTCTGTATGAAGCATGGATTGATGATTGATGAAGGTTGAAAATTTTTGAAAGCTTATTGAATATTTTTTGATAGTTTGGAATGGTTTTAGTATGAATTATGAGGACTTGATGTTCTCTGATGACCTTCTGTAACCCTCTGTAAGCCTTCTGTAGAGCCTCTGTATCTGCTCTGTCTCTGTTATGTTCCTGTTCTATACTGTTCTATAGATCTTCTGTAAGTGTTCTGTAGAGTGTATGTGTGACTTTGAAAAATTTCTAACTTTTGGAAAGGATGAATCTAAGTTCAAAAGAGCTAAAACAAATGGAAGAAGTAGCAGCTGCTGCTGAAGACTGAAGAGAAGACTGGAGTGACAGTGACAGTAGTGAGCTATGAAGAGACATTGTAATGGCTATGGTGCCTCTTCACATCAGACATACCTCTTGGGAGGTGTATCCATGATCTAAGAAGGATTATTGAGAGTCATTATGAGAGTATTGTAGTGAGGAGATGATGCACTATTGAGAGAGAGAGAGAGAGAGAGAGAGAGAGAGAGAGAGAGAGAGAGAGAGCCAGAGATAGTCAATTCTATCAAAATAGTGTAACTGTATATGAGAGATTGAGAGAGAGAACTATGAAGACATTGAAGATGAATACTATGTGATTGATTTCCATTCAAAAATGGTGTATTCTTTTATGTTCTTTGTTCTATTGATGGATTCTATGAAGATGTTAAAGATTATGGTTGATTCTATCAAATTTGTGGGAGATATCTACTATGATGCTACGTGAAGATTTGCTGTTTTCTTTGTTTTGGTCATCAAAAGAATGAAATAAAAGCTTGTTGATGTTACAATATAGATTTTCTTGCAGTAGAATCTCCTTTTCCTTGGTGTCTCTCTTGGGGCTCCATGTTTTTGGTGTGCAGCCGGGGAAACTTGCCATCAACAAGCATGAGAAGAGGCTGAAAATGAAGGAAATGGCATTGCCAAGAAGAGGAGAATTCAATGGATGTTTGCAAAGTTCTTTCTTCCACTGAAGAGTTGGAGATTCTCATTATCAATGCCACTTTCCACAAGAAGTTCATCCCATAATGGCGGAAACATATCACCATCATGATGTATGCTCTATGTGGTGGATCGTTTCCTCTTTATGTTGAAGCAGCATAAACTTGCATCTTGGTGGAAAATTGTTTAGGAACAAACTGAAGAGCAGAAACAGAGAGAATGACCATCCATGGAATATTTGGCATTCATTGAGAAGTTTCCAAACATCATCAAGTGGGAGATTGTGAAAAAGCTTTAGGAGTCGTGGTCTGTGGAGGTTCACGAAAACAAGAAGGAAAAGAGTTGGAATTTGTTCGTGGATGCTCAACAGCAAGATACGTGGGATGCTTGGTGCACTGACAAAATCCTATTTGTCTAATTAGCAACCCACTGGAAGTTGGTAGACAGAGTGTTTTTCACAACATACACTGTTGAAACCTTTAGAAGCTGGTACTATTATAATGGCACAACAACGATCCTAAGAAGAATGAGTTTTGATACTTTCAGAACGGAATATCTCTCCCTCTGTAGTGGTTTGAAAGCTGAATTCAGAGATGTTGAAAAGAAGGAAGTAGAGGAGACGTTGGCCATAGAATCCCCTAGAGACTGAAGCCCTCTCTGCTACTATTCTGTTGAGAATAGACCAACTGGTTGGAGCCAACCCCCTGATGAATGACACAATCAAGAGGCAAGCGTTAGAATGAGTCCAGAGGTACATGAGAAGAGAAAAGGAAAAAATCAAAGCTGAAAATGAGCTTGCAGCAGAAGCCTCCTTTGATGCCCTAAAAGCACTCTTTACAGAAGTCCCCATGGCGACTCAAGGTCCCCTTCCTAGTCAGATTCATCCTGGAAATATTGATGACAGGTTGGTAAATGTAGTCCCATTGCTAGTTTTTAAGGGAGAGTACAATGAAGACCCTGATCTTCATGTAGTAGAATTTATGTAGCATGTGTGGCTAACAATGCCAAAACCCCCGAGCATTGGTTAGCAATATTCCCCGCTACTTTTAAGGGCACGGCGTTTTAGTGGTACGAGAGACAAGAAGCATGAACTTTTTGCACTTGGGATGATCTGAAGTTGGCCTTTCTCACTAAATTCAGGCATGAACGTTTTGAAGAGTGGATGCGAGAGGAGTTCATGAACCTAAGTCAATCATTTGGAGAAAGAGTAGAAGCTTATGTCTCGCGAATGGAATCCATCCTGAAGAGATGGACTAACCATCATTTGGATGAAGGCATTCAGAAAGGAGTGTTTCTCAGAGGCCTACAACCAGAAGTTCGTAAGTTCGTGGAATTGAGAAGACTAGTCAATCTGCAAGCTGTAGTGGAAGGTTCAAGATTGTATGACGAAGTTGAAGCAAGGCTGTCAATGACTCCAGGAAGAAAAGTCTTACCTTCTCCTATGCCAGGAATGGTATACCCACCAAATGCAGTCCGAGGGATAGTTCCCTATCCCTATCCCTAGATGCAAACAATGCCACAGTATAATGCACAATCCAATGTGGTCACCACAGATGACGGTGCCTCAAATGATGGTTCAACCACAACAACAGTGGCCTCAAACAGTTCCTCCAATGGCGACTCAACAACAGTGGAACCCTACCAACTGGAATCAACAATCCCAAGTCTCAGCAGGAGCTCTGAATCAGAACCAGAATAGAGGACCTTCTGGATCAACCCAACTAGTGTATGCAGTAATTACAGAAGCTTCCCAAAACCCTACTACAAGCACTTTCAGGAGGTGAAAATCTGAAGGACTACTTATCTAACTCAGTTGCAAGTATCAAGAAAGAGCTTATGGATGTGATTACAGAGCAGCTACACACGCTAAAGGTGAATACCGCCAATATATCCACTCCTGCAGGAGCTGGAAGAGATGTGATGTGCTCTAATACATGGTGCGGAAAGTGTCATCAAGCGGGACATTTAGCCACTGAATGTACCAGAAAACCAACCATTCCTGGAGCCTTCTGTTCCTATTGTTTGTGGAAGAACCATACAGAGGATATTTGCTCTCTAAAAGAGATTCAGGAACGAAGACAGAAGGATGAAAATGCAAGATTCAACTTGCTAGAGTCCAAAATGACAACATAGGATATTGGACCAAAGCCTAGGGAGTTTGGTCCTAATTTCGGTCCAAGGAGGTTTTCCTCTCAAAGTTACAGAGGACGACAGTCGGAGATTAGAAGTGGAATGTTATAGGTGTGGAGAAAAGGGTCATATCTTCCCGAATTGTCCAAACCCTAGATGATTTGTGGATTACAAGCCCTTATGCAACTGATGCAAATGTAAAGGCCACACTGCAAAGGAATGTCCAAGTCCAGCCCTTGTAAAGGCCAATGGCACTGATAGCCAACAGAAGGTACAAGAGCCTGCCTCCAATTTGGTAGAGTTAGAAGTTTCCGCTATCACGTGTGCCAAGACGAAGGGACCTGTTGTGCAAGAAGAGAACAACTCTCCTTCCAAGACTGTGAAGCTCAACCTACCAACAGAGGGACAGAGCAGTACAGAACAGAACAGTGCAGTACAGAGCATTGTAGTGCCACAGAGCGTCACAGAGACAGTCCTAGAGACAGGACCAGAGGTCTAGGAGATAGAAGATACAGAAGCACCTCTAGAAGCAAAGGAAGTGCCGATGCTGCAATTATTAGAAGGAAAAGGAAAGATGAAAATGAATGTAGCCCCATTCCCCAGCAGGCTGGAGAAGCCTGTGGATCCTATCAAAGAATATAACTTGGTCAAAGACCTAGACACCATTAAACCAAATCTAATATTCCAACAGTTACTGATGTTGTCTCCCAGCTGCCGAAAGAATTTCAAAAGCATCTTAACAAGAAGACGTGGACTAAGGATTGTTCATTCAACAGACCAATAAGGCCTCGGAGCCTGTAAAGGAAGTAGATGTGGCTAATGCCTTCCTAGATCTTGGAACCCCAAAGATTAGTGTATAGATAGAAGGATGCTTTATTTTAGATGCATTGATTGATGGAGGCTCATTAGTAAACATAATGACAGATGCGACAATGAAAGACTTAGGGTTTCAAGGAATTCAACCTACATAGTGGCTTATTAGATTGGCAGACCAAAGCAAAATTAAGCCGTTGGGCATCCTCCCATACGTAAAAACAACCCTTGCAGGAAGAGACTATTGGTTGACATATTTGGTGGTCAAACCAAATTCTTATGGGACCTCATACCCTCTGCTGTTGGGAAGACCTTGGCTTTTTGACGTGAGAGCCACGACGGACTGGTTCAAAGGAACCCTGACCCTAGGTAGAGGACCCAACAAAGTGGTGTTGAAGTTATATGGATCGCAAAAAGGCAATGGATCCACATCCATTGAAGTCATAACTGACTCCTCCAACGAGGTAACAGATGGTACATCAGGAGATGAAGAGGTTGTTAAATAGATCTTTCCCAAGAAAGCAGAGGCACAGTCCCTAACAGTGGGCACTGTAAGCCAACTACCAAGGAAAGAAAAGTCCTTGTCCATGGGAGAATACCTCCTGCCTCAACTATAATGAACTTTTGAAATCACCTCTGACAGTGAAATAGAAGCATAGATGTACTATTCTCGCTGTAACATGGCAGTTGCAGAAATAGTAACAAAGACAGAGAGCAGAGATAAATCCAGAGACAGTCATAGAGCCAGAGTCAGAAGTAGAGCCAGAGATAGAGGCAGAAGCAGAGTCAGAGAAAGTGATAGAAGCAAAAGCAGATGCAGAGGCACAAGATCTGTTCTTCTCCTATAGGGCCTTTACAGAAGCAGAGATAGAGCCTCCAGAGGAAGAGGATGAAAATGATGAGGAAGAAAACAAAGTAGGATATGAAAGTGCAGATGAAGAATTTCCTCTGATAACAGATGATCTTGTTGATGTCCCTACAGAGACCTCAGAGGCCAAATATATCAGGGTGTTGGATGGAATGACCATGATTCCATTTGGGTTGGCCAATGGACCACAAAGTATGCAGAATCTGCACGAGCAATGGATCAAAGGCATAAAAATTAAGTTCACCAGTGGCTCCTGTCGCCCTGACCGTTCAGTCTAGAGAAAAGATGATGATGATGCCCCTTGTCAACAGAAGCCAAAGCCCTCAAAGCAACATTATCTAGAAGGTCCCTGCTATGTGACATTCCTAGACACATCCTCTGAAGATGAATCCCTAAGTCCAGAAGAAGTTACCACTCACATAGAAGCAAATAAAGCTCTGATACCCTTCCAGCAACCTCAATAGAAAAATGAGTCATCTGTTCAGAAGGAGGACACTGGTTCTAGTGGAACATCTGATGATGACACTACTCTCTTGAAAGAGTCAGACCTCTATCCAGAAGCAATCCGTGAAACATTCATCTGTGAAGTGGAAGGTGAAAGACAAGTAACGTTCTTGGATACTGATGGTACCAAACATCACCTAAAAGTGGGTCTCAATCTTCTAGAAGAAGAACTAGTGGTCTTGCGAGACTTACTAAAGGAGAACTTCGCCGTGTTTGCTTGGTCATATAAAGATCTAAAAGGGATTGATCCCACAGTATGTCAACATCACATTGACCTAGAGCCTGATGCAAAACCTGTAAGGCAAAGACAAAGGCGTATGAATCCTAATTATTATGCTCTGGTGAAGGCAGAATTATTAAAACTTCTTGAAGCCGAGTTCATTTATCACGTGGCTAACACTGAATGGGTTTTGCCCATTGTGGTAGTACCCAAGAAGAATGGGAAACTTTGAATATGTGTAGACTTTCGAAAGCTGAACTCGAAGACAAAGAAGGATCATTTTCCTATCCCTTTTATAGACCAACTATTGGACACAGTGGCCATGAGCTCTATTCCCTCTTGGATGGATTCAGCGGATATAACCAAGTCCAAATTGCAGAAGAGGACCAATCCAAAACAACCTTCACCACAGAATGGGGGATCTATGCCTATAGAGTGATGCCATTTGGGCTCTATAATGCTCTTGCCACCTTCCAATGAGTAATAACAGATGCCTTCCAAAATCATCTTCATGATTTCATTGAGGTGTATCTTGATGACTTCTGTGTTTATAGCTTAATCCGTGAGCACTAGGGAGACCTAGAGCAATGTTTTGAAAGATGCCGAGAGTATGGGATTTCTCTCAACCCCGACAAATGTGTCTTTGATGTCTCATCAGGAGTTCTTCTGAGCCATATTTTCTCTGCACAAGGGATTGCAACAGACCCGACAAAGATTGAGAAGATTGCCACCTTAATAGCACCAACAAACCTCAAGCAACTGAGAGGATTTCTTGGCCATGTGGGCTACTATAGAAAATTTATTTCACATTTTGCAACCAAGGTAGCCCCTCTACACAAGCTCCTAAGGAAAGATGCGGATTTTCTTTGGACTGATGACTGTGAAGAAGCCTTTAATACCCTGAAACAGTGCCTTATCCAAGCACCTATCTTGCAGCCTCGTGATTGGACGAAGGAGTTTCATGTGCACACAGATGCATTTGAAGGGCTAGGTGTTGTCCTATGTTAAAAGGGCCCCTCTAAATTAGATCAACCAATATATTATGAAAGACAGAAGGTCACTGATAGGGAATAGAACTATACAATGACAGAGCTTGAGTGCTTGGCAATGGTGTTTGCACTAGAAAAGTTTCGACACTATCTACTATCAATACATTTCAAGTTCTACGTGGATCATGAAGCCTTGTCCTTCCTGATGAACAAAGCAGATGTTAAAGGACTACTGATGAGATGGTTGCTCCTATTCCAGGAGTTTGATTTTGAAGTGGTCATTAAGCTTAGTCATTCCCACGTCCTAACTGATCATCTATCACGGATCCCTCAAACAGAAGAAGAGGAACAGGATGATCCAGACCTTCTTGACGCTTCTTTGTTTCTAGTTGAAACAGTTACTCCCTGGTATGTAGACATAGCCAATATCCTGGCAACTCAACAGTATCCTCCTAGCATCTCAAGCCGTGAGAAGAAGAAGCTTCTGTTAGAATCAACCCCCTACACCTTGCTAGGTGGCACACTGTGCAAGAGAGGCAAAGATGAAGTGCTACAAAGATGTGTTGCAGGGGATGAAATCAGCATAGTATTGAAAGCATGCCATGACGAACCATGTGGTGGATACTTCGCAGGAGAAGCAACAACCATGAAGGCTTTGTTAGCAGGATACTGGTGGACGACCCTCCACAAGGATGCATATGATTACTGCAAGAGATGTGATACTTGTCAGCGAATGGGGAAACCCACCAAAACAAGTGCCATGCCACTGCAACCCATTCTTCCCCTAAAGCCATTCGAGAAGTGGGGGATTGATTTTGTGGGTCCCATTGATCCACCCATCAGACGGAAACAGAACAAATACATCTTAGTATATACGAAGTATGTCAAGTAAGAAAATGATTAAGTTGTGAATTAGTTGAGGTTTTAAAAGAATGAACCCTCCAAATTTGTCCATTCAAATGTGATTAATGAGCTAATAATCGAGAATAACCACTAGTAAATGTGTTTGTTGTAAACCGAGAATAACCACTAGTAGATACATGCTTAATGAAAATCCAGGTCTTTGAATTCCCTTGCATTTGGAGCCAAAGGAGACTCTCAAAGCATATCACGATTTCTAGGATGATTAACTCAAACAGTAAGAAATTGGATTGTTTTCCTCCCATCCTTGCTTCTGACTCTTGCATAAGCACAACCATCATCAAGCACCTTTGTTTCCATATGCACTCCTGTAATATAGGGCTGTCCCAAAATTACTGCATATGAGGAATTATCTTGCACAAAGAAGTGTTGCTCTTCTTGTATATCACCAATCGTCACTTTTACATTAGGACATGTAGCATAAAGCTGTCCCAAAGAATTATTTGTAGCCCTCATACACCAACCATGATCAGTGTCTACAGGCCATGCTCCATTTTCATACAATCCACACTCAACGACATCTATCTCAAACCCATGATCAAGTAAAGCAACACAAGGAGTTTCACGTTCCCCTATTTTCACTACAGTTTCAATGGTAGCCCTAGCCCAATGATTTCTTGTGTAGTGACTTCAAGGAATAAATCCTAGTGTCTCTTCCCTATATTGTTGCATCTGCCTTACTCCACTACAAGACAATGCATTTTCAGCCACTTTCTTCTCTTTTCCACATGTTGTCCACTGATTAGTAGCATCCTGCATAGATAATCCAGTACTTACTTCATGCTCATATTCAGCCCAAATACCCAACAAACCAGTTTCCTCTTCAAATTGCAGCAATGCACTAGTTGTATCACCAAGAAACTAACACTTCCTCTTAATTATGTCAATGATCTCATCATGAAATTCTTGCTTAGCAATGCCAAGCACCTCTCCCAAGGTGAATTCCACCCGATTGTTTAAGATTCATTCTTCAAGAACCTTCTTAAGTTATGTGGCTCTCTCAATGTTAGATTGCAACTTATATCCTGGCTGCTTGCCCTTCTTTTTGCCCTCTTGTTTACTATCCTGTTTTTGCTCCTAACTGACCTCTTCGATAACATGCTCGGGAGGTGGCTAATTTGTACCTTCAGGCTGATCCACACTTCTTCTTGTCACTCTTTTGGATGTCCCTACATTATCTTCATCTCTCTTTCGTTTAGTTCCACAAGCACATCCGTGTTTGTACCTTTGCTAAATATGGATACACTAAATTCCCAACCAGTTATGTCACGAATGTCTTGCCGTGCATGAGACATTTCACAATGAGTAACCTTTCTCTTTTCAGTTTCATGTAAAGCATGTGTCCATATTTTAGCCTTTGGACCAACCATCACTTGGCCATGCATTCTATCAAACTGTAGACCAAAAGTAGAACCATGTACTGCCACATAAGCATTTCAAACAGCCAAATTTTCCAACAACTTCTGCATATCTCCCTTTCCAAACTTCAAAACAAGAGGCAATCATGTTTCTTGTGCATGGATCTTGCCATCTTTCCAGAAGATGAGCTATCGTGCCAAGGCCTCCTAATAGGTAGCAGAATCCTTTCTCTGATGCTGCAAACTACCACACCACATACATCTTTTTCCTAGCTTAGGGGCTGCTGCCGGTCCCCTTTGCTCTTGTCCTTTTTCATCCAATTTTGTAACCTTTAATTGAAGATTCCGCATGCCTTTGACCAATTCATTTAAGACATATTCCCTAACAGAGAGAACAATAGCAAGTACAACCATAGGGTTAGCCACAGAAGTGGGTGGCTTACTGGATACATCAACTGTCTTGCCCGTAATAGTGGGCAAGCTAGAGACATGCAATCTTTCTCTTCTTATATGCTTTTTCACAAGTACAGTAATAGCTTCCTTGACATGTCTCCACTCTGTTTTCAAATGTGTCTCTGTAGTCTAATCCTCCAACTAATCATCAAGCTTCTCTTGAAGCTTGGGATCAGCTACCTGTAGAAACAATTCAATTTTCAGACTTGCAAGAGCTTGTTGTTCTGCAAGATCCAACTACTCAAATTGACTTTCAAATTCTCTTAACAATTATGTGGCCACAAGACCCTTATTGGGTTGTAAAACGCACTCCTGAAAAGTCTTGCGCGTAATCAAACTGGTATCTTCAACATAAAATCTTCCCTGAGTGTCTTCTTGAAAGCTACCCAGTCAGCATCCTGCATGTATAATTCAATAATCCGTGCTTTCAATTCATGTACAGTAACACGTAAAAAATACCGGCTCCATGCAAGTTGATCCACTCCAAAGAATTCCATCTTTTGAGCATAGGTATGTACATATGCAGATACATTCCTGCCATTGAATAACTTCATCTCATGCTCAACTCCTGTAATAAAGCTAAATTCTGTAAAAATTACACGATGCAATGAACAAAATCTGAGAAAGAGATGGAGATAGAGAGTACAAAACAGATAAGAGGAGAATTAGAAAATTTCTTTAGCTCCAAACAACTGATATAAAGATGGCTCTATCCACCCGTGTGCTTCCACAGTGAAGCTTAGATGGTGATCTAGACAGATGATAGGTGAAGAGCTTAAGGGCTAGCTGGAAAAACTCTAACAGGGTGAAAGATAGATGATCGATGGCTGGAAGGGGTTTAGCTTTTATAGCCCATGTGAAGGCAATTAGGTTGGCATGACTGACCTACGATATGAGCCTCTACTAGTCAGCCAGGGAATATTCCAGGGACCCACAATGGTCACCTTTTTGCCATCTGGTCACATAGACCTCATCTGATATACAAGTCAGGACTCAACGAATGTCCGGGATCACATTTGGCTTCTCCTCATAATGGGGGCCTTACAACTTTGAGCACCATGGATCATTGGTGGCACCTTATGAGGGTGGGGCATTGAGCATATCTAACACCCCCCCTCAATGTCCACCCATAGGTGAACTATCTCCTCGGCCCAATGCCGAGTCTTTGAATATGAACTTGAAGCAGATCCTTTGTAAGTGCTTTGGTGAAGATATCTGCTCCATTCTCCTCTGTTGGACAGTAGACGAGTTCCACTATCCCATCCTCCATCAAATCACACACATAGTGATATTGGATCTCTATATATTTGGTGCATGCATGAAACACTGGATTTTTGGCAATGGCGATGCAACTCTGATTGTCACATCTCAGTACAGTTGGTTCTTCATCCTGCACTCCCATATTCCATAATATCATTCTCAACCATACTACTTCACGTGCAGCAAAACAAGTTGCCTTGTACTCTACTTCTGTAGAAGACAATGCCATTGTTGGGTGCTTCTTACTAATCCAAGAGAAAATTCCTGAACCCAAAGAGAAACAATAACCAGAAACTGACTTCTTGGAATCATTGTCTCCTACCCAATCTGAGTCACAATTCCCCACAAGAGAAGTTTCGGAACTGTATGTGATACCATAGTCAAGAGTTTCCTTCAAGTATCTCATCACCCGCATCCCAGCCTTCCAATGACTCTCATGAGGTTTGTTTGAGAACTTGCTCAAAACACCAACATCAAAACTGATATTTGGTCTAGTGTTACACAAGTAGATCAGACTGCCGACCATCATCCTGTACCTTCCAATGTCTGCCAGTGATGATGTATCCTCAATGGATAACTTTCCATTCACCTCCATAGGTGTAGCTATCTCCTTGCACTCGGTCATACCAAATGCCTTCAAGATCTCCCATGCATACTTCTTCTGAGAGATGAAGATCTTTCTTGGCTCTTGCCAGACTTCAATTCCCAAACAATAGTGCAACAAGCCCAAGTTTGTCATTTCAAACTCAGAACTCAAAGTCTTTTGAGTTTGGTTGATCATATCTTCATAGTCACCTATGAAGGTCGTCCACATATAGGACAATAACTACAAACTTTTCACCATCCCTGTAAACATACAAGTTAGCATCTAAGGTATATCTTTTGAAGTTTAAGCTGAAAAATAACTTATCTATCGGCTGGTACCATGCTTTGGGGGCTTGTTTCAGCCCATACAATGCCTTCTTCAGCTTACACACTTTGTTCTCAGAATGGGGGGCCCCAAACCCTAGTGGCTGAGCCATGTACACCTCCTCCTTGAGATCACCATTTAAAAACGTTGACTTAACATCCATTTGGTAAACTAGCCACTGCTTGTGGGCGGCCACTGCAAGTATTGTGTGGATAGTGGTCATTCTGGAAGTTGGGGCAAATGACTCTTGAAAATCAAACCCTTCAACCTGTGAAGAACCCTGTGCAACCAGTCTAGCTTTGTACTTTTCTAAAGTACCATATCAACCTTGTACTTTACCTTCCAGATCCACTTGGTGACAATAACCTTTCGCTTTGCTGGCCGATCCACTAGCTCCCAAGTGCCATTCTTCATTATGTTGTCATACTCGGCTTGCATAGCTGCCTTCCATACTGGATCTGCAAGTGCTTCTTCTAAGTAAGTTGGATCCTTTACTTCTCTCATAATCTCATCCATCAAGGCCATATTGACTATGTGAGCAGAAGCCCTCCTTTGCTCCCCTATTCTCTAAGACCTCCTTGGTCCATCTGCCTTCTCCTCAACAGATGTGGGCATAGGATTATTGTGGTCATAGAGCTGCTTCACCTAACGCGGCAATGGCTTTTCCGGTGGGGTGATGTCAGGCTGGTGAACTTTTTCCTCATCACCTAAAGATGATGCTTCCTCCTCCTTAAGGATAGGGATAGCTCTCAGGATAGGTTCATAGTGGACTACTTCTTCACTTGATGATAAAGTGGAAGAACTTGCCTTCTCTTCCTTCACTATATATAGCTGCTCCTTGAACACTACATCACGGCTCGCGATGATCTTCTTTACCTCTTGGTCATATAATTTGTAAGCCTTTTGCTCATCACTATAACCCAAGAAGATACATTTTCTACTTTTTGGTTGTAACTTTCTTCTCTTCTCATTTGGAATATGTGCATAACATTCACATCCAAAAATTCTGAAGTGTGAGACAAATGGTTTCTTACCAATGTAAGCCTCATGAGGTGTTTTTCCCTTGAGAGCTTTTGTGTGGCTCCAATTTAAAATGTAGACTACATTATTAACAGCTTCAGCCCAAAAATGGTTAGGCAATCCCTTGCCCTTTAGCATGCATCTTGCCATCTCCATAATGGTGCGATTCCTGCATTCCACAACACTATTCTGTTGAGGTGTGTGAGGTGTTGTCAATTGACACTGCTCTTGCAAAAGTCTTCAAACTCCTTTGAGTTGAACTCACCACCACCATCTGTTCTAAATTTCTTCACGCTTTTCCCTGTTTCATTCTCAACAAGTGTTAGCCATTCTTTAAACTTACCAAAAGCTTCCTACATCTTCCTACTGTAGTCGTCGACAATCAACATAAAATAAGAAGATCCCCCCAAGGCCCGTGTAGGCATCTTTTCGCACAAGTCAGCATGCACCAACTCTAGAGATGCCTATGCTCTATTCTTGCTTTCTTGTGGAAATCCTTCAGTTCAGTCATTACAGGTAGGTTCCTTCAGTTCAGTCATTACTTCAGCTCAGTCATTACAAGTAGGTGAGGAACCATACCTTGCTTGTGCATCTCCTTCAACACTGCAAATCCGATGTGTCCAAAACTTTCATGCCAAAGCTTACTTGTGCCCACTCCAACGATGGCTGTAAGAGCACCTAGCTCATATACGTTGTTCCTTCTTTCTCCTTTGCCCACAACTTTGCTATCACTGTCAAGAATTTCTGCACCTATCTTATTGAACCTCACTTCATGACCAAGATCAGTTATGGCAGCAACTGATAACAGATTTCTCCTAATTTCGGGAACATACAACACATTTGAAAGCTTTTTGACATCACCATTTGCAGCAACAAATGAAATAGTACATATGCTTGCAACAGGGCATTTTGCATCATTTCCAACCGTCACAGTGATGGATTCTTATAGAGGCTGCATAGAACTATATAGACCTTTCTTGTTGGTCATGTGACGGGAGGCCCGACTATCCAACACCCATGAGTCAGTGGTAGATTCTTCTTGCACCAAGGAGCACACCTCCTCAATGGTTGCCATGAATAACTCCAACTCTGCTTCAGCCGTATTGGCTGTCTCTTTCCCTTTACTTTTAAGGGTACCATTATTTTCATCTGCCTTCTTGACACAACAATCTACGATTGCATGTCCTTTCTTCTTGCAGTAGAAGCACTCTCCTTGAAACTTCTTCTTACCACCCTTCTTCTTTTTGTCCCCATCTTTTTTGGTGGAGGAACCACCTTTGCCTTCTGCATTCGCAGAGAATGTAGCATCTCCATTGTTGCTTCTTTCTCAGGCTTTCAGCCTCAACTCCTCCTCTAGCAATAATGCACAAAACTCCTCAAAACTCAAAGCTTGAGGTCTCACCTGAGTATTAAGGGCAGTTACTAGTCCATCAAACTTTTGTGGACAAATCCGAAGACACCTCTAAGCTAGCTCCTCGCTAGTCTTTTGTATCCCAACACCAGCCATCTGATCGCATAGATTCTTAATCCGAGTGATGAATGCTTTAGCTGTCTCTCCTTCAGCAAACTTCTCCGTTGCTAGTTGATTCTCTAAGTTTTGAATCCTTGTTTGGTTTCACTTTTCATACTTACTCCTCAGTACATTCCAAGCCTCTGATGCTTTGGTTGTATGCTGAATCAAAGTCAGAACACTGTTAGAACAGCTTATAACTAAGGCATACAATGCATCTGCATTCCTTCATTTCCAAGCTCATAGAAGATCTGCATTCGGAGGAATCATCACACTAGGATTTGATGGGTCGGGGGTAGGCTATGGTTCTACATCAATCCCCAGCACAGTCTCCAAAAGCTCATAAGAATCAAGGATAGTTGTAATTTTTTTGAACTTCCACAAGGTATAGTTTGTACCATCTAGCTTGCCTTCGTTGAAGGTTGGTGGATGAATCCTCGGTGTTTGAATAGTTGGTACAACAACACCACCTCCTGCACCGCTTCCTGATGTGCCAGAACCGCTTCTGGAAGATAACATTGTTCCTCTTTGCTATTGAAGCCTTTGCCTCTTGCGCACTCTTCAATCCCTAGAGGCCCCTAGGCTCTAATACCATGTAAAAATTACATGCCGCAGTGAACAGAATCTGAGAAAGAGATAGAAATAGAAAGTACACAGCACATAAGAGGAGAATTAGAAAATTTCTGTAGCTCCAAACAACTAATACAGAGATGGCTCTGTCCACCCGTGCGCTTCCACAGCGAAGCTTAGATGGTGATTGAGAGCGGAATTTTGGGGCCAAGAAGTGCTTAAAAATAGCTAAAAATTACGAATATCAAGGGAAAAATATTCAACGTCGAAGGCGGCGGCTCCTTTTAAGCGCCAAAGTGCTTTAAAGGCGCCCGAGCGACACTTGTTGATTTTTCATAATTTTTCAAACTGTTGTGCAGGTTGACAAGAGTCACTGGCCAATGTGGGATGCCAAGCCGAACGCCCAGGATTTTTCAGAGCTCAATTCAGAGTCCGGACGGGGAAATGGCCAAGAAATCGGTCAAGATGCGAAGAGGTGGACATTAGAGTGGTCAAATGGGTGATGCCTTTTGGGAGCCCAACATTTTATGCCACTTAACAAGAAGAGCATGAAAAAAAAACGTGATTGAGAAGGAGGAGGGCGTGAGCAGAAAGGCGCCGAAAAATGCGCTATGTTGATGGAGGAGGCATCATGGCTGCTGCAAACAACCTATGCAAATGATCATTGGCCTTGTCTACCTTCTCCCTGCTGATCATATCGCTGCCTCTCGCCCGAGAAATGGTGGTTTCTGTGAAGAATTCTGATTTTAGTATTTCTCTCTCCTCCCTCTCTCTCCCCTAAGGGCAGATTCATGTGGTGAAGAAGAAGAATAAGAATGGATGACGAAGGCTTGTCCAATGAAGACCGGATTGCTCCGTGGTTCAAGAGGAAGGAAGATTACTGATTGTGGACTGTCATGAGCATTAATGGTGGCTGGAAATCAGTCCCGAGATATGGCAAATAAAAACCCGCAACCTGCAAAGAACGATAATCTCATTTTTACAAAGGAAATTGATGTTTTATGCAAGTTGCTTCATGAATACTTGTTCCCATGGGATGATTATACATTATAATGTTGTTTGCAATGTCTTCCAACTGTTTGAAATCAAAAAATCAGAAAATCATAAGCATTGTGGATGAAATTAATAGTGTAAAACCCGTAAAACATGTGAAATATGGGAAAATTGGGTGTTTTTTATATATCAATGGAAAATATAATAAGACACACCAACTAAATTTGTGTTTTTTCTGCAAATGAACCTAAGGGCCACAGCCCACAACTCATTTTGTATTTTCAGTCATTTAATATTGCAAAAAATACAAGAAAAATAGAAAAAATAGAGAAAAATACGGAAAAAATGGATTTTGAGGGCCGAAAATTAAGGAAAAATAAGAACCATGTTTGTGGATGTATGGGGGGTCTGAAGTATGAGGTTTAGCCTTAGTTTAGCCCTACCTTTATGTTTTAGTGAGTTTCTATTGCTTTTCATACAATAAAAATGTGAAAAATGAACCCTAAACCGATCAACGATACACAACCTAAACGGGTGAGGGGGTAGAGTGTATGAAAGGTGTTTAAATGCTGAATGAAATGATGAAAAGCTTGCTGGTTTTTATGCATATCATATAGATCGGTCGATAATTCAAAATTAAGGACCTAGTAGCACGAGGGTTTCTCGGTGCTAGGTTCATGCAATGCCGCATACGAGCAATAGCCGAAATCATTGAAAGAAATGTTTTCCACATGTGCACAAATGTTGATTTTCTTAACTGTTTGAGCACATGGACATTCACAATTTGCATGAAGCATGAAATGATAAAAGGTATCAGATAATACCTCTTGGATGCATGGCAATTTCTTTGCAGAGGAACATGACCAACGTTGAGTGAGTAAGGTTATCCAAGTTGCAGGCTAGGCATTGGGTCTAAGGGAAAGTAAAGTGAGGAAGCATGGTATATCTCCTGGAAATACGCGAATCATAAAAGAGAGAAGTTTGTGTTCGTATGTGATATATATGTTTAGCGACGCATCGAGGGGCCAATCCCCAAGGTGTAGGACAGTCGCAGTGAGGTAGTGGCAGTTAGCCATTGGAGGACCTCCTATGTTTGTACTTCGTGCTATTTGGCAACGTGTTGGGACTCCCTCTGAGGAGTGTTAATTGGGTTAGAGTTGGACTACGAGAGGTGATACAAACACAATATGTTTAGGAAGAGGATGTTTGTGTCATCCACGCTCCTGGCCTCGAGGCCGTGGGGTTGTTGAGCGCATGATAGAGGTCCGGCTAGTGCACGAGCCAGTGCCAGCCCGTTTTAGGTCCCATCAGTGG
Organism: Lygodium microphyllum; assembly: GCF_053477565.2. Taxonomy (NCBI): domain Eukaryota; kingdom Viridiplantae; phylum Streptophyta; class Polypodiopsida; order Schizaeales; family Lygodiaceae; genus Lygodium; species Lygodium microphyllum. Next base: position 16,087,051 of record NC_141162.1, read on the forward strand.
TGCGTCTGCCAGGAGCTGCTTAGAAGTGGCGGTCCTCGAATCCTGGTTGTCTAGGGACCAGTTAGCAATTTATGCCAAAGGATACTGAGATTGATCCGTTATTCATCGATAAGCATCGTCTAGCAGAAATCCAAAAGTAAGAGAGGGAAGAAAGAGCTAGGCGACGTGCTGAAATTCTTAGGAGGTATTCCCCTAAGCGTACCGGTGCTGAACCCTTATGAGGGAGTGGAGCTAGTGGTCTTGGTGCCACAAGCAGTAAGTTAGGAGAAGGTGGAAGCTCTAGTGCTCCCCTTTCTTCCATAAGCCAGTCTACATCAAGTACGGGAGATGTAACCCTACCGTCCCCTATTTCTAGTGAAAATCCAACTTCCGTCATAGCGCAGCCTATTGCAATTCCTACAGGAACGACGGATTTGCCGGCTCTAGGTTACCCGCTACCCATTTTTAATGGGCTAGTTGAGGAAGATGCGGAACTCCACATCAGGGAGTTTCAAAAGTTGATGTTTAACTGTCGCATCCAAGAAGAAGGACATTTAATGATGTTCTTCAATATGACTCTCAAAGGAAGAGCTGCCATATGGTATCATGGTTTAGAAGCCGGAACCATATTGAATATTGATTCATTTTATGGAGATTTTGGAAGGGAGTTTGCCCCTGAAAGGGGTGGGCAATATTGGTTGCGTGTACTTAATGTGACCCACCAAGAACCACACGAGGATATTCGTGCTTATCCGAAGAAGCTAAAAGAGGTTTTTCGTAAGTTGGACACCTCTATTCCTATCCCCGCACCTGCCCAATTGCAATATTTTCTGCATGGCTTGGACTTTAGTATCCAGTTGCAGTTGAGTAGTGTCCCTTTGGGGGATATAGATACTGCCATTACACGAGCACAAGAAGTGGAATCCTGACTACAAGCAGCCTATGCCTCTCGAGGCAATTCGAATATGGGTCTAGCATTGGGAAATAATATGGCGACGGCCAATGGCAGGACTAGTCAAGGGATAGCGATGGTTAATCCTAATGGGAGAGGGAACATGATGTAGAATGTGCCTTTATTACCAGCTCCCCCTAGCATGCTGATGTCTATGGGCAGTCAAATGGCTCCAAATGGTGGAAGCCAGGTAGTTAATCCTAATACCATGCTTGCGGTTCAACAACCAGTGCCTAATCGAATTGTTAGGCCGATGGAACGACAAGATAATGATCAAGGCTACGAGTCGAGCGCTTCCAATATTCTTGGCGAGGTTAAGGACATGATGAAGCATTATACAGACATGATTTCGGAGCAGTATCAACAAATAGCCGTTGATGTTAACTTCCTTAAAAAACAACAAAATTTGATAGGAAGTAGATACCCAGATGACGGTGCACCTTCGAGTTTTAGCTGCAAATGGTGTGGTGGGCAACATTATCCACGAAATTTCCCAAATGTCAAGTGCGACATTTGTGGAAAATCCGGCCATTTAGCAGCCACTTGCTGGAGTAAGATTAGTTCCCTCTAGCGAGGTAGTCAACAACGAGGGCCTGTTAATCATCGTGCGCAAGGAAATGATTCCTAGCGAGAGGACGGGCCTAAACAAATACTCCAACGACCAAAGACTACAGTAGAGGAGCTGCCTAGTGGTAGTGGGGTTAGTTTGATTGAGGCTATGCACGTTAATGATGCTGAAAGCTCTAATCTGCGAGCTGTCCTTACAAGAGGTCAAAAGGGTAGAGAGGCCGACAAGGATAAGCCTGTCGACGGAAACCCTAAACAAGGCGACAAAGGAAGGCAAGTTCTAGATCTTGCCATGGAAGGGGGAGCTCTAAAGCCCGTGGAGAGTAAAGCCAATGCTAAGAAGGATAAGGAACCACCGAGGAAGAAGGTGAAAGTTAAAAAAGAGGCAATAAAGCTGGTTCAGCGACCTAAAGAGCGGATGGTTTGGCGTGAAAAGTGAACTCTACCGAACTATCATGAATTTGATTTGGCGAGCTCTCTTTGCGAAGTCAAGCCAGATGTGAATCTTTTACAGCTTATTAAGCTTTCCCCAGGAGTACGCAAGGAATTTAAAAAGATCCTGCGTACCGGGTATATCGTAGAACCTTTGGATATTGCGCGAGTTGGTGATGACTGGTTCGAGCATGCTGAGAAGCATTGCCCAAGGGTTGCAGCCTATGTCGATGGGATATTAGTAGATTATGCCATTGTCGACACAGGATCATCGGTTAACATTATGAGTTTTGAACTGATGGAAAGGTTGGGTCTTGTGATCCAGAAAGATACCTCCACAATTCTCAGAATGGCGGATAATAGTTTGAGACAGCCGGAAGGCTGCATTACTAAGGTCCATGTCACTGTTGCAAATGTAGAATGACTGTTGGACTTTAGGGTAATTCTTTTTGCAGGGCGTCCAAGTTACCAAGTATTACTTGGACAACCTTGGATCTTGCAAGCGGATTGTCAAGCGGATATACCCACCGGTCGGCTGATATTTGGCAGAGGTGCTCAGTGCGTGGTGATTGATGCCTATCCTGAGTCCCCGCAAAGTGAGAGAGCTCCTCTATCTTCTACAGAATTAGAGACATTAGAAGATTTATCCGCTAGTGAGACATCATCAAGTGATGAGTCCAAAGAGGGATCCACCATGGAAGACATCTATCAGATCACTTTGAACGAGCCGACAGAGGCCCAAGATCGTATAAGAGATGCAGATGTTATCGAGCTAGACCTTGGTACGCCTGATGAGTCGCGACCAATCAAATTAGGTTCTATGCTCAATTCAACAGAAAGGGAGGACTATGTGTCCCTAATTCAAGGATTCCACGATATCTTTGCCTGGAGTTATGATGAGCTGCGAGGCATTCCTCCCAGCCTGGCTGTTCATACTATTCCTGTAAAAGAAGGTAGTCGTCCTGTGCGTCAAAAAGTAAGGCGTATGCATTTTGAACTGAGGGACGGGCTGTTTGAGGAGTTACAGAAGCTTCGAAAAGCGGATTTGATTTTTCCTCTGCAACACACGGAATGGTGTTCGCCAGTTGTGATAAAAAAGAAGAAAAATAATCAAATCCGATTATGTGTAGATTTTAGAGAGCTGAATAAGCAGACAGTTAAGGATTACTACCTGTTGCCATTCATTGACCAGATTTTGGATCAATTAGCGAGTAGGGAGATATATTCGTTTATGGATTGCTTTGCAGGATATAACCAGATGGCAATTGCAGAAGAGGACAAGTTGAAAACAACTTTTATTACTGACTTTGGTACTTTTGCGTACCATGTGATGGCCTTTGGTTTATGCAATGCGCCTAGGTCGTGGCAACGAACAGTAGATAAGACATTCGGTGACATATCCCTTGAAGAGTTGAAGGTGTTTATTGATGAATTAGGGGCCGCCACCATGAGAGAAAGGTAGTTGATTATTTTAAGAAAGTGCTTTGAGCGCTGCAGGCAATTTTGTATCGCTCTAAACCCACGAAAGTGTGTTTTTGGTGTACCTTATGGGCTCTTGTTGGGCCATGTGGTCAGTTCGGTAGGAATTGTGACAGATCCCGAGAATGTCAAAGTCATAGTTGCCATGGGTCCACCACGCACTCCGAAAGAAGTAAATAGCTTCCTGTCTTCGATTGGTTATTACCGTAGATTCATAAACGCCTTGGCAGAAAGAACGTTGCCGCTTACAAATCTATTGTCCTTTAGCTGTTTGTTTGTATGGGGTGACCCCTGTAAGGTAGCTTTCGAGTATGTGAAGCAAGAGCTAGTAAAAGCTCCCGTTTTAAAAGCACCTAAAAGAGGTGAGGTATTTTATATATTTTCAGCAGCCACCATGCATAGTATCAGCTGCTGTTTAGCCCAAATCTAGGAGGAAAAGTGGTATCATCCGATAGCCTTTGCTAGTCGAAAATTGGGCATTTCAGAGATCAATTATACCTACATGGAGACGTTGTGTCTTGCGATGGTATTTGGGACCAAGAAATTCAGGCACTATATCCTCTATGAGAAAGTTGTGCTTTATACGAAGGCAGAGGGGCTTCGATTATTGATGAATAAGCTGCAGGCGCCTGATCATCTAGCGAAGAGGTTAATCACTTTGCAGGAGTTTGATTATGAAATCAGGAGTAAGCCACCAAGGTTACAGGGTATTGTGGAATGTCTTGTGGACTTTGGGGAGCCAAAAGAATCTGTGGCTAAAGGTAGTGACATGGAGTCATTATTTAAGATAGATACGACGTCTATTCCCTCCTGGTATGCTGCAACAACGCATTATTTATTGACAGGAGAGGCTGGATCCGAACTTTCTAAAGCTAAGAAAATGAAAATTAAGCAGCATGCGTTAAATTTTGCCTTGATCGCAGGTACATTATATCGGCAAGGGGTTGATGACATCTATCACCGATGTGTGATGCTTGACGAGGTGCCATTCATTTTGGAAGAGTGGCATGATTCCGCTTGTGGCGGTCATTTTGCTAGACGGCTTACAGCACAAAAGGCTTTAAGAGCAGGATACTGGTGGCCTGCCATCTTCCAGGATGCGTTTGTGTATGTTAAGAGATGCGATATTTGTCAACGATATGATAGTCGAGAGAATAGGAAAAGACCACTCACCCCTATTATGGCAATACTTCCATTTGAGAAGTGGGGAATCGACCTTGTGGGTCCTATTACTCCGTCATCGACTGCACAAAAGAGGTATATTATTGTAGCAACTGACTACTTCACAAAGTGGTCAGAAGCACGTGCAACAAGGAAAGATGATGCTAAAGAAATTGCTAGTTTCCTTTTAGAGCTGATAATATGCCGTTTTGGTCCACGAAAGAATTAGTGTTGGACCGTGGAACCCATTTCCTGAACAAAGTGATTAAAAGCTTGACAGAGGCTTGGCAAATCAAGCACAATAAAACGACTCCTTATAATCCATAGGCAAATGGGCAGGTTGGAAGTACCAACAAGCAGCTTGTGGGTATCCTAACGAAAGTGGTATCTGAAAAGAAACACGACTGGGATAAGAAGCTATATGTGGCAGTATGGGCATATAATACCACGTTCAAGCGAGCCACTGGCCACATGTCGTTCAAACTAGTTTATGGTGAGGAGTGTGTTTTACCCTTAGAAATTGAGTTACCGACCATTAGATTCGCAATAAACCATTCTTTGGGTAGTGAAGACGTCCTATTGGAGCGATTTACAACCTTAGCACACCTAGATGAAATTTAGTTGCAAAGCCTATTACACCAAGAGGTGGCTAAACATCGCATGAAACAGTTGCATGACCTAAAAGCGAAGAAGTATACCTTTAAGAAAGGACACCTGGTTTTGTATTATGATATGCATAGGGAGCTTTTCCCAGGAAAATTGGAGCCTAAATGGGATGGCCCCTACAAGATTGTGAGGTTAGGGAAAAATAGGTCTATGGCCCTATTAGCTAATCTACAGGGAGTATAGTTTAAAAATAAGGTTAATCTTAATAAGATTAAACCTTATTACTTCTAAGCCTGCTAATACAAAGAAATGCATTGCAGGTCCATGATAGGAATGATTGAGCACCCATATCTGGAGCAAAGATACCATCAAGGGAAACTCCCTTATTTGGAGCACCCATATCTGGAGCACCCATATCCCTTATTTGGAGCACCCATATCCCTTATTTGGAGCACCCATATCCCTTATCTGGAGCATCCATATCCCTTATCTGGAGCACCCATATCCCTTATCTGGAGCACCCATATCCCTTATTTGGAGCACCCATATCTGGAGCAAAGATACCATCAGGGGAAACTCATCTGGTGGAGCAAAGGATACAAAGTGATTGAGCAAGAGGAAGGAACCTTTGCGTGGGAGATCAAAGTCTTCTACCATCACTGTTTACGATTGTTGACGAGTATCCCTGTTGAGTTCAATGAAGAAGGTGGGATGGAGCCGTCAGTTCATCCTCTCAACATGCTAAACTTTGATTACAATAATTACGAATAGAGGAGTTTGTGATGGCCAGCTGTGTAAACCCATTGTGGATGTATACATTATATTTTGACGGAGCATCCAGGGGCCCTAATAAAAAAGGGAGTGTTGGAGTAGTAATCCGAGATCCCCCGACGTAGAGTTACGATGAAGTTAGCTGCTTATCTCGGGGTAGGATTCACTAATAACATGGCAGAGTATAAAGCCTTGATTATGGGACTATATATTGCCAAACAAGGTGGTATTCGTCGGTTTTAGTAAAAGGGGATTCCCAGTTGATCCTGAATCAGCTAGATGGGACATACACAGTGCGGAATCCCATTCTTTGTATGTATCATCGGACTGCGATGACCCTACTTGAGGAGTTTGAGAAAGTGTCTTTTCAGCTAATTCCACGTTACTGGAATTAGTTTGCAGATTCACTGGCAAATCTCGCTTATGAAGAAGACCTCTTCTTTAATTGTGGTCCTAGTCTGGATATTGTGATCAATGATGAAACAGGACCCGGTCGCTTGTGGGGTATGTTATCAGAACATGCAATATATGGCAGACGATGGTTGATATGGGTGATGCAAAGAGTAGCCGAGACCAATCTACCGTTATTATCTGGGACCCATAGGTTAATTAGACAACATGTTATGCGTACGCCTCTTGCTATTTATGCAGGAGGGATGGGTCGTAACCTCATGCATTTAGTTTAGGGCTACGAGCCTGTTTTTCCTCCTTGGGAGGGAGCCTATTATTGTATATCTGTGCTCTTCCGGGGAGAGAAGTGTAGATGCTATTTGGTTTTATTTCGTTAGGCCAAGAGGGCCAGTTTTGCGAGGTTTTGAATGTTTTATTTCATTAGGCCAAGAGGGCCGATCAAGTTTTGTAGTGAAGTGCTTTATTTCATTAGGCCAAGAGGGCCAGTTGTCTGTTTAGTGCAGGTGCGGTTAATGGTTTCTTGTTTGAGTTCTGTGCTAGACAGGTTCGGAAGAAGAGCTTGGAAGGAGCCTTTTGTTACATGGAAGCTTCTTGTAGCCCTATCCAGGTGATATCTATCATTTATGAGTACTGTGGTTTTTATGTTATATGTGGTTGTGTACTTGTTAAGGGGAGTTTGTTGTTTCTTGTTGGGGACCGGTGTCCAAGGCATGAAGTCTCGAGGTTTCGGTTTAGTATGTTTGAGGGAAGTCTAAGTAGTTGTTGCCTCCTGTAAAGCCATTGTCAAGCATCAGAAGACCTGTTTTAGTAGGGAGTCCTAGTGACCCTGTTCTGCTAGCCTGCTAGGCAGCCGTTCTAGGAGTTCTTGTTAGTTGTGAGGCAGCTAGAGAAGCCTACCAGAAGGAAAATAATGATGATGAAAAGAAACCCTGAATATCTTAAAGCTAATAAATAAAGATACTAAGGTGTGTAAAAAGGGCTTCCAACCCCTATAAAAATCGAAAAGAAAAGAAATGAAAATGACTAAGCAGTTGATCATTGCCTTGTGAGGGTTTGGTAGGTTCCTGGGGATGAGTCAGACCTAGGGCCGATGCCTTGTCTTCCTAGGGGTGGCATCATGCTGGAAAAAGAAGAATTAAGGAAGGTTGGAGCGAAAATAAAAGTGAGAGTTAGAAAAAGACTAAGTGTCGCCTTGCGAGGGCTTGGTAGGTCCTTGGGTACCGAGACAGGACCTGAGGCCAATGCCTTGTTCTCCTTGGGTCAGTACGCTCAGCTCCCTCCTTTTTACATACCCGAGTATGAAACATAAAATCCCTAAAAGAAGAAATGTGCTGAAAGAAAATACTTCTTGATTAGGCTATAGGAGTCCTCACCTAGTAGGAGCTCCTAGTCGTGTTGTCCTTAGTTAGGTAGGCAGTTCAGACCACCACTTAGGGCAACCTCTTTAATGGGTCTTTTTAGTTTGGCTGTGTTGGAGTACTTGGATAGTGACTAGCTTCGGACCTTTTATCAGATTATGCTAGGCCTACTCCTTGTGGATGTCATGCCTTGGTTCTGTCAAGGGGTAGGGTGAGCATTGTGCTGCGTTTTATTGCATATTTGTTTTGTATCAGCTTGATGCTTTCTTTGGCTGTTTATGTACAGATCTATTGTGGGATTCGACGGGCTGAGTCGCCCTATCCTGTGGTCCCCAATGAGAGCAGAATTTTGGTGCCGAGAAGTGCTTAAAAATAGCTAAAATTTATGAATATCAAGGGAAAAATATTCAACGTCGAAGGCGACGGCTCGATCTAGGACGATTTTAAGCGCCAAAGTGCTTTAAAGGTGCCCGAGCGACACTTATTGATTTTTCATAATTTTTCAGACTGTTGTGCGGGTTGACAAGAGTTACTAGCCAATGCGGGATGCCAAGCCGAACGCCCAAGTTTTTTCAGAGCTCAATTCAGAATCCGGACGGGGAAATGGCCAAGAAACCGGTCAAGATGCGAAGAGGTGGACATTAGAGTGGTCAAATGGGTGATGCCTTTTGGGAGCCCAACATTTTATGCCACTTAACAAGAAGAGCATGAAAAAAAAACGTGATTGAGAAGGAGGAGGGCGTGAGCAGAAAGGCGCCGAAAAATGCGCTATGTTGATGGAGGAGGCATCATGGCTGCTGCAAACAACCTATGCAAATGATCATTGGCCTTGTCTACCTTCTCCCTACTGATATATCGCCGCCTCTCGCCCGAGAAATGGTGGTTTTTGTGAAGAATTCTGATTTCAGTATTTCTCTCTCCTCCCTCTCTCTCTGTAAGGGCAGATTCATGTGGTGAAGAAGAAGAAGAAGAATGGATGACGGAGGCTTGTCCAATGAAGATCGGATTGCTCCGTGGTTCAAAAGGAAGGAAGATTGCTGATTGTGGACTATCATGAGCATTAATGGTGGCTGGAAATCAGTCCCGAGATATAGCAAATAAAAACCCGCAACTCACAAAGAACGGTAATCTCATTTTTACAAAGGAAATTGATGTTTTATGCAAGTTGCTTCATGAATACTTGTTCCCATGGGATAATTATGCATTATAATGTTGTTTGCAATGTCTTCCAACTGTTTGAAATCAAAAAATCAGAAAATCATAAGTGTTGTGGATGAAATTAATAGTGTAAAACCCGTAAAACACATGAAATATAAGGAAATTGGGTGTTTTTGATATATCAATGGAAAATATAATAAGACACACCAACTAAATTTGTGTTTTTTCTGCAAATGAACCTAAGGGCCATAGCCCACAACTCATTTTGTATTTTTAGCCATTTAATATTGTAAAAAATACAAGAAAAATAGGGAAAATGGAAAAAATTAGGGAAAAAATAGATTTTGAGTGTTGAAAATTAAAGAAAAATAAGAACCATGTTTGTGGATGTATGGGGGGTCTGAAGTATGAGGTTTAGCCTCAGTTCAGCCCTACCTTTATGTTTTAGTGAGTTTCTATTGCTTTTCATACAATAAAAATGTGGAAAATGAACCCTAAACCAATCAACGATGCACAACCTAAATGGGTGAGGGGGTAGAGTGTCTGAAAGGTGTTTAAATGCTGAATGAAATGATGAAAAGCTTGCTGGTTTTTATGCATATCATATAGATCGGTCGATAATTAAAAATTAAGGACCTAGAAGCACGAGGGTTTCTCGGTGCTAGGTTCATGCAACGCCGCATACGAGCAATAGTCGAAATCATTGAAAGAAATGTTTTCCACATGTGCACAAATGCTGATTTTCTTAACTGTTTGAGCACGTGGACATTGACAATTTGCATGAAGCATGAAATGATAAAAGGTATCAGACAATACCTCCTGGATGCATGGCAATTGCTTTGTAGAGGAACATGACCAACGCTGAGTGAGTAAGGTTGTCCAAGCTGCAGGCTAGGCGTTGGGTCTAAGGGAAAGTAAAGTGAGGAAGCATGGTATATCTCCTAGAAATACGTGAATGGGGTTTAGCTTTTATAGCTCGTGAAGGCGATTAGGTCAGCATGATCGACCTACCATATGAGCCTCTACTAGTCAGCCAAGGAATATTCCCTTTACCATCGGGCTGGGGGGCACTGCCCTCGGACCCCCGCCACCAGGGGGGCGCTGGCCCCCCTAGGACCCCCCAGCTAGGGGCTGCTTTCGCAGCCCCCAGACCCCAAAATAGGGGCCCCTTTTAACTCCCTTACCCCGGAACTCGATGCAATGTGCCTTGAGTTGCTACCAGCTTAACTACTCAGTCCAACCCAAAGATTAGACGCACAATGGTCACCTTTTTTCCATCCAGTCACATAGACCTCATCTGATATACAAGTCATGACTCAACCAATATCCGGGCTCACATTTGGCTTCTCCTCATAATGGGGGCCTTTACAACTTTGAGCACCATGGATCATTGGTGGCACCTTATGAGGGTGGGGCATTGAGCATATCTAACAATCCATTCAGTAAGATTCTGGTTCATCCAAATCCAAGATTTTTCTTCCATCTCTTCAATTATATTCATAAGAAAATGATTAAAAGAGACTCATAATATTGACACAAACTAGTAGGGATAAGAATATTGAGGATGAACCTCAAGCTAATAGAATAGGAAGTGAAAAGTTTCACCTTGATCTTGGCACTTGAAAATAGAATATATTTGTTATACTTTGTTGTAATGCCAACTTTTTATCAAACACTATTGGATAAGACAAGTGTAACATATTATGATTAGAAGAAACACAATACTTTGATTTCTGGTAGATAGAAATATTGATTCGAACAATCCCACTACTATTGGTAAACCTTCTCCATTTTTAATTGTTCATTGTTCAATTTTAGACAATTAGAATATAAAAAAAGATCAACCTAGCAATAGATAAAAGTGTTAGTGACATTATGCATCATATCCACTTTAGAATTGAGAAGATCTCATGTGTGCAGAGGATGCTTCAGAGAATATTTAAGATACAACATTTTACTTGATATTAGTATAGATTGGGGACATGTGGATATTATTTTGGTGGTATGAGTTACTCTCTCTAGTTATAAAAGTTTTAGGATTGAAAGCATCACTATACTATTGATGCCTTATCCTTGTATATCTTTCTTGAAATGTAGCATATCCCATATTTCACAAAAAAATATATATCAAAATAATCCTTGAGGTGATAAATATTATTTACTTTATAACATTCATAATCTTATTTACTTTTTGAAAGTAGTCTAAAAAGTATTGTAGGATGTCATACAAAATTTTCTATATGAAATAGCATAAAGCTTTGGCAAGTCAATGGAGTCGAATAAATGAGTTGTTAGTAGTCAAATTCTTACCATAATATAAGAAACCCATGATAATAGATAAATTATTCAACATCTCTTTAATCTTTCTCTAGTTAAAAGGATATAGTATATTATCTAGCAAATATACATTATATTCAATAACTTTTCAAAAAGATGGTCTCTCTTAAATAAAAATTATGTAACAAACCTATAGAATAATTAACAAAGAAATAGAGAAAATAATATATTATCGCAAAAATATATAAGTATTCAACGCCTCTTTTATTTTGCAACTAAAGAAGATAACTAATGCAATACCTCTTGAAAAAGATAGTTTCTTTTGGATCCAAATTGTGTAATGATATGTAAAATAAATAGCAAAGGACTAGGCACAAAATTTCCAAGCCTTATTATGCTTAAGATACTCCAAACTACCTATAATGGTATTTCCATTTATAAGTGACACTTCAAAGTAGATGTAATTTTTTAATATCAAACCATATTAATCAAGAGTATGTGAAAAAACAATGAAGAATGAGAAATATCTATTACAATGTAAATATAGGATTCTAGCCATCGCTAGAACCCCCTATTCGCATCCCTATTCGCATAGTATCAAATACAAAGCACAATATATTTATGGATATATAATTTTTAAAATTTGGACAAGTGTAAGGGCTCCTTTTTTTAAAAAAATTATAGAATTATCACATTATTACATCTAATCATGACCATTATTCTCAAGCTAAAAAATATTAGAAAAATTAAAAATATTTATAAATAAAAATTTTTGAGAAAACTATGAAAAAGAAAAAAAATATTCAATATTGTGCGAAGAGGGGGTTTAAGCATGTCTAGAACTCCCTATTTGCATGATTGCATTAGATATGATAAGAAGGTTAAAGAAGAACTTGAAATAGAGCAAGAGATTTACAAAAACAAGATCAAGGCACTTGCCATTTCTTGTGCATGTATTCAACCCTTCTATAGATCTTATATTTGATGAATATTGAATGGATGTAGAAACACCATCAGAGATTATAAAGTTTTTCAAGTGATATGATAGCCTAGCAAACTACCATATATTTTGTCTTTATGATAGCCTTCTTTATATTCGTATTTGCCCTTGAGAAGTTACTTAAGTTTATGAAAACTTTAATTTGAATGCATGGCCATGCTAAAATATATTGCATGCATCCTTTTGTTGCAGTTTTTATCTTGTAAATATTCATTTACTACTTTTGCTAATATCCAAGAAATACATTCCAATGATAGATTATTATTTTATATATTTATATGTGTACACTCACATCTTGTAAATCATGATATAATAAAATACTTTGGCTATATAAATCAATCATATTTTTGTTTGTAGAATCATTTTGAAGTATACAAAGTTTTTTCCAAATGTTTTTTCATTAGAAGTGCTAATGAGCAAGACCGAATTCTCAATTTTTTATATATTTTTTGTTCAAAAAATACAATAGTGAGAGATATATAACTTATACAAGGCAAATGATATTCCACTTTTTTTAAAATGGTCTACATCATTGAGCTCGAATGTATCTCCAAAAGTGATATTGTCATATCAAAAACTTATAATGTTTTTACACTAGAGCATCTATTGTATCATTTTGTATATTTATCCCAACAATTCACCTATGAAGTGTAAATTATTATTTGGTACTTCTATATATATATACCAACATTTTTGTAAGTCAAATACTGGAATGAAGTTATTTTGAGTATGTCATTTGAATACTTTGTTGTTTATGAAATCACATTGGAAAGTGAAAATTTCTAAAAAAATGTTTTTCCACAACAATGCTAATGAGAAAGAACAAATTTTCACTTGTTTCTATGCTTGGTTCAAAAATTACAACACTGAGTTATATACAAATTCCATAAGGCGAAGTGCATTTAGCTCTTTTTTTTAGTGGTCTACATTATTGAACTTGAACCTATATCTTTGTTTTGTTTCATTTTGTGAGTTGCGTGTTCACAACCAAGTTTTTCAAGTGTTATCACAAACCAAGTTATACAAGCACTATTCTCTAAACTTGATTTGTTTTAACATCTCTCAAGTAGTTTTGGTTATGTCTAATGGCTATAGTCCAAGCTAGTGCTAGGGAGATAGGCCTAAGAAAGGCTTGGTCCCAAATATATTGGACTGAATTTCTAACATGTAGGTTTATAAATAGCCTTGGATTAGTATGGAACCACCATCCAGCTTAACTACCTGTGAGATCGATTAGAAGAAATCAATTTTATATAGGAAAATGACCTAATAATACAATATTCTTAATTAACTTACACTTATCATTAACAAAGGTTGCTAACGTCCCTATTGAAAGGTAAAATCTATCTAATCTAGTTTTCCTAAGGAAGCAATAAAATTTATGATTAGATTAGGTGAACCCAATTTCATCACTAATGTCCACAACCATCCCATGGAAAGATTTGGCATTAAACCACCTGTCTTTTTGAACTTTTATTTTTAAAGTCAGAATCTCCCTAAGGCTTGAGTTTTGGATAGTCCCTCTAATGAAGTGCCATGTTTTAAAGCATTTAAAGCATGCATCTAGGAGATCTTTGTAAATGATAGGTTTGTCGCTTATAAAATCTCCCATTGTATCAAAGATTGCCAAGGTTTCTGTTAGCATTCGGCCTTTTCCTAATTCTAGTGCCTTCAAGAAAAACTCTCGACTCACCAAGTCCACCCATCTGACTGATATCCAGGAGTTGCATTACTGTCAGCCCCATAGTTTCTTAGATTCCCTCCCTGTGGTTGATGGAGCTTCCACCACCACCTTTGCCAGTTGTTTTCCAGGGCTTCCCATGTTGATTACCCATTGTTCTCCTCCTCCTCGAGCTCATGGATGCCTTTCCCTCCTCCCCAAATACTAGGGGGTCCATAGCTAACATATCGAGCAGAAAACCAAATGTTCAATGGCGGGTTACCAACGCTATTACCATAGGCTCTATTCGGAGAGCCAATCATCCCCAAGTCATGATGGTAGGATGTAGAGGGAGTTGTCTGCATGATGGGGGTTGATACACTTCCAAACTGGGGGAGGATAGGAGGAAGTTTCTGAGGCAAACTTCTTCGATGGGAAGGGATGACCGACATGCTTGAGTGGTTTTCCATTCGTGCAGGTAGCAGCGCTTCCCCTTCCATCCTAAGGGTGATGCTTAAGTCTCTTTCAAAATGGCAACATTCAAGGGCAATAGGTCCCCCAAGCCTCAAGGGGTTGCATTGAGGAGGGTGCATAGGGAACGGGATGGAACTAAAAGGTTCCCATTGGAACTCTCAATTCCTCCCATTACACACTCTACTCTTATTGTTTTAATAGATCACACTCGCCCTTAGTAGTAGTCCCTTAATAATTTTTGGGAGGAATACCACCTCTTGGTTGTTTCTTGAAAAACTAGTGGTTTCTTGGCAAAACTAAGAACCTCCCCATCCCAAAAAGGTTCCTTGTTTTCCCATCCACCAAAAAAAAAGCCCAACAACAAAAACACCATGTGCTCTACTACATGAACACCATGTTGTGCCACCTCCTCCATTAGTTTGGTAGAATCTACTTTAGGGAAGCCAAGCTCCATCTCTTGAACTATCTAGATTGGAGGTTAGCAAGGCTTTTCCCTCCAACCCATAACCTTGTGCAGTCCCAATACTTGGTTCACACAAACATTCACTAGTTGGTGTCATTCTCTCAACATGTTGCATCTAGTTTGGCCTTAATTTATAATGCTATAGTAGTAGCCCTATCATTGTCATACGTACTTTTTAAACTTCCATTTGCTATGACTTTCCACTTGCAGGTGTAGCTTTGACCTAGAAACTTGATAATGCACCTTTAACCTTGGTACTTTTGCAAATATGTTTCAACCTAAACACTTAAAAGTGTAGCTTCAAATTGTAACCCAAACTTCACAATATTTTGTCCTCTTCCTAGCCTTTGCTTTGGTCCGATATCTCACCCTGTCAAACTCACAACCAACAAAGCAGAGAGCATGGCTTAAGCACTCTTTAGCATTCCCTCAATACACGAAGGATGGACACACTACATATCCAACCTATACTGGATTGTAGGCATAACCATGTGTCAAGATATAC
The DNA here is from genome assembly GCF_053477565.2 of Lygodium microphyllum. Classification (NCBI taxonomy): domain Eukaryota; kingdom Viridiplantae; phylum Streptophyta; class Polypodiopsida; order Schizaeales; family Lygodiaceae; genus Lygodium; species Lygodium microphyllum. The sequence continues at coordinate 16,102,304 of NC_141162.1, forward strand.
ATACCAATTATGTCATACCTAGCAACTAGATATCCACATGCAACACAAGCATCCGGTATATCTACTATAAGGCCGCACATATGAGGCCTAGTTCATTACCATGGTAGAGAATATCATGAAGTGCAAAGTGAATATTCGAGAATCTTTGTTTGACCATGGCTTCCTTGATAACCATGGGGAAATCTTGTGTTCATGGTTCTTCAACTCATTTCACCATTGCTTTTGCCACATGTTAATCATTCAATGGTTACAAGTTGTGAACAATATTTAAGTAGGAACAATAGTAGAATTTAGGAAAGGAGAAGAAAAGGCTAGGGATGGAGTCAAACCAAGTACTTGTCAATGCACATATTCAGATACTCTTTAAAAAAATGAATCCTAGAAGATAGGTTCACAAATATTTCTCATTAAAGTTGGTCATTTGCCTTGGTAGTCGCTTCTTAGCATACTATCACATTTTTCATGACTCTCTCACTTTGTGCTAAGCACCATACCAAACTCCTCACAATTAGCTTTTGGTTTTGTAGCAGCTATGTAGGTGTTTTTTAGAAATCATTTTGGGGTAGGGTAGAGGAGCCACTCAAAAAACGGGTACCAATCGGGTGACATTTTCCAGGATCTTGCCAAGACCCATAACGCGACAAATGTGTTTGGCAAGTGGTTTACATGGTTGAAATATAGCCATGTTATTGATTGGTGCAAGTTTAAAGTGATTTTATATTCCATCATTATCTTCACATGCAAAAACATCGTGGTGCAAATTTCTTTTCCCTCAGGAGGGGCAATACATCAGCGATTATTATGAGCCAAATAAGGTCTATTTTTTTGTTTAGTTCCCTGCTCAATTTGCAATTCAAAATATCTTTTTTTATAATTCATTGTGTGTAATAGAAAGCTAGAGATTGCAGCATGTCCCATTGCTGTCACTATCTAGTGGTGAATGGTTGATTGTTGGTAGCTTGGAGTTGTCAGAACATGTAAGTCCAATATAAAATCTGACATCAATAGTGCTATGAAACCCACCACAGGCTCCAAAGATGTGCATATAAGTTTGTTTATTCCATTCTCATTGTTTGCACATTTATTTGGTTCATGTGATGTTCTGAAGAAAATAAAGATTACTTATCAATGCAAGTGTCCATCCGAGGAATGGATGAGTTAGCTATTAGGTGAGTCTTGGCAAGTCAAAAGAACACATTTTGATGAGACGATTGAGTGCACAGTCAACCAATCTGATCTCACATTCAGGTAAATCTTTTTTACTACTTTGCATGCTTGATTTAATTGACATAAGTCTTGCTTGGATGAATTATTGCATTAGTAACATTTACTTACCATTATTTTTTTTTTTATTACAAGTATTTCATCGCTAGAAAAACTATGTGCATTCACTTTCAATATAGAAGATGGTGACTTTTGCGAGGGGAGTGGATCAGCTTGGATCAAGATACCTGAGATGAGACATGTATAGCCTCTCATAGATGTTATCTTGTGGAATGGTCATACTCCTTTTGTGGTCAGCGTAGAGAGCCATTGGCCCATTTCTTTTCTGAGACAAGAAATCCAATTAATGTCCAATGAGCCCCTCTGCAACTTCTATTTCAAGTTAGATAATAGAAAAGTCAAGATTCGTCGTAAGCAATCCATGACATGTAAACAATGTGCTTCTCCACATATCCTTGAGATAGTGAAATCCTTGTAACTTTTTTAAATAAAGAATGAATACAAACTTTTTTTAAAATTTTGAGTACTTTTAATTTTGATAATCTTAGTTTACTATGATCCAAGCATGCGATAATACATACTATAATTAGTCGATTGTACTGGTTAAAATCATTTGCATAATGATATATTGTAGCTAATCTCTTCTACTCATTTCTTAAATTTAAATATTAAATTAGATCCAAAGAGATTTTGAAGGTCTTTTAGATTTTTTTTCTGGCCTGGTAATAGTCATATAAATCAAACTTCCTACTATGCGTCTGTACATAGTAGGGTCTTCCAGAAGCTCACCTAAAAAATTTATATATTTTCTCTAGTTGGTCTTGAATATACTCAACGATCCAAGTATATTCGATAATATAATAATGTAAAATGAAGTGTTTATCTGTATGAGTAATTTTAATAGTGACTTTAAAGTGTTTAAATAAAGAAACTAAGGTAAGAGTTTTAATTTGAAACTTTAGGGTTAAAAAAGAACATTTATTTAAAACCCTAGATACATAAAAGCTATAACTCCAAACTCATTTTCACTTTCATTCTCTACTTCCCTACACTTGTACTCTCCTTCCTTCTCTCTTTGTGTGCCATGGCTACCACTCCCACCTTCACTGCATGGATTAGCTCCACATGCTATGCATACATAGGAAACCAGATATACCCTAGGTTTTGCGTGACCTTGAGTCTAAAGAGCTCGCTTTCTACCATAGACCCTAGCTCTAGTATAGTGGCATTGTTTGGTGATGCGGGAAACCCTCTTACTTTCTCTATTCCAATCTCTGCTCTCATATGGGTCCCCATAGATTTCTTATATACTTTAAGTGCCGAATTCGAGCCATAAAAAGGTGATAAATCGAGCCCTGGTGAATGTGGGACAACATCTCCACAACCAGAGCAGTGCCCACCTCGTCCAAGGACCATGCCACGATGGATCTCATCAAGCAATGTGCAGTATTTGCCATATATGTTTTGTGCAGTGACGTGCAAGAGGACAGTGAGACGAAGACATTGACGCACCCTCTCGGCCCATAACTAGAGTATTTTGAGAGGAAGCCTGAGAAGATCACACTTGATCCGAGCGTAGAGGTAGCATAGAGCTTAGCCATTGTGCACCCACTTCTCTACCCTGATGAGACACCGACAAGCAATGAGCCACCCCTCACTTCTCTCCATGCTATCACCATCGAGGGGGTGGAATATCTACTCATGCATGATATATTAGAAATTTTGGAGCTAAAAGAAGAAGAACTATACTCTATTATGGTGTGTGATGCACCTGATGATTTTATAGATTTTGATATGTAGGTTTCCCAGCACATGTTGATGAGGTGGCTCAATATGATGGCACAAGTGTTGATAACATCTCTACAATTGTGAATATCCAAGAGCAGATTGAGGATGCAGCACCATAGTATGAGATCTCAGATGAGGAGTTCGAGCGGTTGCAAGAAAGCCTTTTTGGTCCTTGACTTGACTACACAATACCTTCCTAGGAGAGAGATGAGGGTGGCCCAGTTGCAGGATCAGACCTGGATGCTCCATTACAGTAGCAAATAGATTATGCAGAGAAGGTAATGTTATCGGATTTCGCATAAATTCACCAGTAGGGTCTCTGGGTCATTGGGACCCTTGGGATAAATTTTTATCAGGATCGGGTCCCCCAGAGCAGCCCTAGCTAATCTAGACCCCTAGATGTGAGCCTATGGCTAGGGCTGCTCTGGGGGCCCGATCCCGACAAAAATTTACCCCCTATGTATATTCAAGCCCCCAGACGTAAGCCTCCAGCTAGAGCGTCCGGGCAAGGTTGCTCTGGGGGCCCAATCATCCGGGTAAAAATTTACCCCCAGGGTCCCGATACCCTAGAGGCCCTACTGGTGAATTTGCATGCAAATCTGATGTATATATCTTTAGCACACTCCATGCATAGTGAGTCTCACACATTGAGTCTAACACTGAACTTGTGTGATGCAAGGCATTGTCTATATAGATGAATTTTCATGTAGGCAAGGTGACCGATCTAGTAGCCAAGGAAGGATACCGGACTCGGCATTAAAGGAGTACATCGGTCAGCTTGTTTACATGGTGGCCCATGGCATGGTTGCTGGTGTTCAAGACCTCAATGTCATTAGGCAATAACTACTAGGGCAAAATGTGTTATTGCCTATGATCTGACCATGGGGAGTGTAGCTCAAAGAAGCCTAGGAGAGAGTAGATGTACTTATTGCCAAATGATATCTCATCACCAATGTAATGCACTTTGTAGTATTCTCTTTGTAGTATTCTCTTGAAGTAATGAAAACCGATATTCAAAAAATGCAGGATACTGCAGTTGGGGCTAAAGTTCTAGTCACTTCCAAGCTAGGTTATAACTCATCTCATGATGCTCCTGCATCCAACGAGGCTAGCCCTTGGCCCAAACCAATACAAAGGAGAACACTGATCTTCAACAGTCTCAAGAGTCTGCTTCTACTGCAAAAGATAGAAGGTCAACAAAACCAGGCAACGATAGTCTGTCCAACAAAGAAGCACAAAGTGATGAAAGCGTTAATTAGCAAAAATCCCATTTTTGAAAAGTGTAGGAGACTACTATTGGGGCTAAAGATTCAGTTGTATCCAAGCTGATTACTATAACAGCACCACTGGTAGAGACTTACCTCGATGTACATATACTAATTTGAGCCAACAAGAGTCTTCTGTCATTGGTCCTACTAGATTCCATCCAGATGAAGAGGATACAACATTGTCTCAGTTGATAGTTGAGAAGATGAGCAATAGTGCTGCAACTGTGAAAGACACCATACGGAGGCCTTTCAGCTTTAAGTCCCCAACCATCATCACCCACAACAACACCACAAACCTCTGATTTTGCATCTACAGGTGGTCTTGAAGGTCATACTGGTGACGAGGGGAAGCCACTTGACATTATTAGTCAAATGATTGGAAATTTCAACTCTTTACTAGGCTCTTCAAAAGAAGTCGTCTAATCCTAGTGGTGTAGCATGTTTAGTTGTAACAAATAGTGGCAGTGAAAGTGGAGCCACAACTATTTTCTTTGGGACTCTTGGAGTATTTTCCAAAACCTTGTTCGATGCTCTCAATGAGCGACCTAGAGGGGTTCAAGCTGGGGTAGCCAGAGTGATATAAAATTTCAGGGATTTTTCTGCTAGCATGTTGGTGATGCTCGGAATGAAGGTAAGCACAGTCGATGAGGGTTTTGCCCCAACTGCTCCGACCTTGGCATTTCCTTTCCATTCCTTGCCTTCATCTTCTATTTCTATGATTTGTACTGTGGACTTGGGCACCTCTGTCTCCGCTTGGGATAAGCGAATCTAGATCCACTTGTTTGACCACTGTACAAGGACAAAGAAACTTTTCTAATATATGAAAACCGATGTTTGTTGGATTTGTGTGCAATGTAGTTTGTCATACGTGGCGTTTATTATTGTTTTTTACTTGAATGTTACATTTATTTGTCGGGTTTATACGCAACACGATTCGTATCCTAAATTTAATATGCAGTGCTTCATCGAGTTCGTGCGCAACATGTATTCATTCGAACGCATGTAATGATAACTCAAAGACATAAATAAAACAAATAACAAGCAAATAAACAAAAATAATATGTGCTAAAAATTTGTATTCATATTCATAACATTTTACATGGGATCCATTACAACCAAGGTTTTACAAAATCTCTTTGGAAGCTACATTCTGTATATGCTCTAGTAGTACACCCCTATCGTTTGTTGATCTCCATGAGGACTATCCTTCCATCGCCGAGGAAGAACCTCACTATCTGCCGCTTGGTGACGGTGACTCTCCTTGAATACAAGCACTACTGCATAGACTGAGTCTTCAAACCCGTCGATGAGGTAAGCTTTTTGTAGTGCAAAGAGGGCTTGGGCAGTCCAGCGATCGGGTTGTTGCAAGCATGATCCATCTAGGAAGTGCATCCTGTTGTTCTTAATCAGTATGCCATCAATAATCTCCCACGCCAACTTCTAGAATGGAGCCTTTGATATCAAGAGGTGTGTGGTCTTCTAGTAATGGCAAATCTCGCAAAGAGCCAATGTGCCTAACCTCCATCAACTCTTGCGATGCTGGTGTGGTGGTGGTGGTGGTGGTGAATCTGGGAGAGGTGGCCTATGCATGGGATTTTTAGGGGGGTATCTCCGGGCCACTTTCTTGGTGCATGCCATGTCTTCTAGGAGAGAAAACTCAAAACTCAAAAGTGAAATGTGTAAAATGAGATGAAACTTTAAACTTATAGCCAAACTTTTTAAAAACCCTTAAACTTAAATTAATGTATCCAGGCTTTCGAAAAATATGACCAATGATTCGATTGACGTGAAATTTTACCTTGAACTCCTATAGGACACATCAACTATCCAAAAAAAAAGACCCCATCAGAAGCCTTTGGGACACCTATCTGGAGGCTCATGTCTAGGGCCCTAAATCCCCAAGACAAGTGTCCCTAGGGCTTTTGATGGGGATAATTTTTAAATATCGATGAGTTTTTATGATGCCCGGTATGTCGATGAAGTTTTACCAAATTTTGATTTATAAAATTGACGATTCAATCATTTTTTGAAAAATGCGTTAACTAAATTATACTTCACTGATAACAGAAAAACTCACCACTGAGTGTGGGTAACTGCATATTAAATGTGTTGTCAACCAAACTACATGAAACATTGGAAACTTAAAAATTCACAAAAAATAAGTTATGGGTCAAATGGAATATCGCATATCGGATATAGTGTTACCAAACCGCTAAATACAATAAAGATATAGTGCATTGGCTCATGTACAACTGAGCACTAACATGTACATGATTATGCATTGAATTTATCCTCAACAAAACTACTTTCAAAATTGAAAACTTGAAAATATGCACAATGCAAATCATGGTCAAAATAGAATATCACATATCTGATTTGGCATTACGAAACCATGAAATACACGGTCGATGGTGCATCGTACCAAGTACAACTAGAGCTAGGCAAAATTTAGCTCTATTTTGCAGGCCACTGCTATCAAATACTTAAAGGTCTATTGGAAAGATAACCCAAAACTAGGCTCCTTACAATCTACAAGCAAACTTGGGCTAAAAACATAGTTCCAATTACAAGGTAGCTTCTCAAAGCATATCGTTGACATTGAGATTAAATACATCCTTGTTGTTATACAGATCCTACAAACAAGAACCATATCTATGGGCTTAATAGTGATATGTCGAGCATGAATGGCTAAAAGTTGACAATCACTCATTAGATCAATCAACTTTTAGTTGCTTCTTGGAGAAGAGCAGCTGCTTGGGGCATGAATGGCTAAAAGTTGACAATCACTCATTAGATCAATCAAGTAACTTTCAGCTGCTTCTTGGGGGAGAGCAAGCAAGGCTTGGCTTGACCATTGCCCCACATTCCTTGCATGGTTCCTTGAAAAGAACTTGTAGTGATGCCCTAAATGTAGATCTTGCAGTATTTCTCGCACCAACCTAGAGAATGGTACCTTAGGAATAATCAAGTTTGCACTCTTTTGGAATTTCCTTATCTCACGTAGCGCAAATATGCATGGTCTCCATCTTCGCTTCATGTGTATTACTAGCTGGAGCACTAGAGGGAAGTAGAGGAATTGGAGTATGTGGACCACCATTTCAGAACAATGGCGATGCATCATTATTGACCACACTAGAGCCACCATTTTTGGCCATAGTAGCGCCACCATTGTTGGCCACATTAGCGCCACCATTATTAGCTGCAGTAGGGCCACCGTTGTCGGCCACCAAGGAACCTTTGTCACTCACAATATGCTCACTAGATTCAGAAGAGTGTTGAGCTCTTGCTCTTGCAGGTGCCTTCTTGATACGAAGCTTGGAACGTGCCATGGTTGTGGTGATGAAGGATAGAAAGGTGGAGGGTAGAGTGAAGAGTAATGGGAAAAAATGAAAGGAGAGACTTGACTTAAATACGAAACCTTTAAACTTATTGTGGTGTAAATGAACTTTAAATTTATCATTTCATTTCATTTCTCTATCCCATCCCTGCCTCTCTCTGTCCCGTACTACCCTTCTCATGCCCCTCTCTCTCTAGGCCAGTAAATGTTCCAAGGTTTGGAATTTTCATATCTTTGTCTTAGGATTTCAAAATTGACTTTTTATAATTAAAAAACGTAGTTCGAAATCAACTTTGAAAAACATAGTGACAAACCTTCAAAATGTTAAACAAAATTTGCAAGACATCTCATGTTAAAGATAGGAGTATTGATGTGTCATATCCTTAATACTTGTGCTCTCTCGTGGACTCTAAATGCATCAAAATTATTATATTTATCTAGGTCTCCATTTATTGCCATCTCTCTCTTGGGTTGCCAACCATTCTACATGGCATTGTCTAGTTGTGCTATTTTCATATCTTGCTTTCTCACTTCATATATTGCCCTACTTATAAATTTTGCTTGAGAGGTTTTGAACTTCTTTTCTTTTTTCTCGTATCGTATCGCTAATTTCCTATACCACCATTGTAATAATTGCCTCATAGAATCAGAATCATTGATGCCACCTCCATGATCAATTGCCTTTTGAAAAGCATAGCGAGCTTGCCAGTGAGATTTTTCCATGCCTTGAGTTAACCATACTGTCAAAATTCCTTGATCTGCAAAGTATGGACCATGTGCTTCAAGTATATGATGCACAAGAAGAGAGATTAGAAACACAAACTAATTCAAAATGATGATTTTTTTTGTAGTGTTGACAATATTGACCATATAGTGTGTTATGCTATTTGTAGTCCATGCCTCCACCATGGACTTATGAAATTTAGCAGCTCTCTCTTTAAATGTATTAGCATTACCATTCCTAACCTTAACTTTTATAAGAGAGCTGCTAATCTATCTAGGTGTATCCATACTTCTGCCTTCACAATCCTCGTTCATCCTCCATTGCTCCAATCTAGAATAGCAAGGAGCAACTTTTTCCATGCTAAATACTTCTCTGGTTGTTTTAGAAGTATATTGCCTTCCTCATCTCGAGGTGGAGATATAAACTTCCTAGCCTTGGGTCCGCCAAAGCATGGTTTACAAGGGATATTTTCACTCTTGCTCGATTTTTTCTCGTCTTTTTTTTATTTCTACTTGGCCCTCGTGCAATCCAACTTCAAAGAGGACTTGTTCCACCTTCTTGCATGTAGCATTAGCTTTTGACACAGGCTGCATCTTTTATACAAAGCATATATATTCATATATTAGCTTCTCAATTATTGCAACCAAACAATGTAATGTACAAAAGTGAACCCTTATTAGTGGTATTTCCAATATAGGGTGCTAATTTGGATCCACTAGAACTAGCATTCAATTTCTCATGACTTTTTGATCACATGTTGGAGTACCTTGTTGTCCTGCCGTGGCAAGCCATTCTTTCTTTCCATCTTTTTCTTTCTTCCTAGTTTGAATGCAATATATGCACGAAAATTTTGCATTCGTTGCATTTGATAAACCAAACATACACTTCAATGTTTTTAAATCACCTGCAAGATATCATTCAACTTGATAGTCCCCAAACCCCTCGATGTGTAAAATTACTCCATTATTTTTCTATTGAATAACACTGGGTATATTAGTAAGGTTTAAAAAAACTTTAAGTACTTCATGGTCCTTCTTTGTGGTACTTCAAATGCTGCAAGCCATCATATTTCATTCTCTAATTGTACATTGAAGTATAAAGTATGGTTATCATCGATATTGGGATCCAATGCTCGATTCATGAATGTTATACTCACACGGTTGAGTTTTTGTCCCTTAATAATCTCACTCTCATCAAGTTTGACTACAAACTTAAGCTTGCCTCTACATTCTTCCATAGACATATTGTAGAACTTGACCATAGCAATCTGAATTCTACATATATCCAATACAAAGTTGTTGGATGTATTCAATACAAATGCAACTTCTTTGAAACCATACTTCAATATGTGTATGTTTTCCAGATGCAATGGCTCACCAATTAGTTCTAAAACTTTCTCATTTAGTTGTTTTCTAGCCTTCTTCATGTGAAATGATTTTGGCAAAGGTATTATTCGCTTAGTTTTGAAGACTTGCTTAAAACTTGTATCCAACTGTTTATAGAGCATATTGTATGACTCAGAACTCATTCCCACCTTGTCACAAAATCCTTGAGCATCTATAGTAGTAAACAAGTTGCTCACATCCGTAAGATTTTCACTTGCGACATCATCTACAATGTCCCTAGATTTACGATGAGAGCAGAATTTTGGTGCCGAGAAGTACTTAAAAATAGCTAAAACTTATGAATATCAAGGGAAAAATATTCAACGTCGAAGGCGGCGGCTCGATCTAGGACGATTTTAAGCGCCAAAGTGCTTTAAAGGCGCCCGAGTGACACTTGTTGATTTTTCAGACTGTTGTGCAGGTTGACAAGAGTTACCGGCCAATGCGGGATGCTGAGCCGGACGCCCAAGATTTTTCAGAGCTCAATTCGGAGTCCGGACGGAAAAATGGCCACAAAATGGTCAAGATATGAAAAGGTGGACACTTGGGAGGCCAAAATTGAGCATGCCTTTTGAGTTTGGACCCCCTTCCTCTCCCCTCCCCCCCCCCAAAATTTTATACAACTTATGAAGCAAAAAACGTGGAGAGAGAATGAGGGATGAAAAAAGTGGAGGAAGATGGCGCCCGAAATTTGCACTTCATGGCATGGAGAGGGTGATGGCTGGCTGTGAATAACCCCCCCAATCGATTATGGGGCTTGAATCCCTCCTGGATGCTGACTCTATCGCCGTGCTTCGCTCCTCCAATGGCGGTCTCTATGAAGAATTCTGATTTCAGTCTTTCTCTCTCCTCCCTCTCTCTCCCCTAAAGGCAGATTCAAGTGGTGAAGAAGAAGAAGAAGAATGGATGATGGATGCTTGTCCAATGAAGACCGGATTGCTCCGTGGTGTAAGAGGAAGGAAGATTGCTGATTGTGAACTGTCATGAGCATTAATGGCTGCTGGAAATCAGTCCCGAGATATGGCAAATAAAAACCTGCAACCCGCAAAGAACGGTAATCTCATTTTTACAAAGGAAAATGGTGTTTTTATGCAAGTTGCTTCATGAACATTTGTTCCCATGGGATGATTATGCAGTATAATGTTGTTTGCAATGTCTTCCAACTGTTTAAAATCAGAAAATCAAAAAATCATAAGTGTTGTGGATGAAATTAGTAGTGTAAAATCCGTAAAACATGCAAAATAGGAAAAAATTGGGTGTTTTTGAGATATTAATGGAAAATATAATAAGACACACCAACTGAATTTGTCTTTTTACTGCAAATGAACCTAAGGGCCACAGCCCATAACTCACTTTGTATTTTCAGTCATTAAATATTGCAAAAAATACAAGAAAAATAGAAAAAATGGAGAAAAATAGGGAAAAAAATGGTCTTTGAGTGCCGAAAATTAAGGAAAAATAAGACTCATGTTTGTGGATGTATGGGGGGTCTAAAGTATGAGTTTTAGCCTCAGTTGAGCCCTACCTTTATGTTCCAGTGAGTTTTTATGGTTTTTTATACAATAAAAATGTGAAAAATAAACCCTAAACCGATCAACCTAAACGGGTGAGGGGGTAGAGTGTATGAAAGGTGATTAAATGCTGAATGAAATGATGAAAAGTTTGTTGGTTTTTATGCATACCATTTAGGTTAGTCTATAATTAAATATTAAGGATCTAGTAGCACGAGGGTTTCTCGATGCTAGGTTCATGCAACGCCGCATACGAGCAATAGTCAAAATCATTGAAAAAATGTTTTCCACATGTGCACCAATGCTGATTTTCTTTTTTGATTGAGCATATGGACATTCACAATTTGCATGAATCATAAAGAAATTTAAAAAGTATCAGACAATACCTACTGGATGCATGGCAATTGCTTTTTAGAGACATGACCAACGTTGAGTGAGTAAGGTTATCCAAGCTGTAGGCCAGGAGTTGGGTCCTAAGGGAAAGAAAGTGAGGAAAATGGTACATTCCTAGATACGAAATAATTGGTACCTTGAGTGAAAATATGTGCGATATAGTGTTATATATGTTTAGCGACGCATCGAGGGGCCAATCCCCAAGGTGTAGGAGAGTCGCAGTGAGGTAGTGGCAGTCAGCCGTGGGAGGACCTCCTATGTTTGTACTTCGTGCTATTTGGCAATGTGTTGGAACTCCTTCTGAGGAGTGTTAATTGGGTTAGGTTTGAACTACGAAACGTAATACAAACGCAAGATGTTTAGGAAGATGATGTATGTGTCATCCACGCTCCTGGCCGTGAGGCCGTGGGGTTGTTGAGCGCATGATAGAGGTCCGGCTAGTGCATGAGCCAATGCCGGCCCGGTTTAGGTCCCATCATACGATTTTCCAATACATTATTTATCATATCCTTGCTTAGGACTTTGGCAATAGTATCATTCTCTACATGAGAGAATATATTTCTCATTGTAGCAGATTGGGCATATATCAGTCTATGATATTATCAACTTCCTTTGGTTAATTGGTGAATTTGTTTAACTAATCAGATGCACCGACGTGCTTCTTTGGTTTTTTAAGTGGGCCTAATCTCCAAAGTTTTTGTGAGCTTCCTCTTTATGTTTCGATTCTCCTTCTCCAAGTCCATAACTTTAGACTGTAACTCTATATTATGCACGTGTGTAGCATGCATAGCATCTTGAATGACAAACATTGCTTGTTGTAGGCTCTGGTTCTCCCTATCCTTCACAACCAATAATCTATCATTTTCCATCAAAGATTACACATTCCCTTGTAATCTTGTCTACATATTTTTCAAGGCTTGATGAACCCCCACTAATCCTTATGTGACAAGTCTGCATGTGTATCCATATAATCCTTCATTGTCTTCACGAGCAAACTTTACAAATGATGTAAGTCCTTCAAATTGTAGTGGCCTTTGAGTGATTGGATCAAGTAGATGAATACACCCATCAACCCAAAGGTCCACATTTTTTTTCCTTACATTTTTTTATTGTTGCATCTTGTATCTTATTGCATCATTCATTTCCACAGTTCTTTTGAAAATTGGTGCATATTCATCCTCCAATTGAAAGTGAATATCTGTGTCTCTTGGCACGTTCTACACCTGCATTTTGCAAAGAAAAATATATGCTAATTTTAACTTGGATTAACATTTAAATCACACAATTACACCCTTTTGATTCACTATATCTATGTTCTTTTTTATCCAATTGAATCTTGTCTCTTTATCTTGATTTCAGTCATGATAGACCCTAATCAATCCCTAATAAGCTTGTAATCTTAGCTTTTAATCTACCTCTAATTAGTATAAAATATTATCTTCTATTCTATCCAAAATATTCACACACACATGCACACACACACACTCTCTCTCTCTCTCTCTCTCTCTCTCTCTCTCTCTCTCTCTCTCTCTCACAACAAGAATTGATCAAAGATATTTGAACACATTTATACAGAAGCTTGGCTACTAGTGGAGAACAATAACATCATCTTATCTTCTACTCTAATTTACTCACTGTCACTCTATCACTTATTTTCTTAGTTCATCTCACACAGTCCTCTCTCTGTCTATCTATCTATATATATATATATATATATATGAATTGATGCTTAAGGACTAAACAACTATGAAGAATAACATCACAAAGATTTGAAAAATAAAGATACCTCCATTATCACTTGATTGCTTGTAGTATAGACTGTTGAAAAGGAAGATATCTTATAGCATAGTACTAAAGAGAGAGATTGCTTATAGTCAGGTAGAGAGTCTTATAGATGGAGATTATTTATTTTCAGCAAATGATATTAAAACCACTCTGAGATTGCTTGTAGCAGGGTAAAGAGTGTTGTAGATAGTACTGAGTGCTGCTTCAAAAGAATTCATATACAAAAAAACCATATTCTTAAGGGAAGAAGAATAGTACATAAAATTTAGGACAAAACTAGAGTTTTGAAAAGGAATGAAAAAATGCCCAAAAATAGATATATACTTGTCTAAAAAAGATAAAAATTAACAAGAAAACTCTCGAGTCAAAAAGATGTCTCTGGATAAAAAATAATCTTAAAATATGATGTGTACATCATTTTATATCGTTTTTAAACTTTCGTCCTTTTAAGAAACGAGAATGAGAATGATTCTAATACATTTTAATGTCGAAAAGTCATGAGGACATTAAAGAGTCTTATATTAATGATTGGCTCCGTTTTTAGAGAAAATAGCATTGTATTTTTTTAATTATGAGGATTTTGAGAAAAAGTGACATTATCATGCAGTTTGGGAATAAAATAATAGGTGAAATCTATTGAAAATATAAATACGAGATTTGCTTGATTGTAGAAGATATCTTATTATAATATTATTTTGGAATCTCTTTTTAGAGAGACAAAGGTGAGAGAAACCCCTTAAGGGGCAAAAAAGAGAGTCCATATATCTCCTAATGTTTTACTGGCTCCTCTATCCTAATGCGATTGGTTTATTAAAATACCAAGACTCCCATGCGGGTGAGGTAAATTACGACTGAGCCATGGCTAGGAATGAAACTCGGCTTAAAAATGCACACTTGGTTGGCCCAAAGCACCTGGCCCTTCATGTCATTGGCAGCAGCCATGTAGTTGTCGGTAGCTTGGTAATAACCCAACTCGTGGCACTTTAAACACAATACTTGGGTTGTGTAGTGACTAGATGTGGTAGATCTTGTACCTATCTCTATGGTCCTACTTGGACTGCCCAGTGACTAGACTTGGCAGATCTTGTACCTATCTCGATGGCAAGGTGATGCAAGGGGGAGGTGACCATGCAGGAGAGTAGCAGCAGGCAGCAGGGCGATGCCAGGGAAGGTGCAGGCCGAGGAGGAATTTATGCTACTTCATGTTGATTCTTTACATCATAGATCGTGCATGTAATCTAAAGACCTTTGTCAACCTCTGGTAGATAGATGCAGGTCATATATACAGACACACAAAATGGTAACCCTACATAAGAATCTACGGTTCTGCTCTTTGAGTTGCTTAAAAGCACAACATCTAGTTTGATGCTACCACCAATCAGCTCCAAATAATTTGGTTCCAACATTTTCACAAAGTTAGACACCTGAATAGTGTTACAAGATAGCTGTAGTTACAATCAGGTATAAATGGGTGGTAAAGAGCTGGAACCATTATTTTGCATCCAGTAACATGTCATATTTTGTCAGTGTTTTAGTTTGAGCTCTCTCTCTCTCTCTCTCTCTCTTAATCACTTGCTTCTAAGCCTGAATTCCAGTAATCTGCTGTCTTGATATCATCTTGCTGCATTCGTTTGCTGTTTTCAATATGATTGTAGGGCAAGTTATTCTTCCCTCCAAAAGCTGGATCCAGTTTATCTGTGTCAAAGAGCTCTTCCATAAGTTCTAAACTTGCAGAGTTTTTTGGATACACAAACTTCACTTTCTGGTAAGTCTTTGGATCTAGGAAATGTTTCACAACCTGCTTCCAAATCAAACAAGAGTAAGATGCTGTTTTGTGTTTGCAGATGTTCACCTGACATCAACTGACAAGAAGATATTTAGTACCTTCCAGAAAGCTTCAAAGATCCAAGGTGGGTTGTACAGGATTGCAAGTGCAAGCCTCTCTGGATAATGACTTTGCAATACATGCACAGTTTCCCGTGTTGTTTTCACTGGTACTGCAGTGGCAAATGACCACCCTGTGAAATCTATCAGCCATACCATTTGCTCTTGATCAGTTGGTAGATTCAGCAGGGCGTTTTCCATCAAGTAGACCAGGTGCCGTATTTGACCATCGCAAGATGCTGTATTCTGCAAGCACAAGAACAACATATACAGAGCATATCTCGTTCTCCAAATCAAGCAGAAAATGTTACGCTATCACTTTCAGCCAAACTTGAATTGCATGCACAATTATAAATATTAAAATCAGCCTGATTTGCATGGACAAATGACTAGAGATGACCTGATTTGCAGGCACAAGTACAAGAACAGTCCTCCCTCCCTTGTCAGAAAAATCAGCTCGATAAACTTTCCCCGTTTCACCTTCTTTTTCAACATCTGCCTGCACTCATGCGGAGGGATATAGAAGCTTTTCAAACTGACAAAGGCGCACCAGATAAAGAAAAGAACATTTGAATGGAACCTTTTGGATTTGGGTCGGGGCCTGCAATAGCCCCCAATTCAACTTCCCTCTACTCTTCTTCTAAAGGCAAAATGTGCAAAGGCCACCATTGATTGCCTTTTTCCTCTTGAGCACGGCACAACACCATCTTCCAGAACTTACCCATCGTATATCTTCTGGCTTGAAGGATGCTCTCCACTTCAGTGTCTCTTCTAGCAATTTCTTGGACTTCTGTACATCCCAACTTCTAGCTTCAAGGTAACGTCTCAAACATGCCTCTGAACAGAACTTTTTGGCTCGACCAGACAAGGGGCTCAAAGACTTCCTCAGTTCCTCGACCTACAATGTACATAGGGATGACAATGACAAAATATTAGATGCATGAATGTATGGAAGCAAACACTTATGCAACTTTGGCAGTCATACCTTTAATCTTTCTTCATCAAGTTTATCAGTTTCATGAACGCCATCAACTCCTAAGGTTCCCTGTACCATCTTATCTACCTGCCAACCCCAAGGACGGAGGCCTTTATATTCAGAGGAAGTTACCCTGCTTGACTGATCAAGATGTGTACAATCTTTTCAGCTGCTAGCCTTGTCACTGCAATAAGAATGACAAGCATTATACCTTAATTGCTGATTTGAAGAGAACCACCTCATTGTAGATAACAAAGATAACTTTTACCCACCTTAGTCTGTTATTAGGAGACACTGACAACTTAATGATCTTTCCCGACTCATTTCTGCATTATGTTTGAATGGTAATACAAAACCCAAAGCTAAAATCTATCAAGCACAATAGTTTGTGAGCTACTGAAGCCAAGCCTCTCCGTGTAGCTTGCTGCTGCCACCAACCTTACCTGCGCTTTCTGGCACCAGCACTGTGGCCCTGCCCAAACCTGGCCTCACCTTCTCTCTATCCCTGCACGTGCCTCTGCAATTCTGCCAGCCTCACCCCTCTTCTTGCCTTAGCCCACCAGCCGCCAACAACTCCACTCTGCTAGTCCCCACCCAGCTGACACTATTGCTGCCACAACCAAAAACCCCATTTCAGTCCCCCCTCCCAGTGGCTGCTGTAGCTCAGCACCTGCTGTATTAGTCTGCCCTGTTCCTTTGTAAAATATTACACGGCGCAGCGAACAGAATCTGAGAAAGAGATAGAGAGTACACAACAGATAAGAGGAGAATCAGTAAAATTCTTTAACTCCAAACAACTGATACAAAGATGGCTCTGTCCACCCGTGCGCTTCCAATGAATGAAGCTTAGATGGCGATCTAGACAGAAGATAGGTGAAGAGCTTAAGGCTAGCTGGAACAACAACTCTGACTGGGTGAAAGATGAGTGTAAGATGGCTGCGAAGGGGTTTAGCTTTTATAGCCCGCGAAGGTCGTTAGGTCGGCCTGCTGACCGACCTACCATATGAGCCTCCACTAGTCGGCCAGGGAATATTCCAGGGAATATTCCCTTTACCATCGGGCCGGGGGCGCTGCCCCCGGACCCCCGCCAGGGGGGCCGCTGGCCCCCCTGGGACCCCCCAGCCAGGGGCCGCTTCCGCGGCCCCCGGACCCCACAATAGGGGCCCCTTTTAACTCCCTTACCACGCAACTCAATGCAATGTGCCTCGAGTTGCTACCAGCTTAACCACTCCGTCTAACCCAAAGATTAGACCCACAACAGTCACCTTTTTGCCATCCGGTCACATAGACCTCATCTGATATACAAGTCAGGACTCAACCAATGTCCGGGCTCACATTTGGCTTCTCCTCATAATGGGGGCCTTACAACTTTGAGCACCATGGATCATTGGTAGCACCTAATGAGGGTGGGGCATTGATCATATCTAACACCCCCCCTCAATGTCCACCCATAGGTGAACTATCTCCTCGGCCCAATGCCGAGTCTCTGAAGATGAACTTGAAGCAGATCCTTCGTAAGTGCTTTGGTGAAGATATCTGCTCCATTCTCCTCTGTTGGACAGTAGACCAATTCCACTATCCCATCCTCCATCAAATCACGCACATAGTGATACTGGATCTCTATATGTTTGGTGCGTGCATGAAACACTGGATTTTTGGCAATGGCGATGCAACTCTGATTGTCACATCTCAGCACAGTTGGTTCTTCATCCTGCACTCCCATATGCCATAGAATCCTTCTCAACCATACGGCCTCACATGCAGCAAAACAAGCTGCCTTGTACTCTGCTTCGGTAGAAGACAATGCCACTGTTGGTTGCTTCTTACTAATCCAAGAGAAAATTCCTGAACCCAAAGAGAAACAATAACCAGAAACTGACTTCCTGGAATCAATGTCTCCTGCCCAATCTGAGTCACAGTTCCCCACAAGAGAAGTTCCGAAACTGTATGTGATACCATAGTCAAGAGTTTTCTTCAAGTATCTGAGCACCCGCATCCCAGCATTCCAATGACTCTCATGAGGTTTGTTTGAGAACCTGCTCAAAACACCAACAGCAAAACTGATATCTGGTCTGGTGTTACACAAGTAGATTAGACTGCCGACCAACCTCCTATACCTCCCAATGTCTGCTAGTGCTGATGTATCCTCAACGGATAACTTTACATTCACCTCCATAGGTGTAGCTATCTCCTTGCACTCGGTCATGCCAAATGCCTTCAAGATCTCCCATGCATACTTCTTCTGAGAGATGAAGATCTTTCCTGGCTCTTGCCAGACTTCAATCCCCAAACAATAGTGCAGCAAGCCCAAGTCTGTCATTTCAAACTCAAAACTCAAAGCCTTTCGAGTTTGGTTGATCATATCTTCATAGTCACCTGTAATAAGAAGGTCGTCCACATATAGGACAATCACTACAGACTTTTTACCATCCCTGTAAACATACAAGTTAGCATCTGAGGCACATCTTTTGAAGTTTAGGTTTAAAAAGAACCTATCTATCCGCTGGTACCATGCTCTGGGGGCTTGTTTCAGCCCATACAATGCCTTCTTTAGTTTACACACTTTGTTCTCAGAATGGGGGGCCTCAAACCCTGGTGGCTGAGCCACGTACACCTCCTCCTTGAGGTCACCATTTAAGAACGCTGACTTAACATCCATTTGGTACACTGGCCACTTCTTGTAGGCAGCCACTGCAAGTACCGTGCGAATAGTGGTCATTCTGGCAGTTGGGGCAAATGACTCTTGAAAATCAAACCCTTCAACTTGTGAAAATCCTTGGGCAACCAGTCTAGCTTTGTACTTTTCTAAGGTACCATCAGCCTTGTACTTTACCTTCCAGATCCACTTGGTGCCAATAATCTTCCGCTTTGCTGGCCGATCCACTAGCTCCCAAGTGTCATTCTTCATTATGCTGTCATACTCCGCCTGCATAGCAGCCTTCCATGATGGATCTGCAAGTGCTTCTTCTAAGTCAGTTGGCTCCTTTACTTCTCTCATAATCTCAACCATCAAGGCCATGTTGACTATGTGAGCAGAAGCCCTCCTTTGCTCCTCTATTCTCTGAGACCTCCTTGGTCCGTCTGCCTTCTCCTCAACAGATGCAGGCATAGGATTATTGTGGTCATAGAGCTGCTTCACCCAGCGCGGCAATGGCTTTTCCGGTGGGGTGATGTCAGGTTGGTGAACTTTTTCCTCATCATCTGAAGATGATGCTTCCTCCTCCTTAAGGATAGGGATAGCTCTCGGGACAGGTTCATAGTGGACTACTTCTTCGCTTGATGATAAAGTGGAAGACCTTGCCTTCTCCTCCTCCACTGTATGCGGCTCCTCCTTGAACACCACATCACGGCTCGCGATGATCTTCTTTGCCTCTTGGTCATATAACTTGTAAGCCTTCTGCTCATCACTATAACCCAAGAAGATACATTTTCTGCTTTTTGGTTGTAACTTGTTTCTCTTCTCATCTGGAACATGTGCATAACATTCACATCCAAAAATTCTGAAATGTGAAACAGATGGTTTCTTACCAGTGTAAGCCTCATGAGGTGTTTTTCCCTTGAGAGCCTTTGTGTAGCTCCGATTTAGAATGTAGACTGCAGTATTAACAGCTTCAGCCCAAAAATGGTTAGGCAATCCCTTGCCCTTTAGCATGCATCTTGCCATCTCCACAATGGTACGATTCCTGCGTTCCACAACACCATTCTGCTGAGGTGTGTGAGGCGTCGTCAATTGACGCTTGATCCCTTTGCTCTTGCAAAAGCCTTCAAACTCCTTTGAGTTGAACTCACCACCACCATCTGTTCTAAATTTCTTCACACTTTTCCCTGTTTCATTCTCAACAAGTATTAGCCATTCTTTAAACTTACCAAAAGCTTGAGCCTTATCACGAAGGAAGTACACCCACATCTTCCTACTGTAGTCGTCGACAATCAACATAAAATAAGAAGATCCCCCCAAGGCCTGTGTAGGCATCTTACCACACAAGTCAGCATGCACCAACTCTAGAGGAGCATGTGCTCTATTCTTGCTTTCTTGTGGAAATGCCTTTCTCTGTTGCTTGCCCATCATACAAGCTTCACATGGTTCCTTCAATTCAGTTATTGTAGGTAGGTGAGCAACCATACCTTGCTTTTGCATCTCCTTCAATACTGCAAATCCGATGTGTCCAAACCTTTCATGCCAAAGCTTACTTGTGCCCACTCCAGCGGTGGCTGTAAGAGCACTTAGCTCATACAGGTTGTTCCTTCTTTCTCCTTTGCCAACAATTGTGCCAGCACTATCAATAATTTCTGCACCTGTCTTCTTGAACCTCACTTCATGACCAAGATCAGTTATGGCAGCAACTGATAAGAGATTTCTCCTGATTTCGGGAACATACAACACATTTGAAAGCTTTTTGACTTCACCATTTGCAGCAACAAAAGAAATAGTACCTGTGCCCGCAGCAGGGCATTTAGCATCATTTCCAACCGTCACAGTGATGGATTCTTGTAGAGGCTGCATAGAACTGTATAGACCTTTCTTGTTGGTCATGTGACGGGAGGCCCCACTATCCAACACCCAAGAGTCAGTGGTAGATTCTTCTTGCGCCGAGGAGCACACTTCCTCAATGGTCGCCATGAATAATTCCAACTCTGCTTCAGCCGTATTGGCTGTCTCTTTCCCTTTAGTTTTAAGGGTACCATTCTTTTCATCTGCCTTCTTGACACGACAATCTGCAATTGCATGTCCTTTCTTCTTACAGTAGAAGCACTCTCCTTGAAACTTCTTCTTGCCGCCCTTTTTCTTTTTGTCACCATCATTTTTGGTGGAGGAAACACCTTTGCCTTTTGCATTGGCAGAGAATGCAGCATCTCCATTGTTGCTTCCTTCTCGGGCTTTCAGCCTCAACTCCTCCTCCATTAATAATGCACAAAACTCCTCAAAAGTCAAAGCTTGAGGTCTCACCTGAGTATTAAGGGCAGTTACTAGTCCATCAAACTTTTGTGGACAAATCCGAAGACACCTCCGAGCTAGCTCTTCGCTAGTCTTTTGTATCCCAGCGCCAGCCATCTGGTCGCGCAGATTCTTAATCCGAGTGATGAATGCTTCAACCGTCTCTCCTTCAGCAAACTTCTCCGCTGCTAGTTGATTCTCCAAGTTTTGAATCCTTGTTTGGTTTCGTGTTTCATACTGACTCCTTAGTACATTCCAAGCCTCTGACGCTTTGGTTGTATGCTGAATCAGAGTCAAAACACTGTCAGAACAGCTTGTAACTAAGGCACACAATGCATCTGCATTCCTTCGTTTCCAAGCTCGTAGAAGATCTGCATTCGGAGGAATCATCACACTAGGATTTGATGGGTCGGGGGTAGGCTGTGGTTCTGCGTCAGTCCCCAGCACAGTCTCCAGAAGCTCATAAGAATCAAGGATAGTAGTAATTTTGAACTTCCACAAGGTGTAGTTTGTACCATCTAACTTGCCTTCGCTGAAGGTTGGTGGACGAATCCTCAGTGTTTGAATAGCCGGTACAGCAGCACCACCTCCTGCACCGCTTCCTGATGCGCCAGAACTGCTTCCCGGAGTCGACATCGTTTCTCTTTGCTGTTGAAGCCTTTGCCTCTTGCACGCTCTCCGATCTCTAGAGCCCCCTGGGCTCTGATACCATGTAAAATATTACACGGCGCAGCGAACAGAATCTGAGAAAGAGATAGAGAGTACACAACAGATAAGAGGAGAATCAGTAAAATTCTTTAACTCCAAACAACTGATACAAAGATGGCTCTGTCCACCCGTGCGCTTCCAATGAATGAAGCTTAGATGGCGATCTAGACAGAAGATAGGTGAAGAGCTTAAGGCTAGCTGGAACAACAACTCTGACTGGGTGAAAGATGAGTGTAAGATGGCTGCGAAGGGGTTTAGCTTTTATAGCCCGCGAAGGTCGTTAGGTCGGCCTGCTGACCGACCTACCATATGAGCCTCCACTAGTCGGCCAGGGAATATTCCAGGGAATATTCCCTTTACCATCGGGCCGGGGGCGCTGCCCCCGGACCCCCGCCAGGGGGGCCGCTGGCCCCCCTGGGACCCCCCAGCCAGGGGCCGCTTCCGCGGCCCCCGGACCCCACAATAGGGGCCCCTTTTAACTCCCTTACCACGCAACTCAATGCAATGTGCCTCGAGTTGCTACCAGCTTAACCACTCCGTCTAACCCAAAGATTAGACCCACAACAGTCACCTTTTTGCCATCCGGTCACATAGACCTCATCTGATATACAAGTCAGGACTCAACCAATGTCCGGGCTCACATTTGGCTTCTCCTCATAATGGGGGCCTTACAACTTTGAGCACCATGGATCATTGGTAGCACCTAATGAGGGTGGGGCATTGATCATATCTAACACCTTTGCACCCCCAGAAGTTCTGCTGCTCTCTCCATCGCAGCTTTCCCCTTGTTTCGGTCAGTTGGCCAGCAGCTCACTCAGGAGGTCCTTGGAAAAACATATGCAATAGCAACCTCTGGTCATCCTCCTTGCATGTGGTTCTCTTCAAGGAACAGCACCAAATGGTCTATGCCACAAAGGAGTTGGAGGAGAGCGCGGTCTCTGGACACCAGGCCACGGGTCACTCCCCTTCCTAGGCACAGCTCCAATATTGGCCCCATTCTACCTTGTGCATTGGCACATTGCACATCACAGAGGCAATGATGATGGGATAAGGTATCTTTATGGTTCATCTCACCTCAATGAATGCACACAGGAGCTCATCAACAACTCTACTATGGTGTCCATGAAGGGGATACATGGTATCACAGCCGGTGCTCTTCTAAAGAGTTTCTCCTTCATTAGAGGCCTTGAGGAGGCATTATGGCCTCAACAGGGAGGACAACACATCTTCTTCCACAGACATAGAGCAGATGTTGGATGCAGAATTCACAAAGTACTTGCAGAAATATTGGCCTAACTACACTCCTCTTTCAGATCTCGACACTCCAATGAGCATTGCGCATCAGTCAAGATCAAGTGATGAGGCTGGTCACCTCTCCACTAAACAGAGGACATACCACTTTCAGCCCTGGATTCAGCCCTTCTTTGTTACTCCTGGTGGTGTGTGAGATCCGGATCTAAGTCACCATGGAGTTCATGACAAGTATGCGTATGTTAATGCCCATTCAGGAGGATCTGGGGTCAAACATACATCTACAGATATTTCTGTCAACTTATCTTATGTTTCATATGGGCATCCTGTCAGTGTTAACCAATCACAATCCCCTCCTATCCATCCATAAGGCCCCAACCAAGGGATTTTCATCCTCTCCCTATAGTGTGCTATCATTCTCATTCAGCTACTCATACAGTCCTATGCCTAGTCAGCCCACACACACATGGATCCACTCTATGCACGTCTCAAATGCATGGTGGGCACTTTGGGGCCAATCCCTATGTGTATTCCAATGCCCCACCCTACACACCACTTGGTATAAACACTCCAATTGCTGTCATCAAGAATCCCTTGATGACAATCATTTTAATGGGTCAAATTTTGCAACTTGGTCTAACCTTATGCAACAAGTGCTGGAGTCTTAGGGTCTTTGGGGCCTAGTAGTTAGTCTCGAGGCTATGCTGATTGGCCCACCCTGATCATATCCATCAATAAAGAGCTTGCAATACTACCACAAAGATCAAGTTGATGTAGGGATTGCTCCTCAAGTTTCACTCACAGTTACAACACTTTCCCCTAGTATCTAGTTGTTGAAGTCATCTCATTGACCACTATGTGGCAAGAGATTGAACTTGACATATCAACCTCGATCATAAGCTGCAAGAGTTGGGGATTATCTGAAAGTCAAGATGGCTGAGTATAGGCAGTTATGTGAGGGTGTGCAATAGAAGAGGAATACAAACACAGGGAGAGAAGGGAAGAAAAGGACTACAATAAAAGAAGAGAATGGAAGTAACAAATCTGCATTGAACTCGAAAGCTGAACACAATGTGGAAAGGATTGACAAGTCCCTGCGTGCAGCCCAATGTGTCGATGAGGGTACAAATCAGGCTAATGACAAATGCCAGAACCAAATGATGGAGGAGAGTCTCAAATCTTGGAGTGTGTTCAAGATCTACACAAGAATGATGACCAGCCAAGTGATTGATGGCTATATATAGCCAAATCTGAAAAAACTGGCCAACTGCTAATCAAACATGTAGTCAATTGGCCAACTGCATTAATGCAGTCACCATCAGAAACACTGGTTGCCTCATCAATGTGGTATAAATACACCCTTCATCACCCACTAAAAAGGAAATGCAAGGCTGGAAATAAACCTCAGCCAATGTGAGCACACTAAAAACTGATCGAAAAAGAAACACTATAATGCAAGCTCTAGAAAGAGTTGCCTCCTCCTTCAAAACACATGAAATGACAAATAGACGGAATGTTAGAGCTCCTAGATTTGACTTAGACTAAGGCTCATAGAGTGCAAGACACATATGACTACTAAGTTATAATAGGTTATTCACAGAGTTCACCACCATTGGCTCCCCAAAGTCAAATGACAATCAAGTCACATTATCATTTAATAAGCTACCTCCTAAATACTTTCCACTTTATGCAAGTCATTTCTTTACCCCTACTACCAACCTTCAATGATTTCAAATTTTAACTTTTGCATTATGAATGGCTCCATGATCAGGTCCACAAAAAGATCTTTCTTGAGCTAAAAATGCATTACAATCTGATTAGCTCTTTAAAACAGCCCCAAAACATGTAAATTGCCAAAAGTGTCACTAAACAGGGAGCGGTTTCTAGAGAGTTTCTATATCCCACATGCAAAACCCTAATTTGGGAGGATCCTTTTGCATCTATAAATAGACAAGCTGCCCACCATTCAGAATCCTTGTGTGCAGGTTTCTTATCTCACATGCAGATTTCAGCCATCAGCTCCAATCGACCGCCGGCTGTCCAACCCCTGCCGATTGCAGCCCTTCGATCTTCAGGACTTGGTGACCTATCTTTAGCTACCACCTTGCTATTTGGACTCCTCAGCTTGTTGTGTTTGCTGTCTACCTACCATCCCAGCCGCCAACAGTCCATGTCATCATTAGCACCTTCCTTGCTTGCGTTTAAACCTCCAGGAGCTAGGCGACAAGCTGCCATCATCAAGCAACTACTATAACATTTGTGTTTTTCTGTCCAACAAGCCACCTTCATCATTTCACACCTTCTTTGTTAAAATCTAACAGCTTTCAACTTTGGGTGATTTCACACCTTTGTTAAAGAGTATCCTGTGGTATGGTGGAGGCTTGGTTTTGTGCGAGATACACAGACGACACATAACCATTTCACAATGTCTCAGAATCCTTGGGATCCCATGGTGTCGTTTCAGGCTTCTCCATCATTGGAGGTCCTAAGGAGGTATTATGGACCTGACGAGGAAGATAACACTTCACCTTTATATTCATTTTCTTCTCCTTTTCCTAGCTTCATGATAGATGAGGAGTTTGAAGAATTCATGCGCAATGAGTATGGTCCAACTTCACTCCCTCCTACCAGCTTTTCTACTACATCCAAACCGGTTGGTGAGGTTGGCCACGTTTTCAATTAGGGAGGACATACAGCATTTGGAACAACTAGCAAACCACTTTTATATCTTAGCCAGGCCTAGTGTTAGGTTTATATGACCCTTTCGAGTCATATAAATCAAAATCCACCCCTATTTCTCCTTTTGATATGCAAGATACGTATAATTTTTAGTATGTTAATTTTAATCGAGGAGGCTCCAAACGCAAATATATATCTACAGGTATACTTGGGACAGTATCTTCTATCTCTTCTGAGCATGGAGTTGGCACTTTTCTTTCACACTTCCCTCCTGTCCCACCCACATCTCCTAAATCTCTTTCTTTTGCATTCAATAATTTAGGATTGCACTTTGCTTCTAAATCCAGTATACTCTGAGTTGGGTCTTCCATCTCTACTCCTATTTCCTTCTCTTGCTCTACACCCACTGTCACCTATCCTCAGCTAAATGCCACTTTGTACCCTAGTACATCATTAGGGGGAATGGCACCCTTTAATACTATGCCTTACCCACACCCACAAGTGAGCACATCAGTTTACCTTGGGACACGGGTGATAGGTATATCCCCCTCACTTCCCTTCAACACTCAGCTCCTCATCTCTCGGCCTCTTAAACATAGGGATTTCTATTCTTTGCTTATGGTGCGCCATCACACACTCCATGGGTCACTCCCACAAAGA
Organism: Lygodium microphyllum; assembly: GCF_053477565.2. Lineage (NCBI taxonomy): Eukaryota > Viridiplantae > Streptophyta > Polypodiopsida > Schizaeales > Lygodiaceae > Lygodium > Lygodium microphyllum. The sequence continues at coordinate 16,128,813 of NC_141162.1, forward strand.
TTTCCATCCTTTGCCCCATGTGTCTCTATCCCTCCTACATGGGCTACTCATGCAGTCACCATGCCCCATCTGAGCATTGGAGTTACCTATTGACTGCTATGCAGCAAGAGATCACACTCGACATATCAATCTCAATTTTAAGCTTCAGGAGCTTTCCATTAAGGCAAGGGATGATCTAAAAGTCAAGTTGGCAGAATATAGGCAACTATACACTGAGCACTACTGGCTCACCGAAGTCTAATGACGATCAAGTTACATTCTTTCTAAACAGGCTTCTTGAAAAGTATTTCCACTTCATCCAGCACATCATCTCGTTGCCCCGATTGCCAACCTTCTATAAGTTCGAATGTCAATTCTTGTGTTATGCAAGGTTGCATGATCAAGTCCACAAGAAGTCCTACCCCCATTCTTATTTAGAGAGGGGTTTAGTTGCCTCTTCTTCACAAGGGAAAACTAGCAGTGGCAAGAACTCACAAGATGCAAAGGCAACTCAAAACAAGGGTGACACCCCTTCCTCAAATGGAACCAAAGAAACTAAATCCATCTGGCAACAACTTCCTAAAAAGAATAGGTTCTGCATGCATTGCCAAAGATCGGGCCATGTGGATGAGTGATGTCACCAATGAAATCAAAAGAATCACCCACTGTGTCGCAACCTTGTGGAGTTGACAATGGATGCCACTCCTACTCGGTTCTTGGCAAATGTTCTTTTGGGGACTGAGTTGGTGTAGACATATTCGGAGTCATCTGGCCTACTATGGTTCTTGGCTTTTGCAAAGAGCTTTCAAATCAAGATCTAGATTTCTTCAGAGAGAACCTAGCTCTGATACCATGTAGAGAAATACCCTAACACAAAAATACAAACACAATCATATAATAAAGCACAAACTGATAAAAGAACACAGTTGGAGTTAGGGTAACTCACTGACAATGAACATTGTGAATAGATATCCTTGGAAGTTCAACCCTCAAGAGATCCTTTAACCCCCTTTGACCTCTCTTCCCTAAACATTAAGCTCTAGCATGCGAAGGAATCTTGTGGGCACTCATGAAAGCTTCCTTTGAAGCTTTTCATTCTTGAAGATTAAGCTAGGGCAGAAGCATAGGAGTCTCTACCATCAGTGGAAGCATCCAATTCTTCAAGGCTTCATCCATTGGAATGCTCTAATCAACCGGGCTTGCTAAATGGAGAATTTGGCACCATGGTGGATCATGTTTCATCTATCTCCCCCAAATAGTGAAGAGATATGTTAATCCAATCTTAATCTCTCATTTTAATCCACTTGTTGAGCTTAATTCCTTTTGTTGGAGAGATGACGGTTGCATATGCTCTCTTAATTGAATCTTTCATTGTATGCATGTTACCCACTCGAAAGCAGTAACCCATTTGTCTTCCAATGCATCATGATTAACTCTCCATCTTATTTTTTTAACATTAACTCTTACTTGATCATGTATGCCTTGGATTAATCCCAAGTGGATATTAAGCCATTGTAAAAAAGGTAAGTAGCAGCCAGTGAGTCATTGGACTACCAAGGTAAGTCCCACCCAAGCTCTTGTTTAATCCTTGCATTTCATAAAAAGACCTAATGCTTACTTTCCAATGTACCTCATCTTGGTTGTTTAATAAAAATATATGCCATGTATACTCCGGCTAAGGAAAAAGGCTGATACCAAGTGAGGTGGTAAGCCAAAAAAAAGGTATCCCTCCATTAGCACTTAAGACCCTGAAGGGGTACACAACCCTGCTTGGGGAGAACTTTGCCCACCTCTCGCTAATCCGGAGCCCGATACTTGTATACAGGTGCAGGGATACTCCATGGTCACCTCATTCTCAATGAAATACCCCCATTTGGACACACCTTCAGTAATCATGGTACCCATATATGACACTTGACATGTATATGGTCAAAGAGATGTATGGCACTAAGATCCACTTATGCAATTAAAACAGAGCAAATGGATATGTAAATGTTATTGGGATTATGCTCAATATGCTCAAGATGTTTCTTATGATGATACTCAAGTCCCTTAGCCCATGAGCTATTCATACAGTGCAATTGGGAAATGGGACAGATAGTCACACTCACTCAGGGACAGTCTCAAAGATCCAATTATAGAAAATTTTGTATTACACCTAGAGTGAACCCTATAGCTCCTCTCGAAGAGGGCTTCGTCCCCTCTAATTTGAATCAAAAATCTCCCCAATCGGAGCTATGGTCTAAAAGTTATGGCCATTTTTGTGCACTGAGGTCACTGTGGATAGGGTGTAGACCACTCCAAGATAGGCACAAAAATCCAATTGCAGAATTCTCTGATCATTATCTGTCACAAAGCTTAATAGATTATCTTGAAGAGGGCTTCTTTTCCTTCGATTTGAATAAAAAATCTCACCGATCAAAGTTTCTTGCTGAAAGTTATGCCCCATTTACTGACAGTGGGTCCTGTGGATTGCATCTAAATGGCAGGTCAAAAAGACAAAAGTAAGACCCATGAAGAGGCCCAAAGGGAGATTAGGGACTCCGAGACCTCAATGAATGATGAACCTAAATCAGCACAAGATTATCATGGTGATATGCATGAGGAAGTCCTATAGCCTGCTCAACCATACTCTATGTTGGCATGAGCTTCATCACATGGAGAGGCATAATGACATGGTTGCCAACCATCACCATATGTTGTCTAAATTGATGTAGCAATTGAGCAAATGGCCCTCTCGAACTCTCAGACTCAACAAACCCTAGAGCAGCTCACCACTCTTGTAGCTCAGATAGCTACCACTCCGGCCCAAGAAAAGGTGAACGAGTCCAAGCACGAGTCTCAATGGTCACAAAGCATTCTTGGATCCATGGGTATTTCTCCTTCCACCTATGAAGTCTGTGATCCCTCTCAAACTAATGACGAGTCTCTTTTGAGCTCCTCTATCATATATACAGCCAACCCTCTAGTAGACCATCATCCACCATTGATAGAAGCTCCCCCACTCTTCCTAGGAGCCCCAATGAAACTTATATGGATCACTCCCATCATGGACAGTATGGTATCAATGACCAACATGGTAATACTAGCCAGCATAGCTATAATAGGCAGCATGGGATATCTAGACAACATGGTATGTACAGCCATCATGGTATATATGGAGAGCAAGGTTTCCATGGGCAGCAAGGCCCTAATGATCTCTGTAACAAGATCCTTCTCACCAAGTATAATGGGCAGTCCCCATCACCATTAGATTTGGAAAATGGACCTCCAAATTAGAGTCCTACTTTAATACTTACCCTTGCACGGATTATCAGAAAATTATCTTTCATCTCTCCACTTGTGTAATGTCCCCATTGCTTAGTTTATTTTAATATAACTTGTACGTATACATTCCAAAAATTGATTTATGTTAAAAACAAAATGGTAAAGATTGCACATTTTTAAAACTAGCTCTAACTATGAAGATAATTGAAGGAAGCCTTGGGAAACCCTCCCAAGACAAGCTTATTAAAACTATCTTTGTAATATAGAACAATAAAAAGAACTAGCCTAATGGATAGTCACTTGACAGTTAAGTGCACTTGGGTGACGATACTACCGAGATGAGTAACCTCCTAAGAAGCTTTTCCTATGAGCTAGTGGGAGCTTCTCGTGCGTAGCCAATGGCGCCAACAAAGCCTTCATAGCCATTGCCAAGTATGCCAAGACCAAGATGCCAAAGTCTATGCCTTGGTCACCGCCTTAGTTGCCGCCTTAGTCGTGAGCCTTGGAGTGACGCCCGCCCAACGACACAATTCGTGGTACTACGTTCCAAAAATGGAGCCCCCTCTCTGACATCATCGATGATGTCATCGAAAATTCTAAAAGCAACTGTTCTCTCTTTTACCCCCCCTCCTTGATTACTATATAAACAGGGATAAAGCGTCACGTCAAAACAACCCATGCACAAGTCTCTCTACTGTTGACATGACGAAGCTCTGCGCTGCAATCAGCCGAACCTCTCTCTCTCCACACCTACGCGAAAGCGCTGCTCAAATCCATCAAGCTTCTTCCATGGCTCCCAAGAGACGTCAAGATGCTGAGCGAGGTCATGCTCAGAGAGCTTCCCAACACAAGGAAGTAGCCGCTGCTGAGGGAACTCAACACGAAGCTGAAGCGCAAGTGAAAGTTACCCCCGAATCCATTCAACCCGAAGGACCGGTTATTTCAGAACAAACCGAGGTTGCAGTCATACACGGGGTTCACGATGGATGACCGAACGGAGATAATCACGTTTAGTACATAAAAAAAGAATCACTTTTAAGCTATTAACTCTACAACTTCCTAATTTTTCTATTTTATGTTATTGCTTTTTTTTTCATCTTACGATAAAATGAGGGATAAGTTAGTAATGTTAGAAAAGCCCATAGGATAAGTCTGTTACATAGATTACGATTAGTTAAAACGTACTTAAACTTACAAAGACATGTTAGTATTATCAATTGCTTTTTAGGAAAGAACACGAGAATTGATGAGGGGGATAGATTCTATGCATCACATACATTGACAAGTGTGTTAAAAATGTTTTATGGTTATGACTGCTTTTGGATTTGTGAATGATGAATTATGTCTCTTATGATTCCGAGCTTGTAACAGCCGGACGAGTTGTGAATTGTGGTGGTTCGGGACGTTGGGGTCCCCAGCCCAATGCTCCCTAACACTCTACGGAGTGCGGAAAAACTCGCCTGCAGGTGGGGGACCTATGCTCCCAAGGGAGGTAGGTATTTTTGATTTTTTATCACTCTAGCACCTAAGAGGACAAAGGGTCGAGTAATAAGTGCCCTGCTATGTAGGAGGGCTCCTAAGGCTTAGGGAAGCTTAGAGGAGATCTGAGCTAGTAAGTTCCCTGTTGATCGCAGACGAAGTGCAATCACATACAGCCCAATCCTATGAGATTGGAAGGTCCTATCCTAGCTAGACAATGTCTTTTTGCAAAAAGACGGTTTTGTACCACTCTGCGGAGTGATGATCCTGCTTATTATTATGAAATAAAGTATTTGATTTCCGAATTGTTTGTTATGTGCTCAAGATTGAGTTTAACAAACCCAGTTTAACTGAGTAATAAAAGAAAGCTGTTTTTTTTAATATGTCCAAACAGCCTGATAGTATACTTTGCTAATTAGAAAACTAAAGCAAACGCAATTGAGGAAAGTGAGAGACTTCGATCCTGACGATCGAACGCCTATGGTTGGGTGGACCCAATAAGTCGGGTAACTTTCCAACACTAGATAGAGCTGATTAAATCGTGACCCTCCCAATATCGGTAGGATTAGTTACCGAGTTTAACACCGTTTTAGGAGGCCGGAGTTCAAATTTTACCTTATGGATAGGGGAATCGAGTTACACTCTCCCCCGTCTCTCACTCTCTTTAAACCAAGTGCGGTGTTAACCTCACTCCTGCCTTTGATTGATTACAAAGTGGTCTTTCTTAGGTGGGCGTTAAATTACTGTTAGGGGTGACTTGTCCACGCTTCCCCTGTGAAGTAGACCTGAGATTCCCATGTTCAACTAAGTCCTAGGTTTCCCATAGGAAGACTAGATGGTAATGTGTATAGGTATGAATTTCGGTCGACTACTAAGAGGACTCCTCCAGGTCTGTTGGAGGAGGCACCTCACAACTTGAAAGGATTTGCCTACATATAGTGGCATTATATCAATCAAGAGAATCATCAATTTATTGATTGGAAAGACTTTAAAATGCATATGGTTCAAGTATTTGTATCCCCCGTGAAAAAAGAGCCGTTGGCAAGACGATGGTACAATCTTGACCAATGCAATCTTACTGCACGAGAGTACACAAATTAGTTTATGAACTTGACTATGTATATGGAGAGCGTTAGTGATAATGCCAAATTTCACAAGTACATTTATGGGTTGGAATTAAGCCTATCGGCAAATATCAAGGCTCAAAAGCCTACCCTATTTAATACTATTGAATTGGCTGAAAGATATGTAAGAAATACCATAAAAATAAGAGTTTTCAACAAGGTTATAGACAGCCCCGCACCAGTTATAGACAGCCCTACATCCCATTGAAGCCAACCCCATATGGGGGTGTATTTAGAGGCAATCCCATGCCTAATAGTAGTCCTAAAATACCCACTTATCCCCCCTTCCATGCTAACAGAAAACATGGCACTTTTAGGACAGCAATTGGCTCTAATGGTGAGAGCAAACATGCTAAAAATAGATACCACACTGCATCACCTTTGAATGGTTCAAGTGATCAATGGTTCATTCCCTCAAATGTTATAAAGGAGCGGAAAGAAAAAGGCCTATGCTTTAAATGTGGAGATAAGTACATAGCCGACCATGCCTCAAAATGCCCTTACAAGACAGCCAAGGTCAAAGTTTATAGCATATATGTAATGGAAGGTTGGAACAATGATGAGAAAGAATTACCTATTGAAAATGAAGAGTATACTGAGGATGTGAACCAAGAGCAGTTCTATGATCTGGAGGATGGATTCCCCTTTGACCCAGGCAGTTACCCCACCCATGCTCTTGATTTGACACCCCATCCAACTATCACCTCCCTTTGCTCCGTCTCTTTGGATGCTTGGATTGGTTCTAGGAGCCCCAACACCCTATGCATTCAAGGCAGTATTAATGGGAAGCATGTGTTTATTCTTGTGGATAGTGGTAATACACACAGTTTTGTCAATAAATCAGTCATTGATAAGCTAAAATACACCCCTATGAAATTATAGCACCCCTTGAAAGTTCAAGCAGCAAATGGCAATGAAATCAACACACATGTATGTTCCAAAGTTCCCCTATGCTTGGCTGAGAATTAAATGGCATTGGTTGATCTAATCACATTAGACATGGGCCCCCATTGATGTTGTCTTGGATTGTGACTAGTTGAAACAATTGGGAAATTTTACTATGGACTTCTTTCAGCTCTATGTGGAGTTTATGATGCATGGACAACTCATTCGCTTAGAGAGAGTTCATGATAATGCTGATTTTTAGCTAATTACAGCAAAGCAACTCAAATGGGAGTTTAAGAAATGCTAACAAATCTTTGTCTTGCACTTGAACAAGGAAAATTCAGATCAGCCCTCCAAAGTATCTAAGGATTTAGCCTTGCAAGCTTTACTTCAGGAGTATAGTAATCTATTTCAGATGCCTATAGCCCTTTTCCCTAAGAGACAAGTGGATCACCCACTTGATTTAGAGACCCATTCCAAGCCAGTGAACAAGCCACCTTATAGGCTCTCCAGGTGTGAATGTGAAAAAGTTGCCAAGCAAGTCAAGGAGTTAATTGAGATGGGCTTTAATCAACCAAGTTCTTTCCCTTATGCATCTCCCATCCTATTAGTCAAGAAGAAAGATGGCTCTTTCCACATGTGCATTGACTACAGGGACTTGAACAAAATCATTGTTAAGAACCGATACCCCATCCCACGGATTGATGACTTGTTGGATGAGTTGAAAGGGGCACGCTTCTTTATTAAAATTGATCTACGCTCGAGCTATGATCAGAGATACACATGTGAGAGGGTGATGAGATCAAAATAGCTTTCACAACTGATCGTGGGCTTTACCATTTTCTCGTGATGCCTTTCGGGTTAACTAATGCCTCACCACATTTTAGAGCCTCATGAATAAAATCCTCCATCCCTTCCTATTCAAGTTTGTGCTCATTTTCTTTGATGACATTCTCTTTTACAACAAGTCACAAGAGGAGCACTTGGCACATGTCAGAAGGGTGCTTGATATCTTGAGAGAGCATCGACTCTTTGCTAAGGAAAGTAAGTGTATCTTCATGCAAATATCAGTGGAGTACTTGGGACACATTGTTAGCAAAAATGACATACAAACTGATCCCAAGAAGGTGCAATGTGTAAAAAACTGGCCCACGCCATCCAACACTACTTCATTATGTGGTTTCCTTGGTCTCTCTTCATTTTATAGACACTTCATTAAGCATTATATCACCATTGCAGTACCTTTGACTGATCGGTTGAAGAAAGAATCATTCTTTTGGGATGCTACAACTGATCACAGCTTTACACAGTTGAAGGAAATGCTTACTTCAGCCCCCATCCTCGCATGCCCTAATTTCTCCAATGAGTTTACCATTCGGTGTGATGCCAGTGGCAAAGGTATTAGTGTTATATTGCGGTGTGATTTCTTTTGAGAACCGTAAGCTTGATGACAAGATGCAAATGAATATTTATGACCAAGAGATGTTGGCCATCTTCCACGCTATTAAGAAATGGCACTGCTACCTATATGGCAGTCGTTTTATAGTAAAGAGCAACCATAGAGTGCTCCAGTACTTCCTAACTTAGTATACCACATGATAGCTATGTAGCTCATCACTGTGCATACGTGGCTAAGCTTATGCGAGATGTGAAATCCACCTATTTTGAGGATGCAGTGGATAATGAGTATCGGGATTATGCTATGGATGAAAAAATGGCTACACTGATGGATAATGATACATGGGAGTTAGTGCCCTTACTTGAAGGCAAGAAAGCTATTGGCTACAAATGGATTTACAAGGTCAAGCATAAGTCAAATGGATCTATTGAGCGCTATAAAGGTATGGCTAGCTGCCAAAGGATATGTGCAAACTCATGGTATTGATTATGAGAAGACCTTTGCTCCAGTGGCTAAGATAGCCACTATAAGGACTGTCATAGCAGTAGCTATATTAAAAGGTCAAATCATACATCAAATGGATGTTACGAATGGCTTCTAGCAAGGGGAGTTGCAAGAGGAAGTTTATGTGGAGCAACCACCTAGTTATGTGAATAAGAATCATCCAGATTATGTATGCAAGCTTCGCAAGGCCTTGTATGGGCTAAAGCAAGCACCTAGTGTGAGAGTACAGCGATGCAGAAGCATGGGACCAAGACTGAGTGAGTAGAGTGAACACACATTCACACACAGAAAGAGACAGAAGAACAAGATCTGTTGTATAAAGTATGCTGAATACAAAGGAATACACATATGTACACGGGCGCAGTCCGTATGTTTGCGTATCTCGACCTTGACAACGTCACCCTGCTGGACACCTCGAAGTTTGTTGCAATCTGCCCAATCTCTGCCCTGAAATCTGCAACTGCAAGTGTGAGTGGGCTGGTGGCAGGCTATTTATAGCCTGAAGAAGAAGCAAAAAAAACTATCAGGTCCGCTACAGCCGACTGTACTGAAAACTGGCCGAGTGTACTGCACAGTCCAACTGGACTGCCACGTGGCAGTCCAACTGCAACCTGCATGTCTGGCTGCTGATGTGGCACTGACAAATAATAAATCTGCTCCACACACGGAAAACACTCTCAAATGACTGCCCGGCTAGAAAAATGCATATGTACACAACCTAACTGAGGAAAATGCCTGTCCAAGGGATGACAATCTCTAACGCTCCCTCTCAAATCCTAGACGAGGCATAAGGCTGAGGGATTTGGAATGTAGTCGAAGTTGAGCCTAGAGAAGCGCCTTCGTAAATAGATCTGCAAGATTGTGCTTCGTCTTGCAGTACTCCACATCTATGGTCTCATCGAGAAGCTTCTCCTTGATGAAGTGGTACTGGATCTCTACGTGCTTCATCTAGGCATGGAATACGAGATTCCGTGCCAAAGCAATGCAACTCTCATTGTCGCACTGCAAAATAGTAGGACAAGTCTAGGGGCAACCAAGCTCCTCCAACAATCTCCGAAGCCACACAGTCTCACATGTGGTAGAAGACACGGCCCGATACTCCACCTTATTCGAAGATAGGGCTACCGTGGGCTGCTTCTTGCTACTCCAAGAGATAACACTTGCACCCAAGGTAAAATAGTAACCTATAGTAGATCGCTTGTGGTCCACATCGCTAGCCTAATCCGAATCACTCCAACCTTCAAGGACAAGATCGAAAGCACCTGTTATCATGAGGACATGTATTTTTGAATCCTCACTTAACACGTGGATTAATTTTTAATCACATGGTTAAGTAAACGTTGCACATGTGAGGCGTAACTGGGGTTAGAGTAAATTTACGAGCTCAGGACCCGAGGAAATCACGGGATGTCAGAGACAAAAGTTGCTATAAGTTATGCCGCACATGTACTTGGTGGTATCTGGTGCCAGTTGTTGGCCTAGGTCATTCATTTGGCCATAAGTGTCGGTTGGTGACACTAGAGAACTGGCATTTAATGATACCTAACACCAATCTAATGGTCAAAGATGGCACAGAGACACTTATGAATGGAAGTTTCCTAGCCAATTTAATTATTGGCCAATCAGATTATTTTTTAGGGCACCGAAATAATTATTAGATTAATTTTCAGTATTTAAAGACTGAAATTTAATATTTAATTATGGATAATTCTAGAAAAACCATTTGGGAAGGTTGCCACTTGTCAAAAATGTCCATGTAAGACTGAAAAACTTCTTTAGAGGCTAGAGAGATGCATTTTTAGTGTATTCAACTTGCAAGAGAGAGGGAGGAGATGCTGTTGGTCATTTGATTTGCAGCTATTGGAGGACCTTCTGAGTAGGCAGCTAGGGGCAAGAGAAGACCAATCAACAGCAGGTGACAGCATCCACACGCTGTTGAGACAAGGCAACAGCAGTAAATGATTGATTTTATTCAGTTCTTTGCATCTACAAGCTGTTGAGACAAGGCAAGAGCAATAAATGACAGATTTTCTTCAGTTCTTCACGAAGAAAGTCTGAATTTTCTCTCCTCAGCATTCTCTCTCATCTCCTAGACTTTCTACAGCCTTGCTCCAAAGATTGCAGCATTGAGATCACCAGAGGCTGAGAAATTTCAGATTTCTTTACTGTAAACCCTAATTTGCAGCAAAAATTAGGGTTGAGCAGCAGCCTCGGGAAGCGTGCCAGAAATTGGAAACTCCAAGACTAGGATTCAACAGGGCTGAAGCTATTTTTAGCCTATTCAAGTGGAGGGGCCAGAAAATAATTGAGTTTGGGGCATTTTCCATCTCCATCAAAGCAGGTGAAGGCCAATTGATTGCCCAAATCAAAGGACAGATCAGATTAAAGACTTGCTGGTCATTTTGAATAGCAAGGGGCGTTGAAATACCGAAAGGGTTTGGGAGAATCCCATTGCACATCAACTTCTTCCTCAATTAAGTTAAATAAATACCGAAAGGGGCGCCAATTTTGGGGCCAACAGGGTGTCCAATGTCCAAGATTATATGGTAAAGTGTACTTTTCAGTTTTGCGAATTTGTTAATTGCTGTAAATAGTGCTTAATCTAGTTATTTACCACCCTATCCGAGGAGGAAGGTTGGTTTCACATATACCTGCAAGATAGTAAATCCCTAAGTCGGAGTTCCCCCTTAGAAATCGTAGTATGCTCTGAGCAGCCTGCCCATACACCTGTTGAGGTTCACTCATGAACCCAACCAAGAGACCTACAGCCAAACACAAATCAACCCGTGTGTTAAGGAGCCAAATCAACGATCCAATCAGCTAACGGTAGCAAGTAGCATCTGCCAAAAGAGAATTTGAGTGTGAAGTGGCCTTCTAGTTCGGATCCATAGAAGTAGAAATGGACTTGCAATCCTCCATCTCAAAAGTCACCAACAGCTTTTGTACATATCTTTGCTAAGAGATGAAAATCCCCCTCTTAAGTCGTTTGATAAATCTCGTGGCTCAAGAAATGGAGAAGTCCCAAATCCGTCATCTCGAAATTCTAATGTAAAGCTTCCTTCATCTCTGCGACCTTCTGTGCATGGTCACCTCTAACAATCAAGTCATCAACATACAAAACAAACAGCACACGACCATGTAAACCTTCCCATATGAGGATCCAAAGCCAAGAGGCTGCTCTACATAAATCTCCTCCTTCAAATCATCGTTCAAGAAGGCCGACTTCACATCCAACTGAAAGACGGGCCATCTCCTATGGCTAGCCAAGGCAAGAACAGCACAAATCGTTGCCATACGAGCAATGGGGGCAAAAGTATCATGGAAATTAATACCTAGATGCTGAGTAAAACCTTTAGCAACAAGGCGGGTCTTGCGCTTGTCCAAAGAGCCATCACTACAGTACTTGGTCTTGAAAATCCATTTGACACCAATCACCTTCTTATGAGAAGGAGGAGGCACAAGGTACCAAGCGTCATTCCTCTCAATAGCCTCTAAATCAGCTTCCAATGCTTTCCACCAATGATCAAACTATAAAGCCTCCTTCACGGAGGTAGGCTCTCTATCCTGCATAACACGGGACGTCAAACAATAGTTAGAGCAAACAAGCTCCATAGAATGTGCCTCGTGCCACCGTGACCTGTATGGTGACCTCTACGATCCATCCTGCAGTTGCCACTCCTCAGGGACCCCCTCGATCCTTGAATCTTGGAGCATGTCACGAGTCCAACAAGGAGGCTAAATCTTGCCTTGTCGCTCAACATCTGCTGAATTTTTTGAAAGGTCCACCGACAGCGGAGGAGCAATCGGTGAACCCGGTGTTTAGGAACTAAGCTCCTCATCCGAAGAAGAGCCCTCAAGAGGCATAGGCTCCAGAGAAACAGTCGCAGGGGCCTAGCTATCACCGGGATCTCCAAGAATAGGGTGATCCTCACCCCCGTCTGGGGTTGGAATCTCCACGAACCGAACGTCATGGCTCATGTAGACATCCTGCTTAACAGGATCATATAATCAATAGCCTTGGGACTACGAGCTATAGCCTGCAAACACCTATCTTTTGGAAGCCGCTTCAAATTTCTCACGTTGTGTTTTCGGGATGTGAACATAGGCATTACACCCAAAAACCCTAAGATAAGAAACATCTAGCTTGGACCCAAAGGTACGCCTCATATGGAGACATACCAACAACAACGGAAGAAGGCGAACGATTAAGGATGTAAACTGCAATAGCCATAGCCTCAGCCCATAGACACTAAGGTGTCTGATGATACTCCAAGGCCATCTTGATCACACTACGATTCTTCCGCTCCAAGATGCCATTCTCCTGAGGGGTGTTTGTATTGGAAAACTCCTGGTGAATACTACGATTTGCACAAAAACGAGCAAACTCATTAGAAAAAAATTTTGCGTCCTTATCCGATCGTAAGGTCTTCAGCTTCTGGTTCGATTAGTTCTCCTCAAAGAGCAACCAATCCTTAAAGTTGGAGAAAGACTTCGACTTCAGCTTTAAGAAATAGGCCCATGTCATCTTGTTGTAATCATCCATAATTAGCATGAAATACAAGCTCTCTAAGGGACTCCGTCCTCATCGGTCCACAAAGATTGGTAGAAACAAGCTCCAAGGGTGCTGAAGACCACCTCGAAGCCTTGCTGGGAACAACATCACGAGTTTTCTTCCCACGGATGCAAGATACACAAGGCTACTAGCTCACCACAATATCTGGCAAACCTCGAACAAGCTATCCCTAAGATGCCTTCCAAAGATAATCATAATTGAGGTGGCCAAACTGAGTATGCCAAAGCTCGGACTGAGTTTGGGAGGTAAGAAGAAGAGAAGTCAAGGCAAAAGAAGAGCGCAACTTGTAGACACCATTCTCCTTATAACTTGAAGAAAGAACCTATCTCGATCCTCGATCAAGATCCGAAAAAAATCCACATTGAATTCGACCAAAAGGCCAAGGGCACAAATCTTGTGCATCGAGAGAAGATGATAACCCAAAGCCGGCACATAAAGCACCTCAGATGTATGGGCACCACCACGTCCATCTGGAATAAGATGCATATTGCCATGTCCCTGCATAGGAATAGACAACCTGTCACCAATGAGAATCTGGCCATGCGAAGGCCACAAATGAGCAACACCTGCTGAAAAAGGAGTCCATGTGCCGAGAGGCACCACTGTCAACAATCCACTCCCGAGTAAATGGGGCCGTCAACGCAACATCAGAAGCTGTCAGGGGAAAATCCTTAACCACCTCGAAATGGAGGAAAGCAACTAATGAGGGAGTAGCCATCACTCCGAAATCCTTTGAAAAATTCTCCTTCTTCTCCTTCTCCTTCTTCTCCTTGTCTGGGCCATCCTTCATCCAGTGACCTATTTTGCCACAAATGTGACAAGTAGACTCCTTATCTTTGTCCTTCTTAGATTTGTCCTCCTTCTTTTGGTCCTTCCTCTTCTTCTAAGCGGACTGACCAACCAAGGCCTCAGATTTCGAAGCATTGGTTCGTTTCAGTTGCTCCTCTTGGTCCAAGACCATAGAAACCAACTCTTCCCACTGAAGAGTCTTAGACCGCCTTGAAGCAATCAAGGTGAAATAAAAACCACTGAAGCAGGGTGGTAACTGTGAAAGAGAGTTATCGCCAAATCTTCAAAAGTGATCACCTTCCCTGCATTTTGAACCTACATTTGAAGCTGCCTCAGCTTGTTGATATGCACTGCATGGAAGATGACTTGTTGACACTCATGGTCTGCATCTGCATTTCCAAAGAAACTCGCTTCATGACGGTTATTCGATTATACATCTAACCCAACTCCAGCCATATCTCCCAGGCCACCGTCAAATGCTCAATATGAGAGATAACACTCTCAAATGACTGCCCAGCTGGAAAAATGCATATGTACACATCCTAACTGAGGAAAATGCCCGTCCAAGGAATGACAATCTCTAACACCTAGGGTATGGCATGACATGATTGCAAAATACCTTATCAGTATTGGATTTCGTAGGGCACAGGCTGATCACTCACTCTATGTATGTGAGAATTATGCAAGTATTGTGGTCATTACTATATATGTGGATGATTTGATTATTGTGGGTGATATAGAGACACGGATTGACAATGTGAAGGGTCTTCTCAAGGCTGAATTTGAGATATAGAATTAAGGAGAGCTGCGCTATTTTCTAGACATAGAGATCATCAAGACTCCAAAGTGTATATGGTTGTCACACAAACAGTACGCATTGGATATGTTGAAGAAGTATGGTATAACTAATTGTAAGTCTATTTCTATACCTGTAGATGTTAATGCTAAGCTTAGTGCATATGAGGGTAACTTAATTGAGGATGTCACTATGTATCGCAAGATTGTGGACAGCCTTATATTTTATGATCACTAGGCCAGACCTAAACTACATAGTTGGTTTGGAGAGTTAGTTTATGCAATTTCCACAGAAGCCACATTTGGATGCAGTGTGGTGCACATTGTGCTATGTCAAGTCCACATTACACTATGCTTTATTCTACGGTGTAGGTGTGCCATTAGATTTACATGACACAGATGCAGATTGGACTGGTAGTATGTCAGATAGGAGATCTACTAGTGGTTTTTCTTCCCTTTGGAAGTGTTGTTGTTTTATTGTGTCAGCTCTTCTTTCCTAGTGTGTTTACACTCAGTGACCGTGTGTACATATGTTGTGGTACTTTCATATTACTTTTATCATGTTATAGACTTTGTTCTTTTATGTGGAAGAAAAAGAAGAAGAAGAAGAAGAAGAAGAAGAAGAAAATTTCAGCCCTCTCTTTGTGTTTTCAAGTCTCCATTCCTTTTGTGTGTATGTGCTCTTGGCTACTTCACCTCTCTCCCCTCTTGTCTGTTTTCAGTCCAAAATAGCTTGAAAGGAGAAAAGTTTTCTATTTTGGTACAAGTTTGAGTTAGGAATACTTTGCCAGGATTCAAAGAGAGAGAAAATGGCTTTCAGCCTCAAGCTTGATCTGATTGACCAGTCTCAAGAAAGCATGCATTTTAGTCATTTGAATGGTTCTTGAGTAGTCCAGCAAGTTAGACTGCCTGAAATTGTGGACAGCAGCCCTGACAATGTCGTAGGCTTGATCTGGTTCACTCGGTCTCAAGAAAGGATGAGTGAAGTACTCTGAAATCATAAATGCTACACGTGCGAGTTATGGAGATAAAACCATAGTATTACGGATAGCGGCTAGGGGCCCAGCTCTAAGGTCGTTTATCATGAGCAGTAAAACAGTCTGATGGGAGATTGCCAAAGTTTGATGTCTGTACTGCATGATGAAGACTGCACAAGTCAATGCCTGGTGGACTTAATTGTCCGGCAGGTTCCCCCTCCAAGGCATAGGGCCATTTATTGTGCTGCCTGGCTCATTTTGAAGTGAAGCATTGTTTGGACATTTGATGACTTGTTATGCACATGCTATTCAATCTAGATTTCCAACTGTGCCCTATTTCCAACTGTGCAAGAGAAAGATCTTATTATGCAGCAAACCAGAGTACTTCACTTGGAAAATTGTATGGACTGATATAGCAAATACATATACGGCTATATTTCAACATAACTGTAAGTGTTCGTTTTCGACATTGCAGTGAACCAACAAATCAGCTCCTCAAAGACTGTCACGCAAAGCCCTCCGAACTTGCAATGGTCTCTGACAGTGATGCGATTAAGAACCTATACACACAAACTCCTCTAATTGACAAATTCTGTCTCGTGGTTCTCCAGAATTGGGGGGACTATATGCACAAAATCCCCCAATTTTGCGATTACACCCTATGGCTATGCACAATTAGGGACATGTACACTTAAATCCCTCCAAATTGTCAAGTGCTTCTAATGGCTATGAGGAATTAAGGACCTGTACACACAAACTCCTCGAAATTTGCATGTTACCTCTCATGGCTATGCAGAATTAAGGGCCTGTACATCCAACTTGACATCTGCCTCTCACGGCAATGCAGAATCACAATTGCTTCTCGCCATTCATGGCTATGCAGAAATACACACAAACTCCTCCAAATTGGCAATTGCAATGCAGATTCAAAACCTGTACAAACAAACACCTCCCAACTTGCAAATTGCCTCTAATGGCTACGCAATTAAGGACCTGTACAGCAAAATCAGGCAGGAGCAAACATACAAAGGCTGTACCTGCTTGATTGACCTCCTCTTGATCGAGTTGTTATCTGCTGAGGAAACCAATGGCTCTCAGAGATGGTCCCCCCCCCCGGAGGTAAATACGGAGAGGAAGGTGGTCTCATGTGAAAAATTCCACACCTACCTTACATGTTTTCAAAAGGCTGCAAGCGCTTTCCTAGATTCCTATGGTCTTTATGCGGACAATGCGAAAGACTGATGTAATATTAATATATACGTGTATGTATATATAACAAAGACACGTGTGTGTATATATATGTATGTGTTTTTTATATATTATTTAAAGGTTTGGTTTAGACGTCAATGCACATACCATACACATTCTCTCTCTCTCTCTCTCTCTCTCTCTCTCTCTCTCTCTCTCAATTGAATATAAGATATGATCATCAAAAGGAAAAAGAGGAGTCTTCGAAAATTTTATTTGGCTTGATAGAGAGATGAATCTTTTCTTTACCATTTATTATTTAAAAGTTTGCTTGGATGACTCCCAAATTTACGTGGCACAAGGAGAAGAGGTTTGGTATTTAAGAAATAAAGTGAGGTTTTTTAAATATTAAATTAATTAAAAAAGAGAATTGGAATCTTTGAAAATTTGAGGTATGGAGCTCTCTCTCTTAAGAAAAAAGAGATTTGAAATCTTTGAAAATTTGAGATATGGCACTCTCTCTCCTAAGCAAAAAGGGTTTAGCAGTGTTCATCATTGTGAAGCAATCGAGGCATAGCATTTCGTCCATCAAAAGTTTTTTCTTAACGAACTTAGTTTTCAAAGGTGCATTGTGCAGAAAAACAAATGAGCATTCACCTCCAATATTTACAAAATTGCAAGAATTAGGAACAAGACACCTTTTAACAAAATCATTTTCAATGCTCTCCCAAAACACAGTGCAAATAGTACCTTGGAGTCTAATGAAAGAGAAGAACCCCAACCAATATAACATGCCCAAAAAAAACAAAAAGCTATTCGTACAGCTTTTTTCTGCTTAAGGGCAGTGCTAGTAAGAATAGGAGCATTAGCGATATTGTTGCTTGCATGTTTTCTTTACATAGATGGTTGCAATTGCCAATTTTTCTAAACTTCATTTGCCCTGAAACCAACATGCAAAGCAATTGTTAACAAGGGAGTTTTGTAAAAGAGAAACCAAATGGAATAGACATAATTTCAATCACCAAAATTAGAAGAAGGTTTGTGAATTGCTATTTCATTGGACACAATATCTCCAAGGCATAATTGATGCATTCTAACCAAACATGAAAGTTCCATGAACTCATGATGCTCCCAACGATGCAGGATGTGTGAAGAATGTATTTTTTGAATCAAGAATGCTTCCAATGGGGCCAAGACATAAAAACACTAGACATAAGAGCTATATTGAATCTCTATAAATGCTAGTTTGGAGGATTCCATGTATGGGAGAGTTGCCAGCTACTCAACAACGTAAGCAAGGCTCCTGTACATAATGGGATTCGACAACAAAGATGTGAATTTCTCTTGGAGATGTAGCTGAGTTTTTGACATAGGGTAATATTTGTAAAAATAGGGGTAGACATCTGAAGAAGGTAAGTAAAAAATGATTTTTTAATACATCAATGAGTGAAAAACTAAGCAAGAGAGGTCAAATTTCAAAAAGCACATCCTATTCACATATACATATGAAAATGCCAGTCTTCTCACAAGCAAAGCAAGATGAACGATCACATCATAAAATGCAGCAAGATGAGCCACGAATTAATGAACCTTCATGAACTTCAAACAATGAAGCAAGTAGAACATACCCGATAGAATGACACCAAGAAGGCAAGCAACGTTGAGATGTTTTTCTCATAGCATCTTTGACATTGCATACTTCCATTGAATCTGGAGATGTAACAAGCACTAGTTTAGTACTTGCAACATGCACAATAGGGATGGACGATTGGCCATGCTCCATCACAACACAAAAGACTAATCAACATAGTAAAATTTGATAGTTATACTTACCATTCCAAGGAGGGGGATGAATTTTGCATAGCTTGCTATCAGAAAGTATTTTTAAACATCATAATTTTACATACATCACAATTTTCACACATACAGTTTTTCACATGGCATCCCATGCAAAATGTTTGAATAGAAACACCAAAGAAAAAGGCAAATTTATCTAGTGCAACACCTTGATGTACACAATGTTGGTAGTGGTAAGGGAGTTTTCACTTTTGTCTTCCAACAAAACCGTTATGGAATCTGGAGATTTCACACAATTGAAAGCAACATAGAGTTGCCCATGGGAAAACACTGGCGCCTTTAGACAGAGACCCAAGAAGGCCAATGTCCGAATTTGGGACTTATTCATAGTCATTGCAAAAGCTAGCTTAACGGGGAATTGTCTTCTCGTCATGACTAAAGGCAACCCTCTAAACATTGGAATAAAGATGATCCTTGGTATGAAGATAACAACGCCAATATTAGTACTAGTGGTAATTTCAATCTCAAGGACTTTTCTATGAAATTGTCTACAAATCAATCTTGTACCATTGTGGAGGCCCATAGCAGGATTCAAATTTCTTAATAGTATCACTAGTGCATTTTCTTTTCAACACCAAACAATGTAGGGGAAATTTTCCTCCTAGATCAATAGTATTCAAGTACTTGCTTGAATAAAGGAATGGATTTGCATCTATCTCAGTAATAGAATCGGCACTGTAATACATGTGAGCATTTTACTCAAGGCATCCATGTTCAACATATCAATATCTTTGTTGTTTGAGGCAAAAATAGACTATCCTTCGAAAAAATATGCATAAACTTGCTCGCAATGGATGTCCATGTAAATATGTGAGATGAGATCATCCATGATTACGTCCTACAAAACCATGTGCTAGAATAGCAATGTGGGTAACATCATCCAAACAATTGCAACCATCCCCAAGAGAGAGAAGCCATTCAACAAAATCATGATTCCCACTACCAATGGCTTGCACCAAAATACACATATTTTGTGACAACTATAAAACATGAATATGACGCCATAGAGGAGAAAGACAAAGGGTTGCATCCACTATATCATCACATGACCACCCTTTGGTACTATAAGTAGGATTTGACAAAAATCTCCTCCGATAA
Organism: Lygodium microphyllum; assembly: GCF_053477565.2. Classification (NCBI taxonomy): domain Eukaryota; kingdom Viridiplantae; phylum Streptophyta; class Polypodiopsida; order Schizaeales; family Lygodiaceae; genus Lygodium; species Lygodium microphyllum. The sequence goes on from NC_141162.1 coordinate 16,148,727, forward strand.
GAATCACCTTCCCTCCAAGTGCCATATAACATTCCATTATATCCTTCAATGTTCTATCAAGTGCCTCAAAAGCATATCAATGCGTCATTTGTGCCTCATCTAAAATAATAAGATTGGCCATCCTCAATAGTTCTACAAGCTGGTGTTGCATTGGAATGTTGTAGGATGAAGTACTCTTCAACTCAAGTGGAATCTTAAACCTTGAGTGTGCAGCATGCCCCTTCGACAACAACAATACAGCAATACTTAATGATGTTGTTGCCAACACAACTTTCCCCTCCCCTCTTATCTTTGCTAGTAAGCAATTGTACAAATAATTTTTTCTCAATCCACCTAGTTTGTCCAAAAAGAACACACCTTTACAATGGGAGGCAATAGCATCAAGTACAACCAAATATGCCCTTCTTTGACATTCATTTAAACTTGACTCCATTGAATAGGTCTCATGTTTTTAGTGCACAATATCAATATCCAGCTCCTCATAGATCAAAGGATTATTGAAAGCCGACACCATAGATTTATCAATTTTTGGCATCCCTTCAATTTGGGATAAACTTCAGCTATGTTGGCACAAGATGTCCCTTAAGTACAACAAACCCAAATTAAACACCAAGGCCTTAGCAGATTGTTTATGCCCATGTGAAGCAATCAAACCATACATTATATCATCCATGCACATTCACCATTCTTGATCGTTTTCTAGCAAGCCCTTCTCTATGAAAGCTACTTTGAAAGCAGGATACAGAATTGTATCGATTGTAGACATCTCCTTTTTTTCACTTTGTCCAAATTTTCCTTGTTGGATTCCAAACCTAGTGCTACAGGAACTCCTGATACAACAATACATTGGCCTTAAGATGACTTTTATTGCATATAAACCATTCAATCAAAGTTGTTCGCTACATGCTAGCATTAGAAACTACCTGCCTTTTATAGTGACTATCATGGAAAGTGACCACATTTTCTCTCAGAAGGTGTACATGCAAATGTATGACATCTAGCTTCTCATTGTGCAATTGGTACTAAAAAATCCTCCAACATGCCTCAAATGCCGAAGCATATCTTGCATCAAGGTACATATATATCTCATCAATAACTTCAACTATTGTAGAACCATTTCTTGCATCAGATGTGTTTCTCCGAGCAGATTGTACACATACTTGTAAAGGCATTTAACAACATTAATGGTTGAGCACACCTCCACATTTATGGGTGCTTTGTATTTTTTTCTCAAGTAGGGATTGTAAGGCACAACCCAACAATTGTCGAGGTACACTCCTCTAACAAAAACACGTCTTCCATCATTACTTCTCATGTAAATAGGGTAACCATGATCGTCTTCCATTGTGGAGTTTGTATAGCTACGTGGATAATGCCACAAACATTTACCATTCACCATGCAAGGACTTTTAGATCCAAGATGGCCACACATGTCATGCAAACAACAATACTTTCAAATAAGTTGGGGAATTTTTATTGGTCTAGAAGCTCTACACAAACCATTCTATCATTATGATCAACATCCTTTGGCTTAAAAGCATGACACAATATTAGAAGTGCATGCAAGTGTGGTAAGTCTCATTTTTGGAACTCCACTGTAGGCACAAAGGTTGCAACTTTGCCAGATAATATTTTCTTCACAAATGTTGCCATCATGCCCTTATGTTTTTGAAAGAAAACTCTAGTAGTCAAGTTCTATCATGAACTATTTGGCTAGGCAACAACACATCCCTAATCTCCACCCACCTTGGATTACATGTGAAGGTAATGAAGTGATCAGGTTTACCCCTACTACAAACAACGGCCATAGCATCTTGATATAGCTGATACATGTGCCAAGGGCCACCTATAAATGCGAATGGGAGTAGAATGCAATTACCAATAGATCTTCCTGAAACAACATCTTGTTTATCATTTGAAGCAATCATGTCAGCAAGTCCCGAATAAACCTTAGCATGCAAAGTTAATTGATTAAGATGATACCATGTCAACCTACAATGTTCATAACTACAATATGTGTCCACCATAAATTGCTACAATACTCTCCCACCTTGCAACATGCATGTAATGGTATCATTTCTCACTTGAAGATGATATGCATAATACTCCATTTGTGTAACACAATCTTTGCTAGGCACACGTTGCAAAGGTACAATGAAATCCATTGTAGAGTAAGGGATTTTCAAGTGCCATCCAACTTCACCATTTGGAAACAATAGAATGTACAACAACAGCATGTATCTTCGATGCAAGTTTTCGACATAGTGACACACAACTTGCTCCTTGTAAAAGCATCTATGTCACGGTGCTACAAGCTATCATCATTACCTTGACCCAACACAATAGCAGTAACCTCATTGCCAATTGGCACTAAGTATTGTCGTGATGTAGCATGCCCCTTTGCAATAGTCATCCTTATTTCCAGGACTAGGTTTTCTAGAAGCATTTCTCCAACTATTTGAAAGGCTCTTGCGTAGATGTTAGTGGCATGTATCATTACTTGCAACAACGAAGGCAATATGCTAGAATCAAGGCCATGAATTGATAGACATTCTATTTTGAATTTCATGCTTAGTATTGTGTGATTTCTAATATTAGGCACCATTCATCCAATATTGTGATATACATAGCCAAGCACTTGAAAGGTGTATCCATTACCACCACCAAGCAATGTCTCATCTATCTTAGCATCCAACGATACAAAAGCAAGTGTAGCATTATGCACATGTATGTTTTTCTTGAACTCCCTAATCTCATGGTTGTTTCCAACCAACAAACCATGCAAGGGCTCAGGTGGTGCTTGAAGGGGAGGCAATGAAACCTTCCCACTCTTGTAATAGTGCTAACCCACAATCAGTTCCCCAACATTTCTATACTTCGAAGTCCAAATCTTTTGTAGGACCACTTCACCTATGTGTCAGATCTAAACAGAATGACACATATCAATCATGCACTTTCTCAAGTTTAGTCATGGTCTCTCACCCCACATCAAGCAATAAGACAACTCAAGAATATTATTTGATGCAAGAGAACTCACCTCATGTAGTCTAGAAATCCACGTGAGCTCCCAAGTTCGGACAACTCCACCAATGCACATTGTGACAAGCTTTGCACTTCTCACATTTCATCCTTTGTATACAAGGATACGGCCTCCATTTCTTGTTCGTCCAAGCTCCTGCAAGTTCTCTCTCTCTCTCTCTCTCTCTCTCTCTCTCTCTCTCTCTCTCTCTCTCTCTCTCTCTCTCTCTCTCTCTCCAGTTTGCTCTTTCTCCATCGCCGATGTACCACATCCTGCATCTAGGAGGGATCATCTGCTATTAGCGACTTCGACGATTGCTACTACATCCCAAGATAGTATATCTCCCTACATCTGCTACATATACACATCGCACCACTTTATCACAGCCGACAGTTGTTCCCCTATCACAGCCGACATTTGTTTCCCTTTTGTAGCCATTATCTGGAGTACCAGAGCTACATACGCACATACACATACACGACACTTATCACACTCACAGCACCGTATTTTCAGTTTCCAATTTTTAGCTTTTCATTCAGCACTTTTATTTTGGATAGCTGGACCTCATCAGTTGTATCACAGTTTGTCTCATAGGCCAGTTTTGGTCTTTAGAAGACGTTAATATAACTTTCTTTCTTTCTCCCCCCCCCCCCCCCAAACCCCCTCTAGTTCTTTGTCTCATAACACAATCTCTACCTTTCCACCCTGCAACTGGGAAGATCCCAAAAAGGTGAGGGGAAGCGATGGAGTAATGCAACAAAGATTGAGAGCAAGCTCACAAGCTCTCCTATCTCTTAGAACTTCTACGAGCGTGAGTTGGCTACAAAAATCTCTGCAACACAAGCTCTATGTTTCCACCCTGCAATTTGGGAAGATCCCAAAAAGGTGAGGGGAAGCGATGGAGTAATGTAGTAAAGATTGAGAGCAAGCCCACAAGCTCTCCTGTCTCTTAGAACTTCTACGAGTGTGAGCTGGCTACAAAAAGATGGAAGCAATGATAGTGGAGAAGAAAGAGATAAGCCTACTTTGCATTAGTCATAGGAATGATTTACAATAAGGTTTCTCACCATATATATGTGGCCTTTGAATTTAAACTTGTCTTGGACCTCTTATCTCAAGGTGCCCACCACTCGTAATCTCTTAATGCCCACTCTTCGAGCCCAATATCTTGTCTAATTGTCCAAACACACTCACTCATGCTCCATGAAATGCAGATGAATTACAATTTGCACAAGATTGAGCCCGGCCCGAAGTTCGCCCAAAGTTCGATTTACAAAATCTATTTGGTCCTCTTTCTTAATTCCTATTTTTCCTAGAGCGCTTGATGCTTTTATGTTATTTTTACCCTTTTTTTCTAACTTGATGAGCTTTCTTCTTCTAGGCTTTGAAGTTTTGCCAAATGGATGCAGTCATTATTCCTTCAAGCCGTCACTCTTGAATGCTTTTTGACTTTTGTGCCTCTTTCTTTTTTAATCTTTGGTGATAGTCCCTTGGCACTGGTGAAGATGCTTGGGACCTGCATGGGGAGGTAGAGGTTACTTGTTGTTGAAGGAAAGGGTTGTTGATTGTGCTTCTAGGTCTTCAAGTTACCTATAGGGAAAAGTTGTGTAGTGGTAGGGTGTTAATGGGTGGATGTTGATTGGGAATTGGGTTTGCACCGCTAGGAGAACCGAGATTCCATAGGTTCGTCCCACACTTCAAGACCCAATCAACGAGAAATTTTGGTGCAATGAGGTGATATTCAAGGAGACACGTCTACCAATTTCTTGGGATGTCCTGCCCTTGAGGACCCTGAATGAATGTGAGGGAAAGTGGGGGGAAGTGAAGGTTCTCTTTTCTTTCCTTTTCTCCCTTTTTTTTTTGGGGGGGGGGGGGGGGAGGGTAATGATACATAACTATTCATTGCCCCTCCTTTGATCTTGGGCTAATAGGAGTAGGGGTCTCATGGATTTTTCCAGGAAAGCTTTACTCATCGTGTATCCCTTAATAGATCAGTAGGTATGCATTGCGGTTGAAGGCAAGAAGGGGTGGTTACAATTGGTGAACTAGCTCTTGCTCATATCCTCTAAAAGATTTAGGTGTAATGCAGGTAGCATAGTAGTTCTAAGTATGAGCCTAGCCATGGCATCCCATCTATGCCTGCATTTACATCCCAAAAAAGGGGATGTAAACCCTCTTCCTCTAGTGGGCTGACCAACTAGGAGAGGGGAAGTACTAGAGTTTCCTCCTCCTCCTAGAGAATTGCTCGTAGAACTAGGGTTTCTAAGACCCCTTCCTTGTAGAAATATTAGGATGTTCCACTAAGGAAAATATCTCCTAATAATCTCGGCATGCCATCTAGCCCTTTCATCTCTTTCTTGCTTGTAAGACTCGGCTTGATGATCTTTTGGATCTGTTTCACTGCCTTTTGGCATACACTAATCAATTGGTCCCTATCGACTAATATTCAGATACCACTGCTTATTAGCAGCTCCTGGAAAATGCATCATCTATCGAGACCAAAATGGGTCCCGACACTGGCTCTAAGACTCTAGCCGAGCCTCTATACTCAACCAAAACACCCCACAACCTCGCGACCAGGAGCGTCTGGAGGTTACACACACTGATCTGACTAAGATATGTATTTGTATTGTTTATGGTCCAATGAATCCCTTCCCACTTCCTCACAAGGAGTACCCAAACAAATCGCTGTCTAGCACCACATAGCACATACACAAGGAACACCCCTTGCATGACTGCTACGTCCCACTTCAGTCCTCCTACACCTCAAGGCTTAGCCCCCAGATGCACCGTTCAAACATACAATACATATGATACATAGTTGTCTCTTTTAATCGATCATTCCCAGAGATAAAGTATAATCCTCACTGAATAAGTCCCCCAAAGGAAATGGATCACTAGCCCTACAGCTTGGAACTCCTCACCCTCTCAACGTAAGTCAACATTCATAAAAGCAAGTGATATGCATTAGGGATATATATTTTCAATATCATGTAATGAATGCAAGTCAAGAGTAGATGATTTGTCGTGCTCAACCATTTTATTTATTAAAAACAACATTGTGACAGTGCACAAACAGTTCTCTTCATGCTTTTCATACTAACACATTTGCTTCGTTGCATAGGGAACAACATCGAGTATATTCGTGTTGTTGAACCCTTTAGCTTTCAAAATAAACCTCTCCTATGTGTAAAATGCATCATAAAAATCAGGTTTCAGCCTATATTTAGCACTCACAAATCCCCCTCTCTCTATCGTTTAATGTTATGCTTGCGGTTGTAGGTGTAGAGAATGGTTTTCATGTGTTTTTTTCTATTCGAAAAGCAATAAATCATGCACTATAACATGAAAATGGGACTAAGTGGAGGCTAAACCTCATGCCTTTGACCCATTATACATCACAAACACATTTATAAATTTTTGGTGCAAAAAACTATTTTTTTCATTTAACATTTTATTTTTCTTAATTTTTATTTATTTATTTATTAATAATTTTCTATAATTTTCTAATTTTTTGGTCCAACCCAATTAGGATTACTGAGTTTCATCATTATCTTTCATTCCATTCTATAAGAACATGATTTTCTCACCTGAAATGATAAAAATCCCTATGTTTTCACTTTCATACTGCATTTTGTGCTTTTAATTATTAATAACTATTGCATTTAAATACAAGTTGTGCATATTATCCCTCTCGTAGCCCTCAACGACATGTCAAATAAGGTTCATACAAATTTTCATACCATATGTGCTTCGTTTGGATCATAAGCAGTCAAAAACAAGCAAATTTTCATCATAAAATAGAGATACTGTTAAATTGCATGTTTCGGGGTATGGAAATTGAAGGCGTGGATAGCCACTGGACCCACCCTTGATCTCTACACATCATGGAACATCAATTCTTAGCATCTTATAACAATTTGGTATATGCCAAACAAGCATCCTTCATCCCGTTCTTCTCTTTCTTGCACCCGCATGAATTGCCTCTTAGAGGAGAGAGAAAGATTGATTTCTAATCTACGCAACTGGACAACCATTTTTCAAGCGAATGGTGGCAATAGGAAGCGAAAAAATGGAGAAACCTTCTAGTATGATCAGAGCCATGGCTTCTTCTCTACGTCTAGCCCCCCCTTCTCTCCAAATCGTCATGATCATGCAAGTGCCCTCTCCTCTTTTTTTCACCAAAACCACACCCCGCCCCCCCCCCCCCCCACACACACACACAACAAAAATTGACAAATCAGGGGGGGGGGGGGGGGGGGGGGTGGGGGGTAAACCTAAGGGTCAAAGGCCATACCCTTACGAATCTTCCAAACTATTTGACCCGCCACCACCCTCCAACTTTTGCATTTAGCACCCGATTTCACATTTGAAAAATCCTATACGTTTGTCTTGAAGTCCCAAACAGCGAGGAACTTGTCATGCTTTGATCTAGTACTTGAAAAAATTGTGAAAAAATTGCAACTACTTCAAAGGTTGGTCTTTTGAAGAAAGTTTAATTCTCATCTTCCATGGCCACTTAAAATTGTTGGATCCGCGTATTATGCTTCCATCGGGCTTTAAATTTTACTTTAAATTTGCATCAGTCAGCACTTATTTGGAATTTCCTGAGTGTTTAAATCCCTCTCTCACCAAAATTATTAATTAAGTGGCTGAGATGCAATTATCTCTTTGGTCGCACTTAGATGGCTACCTCCATAGCCAAGTGAACTATTAAAAATATTTCTTTTTGCTCATTGCATACTCACCTTCATTTAAATCCTTTAAAAATCTATATCTTCCTCTTTCAATTCTCACTTGAGACATGCTTGTTTCTTACCTTAAGGTTCCTTTGGAAGCCCTCTTCTTTTCCTCTTAAAATTCCACTCAAGTGAACAACTCCCTTTTCACTTCCTTCTTCTCTTACTTCAGTACACTCGAGTGCTTCCCACATGGTGTTTATCTAGAGACTTATTCGGCACCTCCTCTCACAAAATTGTTTGAATTATTTCTCTAAAACACACAACAACATCTAAATCCTTGATTAATGTGAAGTGCAATTAATATATTTCAACAATCATCAATTAGCACCATCATAAAATCTACTATAGAAGATTAGTGTGCTATATTTTTTTGTGTTCTTTTAAGTTTTCCTTGACTATTTAATTTCTACCTAATGTAATCTACTCCAAACAATCACATCAACTTTGAATTTATTCTTCATCAATCATACCTCCTACTCTAGTCACTTTCAAGTAAGTAAGGTGTGAAATGGAAGATCAATTCCTCACCTCTCTATCCTGTTGGTGCCACCCTCCTATTCATTGCGTGGTAGGAATACGAGCATCTTTGAGAGGTTGATTCTTTCATGGTCTTAGCAATGGAATAAAAAATGTCAGGGTATACACATGATAGTTGGGATATTGGGTGGACTATTATTGTTTCAAGAGTTAAATATTCTTTGATCCAACCACCTCTCACATGGTTGGCTCACAATCCAATCTCATAGCTACTCACTCTCATTCACTATTCCAAGCAAGCAAGAAAGCAAACAACCAAGAGTTCACAGAAGGCTTACCTTCTCAACTTTGCATGCTGTAGTTCAAATGCCTTAGAAGATTTGTTAGTGGCTTCATGATTCAAGTAATTCTCCTTTGCTTTACTCTTGCTACTCCATTGCGATTGATTGAATCCATAAGTACTTCCATGAAAAGATGAAATGTAGAGGAGAAGGAGATATGGGAACCTCAAACTCACACACTACCTATCACCCTCCAAGCTATGGAAGAGTGATGAATGGAAGAACCTAATACAAGAGAGAAGCTTCACTCTCCAAGTCCTTTGTTTGCACTCTCACTCTCATAATCTCAATCTCCCTCACTCTCAATAAGGTGCATAAGAAGGTAAGATGAAATCAAGAAGAGGGGTATTCTCAAAGTTATTGGCTTTTATACAGAGGTTTCTAATTTAGGGTTCCCTCCATAAGTTGGATACCATACTCACTTTTTAGGTTCCTAACAATTCCCTTTTGACTTATGCATGATGAGGAAATTTCCAAATGTATTTTGCTCATGAATATGTACACATCTTCATATTATTACGAAGAGGAAGATACAAAGTAGAGAAGTCACTAGAAGAGAGTACCTCTCCTCTACATGAGCATGGCCATATAGAATAAAGAAGATCACTCGCCAAGAATAAAAATTGCATGGACGTCAACGTTTTCCATAAATAGAGTTACACTCACTGTGCACACGTGTAGGGCCTATTTACACTCAAGGATGCCTAACATTTTAAAAAGTAGAGATAATTTTTTTAAAATTCTAAGCTACAATTAATTTTCTAAATCATACCTATCCTAATTTGTGTGTGTGTGTGTGTGTCTCTCTCTCTCAAAATATTCTAAAATAATGCATCCTCGCAACAATGCATAGACTTTATGTTAATTGGACAATCCTTACCTAAAGTGAATAGAAGGTTTGTGTCCACTACCTCACAAGTATTGCGGTTCTTAGCATCCATCTAGGATATCTTAAAATTTGCATGTGAGCAAGTCTGACTCTCAATAATATCACAAAAGTACTAATCTAACCATAAGAAAGAATTCAAATACACCATGGTCTCACATTGTAGGTAGCAATGTCTAGACTATATATAAATGTAATTTGATAAATATAATCCTTTCCAAAGTAATTTTGGCATCTCACATTTGCATGCTTCCACTTTGGACTTGCATCCTTCTTTAGTTGTGAGGTTAACACCTCCTTGGATCTTCTCTTGAACTTTTCCCATAAACTTCTCCTTTTATCTTTTCTCAGACTTGACTGCTCCTCCAACTCTCTCTCAAACTTTTCCTCTAGATCTTCTCTTGGACTTTTTCTCTTTGAACCTTTTCTCCAAACCTTCTCTCGGAATTTTCTTCTAGCCTTCTCTCTAGACCTTTTCTATAGACTTCTATATCTCTTTTAGAATTCTCTCTAGATTTCTTTAGGTTTCTAAACATTTATTGTAATATTTTTTGACTTCCCTACATATTTTTTAAGGCAATTCTAAGGCATAAAAATTTACAATATTTTAAATATAATATAAAAATCACCAAGCACATTTTGGATGAGCATACAAGGAGACTACTTTGAGAACCCACTTGCACCATGCACCTGTATCCTCCATGTACCCTACAATTTTTTTATCATTGTGGAGCTAGGCTGCTTTGTGAGGTTCTTGATGTGACTAGAAATCCATTAATTGTATATCTACTAGTCACTTTGGAAAATCCTGAAAGTTAGCTCCTATTTCCACTCATAATACTACTTTCTAGGTTTTTAATAAACATCAAGTTCTAGAAAAATATCCTTCTTACTTAACAATAAGGAAACCATGGGTAGCACTAGCTTGGGACCTGATAGTGGCTTTCGTATAGGTAGTAGGGCCTTGAGCATCTCCACAAAGACATTGAAATAACAAAAATTACTCTACCTACCTTTAAGGCACGAGCTATGACATGGCAATGTTACAAATATGCTTGATTAGATTAGAAAGGAAACTTTGGGTATCATCATGTGGAAGTCCTTTTATACCTTTTTTATTGTCCTTAGGATATTCAATTGTTGATATACCTTCCTCCCAGCAAACTTTTGGGCCTTCAAATATCCATTGCTAGAAGTAGGCACCTTGGTAGACCTTTTGATTTTTCCCTTGTATGTGCAAAGTTTCCCTTTTTTTGTTGAGAATAGCAAATGATGCCTGATATGTATGCCCATAGAGGCTTGCCTATAAGTGGCTTTGTATGGAAGATAGATATATGATGTATGCTCTAGGAAGAGATGACAGAATCCCATATGCACAGTGAGGTACAGTGGTACTATCTGAAAGCTATATAAGCATGTGCTTGACACTCTTTTCAATGCAATGGTACTTTCACTTTGAGTCACTCAAGATTGTGTTTATGAGTCCAACCTAATCTATCTTGGAACCTAATTCACTTGAGTTACAATCTCTTCTATCTATCATGTATCGATTCTATGATTTGCATCCACCATAGCCAACTAGCTTTAGATCCATGTTTTTTGACATGGTATTAGAGCCATGGCAAGCTAGTTCTGGTGTCATTAGTTAGCCACATTCTAATGTAAATGGATAGTAGGAGTTGAACCTACCTTAAGGCCCTCTACCATATCCATATCTTAGGCCCATTTTCTCTACTTTTTATCTCAGGATCTATTGGAGCATCCACTTCCATCTTGAACTTAGCAATGACAATTGATGTAACCAGCTTCAACTATTCATCATTGTGCTTTATTCTCTTTTTCATATTGTATCTATAGATAGACGGAAGAACCGTGAAGGAGCAGTGAATCAAGGTTACTGCTACACGGCAAGAGAAGTGAAAGAGAGTGTTCTCAACAAAAGTGCAAACAGAAGCTTCAAGTATTTGACAAGAAGATGAATGAATGTTTCTATGAGGATAGATCCTCGAACTGTTGAAGTGGTAGATCTCAACGTCATAGTAGCTAGCATAGTTTGAGAAGGCTATAAAGGTTTTTCTTTTGAGAAGTGTGCTTTTGCTATCAAACAGAGAAAAGAGAGGACTCTTTTTTTGTGGAGTGGTAAAAGAAGAGCTCAAAGCTCCAAGCTCCAAAACTATTTGTCTGTCATAAGCTATCAGGGTGTCTGCCTATGGGTTGGGCTCACATTGTCATAGCCTCCCCCTGCCTGCTGCAGCAATGTATGTACATAGCCTCTACAAGCAAAACCTCATGCTCCAGCAAGGTCATATCAACTCCATTCCTGGTCAGTGCGGTGTCAACCTTTGCTACAACATCTCTACCTCCACCAACAACTGCTAGGCTATTCCATCAAGCTTGCCCCTCACGGAGGACATAATAGGTTGTGCTTACCACTATCAATACCTACAAAACCACGACCTCCAAGACAAGAACAACACCGCCTGTTGAAGCAACTCGCCAAATTCATCACTTGCCACATTATTCGTGTTTTGTTTGTTTCTAAAGTCTAAAATTTAGGTTGAAAAAAAAACCCTAACTCAATCTCTCCTTTCACACTCAAGCTAATTCTTTTAATGTGTTTTCACACTTCAAGCATTGATCAATCCGTTAAGTTCTCTAGTTGTGATTCATACTGCTTGTGTTGGACTATTGAACATCTACAACATATTGATCACTTGAAACTAGATACCATTCACACTTACCATCAAGTGTCCTTTGACACTAGCATTGTGTACCTTTTTAATATTTGTGAAGCACCTTGTACGAGGGATTAGGCACTACCCAAGTATACTCGCGATAAGACCTTCCTGTTTTAGAAGTCTAAAATAGAGACAGAGTGGGTTGGACTCAACAGTGTAGAGCAATGAGCTCTCACACATTTCTTCTATTCTTTCATTCCACACATCACTAAAGAGAATAGTTACAACTTAAGGTCTAGGACCATTCACACCAAACAGCTAAGTCCTAACCACCAACTTATTTAATATCCGCATCATGTAGTACAACTGGACAACTCAAGTGTCGGGTATGGTCATACCAAAGATAGTAGATCGAGCTTGAAGTCTTAACACTCCCCCTCAAGCTCAAGACAACATCTGCACACCAAGCAGCTGTCTAAAAACACTGAACTTATCTTTACCCAAGGACTTGGTAAAGATATCTGCAACCTGCTCATCAGTCTTTACATGCATGAGAACAACTCGTCCTACAAGAACCATCTCTTTGATGAAGTGGTAGTGTATCTCTATGTGTTTCGTTCTGGCATGATATACTGGATTCATGGCCAAGAGTACACTACTCAGATTATCGCATAGTAACTTCACTGGAGCATCTACCTGTATGTCCAAATCAGCCATAAGCTTGAGCAGCCATGAAATCTCGTATGCTGCCAATGCAGAACCCTTGTACTCTGCCTCACTACTCGACAAAGCAACCGTTGGTTGCTTCTTGGTGCTCTAGCTAATCACGCCACTACCAAATCCAAAAGCATATCCACTCGTAGATCTACGGTCATATTAGCATCCTGCCCAATCTGCATCCGTGTATCCAATGAGTTTCAAGGGCCTATCTCTGATATAAAACAACCCATACTCTACAGTGGACTTAACATATCTCATAATGCATCTAACTGCATCCAAGTGTGGCTTTCTGGGCTTCTGCATAAACTGGCTTATGAGCCCTACAACATAGCTCAAGTCAGGCCTAGTGATGGTCAAGTAAATTAGACTACCAACCATCTGCCTGTACATAGTCACATCCTCTACTTTAGCTCCAGTGCTCATGTCTAGCTTGACATTCTGATCAAGAGGTGTATCCAATGGTTTGCATTCGTCCATGCCATACTTCTTCAGCATTTCCATGGCATAATGTTTCTGCATCAGCCATAAACCATTTTCAGCCTTGATCACCTCAATACCCAAAAAGTACTTCAATTCACCTAGATCTTTCATGTCAAATTCAGATTTCAGCATTTACATAACATGCTCTATCTCCAAATCATCATCACCTGTGATTATCAGGTCATCAACATAGATGACTAGCACTACCAAGCCTTTGTCTGTCTTTTTTGTAAACAAACTATGATCAACCCTGCCAACAACAAATCCCAAACTCTGCAAGTAATTACTAATCCTAGCATGCCAAGCTCTCTGAGCCTACTTCATCCTGTACAATGCCTTTTTCAGCTTGCATACATAATGCTGAAAATTAGGGTGAATATACCCTTCCGGCTGAACCATATAGACATCCTCTGTTAAGTCACCATTAAGAAAGGCATTCTTCACGTCCATCTGCTGCAATTTCTAGCCTCTAGCAGCAACCAAAGAAATCACAGTGCGTATGGTTGCCATCTTGGCAACATGGCTGAATGTTTCCTCATAATCAAGTCCATACTATTGGGCATACCCCTTTGCGACCAGCCTGGCTTTGTACCTTTCCACACTGCCATCCGACATGCATTTGATTTTGTAGAACCATTTGTAGCCAATGGTCTTTTTCCCTTTAGGCAGTGGCACAAGATCCCATGTCTTATTTTCAGCCAAGGCATTCATTTCTTTATCCATAGCTGCACACCAGTTCTCATCTTTCACTGCTTCAACATATATACCTGGTTCTTTGATCTCCATCATTTTTGTCATGTAAGCATAATGCTTTGCACAGTAGCCACTGTACGTCAACCTGTCAACAGGGTATCTGACCCTCTGTGAGCATCTAGGCTGTGGTGCTGCTCAATTCCTCTATCTCATGAGGCAGAATATACCTGCTATGCCTTGTGCTAGGCATATAGACAGTCGGAATACCAAGTTCACTGTCTAAAGTGTCAGCAGACTCATATCCATAAGTCATTCTACCAGGTGTCATCATACCAGATGCATCCTCAGTAGCTTTCTCTTTTCCTTTGCTGTCCAAGACATTATATCTCCCCCTCATTGACATACTGGTGTTAGTGGACGGTGAGCTCCTCAATCTCCCTATCCATGGGGATACTGTCTGACTACTAGGTCCTATCATAGCAGTGCTCTGCTGAAAATCAACTGTAGATACATGAGTGGAAGGCATATCCGATGGCACTGTAGCCAGTGATACATACCAAGAACCCATCTCATAAAAAATAACGTCCCTACTCACCAAAGTCTCCCTGGTAGAGGGATCATAGCATTTGTATGCCTTCTTCTCCTGCGAATATCCAATGAAAACACACTTATGCGCTTTTGGATCCAGCTTCTTCCTTTTCTCATCTAGAATGTGCACATAAGCAAGACAGCCAAAGACTTTCGTGTGACTTACATCTGGCTTATAGCCATACAACCTCTCAAATGGTGTCATCTCATGAATACCTATAGTGGGAGTCCGATTCAAGATATACATAGCTGTCATAATAGCCTCAGCCCAATAATAGAGCAGCATCTTCTTCTCATTCATCATGGCATGAGCAGCTTCCATCAAGATCCTATTCTTTCTTTCAGCTACCCCATTCTGCTGAGAAGTGTAGCTGTAGGTAAGCTGCCTACGCATGCCATTCTCAGCCAAAAAAATGTCAAACTCATTTGACACATACTCCCCACCGCTATCTGATCTCAAGCAAGAGATATAGCAGTCAAATTTCTTTTCAACCTGCTTTTTAAACTGCTGAAAAACAGAAAACACCTCATCCTTTGTCTTCAGAATGTAAACCCAAGTATAGCGACTGTAATCATCAATGAATGTCACATAATACTTCGAGCCTCCAAACACCTCTAATTTACACATTATTAGATTGCTTGGTCTGCCATGAATGAGAGAGAGAGAGAGAGAGAGAGAGAGAGAGAGAGAGAGAGAGAGAGAGAGAGAGAGAGAGAGAGCTTGGTTGGCCTATATATTAATTTAAACTTTTTCATGAAAAAAAGACCTAACTTTTTGAGAGAATGATTATAGCAAATTTTTAATAGGCCAAGGGTCTACTAAACAAATAGAAAGTGGTTTCTTTTACTTTTTTAGAAATAACAATTATAATTTGAGGCTTGTGGATAATTTTTCATTTGCCATATAGGTTTAACATCAAGTTTGGGAGATTCATCAATTATAAGATAGAATAGATTCAACTCTCATTTTATTGTGTATGTGCATTTGTGGGTGTTTTTAGAGTATGTACACATTGCATGATGTTTAGCCATGAAGATATTATATTATTTTATATGTTTTTTTAAAAAAAACTAGGTGCTTCATGTCTAGATTCTTTAGCCACTCTGTACTAGTATTCTTTTAGTGTTTCGCACCAGGGTTCAAAGGATCGTATTAATAACAAATAGGGAACTTTACATCCTAATGCACATTTCATGTGGCAAGAAGGTTTATGAGTGGTTTAGATAAAGAAATTAATCGTATTTGTATGTATGTATGTGACTTACATGCATGTATCCATTTTTTTGGTCTCATGAGCTCATCATTTTTCTCCTCCCTTTCTTTTTATCTCTCTTCTCTCCTTTCTTTTTTACTCTCCTATCCCTCTTCTTCTTCTTATGTGTGTGTGTGTGTGTGTGTGTGTAGTGGGGTGTCCACCAGGCTCAATCTAAGGTGCACCTTTTAGTAGTTCATCGATAGGTTTTCCAAATGACGCCGCCCCGTGCTCCCTTGGAGTAACACGGGTTTGTCATTTAGGCCCTGATGACTCTACATCGCAATGGTAGAGTTTTGACTGAACCCACTAGGATTGACCTAAATTTTTGAGTTCCTAAAATCAATCGGGTCTCCTAATAGCCAACTAGTGTCAGTAATTTTGAGTCCCACTTCCTACAGGATTACTCGATTGAAGCGGACTTGCCACTGCACTTGGTTCAAAGAGAACGGGAGACGAAGGGGAGTGCAGTACGTCAACCCTCCTGCCCATAAGGCAAAATCCCATTCTGGCCCCCTAAAACAATGCAAGTTGGTTCTACCTAATGACTAGTTGGTCAATTTATCATCTTTCTATTTTTATCACCGATTTAGAAAAGCTCCCAGCTAACCGGGACCACCCTACCATTGGACAGACCTGTTGGGGGTCACGCCTACCCACTTTCCTTTGATGTCGATATCATCTTTAGTTTTTTAATTACTTACAGTACATTTATTGAAACATATATATCCAACTTCCTTAATTAGACCATTAAATCACAGGTTCCTTCACGTAATTTATCTCACGGACATGCATACAATTCAAACCCTTGAATAAAAATAAATTCCTTTATTATATTGGAAGTTTATTACAATTTCCATCTTTTCGATCCGCGAAAGATATATAGAATTCCACGAGGGTATTTTCCCACCAAGATTCCTCCCTTGTAACTAGTATTTAGGGTTCCAGGATCCCATCCTGGGTCGCGAAGGGGCTCATCAGATTTTAGGAGTAATGCGGAATTTATGGCAAGAGCCCCCCCTAGCATCCACATTTCCTACTGCTGCTCGAGACTATCCCTACGGACAGATCTTTTTACTATGGAGCCAAACTAAGCCTCTCGAAGTGATAACCATGACCCCCTTGGAGTAGGGTCTTGCAGCTAGCATGGGGGTAGCCTAGCACGATCTTTCCTTTTATCCTGTTTGTCAATGTTTTTAATTAGGGATCTAGATTCTAGGAAACACAAACAATCCTTTCAAACATATGTCAATGATGCAATGACAATCACACCATCGTGCAGCTCACAACTTCACATAGCCAAGGTAGATCTTAGCCCAAGGTAACCTTACCATCTAATTAGTATCATCCTCCCCTTAGAGAAGTGTTGAGTACAATTCTTTCAACTTTGTTAACCAAGATATGAATTTCCTATTTAGGGCTAACTTACCCAACATAATCGAATTTCCTTTAGTTGGGGTACTTAGAAAATATCACGACAATGATTGAACGAGATGATTTACAAGACCTTTAAATAGAGTTTCACTTTTTAAGCATTAATAAACACTTAACCTTATCACGTTTGACAATATATCGAGTTATTTTACTAATCTTGAGTGCACATAAAGTCCTTTACTCATTTTGTGCAATATCCTCCTGCAACTATTTCCATCATGATTCTACGAATTATAATCTCGATTAATCTAACTACAAATCATAGGTAGTAGTGAACTGTTTATGTGTGTATTAATATGCTCTCTAGATGAAAATATCATTTTGTGTGAGTGTAAATAAGAAAGCTAATATTTTATGTACTTAATTTTTATATGGATGCCATCCATGTACTCTAACAAGTGGTTCTTGTACCATTTAATGAAAAAGTTAACATTTTATAAAAAAAATCGACAAAACCTTATTATTTTATGTGGGGACATGAAAATAATAGCATATTTCTGAATTGTGAACAACCTGGTTTGGCACTACAACATTGGGAATTTCGTCTTTGATTGCACTTGCGTTCGCCACATCCGATGTTCTGTTTGGTAGTTCGCCACATCCCTCTCTAGCTCCCTCTCATAGCCTTCTTGGGGGAGGGGGTATCCTTCTACCTCCCTCTTGCAGCCTCTCGGGACCTCCTTGTGTCTCCTCTAACTGAGTAGAGGGCATGCCCTTATATAGGCAGAAGGGAGTGCATGTTGCTTCTCCCTTCCCCTCTCTTTTTTCTCCCTTTGTGTAAAGATAGCACCTCCACTCAGAGTGGGGAGCTTCTTTCCCTTTTAATTTATTATTTTATTTTATTTTTCTCTCTTTAATTTTCTAAACAAAAAGGGGGAGGGTCGTGAGCCTGTCGACCCCTATTTTTATGGTAAAGAGGATGATTATGATGAGGATGATGACGATGAAGATGACGATGATTATGATGACGACAATGATGAGGATGATTATGATGATGATGACAAAGATGATGATGATGATGATGATGACGATTAAGGGGGCGCCCTTTACAGCGGCCGTCAGTTTGATGACCCCCCCGATTAATTTATAACATTAGTTTTTTTAAAAATTAATGTTAGTCAGTTTTACTTTAGTTAGTAACCTTACTTAATTATTGACTTACTAACTATTAACCTTACTAATGTATAAGCTAACTAACTAACTAGCCCATAACTAACCTTACTAACTTATAGACTAACTAACTTTTATTTGTACTAAAATATTACACACACACACACACACACACACACACACACACACACACACACACACACACACACACACACACACACACACACACGTGTGTGTGTGTGTGTGTAGTTTCTATGTACATCATTTTTCTCTTTCTTTTTTTTACAGAGTCCCATGTCTTCCATCTTTTTACACAAGTTTACACCTCACATATGTACACATTGTGCAACATGTGTTTGCATGCATGTGTGATGTATATAAGCATAAGTATGCATGCCTATTCATGTGGTATTATAAGTCTGTGTGTCCTCTCTCTCTCTCTCATCATTTTTCTCTCATTACCTTTCTTTTTATCTCAAGTGTCCTATTACTCCAATGTTTTTCCACCTCATATGTTTTCATATTCTATACACGTGTGTATGCATGTGTGTATGTGTGCAAGTATGTGTTTGTATATGGATGTATGTGTTTGCATGTTTGTGTATGCATGTTTCATAAGTTTGTATTCATTATCTTTCCTCTCCTTTATTTCCAATATTCTCTCCTTCATAGTTCTTTCTCTCTCCCCCCTAGATCTTTCTAATCTCCCCCCTCTCTCTCTCTCTCCATTTTCTCTCTCTCACATGTTTACTTGTGTATATGCATGTGTGCATATGTGCATATATGAGTGCATATATTTACACATGCGTGTGCATGTGTATATGTAATATATGTGTGTGTATGTGCCTTAATAGTATATGCCCATTTGTGGTTGTTTTTAAACTATGCAAATATTGCATGCATATATTTAACCATTAAAATATCATTTCATCAAGAAAATTCATCTCTTTTCATAGTATATGCACATTTGTGGGTGTATTAAAAGTATGCACACATTGGGTGTCCATGTTTAACCATTAAAATATCATTTAATCTCATATCTTTAAGTAGAAAAGAAATCCATCTCTTTAGACACACACACACACACACACACACAAAAATAACTTTTCATAGGCTTACATTTCCTCTTTTCATCATGGTATCACCTTTTAAAAGAAAACCCTATTTATTTCTTATATACCCATCGTCACATCTATTAAACTTATAATAAAGGAATCTACCTAAGCTACTAGTGAATCTATGTGGAAGCCATTCAAAACATCCCAAGCCAAACTTCCAAAAAAACTTGAAAAAGAATATATTTCAAACTTGACTTAAAAAAAACTTAAATGAAAATTCTTAAAAATAGAAAATAAATGACATTTGTCAAAGGAAAAGCCATGCCGACTAGATTGCAAACTTTTGAAAATAGAAACATGTAAATTCTCTCACCAAAATAAAATTATAGATTAATAGATTTAGATTTATACATGTGTACAGTGACTAGACTACAAAAATCCAAATACGAGATAATAAGATCCCCTAAAAAGGGATGGGGCATACTAACAATACCACAAGCATAATCTATGCTTAACTAAAGCATATTTCAAGACATTTGATACACCTCAATGGATACATGTGAGGTTCTCATTACAAAATGGAGTACCTGGCAGCCTTCAATTTGCACAACTGTTGCAACTCCATCAAGCAAGTCCACAAATTCTGTTACCCATGCCAAACCCTCTAATGTTTGATGGCATGTCACTATCATTGACTTACCTTTTGTGACAAATTTGCCCACCACCACCCTTCAGGTCCGCCTAAATCTCAAGGGGTATCTCCAAAGCCACCAATTTCTTAACAAATCTATTAAGCCCCTTCTCCACCTCACTCCAATGATGAAGACTAACTTCTGTCACTGCTATGTAACTTGGACCCAAAGAAGAAAAAGAAGAAGAATAATAATAAGAAGAAGAAGACAAGGAGATATAAAGCAGAAAGGCAATCACAAAACATGGAAATGAAAAGAGATATTACATGTAGACACCACAAGTTGCACATAGATCACAATCATTGCACCTAGGGATCCTCAAGTTAGGTGCATTACTGAGTAGAGGAGCACTAAGTTGCCCTGTTCAAAGTCGCGCTGCTTGACATGCTTGTCAAACCAAGTCTTGCGTTGGGCCTTCTCACATATAAGCGCATGGGTGGCTAGAAAGCGAGTCTCTAAGAGGCGCTCGAGTTCGACCAGGCATTGCATCCATGCCTCCTTTCCTTCCCATCATTCTTGAAGTGCTATTCTCAGGCTAGGGATGAAGAATTCTAATGGTAGAACCGCTTCAGTTCCATAGGTCAGCCTGAAGGGGGTTTGACCGACAACCGTTTTATAAGCTATGCTCAAGCACACACCCAACTGCAACTCTTCATTGTCACCGGCTCTAGTTCTAGCAAACCTCGACCAAGGACTTGTTGGAAGAGTCGATACAAGCACAGGTTGAACAACGAGAACCAATGAGTGAGGCCATGCTTGGAACAAGAAGGTCAAGAGACAATGCCAAGGACGGACTTTGGACTTACAAATATCATAGAAGACCCCAAAAGAAGCCCAAGCCTTATAGATGAAGGCATCCATGGAGGGTCAGCACAATGCCGCGATGGATATCCAAAGCGTTGCTACATGCTCAAGGGTATTACGCAGGTAACCGATGGATTTGGGTACCAAAATCCCATGCTAAACCATCTCTATCAGCCTGAAGGCAATATTGCATCAAAAGCAACGAAGCACAGGAGGAAATCTAAGAGAAACTCTAGGTCTCGAGGCAAGAAACCAGACATGAGTGTTCGAAAGAAATAGCCTCAGCCTAGCATGCTTAATAAGCAGATGTCATATGTATCCATTGAGCGTGCACAAAAGCCATTAGTGCCCAAAGAGCCTTTGATTGTCCAAGAGGATAACAGGCATCATAGGCATAACATTGCTCATGGCAAGGCTGATCGCTCAACAAAGCAAATGGCACAATCGTCTAATAGCCTCGAGCAAATCATTCAGCCAGTGCCAAGTCCACCTAAGAGTCCTAGATCTCCTACATCCTCTTTTTCCAAATGGACACAGGAAGCACAACAACGGTCGTCAATGGCGGCTGCTCACTCCCAATCTCTATCTCCATCAAAGCTTCCAAATATCCAAGAGGGGGGACATGACACTAGTCGTAGCTCTCGGCCCAAGGATATGCCTGTGCAACCCAATGTGACCAGATCAATCTACACAGATGAATGCTCAAAGGGCAACAAAAGACGCGACCACTTCCAATCGCCCTAGGGACTTGACACCACAATCCACCAATAGTAGCCAGCCCACTGGACTAGCCACTACTACTTCCAATCAGGGATCACAGCAGTCACAACCCTTGATTGTGACAATGCCCCTTGCGGGACGTGCCCTTATAGCAGTTTACCTGTGAAGGAGGTGTCGCAACCAACGTCCTTGACAACTCTAGCACTTCCAAAGTGCCTAAAGCCTAGGCTGGAGGAGTTAAACACATGGGAATTGGCTGAAGAGCTAGACTCTCCCAGAAGGGAGACAGTTGTACCCTCACAACCTGGAGAGGCTATTCAGCAGGCCATGGCTATGTCCCATGAGGACACACTAGAGAAAGGAAATGCTGAGGCCCAACCAAGCCCATCAATGGTTGTCCTAGTCTAGGGTCCTGAGTCGTTGAGAGATGCACCTTCACTGACCAAGAAAAAGAGGAGAAAACAACGAAAACAACAACAGTTGCAGGTGGTTGTGGACCCCAAGAACATTGAGACGAAGAGCGCTGGATAGTTGATGAATAAAGCATCGAGTCCATCCACTAATGAACCCATTGATGCCTCTCCTAATAGCGGTGAAAACTCAACACATCCGTGTGCTCTGAAAAATCAAAGCAGTTGTTACCATCAATGGCTGCTTGCAACACTCAATCCATCGATAATAGAACTTGCATTGACCAATCAAGAGTGGATAGAATGCTGTCACAACAGGGTGACAAACCTATACCAGTCACATCGAAGGAGAACCATGACGCAATAACAAAGCCTCAGGAGAAACATGGAAACCCCAAGAGCATAAGAAATCCTAGCATTGGCCAAACTTGCGCGTCTAGGCCTGAGCCCCCAGCTACGCTAAAGCACAGGCAAACTCCTAGAACCTTGCATGAGATAGCAATCGAGCAAGCCTTCGTTGAACATAGAAGTTTCACAGAGTGCTTAACTGAGTTGGATGCTAAGCTCAAAGTGTTCACACGTGTCTATGTCCTGGCAGACATGCGTGCATTCCCTAAAGAGCAGCTCGAAGAATACTTGCCATTTCCCTTATCTTGGGAAGAGCAAGAACATCTTGACGAGCACTATAACAGGATCCTGTATGAACGCATGCGACTCATCTCTAGCGAGGAAGCCGACGAACTGCGCTTAACTGTCACATTCAATGATGCGCTCTGCCAACCAAATCTCTTAGAGATATAGCAACTAAAGTGACTATTAGAGGGCCGAAGTCAATTTGAGTAGCATTGGTGTGAAAACCGCGTTGCAATGGCCGAACTAGGAGCCCAGATCATGACAGTCTCAGAGGAGCGATTGGCCAAATGGCGGTCTCAAAGAGACCCAACCTATGTGGCACCAACTTCCCTTCGAGTGCTGACTGCCACTCGGGGTACAGACTAGCTGAACCTAGCCAAGAGAACTCTCTGTTTGATAAGGTTCTCACTAAGGAGGAGTTACATATTGCCAGTAGACTCGGACAAGGTTCCATGCTACTCGATGTTGCAAAATATCTATCGGTATTGAGTAAGCTGCCACGAGTACTGGATGCGTGTGCCACGCTCCAATACAATCTAGAGTTCTACAATTGGCTTTTATCCTCATGAAGTGACATGGATTTATGTATATGTATGTAAATAAACAATGACTTTTGTGACCCTGTATAGACACTATCAACACACACAAGGCAATAATAGTTAAGCGCAGGGAGAAGAGTTGGGGTCAATAGGCTAAGCTCGTCAGGTCCTCCTCTCACCACATATTTAGAAGTTGTGTGACAATTTCCACCTCCGGGCGGAGGGCATGCACCCCTCATTACCACCATAGGAAACCCTGACCAACATCTTTGATGGTGTAGATAGGGTGCAGTCCCTTTCTATACACATTTTTCCCTTTCTGGTCTATCCTTCTGAGGATGAGCCCTGCCCCAATCCATGACCACCAGTCCATGTAACTTAGCATGAGCCAAGATCTGCTAATGGCTGGAGGCTAAATGAACATCATCATGGGGGCCATCCCTCTACAACAAGCATTGCATGCCTCACCCCTCCCCTTCTCGTCATATGCGCTTGATAACCCACACTATAATCCCTTACATGAGAATGGTTTTATCCTGTATCAAGGCCTAATCCTTGGTTCGCATCTTGCAGGTCCCCCTATGAGGAAGACATGGAGCACCTACGGCAGTTGGCTTGCAAAGACACTCTCCGCTGTCGACGGGAACATGCAGCACACGCCCCTCCGTCGGTGTGCTACGTGCCTACCCTCAAAAGGTATGCAAAGAAACGAGGTCCCAAGCAACACCGCCTCGGACGTAGGCTGAAGAATCCCCAGGTCAGGAGAATAGAAGCTCAAAGAAGCACACAAGGTGTGGCAACACCGGCTTTGAAAGCCCCCCAACAGGCGCTCGGGCACCAGGTGCTCAAAGGCTGAAAGGGCATCTCAAGACAAGGAAGAATTCGATGCATTGTTCAAAAGCATCTTGGAAACGGTCGCGGCTAGAGACTACACCATTCAAGTCCCGGTCAACACTGCCCAACCTCACAGGAGCCCCTCACCAGCAGAGCCTCAGTCGCCTAACCACCCGAACTCACCCCGCCTTGTGCAAATCAAGCCCCCAACAACCTTCCTCCCCACCACTACCAACACTCCACCATGGCAACCACAGACGTCCTTGCCACCCACGTCTTCGGTGCATGCTAACACTTGCTACCTATGACGGTGAGTGCCATGCGACTGGCACTCCTCTAGGAGGGGGGTAATGTTAACCCTCAAACAAACGAAGGTGGAAAATCCAGAAAAGCTAAAGCAGAAGACAAAGGCCAAGGCAAAGAGAAACGGAAGACAAAGACGCACAAGGAGAAGAGTCCTAAATAAGGGAGAAAGGCCCACAAGGAAAAGCGCAAGTCAAAACTTTTCTAAAAGAGCGCAAGCACATCATGGTTTAATTCAAGGAGCACCGGGCTCTCACCCATACAATTTGTAAATGTAGATGGGCGTTGGAAAGGAAGCTAGGAAGATAGAAGGACAATGGGAAAAAGGGCCTAGGCTACGGCCGGCCATGTAAAAAAGGGGAAAAGGAGATGACCGCCTAAAAGAGATTTAGGGTTTTGTATATAAATTTGAAAAGTGAATGAGAAGCTCATTCTTGTGTATGGCCAAAAGTAGCTCTCCTCTTCTTCTTCTTCTTCTTATTCTTGCTTGCTTGAGCTTGTGCTTGAGAGAGGGAGTGTGAGAGTGTGAGAGAGTGAGTATGTGAGGGTGAGGGACCATGGGGTGGAGAACCTCTCCATCTTCTCCTCTCTTCTCCTCTTCTCTTATCTTGCTCGCGGCGATGGAGCTTGGAGCTTGGAGCGGGAGGATCGAGCTTGAAGCTTGCACTTGGATCGTGGAGCTGCCGAAGTGTGCGGGAAAGGAGGCAACTCGATCGGCATGAAGGTAAGCTCACTACACTCATAGGATCGACAGCGCGTCGGCTAGGTGAGAGATAGCCATTAAAGCTCGCTTGAAACGCTTGAAGCAATAAGCGGTCCGTGGGTCTTGGCGGTTGAGCGTGAGCTCCCACTACAGTATGCTATGGTCGCTAAAGAATGATGATAGGCTGATTGGAGATGTGGTGGTTGGAAATGGGTAGAAAAAAGAATGGATGCTGCAATGGAGGAGAAAGTGAATCACTTTTGTATGTTGCACCATGCCTCCATGGAGACGTGGCTCACTAGGTACCAGAAAGCTAAGAAAGATCGAGAAGAAGCATGATCTGGATTTTAACGTAGTACGTGCCATCGACCGATTCGATATCCTGAGGGCATGGAGGAGATGCCGTGGTTTATGTCAATGCGATGGTTGCATGGAGCTTTGACTGCAGCGTCTCGCAAAGGAGCGGAGGTCTCAACCGAGGATTGGAAATTCTCGAGGGGATGTAGTCCAAAGGTGATGATGTGTTCAGGGTTTGTCGTATCTATATTTTATATGCGACAACTAATTAAGTGTTTCAATATATAATACAAAATATATAGTGCGACTGGTCAGGCGGATGGCATTTCCACGTGGAGTGTATTGACAAAATACGCTCCACAATAGATTGTGGTATCATGGCAAAGTTCGAGCAAGAGAGCCGATGACGAGCAATGGATCTAAACACAGTTATAGATGAGATGAAGTATTTTGGGAACTTGCAAAGTATTGTCACGGTGGATTTCTGTAGCTTCTCCATGATCCTATTCGATGTGCAGTGGTTCAAAGTGGTACTTGAAGGAGCTGGAGCAACAATTCAACGAGGTCCATCTAGATTTCTCGAAATAGATTCCGAAAAAAAAAGGATGGATTTGCGCAACATATTTGTGTTGCCAGCCCATTGTGAACAGGTGCATGAACTCATGCTTTTTTAAATTGTATAATAACATGGTACATGTCACAAAAGTTAAATCTCTCTTGTACATGATTTTGAACATGAAATTTTCTATCCAAATCCCCAACAACCTCAATGGTGGTATGTTATACCTTTAGCTCCCCGAAGTGCGAGAGTATATGATCAAAGCAATGTTCTGAGCGTAGATGAGGACACTATGCAAATAGAGGGGTCAATATTCCAAGGGGTGGAGGCCACCAAAATCTTGGAGCATGTAGAGGAGCCAGAATCAGGTAACAATGATGGAAATATAGGAGTCCAAGAATTCTTTGAGAACAAGGTGGACTCATCCTTTTGTGGTGACATGTCTATCGACCTTCCAGTGTATGTGGAGTTGTGTTAAGAGATTGACATGAGACCATAGAGTACTTCATACTTGGAGCATCCACCTACTCAATTCGTTGACAAATCACTTATAAGGATACATAAGATATGCATTTTAAGTAAGATCATTTTTTTAAGATTTATATTACCGTGCTTTGTATGATTTATATTGATTATGCTAACATCAATTTTTGTATGTGCAGGTGACCTTTGTGGATATTTAGATCAACACGATGAGTTGAGGGATGAGCGATGAGGAGCTATAGGAGATCTTCATGCGTATGTCTCTAGATTAGATGGCTCGATCTAGAGATATGGTGGACCAGGAGCTGTCTCGGACACCATCAAGCCATTCTATCAAATCTACTTCGGTGCACTCTGATGCTTCAGTTTTCAGCATATGAGGTCGATACTCCAGACTTGGGCCAAACGGAGGGAGTGGTTCTAGGGGATGCTGCAAAGACTTGGATGCAGTGAGCCTGCGGTCGGCTCGGGATACAGGCACTACTCCTCGCTCTTGTGGTAGTTTGAGAGAGAGTGGCTCAGGTGTTGTTGTGGAGGTACCAACGCAGTGTCTCCGTCTCGTCGTTTTGCTAGAGTTGCATCACCTATGGGATTTGTCACACCTATGGGAACGTCTACTCCAATCACTCCAACTTTCACTTAGTCGTCGACAGGTGGTACCCCTATGCGTGCTACTCTGAGAGATACTACCCCCATAGGTACACTAGATGTACATGGGTCTCTTGGATATGCCAGGAGCATGGTCGTAGGTGGGAGAGGACACATCTTAGGCATGCCCCAGAGGGGTATGGATACCTTGTAGATGATAGGACAAGAGCCATCATCATGAATGATGAGGGGAGGAGGGTGATGGCTCATATGAGAGAGTTGTACCAACAAGTTTTTTGGCATAACATCTTAGATCATTGGAAGAACATACCGGAGGGGAGCAAGGACTACATAGTAGCATCCTTGCACGAGGAGTTTTTGATACCTGCCATAACAGATAGGTTTTCCACAGGCTGGATGATGGAGTGTATGTCGCACACAAGGCACTTAAGAGTGGGGCCTCAAAGCCCCAGTGGCTAGACGTGGACGACTAGCGCTGACTCAGGGAGAAGACTACAGATTCTCCAGGACGTTGGAGATAGCAACGCGAGGCAACGAGGGCACGACTGGAGGCAGGAGTGGTCCATCATCTTGGGAGTGGCAGCTATAGGACATATCTGGAGGACTTTGTAAGTTTTTCTTTTGTTTTGCTTGCTTATTTTTTTGCAATATCCCTTGTACTGACAATTGTGTTTCTAACAATTGTATTTTGTTTTCTTTGCAACACTCCATAATAAACCGCCATTCTACTAGCCTAGAGACTCAATATGCAGAGAGACACGGTCTCACTACATTGATTGACCGATTGTATGGATGTGGCGGCCCTGTAAGTCACTCATCTTTCTTGCCCGCAGTTACTAAGTTTATTTAAAATGCATTATTGTATGGTGGACTAATGTGTAGTTTTTTCTTTTTTTGCAGAGTCCGTTCGATGCTTCTTTGTGGCAAGATGAGGTTTCGGATGGCGAGGATCTGTAGCTCGCCCTTGGATCCTTGGAGCTCACATACTCTTCTTTTTTGGTCATGTGATTTGTGTAGGCATTTTCTATGTAGTAGTAGTATCTTGCGATGATTGTACCATCGCTTTCATTACGCGATCATATATTTATTTCATGTATCAGTGTTATGATTCAATTATACTTTGCCTTTATTTACATGAGCATTGTACACATTATTGAAACTATTTTGTATGGCCCAAATAAAGCACATAGCACTATTTGTGGTAGGGCAACTTGTTGCCCTACCACAATTTTTTTCCCCTGTTACCGTCGCTATTAGAGTCATAAATTTACTACACGCAGCGTCGCTATCAATATTGCAACAAGCATCACAAAGTGTCATTATTAGCGTTGATATTTGCATTGGTATCAGTGTCGCAAATGCGACGTTGATACCGACACAAATAGCGACGCTGATAACGACACTGATACCGATTGTTCTATGGCGTCGCTAATACTGATTTTTTTTGCGATGACGGGGGCAAATTTCTTTATGAACATTTTTGTCCCTTTAAACGTCGGTATAAGGCTTGTATCTTGTAGTGTTTGGAATGCATCACACAGTTACTTTCAATAACCATGGCAATTGTCAAATACATTACATTAATCCACATATCATCCTTTCATGCTAAGCTAGAAGAGATGTCATCTTGCTTGTGGACTATCCACATAGTTTCTCACTTTGATCATGATGGATGCTGCCCTGGATATGTCGTTATTTATTTCTTTCAAGTTATTGAATGCTATGGAGATGAATATACTTGCAGTATTGTAGGTAAAATTTATTCTCCACTTTGCTATTATTGTGAATCAATTCCATCATGCTTTTGCTATATATGATCCACTTGTAATCTAAATGCTTCTAAATTTATTAAGCATCTTGATTGGAACAATTATAGTCATTTTCAGATTCATCCATATGATTATGGTCGTCATCAACTCTCAGCCTTCTTTTCTTTTATGGTTTGGATTTGATGACTATTTCATTATGGAATTGGCAACAAGTTTAATGTCGATTATGCTATTACAACTGTTTTGATTGTGGACTATGATGGTTATGATGATCTTGATGATATTGGTGACCATGATTGTGATTGGTACACAAAAGATTGTGATCACGGGCATGATGCTCTCAAATTTGATACATTATCGATCTTGCATTAATATACTTTTTGATGTTTTTGATATATTGCTTATTGTAGCCTTGATCAATCATGATCATCTCTCTTTTATTTATCATTGGATTGGTTTAAGAGGGAGTATTTTAAACAAGCTATTTGCTTCTTATGAGTATTTTACTATATTGCAGCCTATTGTTATACAGGGAGCAAAGGACATAGACAATCTAGGGCAAAGCACCGAACACAAGAGCTTTAGATAAGGTACACATGTTTTTTTGGTGTTACTTAATTGTACTTTTTATATAAATCTACAAGTTGAATATCAATAATTTTTAATAAAATTTAAAAAATTATAGTTATAATTACATATATCTGAGAAACAACCTTATCTAATGTATTAGTCATTACATTTCAAGAATTGAATTATTAAAAATTTCTTATATAATATATTATATTATACAAAATATTGGAATGTTTTAATTAGCTTTCTATTCTACTTCATAATTTTGTATATTTTCCATTTGAATTGATAAATTACATTTGACATATAAGTAATCTATACATCTAGTACATGTATATTGTACAAAATGCATATTCTATTCCCAATTTGATTCATTATATCAAGTTTCATTTATAATTGACTATTTATGATGGCAATGCATGTTGTGCATCAAGTGATATTGTGATTCATGTGATTTTCATTCTCCATTTGGTGCAATGCATTAATAAGAGTTAAAAATTGTGATAATTTTTTCACCCACTTGATGCAATGCATCAAGTGGTGCTAAAAGTCATGATAGTTCATTCTCTTCTTTATGCAATATATTAAGTTGGTATGATTTCATGGTAAATTTTACACAAAGTTGATGCATTGCATCAAGTTGGTATGATTTTTTGTCTTAATTTTATATTAACTTGATGCGCTACATCAGGTTAGTGTGATTTTCTATTTTAAACTTATATGAGTTTGATGCAAAGCATGAAGCAGGACTGATAATTGTGATACTTTATTCTCTTTAACATACTACATCAACTTGGCATGAATTTGTGGTAAATTTTATACTAATTTGAGGCATTACATCGAGTT
Source organism: Lygodium microphyllum (assembly GCF_053477565.2). NCBI lineage: Eukaryota > Viridiplantae > Streptophyta > Polypodiopsida > Schizaeales > Lygodiaceae > Lygodium > Lygodium microphyllum. Next base: position 16,178,977 of record NC_141162.1, read on the forward strand.
AGTGTGATCTTTTGTTTTGATTTTATACTAACTTGATGCATTGCATCAAGTGGATACGATTTTCGTTTTAATTTCATATTAACTTGATGTATTGTATCAAGTTGGTATGATTTTTGGTTTTAAATCTATACCAACTTGATGTAATGTATCAAGGCCTTTTAAATTTTGTTATATTTTTGTTCTCCACTGATTCAGTATATCAACTTGATATAATAGCTAAATAGATTTTATAGCAATTGATATAGTGCATTAAGTGTCTAGTTTATTTTATAGTTGTTTACTTCTACTTGAAGAACTACAACAAGTTTATATTGTTGGAAAAATTTTGTATTTTACTTTTCATTAAATTTCTTATTCAACTAATATAATGCATCAATTTGTTAAACTTTTTAGTATGCTTTTGATACCTACTTAGCATGATGTATCAATTCTTTTGTATTTAGTGATAGTTTTATTCTTTAATTGATGCATTTTATCAAATTGGTTTGAATTTTGAGTAAATATTTATTAGCTTGATGTATTGCATCAAGTTTCATTGTATTTTTTACAATTTTATTCTTCATTTTGATATATTGCATTGAGTTGTTACAAATGTTGTATTGACTGCAAGTGCATTAAGCTCTATGGAAATTTTTGACACTTTCATCATCCACTTGAAGCACTACATCAAGTTGGTATCTATTTTGAGTAAACTTTGTATAATTTCTTTTTCAACTCTACATAGTGCATTGAGTTGCTAGCATAAATAAAAGTACTTAGCTTGACCTTTGTGATATGAATAAATTGACTTTTGATACTATGAAATTTCCCACTAATAGTTCATGCATTGAATCACATAGCTGACTAGTGTGCTCCTATTTTCATCTAGAATTTGACCTCTTTCTTATGAGTTTATATTTTACTTTGTGTAAGTGAGGTACTCGATGCAATGCATCAAGTTTGTTAGATGTTTCTTCAAGTTTCTATTGGATGCATCATGTTTAATGTATCTTATGTAATAATTTTTACATCTTGTTGTTGATTTTTAGCAATTAGCTCAAACTTTAAGCACAATGTTTCACTAACTTCATGTTGTGTATCACCTTCCTTCTCTTTTTTTCATTTTTGTTATGGACAAGACTTGGGAATAGAGGAGCAAAAAGTCCGAGAAGATGCGGGAGTATACTCTTGAAGAGGATACCTCCGGTCCATTTGATTCTTCTCTCCCCACTACTATGATGAAGAAGGGTAGCAAAGTTCAAGTTGAGAAAGGTGGTGAGAGAGATTATGGTGGCAAATTGGGTAAGCCACTAAAGTATCAAACCGCTGGCAAGATAGCACTATTTCCATGTGGTGCTTCTATTGAACAAAGTAAGACCACACAAGCATCAAGGTAGAAGAATAGTGAAGGACTTGAGGATGGACCCATAAGTGTTAAACAACAACCTCCTCTACCATCAAAGTCCTCATACATAAAACAAAAACCTAACCAGGAGCCAAAAATATGTAAAATTATAGTTCCAGTAGTGAGGAGGAGCCAATGCAACCTTGGACAAAGCAAATTGCTCAATTTATTCAGAAGCCACAACAAGTTGGGGTACCTCTTCTTCTTACAACTGAAGGGCCTTCAAAAAAGGATGTCACACAAGAGTACCCTAATCACGAATGGTGTTTATCATATTCTTCCCAAGGAAATCTCATTTTGTGCCTTGCAAGAAATCTTGGGTCAAAGATGTTGTCAACTTTAATGGTCCAACATCTTAGCTTAGATGTTGTCAACTTTAATGGTCCAACAACTTTAATGGTGTAGGGCCTTTGAGAGATGAAATTCAACAAGAAGGAAATCTTATTATGGCATTGTATTCTTTTATCCAAGGCAATGTACTGTCACATGTTGTACTTGTGTCTCAAAAGTATATTCAAGTCAAAGAGACCTCTCAACCTATAGAAATCAAGACTAGTAGGAGAGAAGATAGCAGTCTTATACAAAAGAAGAGGAGTCCACCAAGGCCCTTCGTTTTAGGCCTAGTAGGCTTGTTGACCCGCATCTGGCCGTCTTGTCCGTCTTTGGGTTATTTGTAAAATATTACATGGTGCAGCGAACAGAATCTGAGAAAGAGATAGAGAGTACACAACAGAAAAGAGGAGAATCAGTAAATTCTTTAACTCCAAACAACTGATACAAAGATGGCTCTGTCCAATCGTGCGCTTCCACTGTGTGAAGCTTAGATGGCGATCTAGACAGAAGATAGGTGAAGAGCTTAAGGCTAGCTGGAACAACAACTCTGACTGGGTGAAAGATGAGTGAGAGATGGCTGCGAAGGGGTTTAGCTTTTATAGCCCGCGAAGGTCGTTAGGTCGGGACCTACCATATGAGCCTCCACTAGTCGGCCAGGGAATATTCCAGGGAATATTCCCTTTACCATCGGGCCGGGAGCGCTGCCCCCGGACCCCCGCCAGGGGGGCCGCTGGCCCTCCTGGGACTCCCCAGCCAGGGGCCGCTTTCGTGGCCCCCGGACCCCACAATAGGGGCCCCTTTTAACTCCCTTACACCGCAACTCGATGCAATGCGCCTCGAGTTGCTACCAGCTTAACTACTCCATCTAACCCAAAGATTAGACCCACAACAGTCACCTTTTTGCCATCCGGTCACATAGACCTCATCTGATATACAAGTCAGGACTCAACCAATGTCCGGGCTCACATTTGGCTTCTCCTCATAATGGGGGCCTTACAACTTTGAGCACCATGGATCATTGGTAGCACCCAATGAGGGTGGGGCATTGATCATATCTAACACCCCCCCTCAATGTCCACCCATAGGTGAACTATCTCCTCGGCCCAATGCCAAGTCTTTGAAGATGAACTTGAAGCAGATCCTTCGTAAGTGCTTTGGTGAAGATATTTGCTCCATTCTCCTCTGTTGGACAGTAGACTAGTTCCACTATCCCATCCTCCATCAAATCATGCACATAGTGATACTGGATCGATATATGTTTGGTGCGTGCATGAAACACTGGATTTTTGGCAATGGCGATGCAACTTTGATTGTCACATCTCAGCACAATTGGTTCTTCATCCTGCACTCCCATATGCCATAGAATCCTTCTCAACCATACGGCTTCACATGTAGCAAAACAAGCTGCCTTGTACTCTACTTCGGTAGAAGACAATGCCACTGTTGGTTGCTTCTTACTAATCCAAGAGAAAATTCCTGAACCCAAAGAGAAACAATAACCAGAAACTGACTTCCTGGAATCAATGTCTCCTGCCCAATCTGAGTCACAGCTCCCCACAAGAGAAGTTCCGAAACTGTATGTGATACCATAGTCAAGAGTTTCCTTCAAGTATCTAAGCACCCGCATCCTAGCCTTCCAATGACTCTCATGAGGTTTGTTTGAGAACCTGCTCAAAACACCAACAGCAAAATTGATATCTGGTCTGGTGTTACACAAGTAGATCAGACTGCTGACCAACCTCCTATACCTCCCAATGTCTGCTAGTGTTGATGTATCCTCGACGGATAACTTTGCATTCACCTCCATAGGTGTAGCTATCTCCTTGCACTCGGTCATGCCAAATGCCTTCAAGATCTCCCATGCATACTTCTTCTGAGAGATGAAGATCTTTCCTGGCTCTTGCCAGACTTCAATCCCCAAACAATAGTGCAGCAAGCCTAAGTCTGTCATTTCAAACTCAGAACTCAAAGCCTTTCGAGTTTGGTTGATCATATCTTCACAATCACCTGTAATAAGAAGGTCGTCCACATATAGGACAATCACTACAGACTTTTTACCATCCCTGTAAACATACAAGTTAGCATCTAAGGCACGTCTTTTGAAGTTTAGGTTTAAAAAGAACCTATCTATCCGCTGGTACCATGCTCTGGGGGCTTGTTTCAGCCCATACAATGCCTTCTTCAACTTACACACTTTGTTCTCAGAATGGGCGGCCTCAAACCCTGGTGGCTGAGTCACCTACACCTCCTCCTTGAGGTCACCATTTAAGAACGCTGACTTAACATCCATTTAATACACTGGCCACTTCTTGTGGGTAGCCACTGCAAGTACCGTGCGAATAGTGGTCATTCTGGCAGTTGGGGCAAATGACTCTTGAAAATCAAACCCTTCAACTTGTGAAAATCCTTGGGCAACTAGTCTAGATTTTTACATTTCTAAGGTATCATCAGCCTTGTACTTGACCTTCCAAATCCACTTGGTGCCAATAACCTTTCGCTTTGCTGGTCGATCCACTAGCTCCCAATGTCATTCTTCATTATGCTGTCATACTCCGCTTGCATAGCAGCCTTCCATGATGGATCTGCAAGTGCTTCTTCTAAGTCAGTTGGCTCCTTTACTTCTCTCATAATCTCAACCATCAAGGCCATATTGACTATGTGAGCAGAAGCCCTCCTTTGCTCCTCTATTCTCTGAGACCTCCTTGGTTCGTCTGCCTTCTCCTCAACAGATGCAGGCATAGGATTATTGTGGTCATAGAGCTGCTTCACCCAGCGCGGCAATGGCTTTTCCGGTGGGGTGATGTCAGGTTGGTGAACTTTTTCCTCATCATCTGAAGATGATGCTTCCTCCTCCTTAAGGATAGGGATAGCTCTTGGGATAGGTTCATAGTGGACTACTTCTTCGCTTGATGATAAAGTGGAAGAACTTGCCTTCTCCTCCTCCACTGTATGTGGTTCCTCCTTGAACACCACATCACGGCTCGCGATGATCTTCTTTGCCTCTTGGTCATATAATTTGTAAGCCTTCTGCTCATCACTATAACCCAAGAAGATACATTTTCTGCTTTTTGGTTTTAACTTGTTTCTCTTCTCATCTGGAACATGTGCATAACATTCACATCCAAAAATTCTGAAATGTGAGACAGATGGTTTCTTATCAGTGTGAGCCTCATGAGGTGTTATCCCCTTGAGAGCCTTTGTATAGATCTGATTTAGAATGTAGACTGCAGTATTAACAACTTCAGCCCAAAAATGGTTAGGCAATCCCTTGCCCTTTAGCATGCATCTTGCCATCTCCACAATGGTGCGATTCCTGCGTTCCACAACACCGTTCTGCTGAGGTGTGTGAGGCGTCGTCAATTAACGCTTGATCCCTTTGCTCTTGCAAAAGCCTTCAAACTCCTTGGAGTTGAACTCACCACCACCATCTGTTCTAAATTTCTTCACACTTTTCCCTGTTTCATTCTCAACAAGTTTTAGCTATTCTTTAAACTTACCAAAAGCTTGAGCCTTATCACAAAGGAAGTACACCCACATCTTCCTAATGTAGTCGTCGACAATCAACATAAAATAAGAAGATCCCCCCAAGGCCTATGTAGGCATCTTACCACACAAGTCAGCATGCACCAACTCTAGAGGAGCCTATGCTCTATTCTTGCCTTCTTGTGGAAATGCCTTTCTCTGTTGCTTGCCCATCATACAAGCTTCACATGGTTCCTTCAATTCAGTTATTGTAGGTAGGTGAGCAACCATACCTTGCTTTTGCATCTCCTTCAACACTGCAAATCTGATGTGTCCAAACCTTTCATGCCAAAGCTTACTTGTGCCCACTCCAGCGGTGGCTGTAAGAGCACTTAGCTCATACAGGTTGTTCCTTCTTTCTCCTTTGCCAACAATTGTGCCAGCACTATCAAGAATTTCTGCACCTGTCTTCTTGAACCTCACTTCATGACCAAGATCAGTTATGGCAGCAACTGATAACAGATTTCTCCTGATTTCGGGAATGTACAACACATTTGAAAGCTTTTTGACTTCACCATTTGCAGCAACAAAAGAAATAGTACCTGTGCCCGCAGCAGGGCATTTAGCATCATTTCCAACCGTCACAGTGATGGATTCTTGTAGAGGCTGCATAGAACTGTATAGACCTTTCTTGTTGGTCATGTGATGGGAGGCCCCACTATCCAACACCCATGAGTCAATGGTACATTCTTCTTGCTCCGAGGAGCACACTTCCTCAATGGTCGCCATGAATAATTCCAACTCTGCTTCAGCCATATTGGCTGTCTCTTTCCCTTTACTTTTAAGGGTACCATTCTTTTCATCTGCCTTCTTGACACGACAATCTGCAATTGCATGTCCTTTCTTCTTGCAGTAGAAGCACTCTCCTTGAAACTTCTTATTTCCGCCCTTCTTCTTTTTGTCACCACATTTTTGGTGAAGGAACCACCTTTGCCTTTTGCATTGGCAGAGAATGCAGCATCTCCATTGTTGCTTCCTTCTCGGGCTTTCAACCTCAAATCCTCCTCCATTAATAATGCACAAAACTCCTCAAAAGTCAAAGCTTAAGGTCTCACCTGAGTATTAAGGGCAGTTATTAGTCCATCAAACTTTTGTGGACAAATCCGAAGATACCTCCGAGCTAGCTCTTCGCTAGTCTTTTGTATCCCAGCACCAGCCATCTGGTCGCGCAAATTCTTAATTCGAGTGATGAATGCTTCAATCGTCTCTCCTTCAGCAAACTTCTCCGCTGCTAGTTGATTCTCCAAGTTTTGAATCCTCGTTTGGTTTCGTGTTTCATACTGACTCCTTAGTACATTCCAAGCCTTTGATGCTTTGGTTGTATGCTGAATCAAACTCAGAGCACTGTCAAAACAGCTTGTAACTAAGGCACACAATGCATCTGCATTCCTTCATTTCCAAGCTCGTAGAAGATCTGCATTCGGAGGAATCATCACACTAGGATTTGATGGGTCGGGGGTAGGCTATGGTTCTGTGTCAGTCCCCAGCACAGTCTCCAGAAGCTCATAAGAATCAAGGATAGTTGTAATTTTGAACTTCCACAAGGTGTAGTTTGTACCATCTAACTTGCCTTCGCTGAAGGTTGGTGGACGAATCCTCAATGTTTGAATAGCCGATACAGCAACACCACCTCCTGCACCGCTTCCTGATGCACCAGAACCGCTTCCGGAAGTCGACATAGTTTCTCTTTTCTATTGAAGCCTTTGCCTCTTGCACACTCTCCAATCTCTAGAGCCCCCTGGGCTCTGATACCATGTAAAATATTACACGGCGCAACGAACAGAATCTAAGAAAGAGATAGAGAGTACACAACAGAAAAGAGGAGAATCAGTAAATTCTTTAACTCCAAACAACTGATACAAAGATGGCTCTGTCCAATCGTGCGCTTCCACCGTGTGAAGCTTAGATGGCGATCTAGACAGAAGATAGGTGAAGAGCTTAAGGCTAGCTGGAACAACAACTCTGACTGGGTGAAAGATGAGTGAGAGATGGCTGCGAAGGGGTTTAGCTTTTATAGCCCGCGAAGGTCGTTAGGTCGGGACCTACCATATGAGCCTCCACTAGTCGGCCAGGGAATATTCCCTTTACCATCGGGCCGGACCCCACAATAGGGGCCCCTTTTAACTCCCTTACACCGCAACTCGATGCAATGCACCTCGAGTTGCTACCAGCTTAACCACTCCGTCTAACCCAAAGATTAGACCCACAACAGTCACCTTTTTGCCATCCGATCACATAGACCTCATCTGATATACAAGTCAGGACTCAACCAATGTCCGGGCTCACATTTGGCTTCTCCTCATAATGGGGGCCTTACAACTTTGAGCACCATGGATCATTGGTAGCACCTAATGAGGGTGGGGCATTGATCATATCTAATCATTATGGCATTGTCTTCTTTTATCCAAGGCAATGTACTGTCACATGTTATACTTGTGTCCCAAAAGTATATTCAAGTCAAAGAGACATCTCAACCTATAGAAATCAAGACTAGTAGGAGAGAAGATAGCAGTCTTATACAAAAGAAGAAGAGTCCACCAAGGCCCTTCGTTTTAGGCCTAGTAGGCTTGTTGACCCGCATCTGGCCGTCTTGTCCGTCTTTGGGTTATTCGTCCAAGTTGCAAGGGCCGAGTGTGTCACTCGGACGGGCCGAGGGCCGAATGGTAACTAGCCCAAATGGGCCGAGGGCCGAGTCAAGAGGGCCAAGGGCCGAGGGTCGAGGCTAATGGGCCGAGGGCCGAATGGTGTTGTATGCTGTGGGGCCAAGTCAAGTGGGCCAAGGGCCGAGTGGTGAATTCGGTCGGCCCTAATGTCAACTTGTCCGAGTGGGGTTGGGTCGAGTCAGTAGGGCCGAGGGCCGAATTTCAAAGTTGGTCCGAATGCTTCACTCGGACGGGCCGAGTGAAAGGCATCCGAGTGTAGTGGGCCGAATGGCTGAATGGTCCGAGGGCCAATTGGCCGAGTCGTACGAGGGCCAATTCTGGGACTCGGCCCAGAAACGTAGACACTCGGACGGGCTGAGCCATGCACGACAACGGCCGTGTCGGGAATGATTTCGTTGAATCTAACGATCCCCACAACCGTCGAGCACGACGCCTTCTAGATCATAACAAATACATAGGAGAGAGGTCCTGACGTACCTGAATCACATAGAGAGCTTCTTAATGGCAAGATCGAATTGAATCAATGCTGGAAGCACACTCTCACTCTCTCTCAATGTCAGGGCATGAAATGAGCTCTTCCCAATCCCCTTGGCTCTTAAATCCCTTGATGGGTAAGGTTTTGGCATCCCCAATCACTCACTTGCTGACATTAACATCCCAAGCGCTCTTTTTTCCCCATTTTTGCATGACTTGTGCCCTATTTTACCCTATTTTTCAATAGCAAACCCTACGCTTTTCCTATCCGGTTTCCTAATCCTATCCTACTCTAAATGCAAGAATGGTCGAAGGCAAAAAACTGAAATGATTTCTCCATCTTTTCCAATCATCAAACCAGCAAAAAATAACCCGAAATACTTACTTGTTTTGAAGATTAAAAAACCCAAACTTCCTATCTACCTCAAGCTCCAGTTCAGGGATGAATCCCTTACTTCGATGCTCGATATGCGGCGGACGAGGGCTCAAGTTTGAATCCGTTGGTCTTGGCAATGGAACCAAAATGTGGGAGCTTTCGCTCAACCGCCAAGACCCACGGACTGCTTATTGCTTCAAGTGTTCCAAGCGAGCTCTCATGGCTATCTCTCACCTAGCCAACGCGTCATCGATCCTCTCGGGGTGTAATGAGCTTACCTTGATGCCGAAACGAGTTGCCTCCTCCTTCACACAAGTCAGTAGCCCCACAATCCTAGATACTAGCTCAAGCATCCTCAAGCCTCCTCCATCTCCAAGCTCCATTCTCCATAGCCACGTGCAAGGTAAGAGAAGGGAAGGGAAGAGAGAGGAAAAGAGAAGAGGAGATGGTGAAGAGCTTCACCCTCTTGATCCCTCACTTCCACACACTCACTCACTCCCTCACACTCTCACACTCCCTCCCTCAAGAGCACACACACTAACAAGAAGAAGAGAAGAAGAGAGGACTCTTGTTAGTCACACACCAAAGAATGAGCTTTCATTCACTTTTTGAACTTTATATATACAAACCCTAAAACCCCCAAGGGCGCCCATCCCTTGTTACATGACCGGCCATTGTGGCAAGGTCCCTTTTCCTAATTCCCTCTTCTTGCTTCATGCCTATGGCCGTCTATTCCTTTACAAGTGGCACAGGAGGGAGCCTAGCGCTCTTTTACGAGAGTTTTTAGAGTTTTTGAGGCGCCTTTCCTTTAAAATTGCTCTTTTTTCCTCAGTTTAGTTTTCCCTCTATGCCTTTGCTCTCTTTTTGTTGTTTTTGCACTTTTTCCTTTATTTTTTCACCATTCTGATTTGTGGTTAACACATGATATTTCTCTAAAATGAATGTTACCTCGTCAAGCACCACAAAACGATGATAAATCTCATCCACACCTTTCCTATATATAGACACTTGCTATTATAAAAATGACAATGATATTCTCATAGTAGTGCTTACCCATCATTTATTTTCTTCTTCCATAGTAAAAAGATTACCCTATGATATTCTCTTGATAGTACTTACCCAACATTGATTTTCTTTTTCCATAGGAGAAATATATCCTATTTTTCCTAGGTTTTTAGGGAAATAGAAGTGGGCACTCGAAAGAGAAAAGAAGTCTATAATATTGATCTTGATCTTGAATATCAAGATTTTTGTATGAATTCTTGTACAATGGAAAAGATCTTAGGGGAGAAAAGCATATCTAGATTTGGCTATCCCATTAGAAATTAAGAGTAACCAAGAAACCCACTTCGTACACAAAGTGATCAACCACCTTCTATCCATTCATGGTCATTCACAAAAAGTATTCTCCTTATACTACCCACAAGCCAATGCTTAAGCTAAGACCATAAACAAAATTGTAATTAATATACTCTAGCAAAATTGTTTTAGCCATAACAAGCCACTAGACCAAGATACGAGGGTAGATGCTTTTGCTTAACATCTTCAAGAACATCTATTGGGAGTTGTAAGAAGACAAATGTAGAGTAGTCAAAGGGTAGCAAGATGCACAAAGGTCACTAAATGAGTAAAAGCTTTACACTGAGAAAATAGAAAAAAGGTAGTGTAATCGGTGTCCAAGCACAACCATAATAGGAATGATGATGGGCATACTCAAAGCCAACACAGACAAACACTGGCATCACTTTCGACACTCAACACTCAAGTTGTAGAGTGATATGTATTCATAGCACAAAGATCAAATAAAAAATGTACTCAAGACTCAATCCAAAATTTATATTGTTGAAGTCAGAATCAATACATCAATCAAGGACCAAGTGCTCACAACACATTTCTCTGGAAACAAAAGGAACAAAACACCTGTATGATATAATGACCAAGGTAGATGAGCTCTGTCACGAGCTTCTTCAAGTAAATAGTGTCAAGCTGGATTTGCTACTGTAGTGGGTCCCATTCAAAAGTGATCTAGATGAGGTAGGCCTAGAATCCTTTCAATTTGAGTTTGAGCTGGGATTTGACACTTAGGAGAGCCTGTCATTTGGGTTAGGGGATTTGGCCATGTCGAGTTTTGGTACAGTTCTTGTCTAGCTTTTGTCGTGGGTCAAGGTTGAGCACTTTTTCTATGCTTTGGGGTAGGGTGTCGATGTGCTAAATCCTGGCCGAGACGAGGAATGTTGGTCTTCTTCATCTTTTAGGCCACTCGAGCTTATTCTTCCTTTGGGTGTGTTGCCAAAAAATGTCAAATTCTACCTTCTACTCTTGGTTCAGATTCTAGTTTTAGATCCAACATTGCATGTTGAAGCACTTGGATCCACTTCTTTGCTTCTATATTCCATTGCTCCAATGTCTTGTAATGTTCCACCATGAGCTACCACTTGGGATTGATGGAAATGGTGCCTACAGAGAATTCAAAGAAGTCTAAAGCCATGGCTAGTGGCGATGCATCTTCCTTGCTTAGGGTTATGGCAGGCTCCTCCATGGTGACATGTTTACCTTTGCTAGTGGGTAGTGGACACTTGGCCTTGTCTTCTAGGTCACTAGGTGGCCATTGAGCTTGATGCAGAGTGGGAGTGAGAGGGAGCAAAACTGGTAGGGGCAATGTTGAGAGTAGTTGTGATGGATGAGGTGAAGGGGATGAGGTTGATGGGTGAGTAGGGGGTTTGGTATGGGCATGCAAGTTCAGCTCATTTGGTTTGCCGGGCAGAGATGGGAGCTGGGAGCAGAAGTCAAGCATGGTGCCCTGGAGTTTTTGGTGGAGATTTTTCCATTTCTCAAGCCATTCCACTTTATATTTGCACTAGCATTCTCCTCAATAATCTCCAAGGCCAGCAGGGTCATGCCATCCGAGTTCATTGCTCCAGCTACACAGGACTAAAGTAGAACATTGTCCCCCTCTAGCTGATGTTGCACTCTGTTTGTAACATCATCCTTAGCAAATGCCAACTATGTGTGTTGCCATGCCTCCAACCTTTGCAGGAGGGCAATGTCCTTTTGTTGGAGTTTCTCGAAGAGGGTGGTATTTACCTGCTTAAGGGGCTCCACCTGCGCCACTAGGATATTTGCTGATGTTGCTATCTGATCAAGAAGCCATTGATAAAGTTCAAAGACCAGATGAATTCTGGGGGGGATGGTGACAAGTTGCTAGGACAAGTTCACATGGAGGGGTATGGTCACAAGGGAGGTGCCATCTAGACTAGTGAGGGTAGAAATGGTAACATGGGGATTGGTGTCATTGGTAGTGTCCTCCTTGCTTGGAGGTTTTTGCCCTTTTGATTTGATGAGGGCAATTTTGGTGCAGAGACTGGTGGTGGAGCTGGATTTCTTGGGGGACTAGGGCTAGTGGGGCTCCTATGTTGGTAGATCCTACTTGGCAAGGTGCCTGGTAGCGGGGCTATGGGGTGGTTGATCATCCTTTTTGAGGACTTGGCCTTCACCACTCTTTGTAAGGCGGGTTGCTTCTTGTGTTTGAGCACGTTAGTGTTCTCCTTGTTGTCCTTGGTTGTGTTGGGGGTGGAATCTGCTACAGTGCTCACCTAACTCCAAAAGTTAGACTAGGAAACTTCTACCACCTTGGAAGACGGTGGGCAAGCAGAGTTGACAAGGGTAGGTGGGGGAAATAGAAGGGTAAAGTGCTAGCCACACATCACCTTGATGGTTTTGATGGTGGAGTACCTGCTGGAGAGGTCTTTGGCCTCCACAACAATGCAGTCCAAGAGAGTATGCATCCAAGAAATAGGAGTATTAGGGGGGAGAAGAAAAGAGCATCTATATTTCTTGAGACGCTGAAGGTCTTGGCCTATAAGTAGAGGGCCTCAAGTAGGAATCTGAGGGTATGAGCTTGCTTTTGTGGTCTTTGACTAGGTTTCAATTGGTAATCCTTGTTGATGATGGGGCTAAAGAGGGCTTCCATGGTGGCAGTGGGGAGGGATGAGGGGTCTTGTTCACCATGGGTGGGCAAGCAAAGCATCCTATAGACCCTCTTTGTAGAGAGCTTGTATGTGTAGCCCTAGATTTGCATGGTGGAGCCATTAATCAACTTCTCCAAGGTGGATTGTGCTTTGGGGAAGCTCCATTTGAGGTTGGCAAATAGGGAGAGCTGCAAGGACTCAATCCATGATTGGGCATCAATCAACGTCGTAGGGTTGATTGGTGTAACATCCTTAGTGGTAAGCTAGAAGGATGCCATGGCAAAGAGAAGAAAAGGATGCAAGAGATAGAGAGGGTGAAAAGAGGTGAAGAAGAGATGTGCACGAGTGTTGGATGCAAAATGAGGGTGTCGAGGAAGAGCTTCTTTCTTAAGTGATGGTGTGTTTAAGGTGAAAATACATTGACCAATGCATGTTCACCACATCAGTAAAACAATCCATAAGCCAACATGATGAGGATGGGTATTTCAAGATACCAAGGCACCATCAACCGCATTTGTTAATGAGTGGGTTCCATAAATGATCACCACGTCACCAGAAGTTGAGACTTTTGAGAGCCATTCGATTTAGAGGTGGGTGGCCAATGGACAAGGAATGACAGAATCGGATGATGAAGTGGAAATATGCAAATCTGTGTGATAAAAAATGGGCACTCGAGTCCATGAGCATGATATTGGCAAAGCCAAAATCTATTAACAGGCTTCCTTGTAAATCTGTTAAAAAGAATGAATTATACCGGAATCATACAAGACCCAAAAAGGACCACTCCACTAGAATTTGAGCTTATAAAAAAGTTTCCCTATCCGAGTGTTAAAGAGTAGGATGAGTTGGCCCTTCTAGAATAGTGGTGTCTTGGATAGCCAGTCAACTTGGTGTTTCTATTGGGGCTTGGACCTCGAAAAGAATATATGTGATGCTGATCCAATATTCTTCTAATTGGGCTATGGCTTCCATTCAAAATGGAATTGAACCTTTTGGAATGAGCCAGTCTTTCATCATGAGTTAGAAACTCGGAACTACAAAATCCAGGGGGATAATGGCTTCCAAGCTGAATGCTAGTTTGTACGAAGTCATGCCAATGGTGACTTTGAAGGATGTTCAAAAATCCCATAGTGTTGTGGGAAGTTGTCTCCCAATATTTTCTATTCTAATCTACAAACTTGGTCAAGATCTTAAACAAGACCTTGTTGGTGGATTCAGCTAGTCCATAAGCTTGTGGTGGGTAGTAAGGAGAAGATTTCTTATATACAATCAGAAAGAATGATTTGACCTCCTTGATTACATTATTTACAAAATATGTGCCTTTTTTGCTTACAAGTTCAACTAGAGTGCCATATCTTGTGAAGATATCTTTAAAGAGACATTTGGTGTGACTAACTCCATTGTGTTGTTTGAGGGGACCCATGGTTTGATCCATTTGGTGCAATAATCCGCGGTCATTAGGATATACTTCTTTCTTGTGTATTCCACAATTGGAGAGATGGGACCAATGAGTCCCCCACTTCTAGAAAGGTTCAAGGGGCAAGTTTGGCCAGAATAGCAAGTGGTCTCTAGCTCTAGGCTAGCCTAGTCTTTGATAGGAATCACAGTGATGGACCCAGTTGTGGACATCGCCATGCGTGGTCAGCCACCATAATCCAGCTTGATGGATTCTGCAAGTTGTAACTCTTGCAGTGAAGTGGTCACTGGCAATTCCTTGATGGGCTTCCTCTAGGATAGCAAGCTGCTCCATAGGGAGAACCACTCAGTGCAACACTCTAGAGACCGTGTGGTAGTACAACTACCCCATAACCATTTCAAAACTCCTACTCCAGAGAGCCAATCGTTTTTGTTGGTCCTTCTAGAGATGAGGCAGAGGTACTCCAGTTTCCAAGAAACTCATCATTTCTTCATACCATAACCACAGAGGGTTTGGTGGCTTCGGGTTGGGTGCATTCACTTATGCGCAAACAACTAGGCATTTGGGAAATCTTCTACACCAATTGGGGGTTCTCCAAAATCAAGGCAGGATAGAAAATCAGTGATGATGTGTTAGGTTTCAAGTTGATAGATGATTGCATATTCAAATTCTCGCAGGGTGAGAATCCATCGAGCGAGTCACCCAGTGGCATTTTGCTGCTTGACTAGGTAGATTGGTGTTAAATGATCCACATTAAAAAAAAAGGCATGTCCTAGAAAATAGTGTCGATATTTCTTGATGGAGTAGATCATGCCAAGACACTCTCTTTTAGTTACTGAATAATTTTTCTTAGCATTAGATAATCTTTTGTTGGCATAAAACATAGGTCTAAACCAACCATTTGCATCCTGCTACATAAGCACACTTCCAATAGCAATATTAGATGTATCTACAAATACATGGAAGGTTTTTTTTTGTGGAATCACAATAGGAGCTTTTGATAGTAAGAGTCAGAGGCATCGAAATGCCAAGCCAACTTCTTCATTCCAATGATATGTTGATTTGACCACATGCACCAATTTGTTGAGTGGAACAACCAAATGTACCGAAAGACATAGGTGGTAGCCATGCCATTAGATTTTGCCTAAAAGACAGAGTAATGTAGATGGTGAATTTGGTATTGTAGCATAATTGCTACCACCTCGGTGGGGTTGACAACGATACCATTTTGTGAAATGATGTGGCCTAGAAAAATACAACCTTGAATAGCAAATATACATTTGAGCGTATTTAAGCTTAAACTTACCTCTCAGCATCTAGTGAGGAAAAATCAGAGGTGCGTTAAGTGAAGTGTGGCATTTCCAAAGATGTTGAAGTCATCTAAAAAGACTCTCATGAAATCAGTGAGGTAAGGCCCAAAGATCTCCTGCATATCTCTCTGAAAGGAGGCTAGAGCATTCTTGAGACTGAACCACATCACTATGCTTACATATACTCCCCATGCAATGACGAAAGTTGTCTTAGCTTAGTCATTTGGAGCAAGTTTCACTCGATTGTATCTACTGAACCATCAAGAAAGGAGTACATCTCATGGCTAGCTACTTTATCCAATATGGTATCCAAGGTATTGGGAAGTGATCTGGGATTGTGGCTGCGTTAAGCTTCCAATGATCCAAACATATCCGAAGCTTCTTATTCTTCTTTGGAATAGTGACAATGGGGAATATCCAATCTGTGAAATTTATGCAAGCAATGAAACCTACTCTCAGTAGTGGATCCAACTCCTCTTTGACCTGTTTAGCCATGTGAGGGTTCATTCTATAATGTTGCATATGGAATGGAACAACATCCAATTTTAGAGAAATCTAGTGTTGATAAAAACGAGGATCCACATCTTTTATATCAGAATATTCCCATCCAAACACATCCTTGAATTTGATCAACAAATCAATGAGTTGCTGATGAAATTGTGGTTGCATTTTAGCATTGATCTTGATTGGTTTGGTTCTTTCCATGGATCTAGATAGATTGTGTCCAATTCCTCTTTTTTTGCTCTAGTCACTTTTTACATTTGCACTTCAAACTACACTCTTGATTCAACATTTCATTGATGTCAACATCAGCAATCCAGTCAGTGTTGGTATTGCCCTTTGTGTAGTCTAGGCTTTGAGTTTGGAAATTTTCTTGATTGTTGTCCTATTTCTTCTCTTCTAGGGCTTGACATTGTTGAACTCTTAGGTTGCATGTAATGCTCACTAATTTGGAGAACATTAATGAGACACCAAGGTTGTAGGTTAGCATTAGCATTCAGGAACTCTTTTTCTTCATTGTCACTTAGGCCCTCAACTATCTTGATTGTTTTAGCTACAACTGGTTGATAGTGTGGGGCGTGTGGGGCAACATTGGTCAAGAAGATCATTGTCTTGTGCTAATTTCTTTGGATAGTCAGTTTATCCTTATCCTAGTTATGATTGACTCTTGCTTGTGGCATAGCCAAGGCCTTCCCAATAGCAGGTGGTAATCTTTGCCAACATGCTCCATATTTAAGACTACTAAGGATAGACTGTGGCAATTTCTAGAAGTACCAACCTGATAATGCCCAGAGGTCATACGTGCTACTCATTGGTCATCCTCACTAGGAAGGGGGCTAGTTCCCATTCCATCAATCCCAGTTGTCGGCAAGTTACCAATGTGTTGATATTTACCCTTGATTTGCTATTGAGAGCAAGATGTTCATATGATCCTTGCACCGAACAAGAATCATTGGAATAGTTGGATCAAATAGGGGGCCTATTGGAATTGGCCGTTGATGGATCTTGCAGGCTATTTCCTTCAAAGAATGGGCCATTGTAGCTACTACTTCTAGTTTTGACAATAGTGGATAATCGGGTTGAATAATCTTCAGGAGATAATCTTTGAAAGCCAGGACTAGGTTTTAGTAAATCACCTAATGGAATGGTAATATTGACAAGTCCCCATTTGGTTGATGCTTCAGATGAGTCCGAAATAGCCAAAGTGCTTGGCATGTTCCCTTGTGTTGTTGCTGGGGGTTTAACCTTCTTCTTCTAACTTCCACTATCTCAGGTGTTAGCATCTGGGGTTTTACTCCACCTCTATCCAAGCCAATCCTCTAGATTCTTTGTGAGCTTTGCTAGAGTGGGTATCAAAAGTTTGACTTTTTTTGCTTGCCAATATGAGCTTTAGGTAGCTTCCTTTGTTGACTTCCAAGGCTATTGCCTAGATTTTTCTCTCCATTGGGTTGCAGGTCTACTCACCCAACTTATTTGTTTTTCTCCTGTGGTGGGTTGATTGTTGTTTGTGCCAAATATAGATGCGATTTGAACTTTGCCGAGACTCTAGATTGATGATCAAGTTGGGGTTTGGGTTTTCCCATGTTGGGTGGGAGTGAGCCTTTGTAGATTGATGCATTCCCTAAGTGGGTGAGATATACCTAGTAGATTGCGATTGCTCGGAGCTACTAGGCCGATTGCTGGGTTTAACCTCTGGACTCAACCTTGAGGCTAAATGTTTTACAGCTGCCAATTTAGTCCATCCTGCAATTGGGTGGCAAACTTTCTCTTGCTTGGCCCATGAAGGGCTAGTGGGGTGCAACGCAACATCCTTGTAGGTCTTGCCAAATTGAGTACTCGCATGCACCTCCAAATCGGATAATTCCTTGATCTCCAATGTATTGGTATGAGACATATGTTGTTGGACCTTGTGCTTGTCTTTTCTGAGCATCATATTCTTGCGCATCTAGACACTAAGCTCCCCAGTGTCCATCCTACATGCAAAAGAAGCAATGTTTAGCAAAGGGCCAAAAATTCCCTTGCCCTCTTCCACCTCTATTATGCCCACCGTGGCCATTTCCCCATTGTGGATAGTCCTAATTGGTATATGCCAAGGTCGGGGTAGGAATCAAATTGGCCTAGAGGTTTGTCCATTGGCTAGAGTTGTTTGCTTTGATCCCTTATCATCCTCTAGGATGGGTCATTTGATATGGCAGTACTTAGTGTTGTGCATTGCCATGTTGCAAATGTTGCACCATCTTTGGTTCAAGCTGCTTTTAGCATGGGATATGTCTGGGATTGTTGCACCATGTGCATTAGAGGTTTTTGACCTCATTCTTCTTGGTGTTTTCCATCGTTTCCTTTCCTTTTGATTTCTTCTTGCTCTTATGTTGCTTTCTTTCTTCCTTCTCCTCAAAATTAGACTTTGTATTGCTGGATTCTGCTTCCAAATCAGAACCAAAGGTCAATTCACAACTATCATCATTTTGATATTTTGCAATAGACTTGTCGAAAATTTTCCCTTTTTTTTTACTTTTCTTTTAACAACAGGAATTGCTCTAACCTAAGAGCTTTCTTAGAAAACAAGGCAATGCTATTACCAAATAGATAATCAAAAGTGAATGCTTTTCAAATAGGTTTCTTGAAACCTTGAACATACAGGGTACTGAACATTTCATCTTTTAGGTGCACATTGGGATCAATGCGACTATTCAATATTGTGAACTTGGTAGTGTACACCTAGACTAATTTGTCACCTTACTTCAAATGGAAAAGTCTTTCAAGTTTTTGTGCATCCATTTGATCTATTTGGAACCAGATATAGAAGGCATTTAGTACTTCATTCCATGATGGCCAACCATGTTCTGTTGCTAGCCATGTTGCAGCCTTCTTCCACATCGAGGATTCAAATACGAAAATTTTGTGGGCTTCATTGACCTAACTAGGGTAATTGACTATGTATGCCACATCAAACTGTCTAATAAAAGCATCCGGATCTTCATTGGAAGATCTAGAGAACTTTGGGAGGGATATGCTAGGTTGATGTGCCATTGGGATCGGAAGGACAGGTGGAGTTGTGACTATTGATGAAACACCTATCGGTTTGAGTGAATCTAGGAAATAATTTTTTTAGGTTTAATGGTATTATGGGGGGAAAGACAAAAATGTCAGGTTCACTCCCAATTGAAGAAGTGGAATGCGAATGATATTTCAAGAATTTTGAAGAAGATTTCTGTGCTTTGAGTATAACCCAATTGAGGAACATAACAACCTTAGAGGGCGGTATCGTTTGGCACTATCAAGATTGGGATCACAATCTGTATGGCCTAACATTGGAACTACCTCAGGTGGACCACCATGCAAATGCATGTGCATTCAACTCAATGTGCGGAGGAATGGTTATTGTGGTTGCCATGTGGAATTGGTGTCCAAGCATAGTCGCCATAGGAATGACGACAAGCGTACTCAGAGCTAACACATAAAGACACTAACATTACTTTTGACATTTAGTGCATGGATTACAAAGAAATATGTATTCATAACATAGAGATCAAATAGCAAATGTACTTAAGACTCAATCCAAAATGTATATTGCTAAAGTCAAAATCAATACATCAATCATGGACCAAGTGGTCACAACATAGTTCTTTGGAAACAAAATGAACTAAACGATTGTAAGGTACAATGACTAAGGCAGTACTATTGCCGAATGCAAGGATTAGGGATACTACAATATAAGCTCTGTTATTAAAGGGAACCCAAGATGCCAGTCAAAGAAGACTTAGCAGAAATACTCAGGAAAGATATGGCATGGAGTAAGAGGACCCTTTGTTGCTTGGCCTCTAGGGCTATGCATATGCTTGAACAACAACTATGATTCATTTCCTTCCTTTATATAGGCCACTTCCTATAGCGTCACATTCTCGCCACCCTTGAAACATGCTAGGTAGCCTTTACTGCATCTACACTTGTCGACTCCTTGATGCATTGCTAGCGACTCTTGGGTTTAAATGCTACTAATTGCCATCGCCTTTCACAGTAGCTTGTCAAATCCTTGAGGTAACTTAAGGGATCAAGGCTCTTAAAGAAGGTTTGAGGAGTAGAAACAAATGTTCAAAAGTATTCGAGTTTGCAAGCCTAAAGTAGGAATTGAAATGTTAACTAGCACTAGTAAAGCAAGTTGTTAATCTCCAAGTAGCATAAGAGAAGGGAGAAAATATTGTGCTCATCATTAATTGAATATCAAAGCACTCCAATAAGTGATTAGAACTTGCCGTGAAGAGTCTACGAGAAACTAATTGGAAAGCATCCATACACAAGATGAAGACCCTAGAAGCTAAGACTAGTTAGGTACAAGGGAAGAGGAATATATTTGTCTATAAATTAGTCTTAGAGTTAGGCTAAATTAGGTGACTCTAGAAAGTGAGCTACCAAGGAAGCAAGTAATGTTCATAAGCCACCTCATGTTCATTCGATAAGACATGTGTTTGAGAGCCATATTGACTGCTACTAAAATAGCAAAGGAGGATTATATATAGAGAGCTTAAGAAAGATATTGGACATATGTAAAGCCTCTATCCCATCTATTTTTGACATATTGTTTCCAAATGTAAACGTAGAACATGCCATAGAGGACATAATTAAAACTTAGAGGAATGCTATAGTAACTGGGAAATGAAAGACATGGGCTTCAACATTGAGAGGGACATATATTTCTAGTGTCAAACCTCAAGATCTAGAAAAAGGGATAACAATGTATTCCAGCCATATTTTGGGAAGTCCATCAGGGTCTTTATTGATGATTTTTGTATTTATAGTTCTAAGGCTCTACATCTAGGGAAGGTGGATGAAGGTTTCAACCACCTCACACAAATGGGAGGGCAGCTAAACCATGAGAAGTGTCATATTGGCAAAAGTAGTGTAACTTTGTTAGGGCATGTCGTAAGTGAGAGGGGCATTGAAGTGGATACAAACAAAGTTAAGGCCCTATTGGCGGTGCCATCACCATCTTTTGTGAAGCAACTAACCTCTTTCATTCAGAAGGTACGATATATGGGGCAGTTCAGTGTCCCAAGAGGAGAGTGAGGAGCATAGTCCAAGACTACAATTCGGTTATATAGAACAACTAATGTATCTCAATAGTCTAAGTGAATCTCAAGGATCCCTTTGGTAGATATATGCTCCACGATGTGGATGAAAATTCCTCTACACATTCCATCTCACGGTAATGGTTGTAGCTTCAGTTATTCAACTCCCTAGGTAGATAGGTGTAGTCCAAATTTCCACATCTAGGTAATCCACCAACTTTGTGGTTGTATAAAATGGACCAAAGTTCAAATATGGATTTCAATGATGAAGTTGGTAGTATGCAAAGAGATTAACAATTCATCTCTTCTCCAAACTTTAATGATTGGATTGAGAGATGTACCCTTTGCAAGATTGCTTACAACAAAGTTGGTAACTAAAAATTTACTCCTTGATTAAAGGAGCCTTTTCCACCATCCAACAATACATATTGTATGCTATCAAAAGTGCATCCACAAGCCAAATGTATCATCCCTTGAATTTTGCTGAAACAAGATTATTGTTCACACTTTAGTGAAGAGATGTTGTTAGCTTGCATACTTTAACAAAGGCTCATATTTAAATGTGGACTACTTAACGAGTGAGGTTGTCCTTGCTCGCACCCACTACTTCATGTATACAGATTCAAATAAAAAGGAAAGGAAAGGGAAAAAGAAAGAAGAAAGGGAAAAAAGAACAAAAAAAAAAAGTAAAACAAAAGTAATAAAAGAGAGCAAAAGCTCCCCTAAGTAAATAAGTGCACACACTATCATTATACCTAGGGATCCTCAAGTTAGAGGTATCTAGTGGTCTTGGGTGGCTAGCTCTATTTCTAACCACCTAGCCCACGCCCCCCACAACATAATTCACGACACATAAAGGATATGACACATTGAGCTCGCTTGGTAGGACTATCATAGTGGATTACATCTTATACCCACTCCTTCACTGATTGGGTCCTTAAGTGTGGGACATGCCCAAGAGGTTTGGACTTGCATAGCATTAGATTCATTTTCCAATTGCACTTCACAAGCACTCACCACCAGCACAACTAGATTAGGTGATGCCTTCGGGAAGAACATAAAGTTTTATCTCAAGTACACCTCCAAGGCACCACAATCAATGATCAACATCCACCTCACCTCCTTCAGCAACTCCATACCCAAAGCATCGCCTATTCGTCATTTGCATCCCTAGTACTAAAGTCTTTGGTGCTTGCCTAACATGCTATCTTAGACTAACATGCCATGGAATTGGCACTCATCTAGAAAGGGGGATAATGTTAACCCCAAAAAGAGAAGCATATAGAAGGATGAGGTCAAAATTCAAAGTCCAAGGGCTTGCCAAAAAAGTTCAAATATAGTTAAAGAAGTCAACATAGACAAATTAGCAAAATCGAGGGAAAATGTTAAAGCTAATTAAATAAGACCTTGAGGTGTAAGGAGGGAGCAAAGAATTGAGAGTTGGGTTGCATGAGCCAAGAGTGGGGTGAGTTACCCCTACTCCCGCTCTGTCACATATAGCACATGAATGGGGTCTTTGCCGTGTTCGACTCACTACAAACGGTTTCATCAACCATGACCTTTTTTCGTGTTTAGAAATCATCAATGTTCTACTTGCTACATGTAATTTTCATCTATCATGACTTTTTTTGCGACAGGTTGCCTTTGTGGTGTGAATGTGAATGTGCAATTGTAATTAAAATGGTGTGCCCTTCAAATTGAAACAATGTGTGTGTGAAAGGCCTCTAATGGTGTTTGAGAAGGAAGCCTCTTTTGGGCTTTTAATTATAAGATGCAATCATGGGGGGGAAAAGAGGGTTAGAGAAAAGGTTGGATAGATCATTGATCTATCAATGAGATTGCTAACACTAACTATAAAATATAACTACTCATTAAAGAAATATGTTGTATGATGTTGCTTATGATTGACATTTCTTTCTCAATGAGTAAGGCATCCATGGAGATTCTCATTCAGGAATCTGCTGTCTTATCAAATTATAAGCTTGTCAAAGAGAACAAAAGATGAGGAAAACCTAAACTCAGGGAGATAATCAGGACATCAAAATGACAGATGCAGCATATACTCAGGAAGCAAAGGATCCATTTGATTCTCTCTCTCCCTCTCTCTGTGCGTCTGTCTGCACGCCATCCTTTCTCAGCAACAGTACATAATCACAGCATCTGTGCTATAATCCATTTTGATTCCGATATATTCATCCATCGATCCGGATCAGAGGAAGAGGGATTTCTTCCTACACAGAAATGACCAGCCATGTTTTATCATCATCGTCGTCGTCGACATCAACATCATCGCGTCACGAAAGAGGAGGAGGAGGAGGCAAAACGATGATTCAGGATCCGCAAACAGACCGAGGAGCGTCTCATCCCTCAGCCTGTGATGATCAAGGTTCTCTCTCTCTCTTTTTATAGAATGGATCTTCAAGTTGTGCTTGTTTGAGAGGGGGCTAGTCAAGCTGAAACCCAAATTACATTCAGAGACAGATAAAAACTTACTGTATTTTATATGCTAAAAGAGAGGGCATGATAAGAGGGGTAAATGAAGCCCAATTGCATTCCGAGAGAGAGAAGAATATAGTGTATTGTATATGCTAAAAGAAATGGCACACACACACACACACACACAGAGAGAGAGAGAGAGAGAGAGAGAGAGAGAGAGAGAGAGAGAGTGTGTGTGTGTGTGTGTGTGTGAAAATGTTTATGTCACCCCATTTGGGGTTCTAACACAGTAATATAAAAAAGGAACTGCAGAGAAGAAGTGTGTAAAGAGGTAATGATTGATTCCTGACATACATTATTTTTGTGCATTAATTAAAAGCAAACAAGAACTTATTGGGATTTATATCTTGTTTTGTCAAATGGTGAAACCCCACAAATTTGAAAAATGGATCTTGGACCCTGGTAGATGGTAGGCACGTAAGAAGCATGCTTGGTTTTATTGGAAGATGGAACACCGCTTATTTTGTTACAACTTTAATTCCCAAAGATGCAACAAACATCATTGGGAATGAAGGTTGTAAAAACACTCACTGATTATAGTTACAGTTGACTATGGACGTCTATTGATAGTACTGTGCATTGTGTGAATGTATCACGTACCTCTAATTCTGTAAGAAGGAAGGAAGTTGCATCTATTTGGCTGAATTGTGAAATGGTTTCAGACAAAGTTTGTTTCAAGCACTGTAAGGCAAATTCCATTGTAGTGAGCTCCTCTTTGTTGATTTAACAGGACAACTGTTTTATATGGACAGGTCCTTGTGTACATACCAAATATCCAGTTTGTCCACCTACCGCAGAGGAGGAATCGAGCATCAGAGAGCACTGGAATGAATATGTGGCAGATCGAAATCCAAATCAGCATTTCTTATCAAGCATTGGGCCATTGATCAAGAACCTAGAGGACAAGCTCCAGATAGAAGTGGAACATGATGAGAAGGTGGAGGAGAACCTACATCATACTTGCAACTCACTTCAGGAGGAGAACAAGTGCCTCAAGGGGGAGGTTGAGGCACTCAAAGAGTTCATCTATGCCATGAAAATCAAGAGCTCTTCCCATGACCGGAGCAAGGAGGAGATGGGGGAGTTGCAGAATAAAATTTGTGCATTGGAAGTGGCTTTGCGTGTTGAGGTTCTCAAGAGAGAGGGGCTGATGAAGGAGCTGGAGGATGCAAGGCTTGCTTTGGCCAGAAGGACGCGCTCGAAGCTCAGGATGGGCCAAAAGTTTGAGGTAGTCATTGCTCAGAAGCCACAAGAGGTTGTACTGTCTTCAGCTGCGACGCCAGTTTCTGATTTGAATGGGGTGGGGTCGTGTCCCATTTGCCTCGATGATTTTGACGTTGCATCAGGATGGTACACCCTCAACTGTGGTCACCGTTACCATCTGTTATGTCTTGTCCAAGTGATGCCGACTCGGACCAGGTGTTGTGTTTGCAATAAGGACTTGCACAAGCTCTTGTATGAGGTCTTTGGCATTGGGCATAGGTACCCTGAGGATGCAAGATTGTGGGATGCTAATACAGGCCAGCCTGTGGATTTCACCATGGAAGAAGACATCCGTGCTGTTATTAACACCATTGAAGAATGGCAGGAGGGAGATCAGCTTGAAGGTGAAGAGAGTACTCAAACTGAAGAGCAAGGAGGTAATGTGGTCTCCACACAAGAGTCTGTTGGTGGTGAAGAACATGAACTTGATACAGAGGAGGAAGAGGAAGAAGAGACTGATGGAAGCCAGTCAAATGAAAGTTCTCAGCAGGATGAGGGCGATTCTACTAGTGAACAAGATGATGATGATGATGATCATGAAGATGAAATCGAAGAATTTCAAGACACACGATCACACCAGGCAGAAGATGATGAGAACGACAGTTTTCTGGATAGTGATGCTTCTAGCACTACCAATGAGGAAGATGATCCAAATGATTCAGATTATGATCCACATAATAGCCCTTAAATTGAGTTTGTAAAGATTGTAAACTAACCCTGCAAGAGCACTTGCTGAAATAAGACAATGCACATTAAAATCATCTCATAATTGCGTAACTGATGGTTAAAACTTATTACATAAAAGGTTAGTAAATATAAAGCTTGCCATTCGAATATACAGTACGATAGAAGATCAGTGAAGTAAAGTTGACCATGATTGCCCTTGAGTGCTCCCAAAACAAGTGTAATTAGTTTCTCATAGAACTTTTACTGCAAAAGGTGCTCTCTGTCTCAAAGTGCAACGGCAGAAACAGTGTAAGATAACATGCACAACAGTAGTATGTGTTCTTTCAAAGACATGAATTTGGGTAACAGTGAATTCCTTCTACTCATTAAGATGTAGAATGCAGGATCTTAAGTGAAGCCTCAGCAAGGAAGAGCTGTTACAAGGGGTTGTCATTATCAATTATGACTATCAGAACTTTCTATGCATGATGTTGGAGACTGGAGTTCAGACTCCTTGCTGTAAACAGGTAACCTGGGGTTGCTTAGCTAGGTGGCCCGGAGTTGAAGCTCCTTTCAGTAAAGAGGTAACTTGCAGTTTCATCTTGAGGTTCAGATTAACTAGCCACTTTTTACGTAAGAGTCTCAACAAAGGGGAGCCTGAGTAAGGCTGAGTACCTAGGATCTACCTAGATGGGGAATTCGAAGAACCATGCCCATAATAAGCATCTTCCAAATCTTGGTCACTTACTTTGAGGAGGTAGGCCACATTTTTTGATACTCAAGTCCAGACAGGGGTTGAGGAGGCATGTGGGTAACCTTTCATGATTCTTGCCAATGACTATATACGTTAATCTGTTTAGTTTTAAAAAAGGCGAAGCTGTTCGGAGGGTTGAAAAATTGGTCAGTAAAGATTGCAGGGATCCACTTCTCTGTTGACTTCATAGTCATGGGAAAATGGTCTTATCTTCTTAGGCAATCGAACAGAGGTTGTGAGAGTAGAGATGGACACGTGGAAGACTACGTCAGTCGACGTTGACGCCATCTCCACCATGCTGAAGGGTGACGGAGAGACTAGGGGATCCTATGGGGCTCTTACCAAGTATATCCCGTGTCTTGAGGACGAGTGAGACTGGATGCACATTCTTTCTACCATCGACCTATCGTTCTCAAATGCTAAGGAGTACGAACAAGCCATTAAGGCAACTGATAAGTTTAAGGACACACCTTCAGTGCCAGTCTGCATGATGACCGGGAGACTACGAGAATGACCCAATCATGTTGCATTTCGTGTCCCAAACAATAGAAGCGAACTCCAAGAGATACTAGGATACTTAACCAACAAGTTGGCTGGCAATCCAATGACAAACCTTAAGCAACTCCAAGATCTCTTGGATGAGCTTGAATGGCAATGGTCCAAGATACACGATTTGAACTTGAAGAACAGCTAGACCTTACTCCTCGATCAACAAGAGAGGAATAGTCAGAACCAGGAGAATCAGGAGCAACCGGACGAAGACAGCTCTGACAATGAATATAAGGACTGTTGTTCTTTCAGTGATGAGAACGAAAGGGAAATTAATACCCTAGAGTACGACACTGGGGGGCATATAATTGAACAAATACAAGTAGACCCCAAACCACACAAGCGGAGTGTACTTAGAGTGGAGAAGGCAGTCAGACACAAGGACTACGATCGAATTTGGTTGGAGCACATAGATGCAATCGACTACGAGCAAGCACACCTAGCTCCGCCAAATGGTGCACCACTGTTGTGAACAGACTCACCTTTTGAGCTACGACCGCGAGAGAAGAGCTCCCCTTTTAGAGAAAACGAAGAGTTTGATTCCGAATCAGAAGTTAGCTCAGATAGTGATCCTGAAATACCTTGACCTCCCAAGACTAGATGTACCAAGGGGGACCTACCCATCCACTTAAGACGCCAACGGTTGAGGGAGGAACGACGAAAGCTACCTAGAGAGACGCAGATAGAAGAACGACGAAAATCGCAAGACCTGTTGAATCGATTCACAAAGTTAAAAAAGGGAGATAGGGTGGTGGTCTTGTTGGGAGGAAAACGACAGGGACAAGTAAGCGAACCAATCGAGGGACCTGCCAAGGTCAAAGAGGTCAATTTAGCTAAGGAAGGGGAGACCCCCCCACCTATCTTCATAGTGGATGACTTGACTGAGCAAGATGAAGCAAGTCTTATCACTCTCCTACGAGAGTATATAGACGTGTTTGCTTAGTCCCTAGAACAACTTAAAGGGGTAGATTCGAGTGTGGTGACTCACAATATACCCATGACACTTGACGCAACACTGGCCAAGCAGTGACCGTACCCCATGAATCCAAAGCATGCCCATGCTGTCAAGGAAAAAATCAACAAGCTAATGAGAGCAGAAATCATCTACGAAATGGAATACACGAACTGGGTCTCACCCATAGTCATCGTACTAAAGAAAAATGGGAAGATTAGAGTGTGTCAATTACAAGAAGGTAAACACAGCTACAAAGAGAGATAATTACCAATTGTTGTACACCGAGCACATGTTAGAGAGAGTGGCTGGCAAAGAGGCCTATAGTTTTTTGGAAGGGTTCTCTGGGTACAATTAAGTGCAAGTGCATCCTAACGATAGGCATAAGATGATATTCGTCAATGAATGGGGAGTCTTTGCCTACATAGTCATGTCTTTTGGATTGACTAATGCACCAGCCACTTTCCAACAACTAATGTGTACAATATTCAAGGACATGTAGAGGAAGGAGTTAGAAATCTTCGTGGATGACTTGTGTGTTCACTCTGCTTGGCGAGAACACTTAGACAGGCTCTAAGCGGTCTTTGAACGATGTCGGCTATACCGCCTCTCATTGAACCCCTTGAAATGCTAGTTTGGGTGAAGCATGGATGCATCCTAGGACACGTGGTGTGAAAGAATGGCATTGGTGCAGATTTCTTGAAGATCAAGGTCATTGTCGATCTTTCACCCCCAGCTGATTACAAGGGTGTTCAGTTCTTCTTAGGACATACCGAGTACTATCGACGGTTTATGTTAAACTACGCATTGATTGCTAGACCTCTATACAAGCTGTTGATTGTATTCAAATGGACCACGGAATACCAACACTCGTATGAGGAACTAAAACAGGCTCTAACCACCACTCTGATACTGCGAGCCCCAAATTGGACACGCGCGTTCCATGTGCATATCGATGCTTCGAAATTCGCCGTAGGAGCGGTGTTGTGCCAACTTGGTGAACACAACTTGGATTATCCTGTGAGCTTTGCGAGCAGAAAACTCACTGAGACTAAAATGAATTACTCGACAAAGGAGAGAGAGGGCTTGGCCATCGTATTTGCCGTGAAGAAATTTTGACATCACCTTTTGGCCACGCCTTTCACTTTCTTTGTTGACCATCAAGCCTTGCTATATTTGGTTAATAAACCATGCACTACAGGACGCATTGCTAGATGGTTGCTTTTGCTTTTGGAATTTGACTTCTTCATGGCGGTGCGTAAAGGGAAGAACATTACATGGCTGACCATCTGTCTCGTATCCCCATGGGAGAAGCGATTGGACAAGGCATTATGGACGAACTGCCAAACACACCCATGTGCTCATATGCGAGAAGGAAAGACACAAAAGCTGGTTTGACAAGCATATCAAGCAGCGTAGCTTCAAACAATGTGACTTAGTGCTGCTATACTCAATCAAAGGATATAAGCAAAAACTGAAGTTTCGGGAGCTAGGATCTTTTAAGGTTCGGATTATCAGTCGAACTGGAAATGTAGAACTCGAAACCCTAGAGGGTGAAGGCATAGGCTTCTTCAATGGCAGCCATATAAAGGAATATTTCCCTCCCACGCACCCGTTTCATGAGCCCCCAATGCTAGCACCCCCTATCCATGTGCGAGTAGCCACCCTCATTGAGATGGACAGTGAGGATGAGAAAGCAATAGAACCAGCCTACCTCAATATGACGATCACTGCTAACCACACATGCATCATCAATGCACTGTTGATTGTAATATCTTAACCCATGACCATAGGACCCAAATTGGCAAACCACCGTTGCAACCTACTAATGCTAGTCTCACTCCTTATGGAGGCCAACCCTACAAACTTTTTTGGAAAGTGCAAGGCTGCAGTTACTATCGGGTGTGAGAGCATACCAATAATTTTCTATCGAGTGTGAGAGCATGCCAATAATTTTCTATGTGTTGCCCAACACTAAGGATGCAGGCACAGAATCGTTGTTAGGACGAACTTTCAAGAAGCAAGCTCGTTGCAATGTCGACTATGAGTCACAGCACATCCACCTAGCCGTGGGTAACATTTGCATAGTTACAGCTTTCAGCAAGGGCAGTGCAACTCTTTTCAAGTCCACAAAGCCAGGAGAGAAACCCACCGCCAAGTCTCAAGAGGGGGGTCGTGACTTGTCACAACCTATCCAGCCTCGAGCCTAGCAACCCACTTGAACCATCACTAAAGCCCATGAACCCTAGTTCAAATGGGTACCTAAATAGGGAGCGCCACCTAGGAAAAGAAATCCACGGCCTTACAAGGCTAACCCTCAGCACCAAAAACCTAGGAGGCCAAGGCTGAACCATAAACATCGACGCAGGGTCAAGCCGCGATGGGTCCCTACTAAGACCTTATTGTGCGTGCAAGGCTACTATGAGAGTAACATCTAGATTTGGATGCCTAAAGCCAGAGCGACCAAAGGCCCTAAGCAAGCACCATCCTCAAGCTTGACCACCCACAACACCATGCCAGAGACACTCAAACCACAAGCGAATTAGGCCACTAAGTCCATAGAACCTCTGAAGCCTAGCTCCGCAAAGCCTAAACCAATCTATCACCCAAAATTGCAACCCACTACTAACAAAATGCCCAATTCTCGTGCACATGATGCCACTCAGATCTCAAATGCATCTAGCAGCATGGCAACCATAACTACCACCAAAACCATCGAACGGGAAACCAAGCTCCAACCTAAAAAGCAAACCACGTTGCAACCATCAACAGCTGAATTATCTAGTCTTGTCAAGCCTCAACCACCCCATGGCCTTCAACCCTCCTATAAACGATGATCAATTCTAACTTTGGCTGCAAACTTAGCTGAAAATACGGGGGATGACTTGGTTGCTTGCCTTCGACGACGATTGGATGCTACTTTCATGACATTGGCCTATTGGAAGAACATCTAGCTATGGAAGTACGAATACTCCCTTGCTGTTGGGAAGAGTTGGAATTTTTATTCGTCAAGGCTTTCGAAGTAGCTTAGGAATTAATTGCAATTGAGATATCCAAGGAGCAAGCCATCAAGTAGCGTCTCATTACGTCGTATGACAAGAATACAACCCTGGCCACAAATCAAGAAATTGTGGAGTTGGAACAGCTTACCAACTATGACTCCTCCTCCTTGCGAAAACGGTACACTCTATGATTGCAATGGGAGCAAGCGGGATACCAAATAATGACCAATGCTAAACAACGATGCACAATCAAGGCATCTGAATATGACCCAACCTATTTCATTCCAACTTCCTATAGGGTGTTGACTTCTATTCGTAACCGACCCCTAGAAGAACACATTGAGGGACATCCGTATTTAGATCGCATCATCACAGAGGAGGAGTTGCATGTCTCTAGTCGAATGGACTTCGGTGACTTGTTTCTTAACGTCCTCACTTATATTACGCACTTAGGCATTTGCCCTTTCGACATGGATAGCTATGCTAATCTTGAGTATAATTTGAATTTCTATGCCTAGCTCATGTGGAGGTAAAGCACTCACATTATGTGCTGAACGATTGTCATCCTCTAACCCTTTAGTTCTGTGAGAGTGCACAACGGAAGAAGAACACGAACACAGAGGAGGAGAGAGAGAAAGCAGGGAATGAAGGAAGAAAATCTGCACTGACTGAAATGAATGCTGAATACACTGAAATGGACTGATCAGTCCCTGCACGCAGCCCGAAGCGTCAGTGAGGGCACCAGATCAGGCTGATGATGATGGCAGCACCGAAGACGGAGGAAGATGACGGAGTCGGAGTGTGCACCTGCCAAAGGAGGAGGGAAGATGATAATACAACTGACTGCCAAGTGGGAAATGGCTATAAATAGCCAAAAAACCCAAAAACTGGCTGACCTAAAATTTGAGGCCATAAATATGTCCGACCAACATTTAATGCTGATCCGACTAGCATTTAATGCTGGTAAAAATGCTAGGAATGCTCAGAAAAATCCCGGAAAGAGTGGACAATGTCCGGCAGGTGAGGCAGGCTGAAGAATGCAGAAACTGCCCCGGGAAATGCACATAAAATCTCGACTAGAGGAGAAAATGCACTGAAATGCAATAAACTGAGTGCTCTAGAGTGAGCTACCTCCTCCGTCAAAACAAGTGATAGACAAGTCAGAGCTCCTAAAGTCCTCATCTGACTCAGACTAAGGCTCACAGGCGAGAGATGACAAGGCATGACAAACATGACTGCTAACACCCCCTCTCAGATCCTGGATGTGGCTGAAGGCCAAGGGAGAAACGGATCCTGGGGTGGCAAGAGGAATGCCAAGGTCGATGAAGTCCGTCGATGTAGACTGCTGCTGAAGGAGCTCCTCATGATCCTGGGAATCCCCCTCTAAAACACTAGGGGCCAGGGAATCCACAGTCGCATCACCGAGATCGTCCCCCTCTGAAAGGGATGGGGGGTACGAGGGAACCACCGGAGGAGAAGGTGGGGGATGGGAAGAAACTTGTGGAATAGAAGGTGCACAAGCGGGAACGGGTGTAGCAATAGACTGCCGCGGAGGACTCTACATCAAAGAAGGGGAATGGAGCCTATAAAGCCCGCTCTCCTGCCAACCTGTAGATAAGACAGCTCCTGTAAAAGAATCCTCAATAACAACGGCATGCTCGGTGAAGATCACTCGTGTGCCAAGCCTCGTAAGGCCATAAATTAAGAGGAGGGGAAGGCCCAAATCCGAAACATGTAGGCCCTGTGAAAAGGAGCTCGAAGGTCGGTCGGTAAACAAAGGCAATGTGCCAACACCACTAATAGGCACCGATAAAATGTCACCAACAGTGACTGAACCCTCTGATGGACGGAGATCCTATAACAAATCACCTCGGGGAGTCATATGACTCGAAGCACCACTTTCCACTAACCAAGGCTATGCAGAAGACACTGCAGCCATGGAAGAAGGATCCTCCTCCAAAACATGGATATGAAGGAACACTGGCTCATGGGTAACAACGGGTGTAGAGGTAGAAGAAGGCTCCGATGTAGATCCATCCTTCACTCTCGGACGAAGGTGAGGATACTTCTTCCAGCATTTCTCCTCGGGATGTGTCCCTTTCCCACAGTGTGGGCACTTCGGTCTCTCTGAATCTGAGTCAGAGCCTGAAGAACTGTCTTTCTTCTTAGCCTTTGACTTCGTCTTCTTCTTCTTCTGTCCTCCTGAACCTGCAACAAAGGCTCTAGTGGAGTCGGATCCACTAGCACTGACCTCTCTGAGTCGCTCGTCATGCTCCAAGACAAGCGGGGATAGCTCCTCCCATAGAAGCTTCTCACGGGTCCTCGATGTAAGAAGGCTGGTGTAGAAGACATCAAACCGAGGCGATGGCAGCTGAGTCAAAAGAATCATAGCCATGTCTTCAGAAGATATCGTCTGACCGAGGGATGCAAGCTCATCCCTCGTATCCTGTAATCTATTGATGTGGTCCTTCATGGAAGGACTATCATCAATAGCGAGAACTTCTTTTCGAGAGATATCCAGTGGAAAAACGTCTTCTGTTGATAGAGAGACGCGAGCTTTCTCCACACGTCTGCTGCAGTCTTCAACCTGTGAACATGAACAAGGTCAGAATCCTGCAAACTCAGAAAGAGGAAAGATCTGGCTCTAGAATTAAGCCGATCCCATAAGGCTGCACGATCCATAGATGTCCCATCTGCGGGATCCACCTTAGGCCGGGGAATAGGAACAGAAACAAGCTCCCAAAGATCGAAGGAGTCCAAAATACACTCCACCTTGCAGGACCATAGAGAAAAGTTGGAGCCATCCAACCGGTCCTCTTTGGGCAGCTGAGGAAGTACGGGTACTTGTACAGGGGGTACCAAAGGCTCCATCTTCGGCCCACTGGAAGGGGCTTGCCGAGATACGTGAATAGAAGGGGGACGGGAAAGAGGAATAGACTCCGGATGACAGTCCTTGTGATAGAAATCACGCCTTCGTTCAGATGAGTGTCGAGACAAAAGCTCGTCATCTGAGTCACCAAAGCCCGTAAACTGATGAGAAGACATCTTCCAATCTGCAAAACACCAAACACCAAAGAAAACTTTGCCGATGCCGAATAATGACCAGCAGTCTGGTCACCAACCACCAAAACGCAGGCTGTGATAGCCTATAAACACCTGGAGCTGCAAAACGCAAGGGTATCTGATGAAGATCACCAGAATAGAAGCCGCCAGCACCAAAACGCAGCCTGGGAGTGGGTCGCTAGCAGGAGATAAGCCGCCAGGAGTGGAAACGATCACCAGATCAGGAAAACGCAGCCTGATGATGTGTCACCCAGTTGAAGGAGGGGCCACCTGATGGTAAACACAAGGAGGAGTCGTCGTTTGATGATGTGGCAGCCTCGGGAGTAGTCATCTGCAGCAAACGCAATAAGAATGGCCACCTGGAGGGGCCGCCTAGGCAGTTGGAAATGAGGGGACAGCATCAGAAGAGGGGTGAGGTATCTCTCCACAAGGTTAGGTCCTCCGTGCTCTCAGTCAGGCGATGATACCATGTGAGAGTGCGCAACGGAAGAAGAACACGAACACACAGGAGGAGAGAGAGAAAGCAGGGAATGAAGGAAGAAAATCTGCACTGACTGAAATGAATGCTGAATACACTGAAATGGACTAATCAGTCCCTGCACACAGCCCGAAGCGTCAGTGAGGGCACCAGATCAGGCTGATGATGATGGCAGAACCGAAGATGGAGGAAGATGACGGAGTCAGAGTGTGCACCTGCCAAAGGAGGAGGGAAGATGATAATACAACTGACTGCCAAGTGGGAAATGGCTATAAATAGCCAAAAAACTCAAAACTGGCCGACCTGAAATTTGAGGCCATAAATATGTCCGACCAGCATTTAATGTTGATCCGACCAGCATTTAATGCTGGTAAAAATGCTAGGAATGCTCAGAAAAATCCCAGAAAGAGTGGACAATGTCCGGCACGTGAGGCAGGCTGAAGAATGCAGAAACTGCCCCAGGAAATGCACATAAAATCTCGACTAGAGGAGAAAATGCACTAAAATGCAATAAACTGAGTGCTCTAGAATGAGCTACCTCCTCCATCAAAACAAGTGATAGACAAGTCAGAGCTCCTAAAGTCCTCATCTGACTCAGACTGAGGCTCACATGCAGGAGATGACAAGGCATGACAAACATGAGTGCTAACAAGTTCTAGGAAGGATTCTTGTCAATTCAAAGAGGGGGAAGCATGGTGAAACAAACCAAACACAAAGGCATGATGAAAAAAACCAAACACATAACAAGAACCATAAAGGAATATAATGAAGAAGGAAAGTGTCTTGACAAATGATGGCATAAATATCCCCGACGCGGAGATCAGACTGCAAACAAAGGTGATGCACACCTTGGTGCAATTTGCTCATGCATAGAATCAACGTACTTGTGTTGGAGAGCGTGGCGGCTCATTCACTGCATGAAGTGGATTGGAACGGCTATGTTAGGAAAACCATATATCAATTAGCCAGGACACTAGCCCTTGGAAGTAGATCGACATGTGGAGAATCCCCAGCATTGAAGGGAATCGACAGGAAAAAGCCCTCTGCCAAGGCCTCATTCATAGGATATGGAGGAGTCTTGACCACTGTTATCAGAGAGGCAATGAAAGAAGTGCAAGACAGAGAAGAATGATTGGATGAAACACCTGATAGGTCACCTCCTCTGCCTAAAAAGAGGAAGACAAAGAAGATGCAGGAGGAAGAGAGGAAGAAAAAAGAGGAAGTGGACCTATTTAAAGCCAAAGTTGAGTCAAAAAGAGCCGAGGAAGAGAGGAGGAGAAAAGCTGTTGAACAAGAGGAGGAGTTGAGAAAGAAAGAAGAGGAGGACTTGGCACAAGCAGTGCACATGTCCATAGAACAACAGTGCAGACAAGCGTCAGAAGACTTACCTCCACCCGTCCCTAAAGGAAAGGGCAAAGTTGCACTCTAACCAACCCCGTCTACACTCTTGCCCACTACCCCAACCACCACAGCAATGCCAACCACCCTAGCCACGGTAGATGCCACTAACCTTATGGCTTGGGTACAATATTTTGTCAACAAAGAGCTAGCTTAGTTAGAAAGCACCAAAGCCCCAACTATAGGGCAGAAGAGAATGACAGCAGCAGCAGATGTCGAATCAAGGTAGGACCCTAAGCGGCTAAGGGTGGAGGCCTCCATGACTCCCATCCCCACAACTGTGATGCCATCCACTAACTATGATGACTATGTCGTAGAGCTCCTCTCCCAACTAGAGAAGGCCAAGGAGGAAAAAAGAATACCGATTGCTGAGTTGGAAGTCGAGAAGGAGTCTGTGGCAACCTTCCAACTTGAAAAGACTCGGCAAGTCGCCACATACTAAAAAGAGATAATTGAGCTGAAGGCCAATCTCAGCGTCAAGGAAGAAAATGAGAAAACCCAGAGAAAGCAACTTAAATATGAAAGTCAGGAATTGGCGGCACTACAGCGCGAATATAAAACCTTGATACTACAGCACCAGGATTTGGAAGCCCAATTGCAAAGAGGTCAGTCGGGCATGGAAGAGTTAGCTGAAAGAGAAGCAGAGAGGGAACAGGAATGGGAGGAGCACCATCGAGAGGTGGAAGACCTCTTCATCAGAATATTCCTGGAAATAGATGAGCAAGAAAGGTTGGAAAGAGAGATTGAACGCTTGGAAAAAGAGAAGGAAGATCTTACTCACATAGGGAAAGAACAAGATTCAATCATAACATCCCTAGCGTGCACACAGGGGGAGAGCTCCATAGAGATGACAAAGAGAGCCAAAGAGTGGACAATTCACACTGAAAAATGGGTAAAAACCCTTGCACGCCGTCTAGTTTAAGCAAAGAAAGACAAAACACTTGCAGAAAGTAGAGCAGAGGCTGCCTTGATGACCTTCCAAACACAACAATGTGCCTTCTTAAATACCCTGCTAGGCATCACCCAGGCAGAGGAGGGAGAGTCCATGGTGGCCGTGAAGAAGAAGCTAGGAATGGCTCATAGAGGACTGAAGGCCGGAATCCAGATGAAGCCACAACCTAGTGGAGTGGGCTCGAGCCTAGATGAACAATGTCATTATCTCCTATGGGTAGGCCTAACCTCATAGGAAGTGGACGCACTGGGGTTCCTCGAAGAGGAGCAAAAAGAGTCAAGCTAGCAGAGGGAGGCAGACGTGAACTTTGAAATGGGATCACATGAAGAAGAGCTTGTCCCACCAGCTCCTTCCTCGAGGTTTGAAGAGCAGCAACACACAGACACCTCTATAGAAAGAAAGGCAGCACTAAGAGAAAGAAGGAAGCAAATAGTGGAGGAAACAAGGAGAAAATGGAATGCCAAGGGAGTGAGGGCACCGCATGCAACTATCCCACCATGCGAGGATGATGACCCGTCAACTTTCCATGCCGATCCTGTAATTTGGGAGATGCAAGAAATGGCTAGTAGCCCCTTCGACCTCAACTTCCAATTCCCCACCACCTTGCGAAGAGTGTTGCCCATCAAGGTGGTGGAGGATGTGATTAACATCAGTAGCAGGATCACATAGAGATGGCTGGAGAAAAGACAACAGAACCCCACATTATGGGCCACCAAAGATGCCGAATTTTGGCAAAATAAAGTTTTTGAGGTACTAAGGTTTGTGCCTGACTACGAATGCCAACCTACATGGAGACAAAGGGTCTGCGACACCAACCTAAACACTTGGATGGCTTTTTGCAACACTCAACCCTTCGAGAGGAATGACCCAACCTTCATGCCCTACCCTCAAAGGGTCCGAGTGGATTTTGACTCCAGTGTCCACGGCCGCTATGACTTTCCTGTAATCTATAACCCTCATTGTACTACATATAAGGATGCCCTCGTCTTCACATTAGAAAACTGTACGATACCCTAATTCAATTCACTAACGAGTTCTCCTCATGCCCTGACCCCACCTTTATTACTACTTATAACTACCTTAGATTGCTTAGGATACTGCTTAGGTAAGATCCCACTCTATATAGGAGCGCGGACTTCCCGTACTCCATTTTGATCCTAACGCTATAGATAGTTGTGTAATCGACTAATGATTTGAGCTACCCTATTGCCTTCATTTTTCTTAGCTCTACTAGAGGACATGAATGATAGCCACTTCACCCGCTACAACCATCCATTCCTCTCCACCACCACCATTCAAGTCCACCTAAACCTCAAGGGGTATCTCCAAAGCCACCAATTCTGTAGTAAATCTATCAAGTCTCCTTCCCCACTTCACTCCGATGACGAAGATTAAACTTCTATCACGACTATGTAACTTTATATAGACAAAGATATATATATATATATATATATATATATATATCACACGCAGCCACCACAAGTTGCACATTGATCACAGCCACTGCACCTAGGGGTCCTCAAGTTAGGTACGTTCGATGGCTTCGGTTGGTCGAATTTGTCCCTAAACCCCTAGTCTCATTTTGACCCCCACATCACGCCTAGGGCACATCAAGGGTAGGACATGCCTAGGGAGGTAGCACTCACCTATGGTTAGACCTATCATCCTAAGCTCCACCCCACTAGCATGCGCACAATGTACCACATGACGAGGGTACATACCCACATGTAATGCACCTTTCTTTTCTTTCCATGTACAAAAAGGCCCCACCACCATCTTCAAAGACCTCATCATCCATGCAATGCACTCCCCATCCTACGCCCTGTACCATCAAGCAAAGCGCCCATCCAAGCAAGGGACGGATGCGACAGCCGCAATCACAAAGTGAATGAAGAAGCTCATTTGGAATAGCGCAGGTGAACTTAACCATGGAGGGTTAAATGACAGATCCGTCTAACACCATCTTAAATTTCAAAGACGGGTCTGTCCACATGCCATCCTCCAAGCATGGATCCATCTAACACCATTTTGAATTTCAAAGATGGACCCGCCCCTCAGCATCCCTCCAAGACCAGGGATCATATCCAACACAAGGGCCTTTCAGTTCCAAAAATCCCTCCAATACCAGGGCCCCTATCCATCTCAAGGGCCTTTTAGCTTCATAAATCCCTCCAGCACTTGGGCCCCTACCCAGCTCAAGGGCCATCCAATTCCATACCTCCCTCCAACAGGTCCATAAATCCCTCCAATACTAGGGCTCATTCCAAACTCAAGAGCCTTCTAGTTCCAAAAATCTTGCCAACACACCCCCAACATGGTATGTCCACAACCTCAATAACCCCCTCACCACCCATCACCACCGTCCCCCTCCCCACCAGCAAGTGCCATGGGACTGGCACTCGCCTAGTAGGGGGGTAATGTTATCCCTCAGATGAACAAGGAGGAAAATCGGGAAAATCTAAAGTAGAGGATAAGGCTAAGGAAAAGTGAAATGGGAGATGAAGGCGCACTAGGAAAAATATGGAAACACAAGAAGTGCAAAAAAGTCCTAAATCAAGGAGAAAGATGCACAAGAAAAAGCACAAGTTAATGCTTTTGTAAAAGATCGCAAGGCGCACCATGATTTATTTTAAGAGTGCTGGGCTCTCACCCATGCAAATTGTAAAGGTAGACGGGCAGTATGAAAGAAGCTAGGAAGATAGGAGGACAATGGAAAAAATGGCCTAGGCTATGGCTGGCCATGTAAAAAGGGGATGACAGCCCAAGTGGGATTTAGGGCTTTGTATATAAAGTTCAAAAGATGAATGAGAGCTCATTCTTTGGTGTGTGGCAAAGTGGAGTCTTCTTCTTCTCTCCTTCTCTTCTCTTCGCTTGCTTGTGTGTGCTTGAGGGAGGGAGTGTGAGGGAGTGAGGGTGAGGGATCAAGGAGGTGAAGCTCTCCACCATCTCCTCTCTTCTTCTTCTTCTTCTTCTTCTTCTTCTTCTCTTGTCTCGTGTGCAGTTATCGAGGATGGAGCTTGGCAGTGGAGGTTTGAGGATGCTTGAGATTGAATCAAGAATCATGGAGCTATCGAAGTGCTTGAGAGAGGAAGCAACTCAATTGGACATCAAGGTAAGCTTGCTACACTCGTAGAGAGGGATGGCGCATCCACTATGTGAGATGTAGCCATTAGTGCTCGCTTGAAACGCTTGAACAATAAGCGGTCCGTGGGTCTTGGCGGTTGCTCGTCTTGTCAACCTTGATTAAAATTTGTTTGAGAATCATTAAGAAGGGTAATGCTTAAAGCCTAATGTTCATCTCTTCCTAAATGAACTAGCCAAGAGCATCACAACAAATGACAAAGACAAGGAGGGCTAGAGGGCAACCTTGTCTTATGGATCTTTTTAGAGGAAAACAATAAATTTGGGTTTTGTAATCCATTAATTAAAACCTTTACCCTAGCATTTCTAAACAAAACCATAACAAAAAATCTTTTTCCAAACACCATATCATACAAAGCTTGAAAGATGATGTCCCACTCACGTCTATCATAGGCCTCAACTTGTTTGATCTTTTCTTATCCAAGAATTCATGTGAGGGGAGATTCTAAGGGTAAAGCACCAAAATGAACAAATTCTTTCCAGAGCTAAAGAAGGGAAGAGCTGAGGGATATTTTAAATTCTTGATAAAATTCTTTTGGATGGCCATGCAACCCCTAAACACTTACCTCATAAGGGTAGCAATGGTTTGTTTGAGCTCTTCCTCATCATCATCTCTATCAAGATAGAAGTGATGGAGTTAGAAATAAGTTTAGGTCCTACACAAAGCCCTAGAGTATCTTATTCTAGGCCATATATTTTATATGCCCATGTTTAATGTAAGGTGAATTGTAATTTTCAAAAGCAGCCTTAAGATTCAAAGCATATTTAAAAGCTTAATAATTTTTATTTTTATTATAAAAAGTAAAAAAACACAAATAACTTGACTCAAAAATTTCTTCAAAACTTCTTTAAGGGTTTTGTGAAAATGCTATCCTTATGATGTATGGCTAATGTTCAAGAGCAAAGCATTAAAAATACAAAGAGGCATTTCATTGTTCAAAATCATGAAGAAAGAATGATGCACTTTCAAACCCAAATAGTAGCCATAGCCACATTGTGCATATCCATGAATTGTGTAGAAAGGCATCCTCAAATGAATACTTGTTGCCATGTATAAGATATGATGTCAACAATAATAGCCTCTAAGTTAATCCAAACTTTTTATTGGTGTCATTATTATATTTTCTGAGCCAATGTTGAGCATATGAATAATACATAATATTATCCTAAGAGAAAATTCAAAGTTGAAGAGGGTTTAATACCTAAAACCTTCAGTTGTAAAAGTGGAAAGCTAAAGTGATTAAAAATTCTCTCCAAAAATTTGAGTTATAGGCTCTTGTATTTGCTACCAAAAAACTTTTCACGAACATTGTTCATGCCTTGAAGAAGAAGCATGACATCAAACATGCAACATAAGAGGTGACACAATCCCTTCACTTAAAGTACTCCATTGGTTAAGGACAAAATGATATTTTTGAGTTGAGATGTGTAGATGATTACATCATGGGTGCTGGGGATTACATCATGGACTTATTGTCATGGGGTACCCAATGCCCTTGACAATCAACTAAAGATTGTGGTCTTTTTCAACAATATCTACCCTAATAACCATCCAATATGAGTGAGAATGTAGGTCTTTTTTCATAACTCGTTTTCCCAAAAAAAAGTCAAAAAACACGGATCTTGAGCATGGAAAGAGCTATGGAGGATGGAAGATGAATACACAGCTCATGATGGTATAGACTTAGTTAAACTAACTGTTACACAAGTGAATTAGGTTCCAAGATAGATTAGCTTGAACTCATAAACACACTCTTGTGTAAGATGGACAGTGACATTGACAATGACTCAAACTGATAGTTCCATTACCTTGTAATGAGTATCAACCAAGTACATGCCTTTATAGCTTTTTGGATAGTACCACTCTCCTCACTGTGCATATGGGATTTTGAACATCTCTTCCTAGAGCATACATTATTTGTCTATCTTCTAGCCTCTTTAGGGCATACATCTAGCCTCTATGGGCAAGCATCATTTGCTATTCTCAACAAAAAATGCCCTACTACTACTTGAGGATTGTACGTGTGCCTTGCATTCATTACACTCTTTTCTATTTGAGTGAGTGGGACATGGAAAACTATTAGTTATGATTGTGTTTGCGGCTTATATGCTATTCCTTAACTATACTAGTTAAAACATAAGTACATTGAATCTCTTGTGACTACATGGGGTATTAAACACATCTTGAAATGGTGTAGCTTGTCAAAGCCATGAATACATTTAAAAGAATGTACACAAGTGATCGTGGTTTATTATGCATGAGTGCTACATTCCCATGATTGAATGCATTAAACTTGAATAGCTTATATTTATAAGTAAACTTACTTATAACACACTTTTAAAATTGTTTCTAAACACTCTATTAAACTAGTTAACAAACATGCTCGTAAACTCTGCTCTAAACGTGCCAAAAAAGCACATATAAATGTGCTAACAATGGGGCTATAATACTATTGTTCATGTTCTCTATATCATATAAGTAAGCATTCACATGGGTGTGTAAGTTTGCACAAATTCACATATATCTTTACTCATGGATACACTAACTCTTGTCTATGAAGATTTAATTATGTTGCTTAATGGATCCAATTATACCAAAATTATATGCACGTTTAACTGAGATATGTAGGCTCCAAGCTATCCACATATATTAATGGTGTTTTTAATGGATATATTGACACACTTGAAAATGTGCATTAGGTGCCTGCATCTTTGCTCCCATTAT
This sequence comes from Lygodium microphyllum, assembly GCF_053477565.2. NCBI lineage: Eukaryota > Viridiplantae > Streptophyta > Polypodiopsida > Schizaeales > Lygodiaceae > Lygodium > Lygodium microphyllum. Next base: position 16,221,430 of record NC_141162.1, read on the forward strand.
GTTGTAGTGAAACAACATGGCCCAAAATGATCCCATACTTTACCCAAAATTGGTAGTTCAATGGATTCAAGGATAACTAGTACTGTTGATATCATTCATAGACAAGTTGGAGTTTTCCTAAGTGCTCCTCCCAATTGGAATGAACATAGAGGTCGTGCACAAATACTTCTAGACACTTGTTTAGCATGTCTTTGAAGATGGTACAAATAAATCTCTGGAAGGTGGCGGGAGCATAACTTAGCCCAAATTACATGAATGTAAGCAAAGATACTTTACTCCATGGTATTATCTTTTTCATTCAAGTGGACTTGGACTTTATATCTAGAGAATCCATCAAGGAAGCTATAAGCCTACTTTTTGATTACCTAGTCAATCATGCAATCTTTCTAAAGGAGTGCATAGTGTCCTTTTTTGTTGTGGCATTGACTTTCTAGTAACTAATGTATACACACGTTTTTCCATTACATTTTTAATACTATAAGTGTAATACCCGATTTGTATGCTCAATCTCATAAATGAATCTTGCCTTTGAAGTCTATTTAGTTTCTCTTACATATGATGCACATAGCTAGTGTTAATCCTCAAACAAACAAGGGGGAAAATCTGAAAAATCTAAAGTAGAAGACAATGCAAAAGTGAAATGGAAGACAAAGGTGCACCAAAGAAGAATCCGAAAACACAATAAGTGCAAAATAGTCCCAAATCAAGGAGAAAGAGGCACAAGAAAAAGCACAAGTCAATACTTTTGTAAAAGAGGTCAAGGCGCACCAGGATTTATTTTAAGAGTGTCGAGCTCTCACCCATGCAAATTGTAAAAGTAGATGGGTGGTGGAAAGGAAGCTAGGAAGATAGGAGAAAAATGGGAAAAAGGGCCTAGTCGGCCATGTAAAAAAGGGGATAAGGGGATGACTGCCCAAAAGGGATTTAGGGTTTTGTATATAAAGCTAAAAAGTGAATGAGAAGCTCATTCTTGTATGTGGCTAGAAGTAGCTCTCTTCTTCTTCTTCTTTTTCTTCTTCTTGCTTGCTTGAGCTTGTGCTTGAGAGAGAGTGTGTTAGAGTGTGAGGGAGTGAGTGTGTGAGGGTGAGGGACCGTGGTGGAGAAGCTCTCCATCTTCTCTTCTCTTCTTTTCTCTTCTCTTCTCTTCTCTTCTCTTCTCTCCTCTCCTCTTGCTCACGGCAATGGAGCTTGGAGCGTGGAGCTTGAGGATGGAGCTCACTTGAAGCTTGCACTTGGATCGTGGAGCTACCGGAGTGCTCGGGAGAGGAGGCAACTTGATTGGGCATGGAGGTAAGCTCACTACACTTGTAGAGACAGATAGCGCATCGGCTATGTGAGAGGTAGTCATTAGTGCTCGGCTTGGAACGCTTGAACAATAAGCGGTCCGTGGGTCTTGGTAGTTGAGCTTGTGCTCACCTCTACATTTTGGTTCCATTGTCAAGACAAACGAATTCAAGCCTTGAGTGCTTGCGTGCTTCGAATCGAGCATTAAAGTAGGGTTTTCCTTGAACCAATGGTTGAACTAGATAGGTAGGAAGCGAGAGAGTTCGAAGAGGTATTCAATCTCCTTAGCAAGTAAGTTTTTGGTTTTTTGGATTTGCAAAGGTAGGTTAGAGTAGTGTAGGTGTTTTCTTTATGAATTTTGTTTACATTTAGGTAGGATAGGAGCAAACAGTGTGAGCACACATTAGGGTTTTTGTTGATGTATAACAGGCTGAAACAAGGAAAAGAAGGGCAAATAATAAAATATTGGATTAAATCTTGGTAAGGGGAGCAAGGCTAAGGTGAATGCAGACCTGGGCAGGGTAATAAGAGGTGAGGAGGGGCAAGGGAGACTTCATTTTGCATTTTAGGGATTAGGGGGAGCTAGAGAGAAAGAGAGAGCTTCGTTGTGCGTGGACCTGCTTCAATCTCTCTAAGGTGTTTGTTATCCACTATAGGTGCTCCCACACCTTCTCATGCATGTGTAGCTAAGATCTAGAGGTGATCAACTAGTGGGAAGGACTCGATCCTTTGGTGCAATGAATTTTGTGCAAGTTTGGCGAAAAACACGTCGCATTCAGCCCGTCGTCCGAGCGATGGTGATTTTGGGCCAAGTACAAGAATCAGCCCATGGCCCCACCCTGTATTCGGCCACTCGACCAAACCCATTTGGACAAACCACCCACGGCCAGACTTTGGTCGCCAGCCTTTGGTCAGCTGTTTGGCCCATCCGAATCGACCATTCAGACCAACTTGATATTCGAACCTCGGCCCTGCCGACTTAGCCTCAACCCCACTCAAACAAGCTGACATTCGGCCCGACGAAATCCCCACTCGGACCAATTGCATTTGGCCCACTTGACTTGGCCCTCAGTCGTTCGGTCATTCCACCTTCGGACAACCACATTCGGATTGGCCAAATTGGACATTCAGACCAGTTGCATTTGGTCATTTTCTCATTTGTTAGCCCTTGGCCATTCGAACGGGCCAAATCAAACATTCGGCCCATGCAATTTGGACCTATTGGACCAAGTTTGGATTTTTTTCCAAATTTTAACTTGTAGACCTTGAAACTGACCCAGAGACCATACAACCAAAAGAACATCATAGATCTATCATTAGATTGAAATCCAGATCAAGTAGTTTAAAACTTGGCTACAGACGATCCTTCAAATCGTGTATGGTATTTAGCGTAACGACCTTGCAGGCCAGGGGCTCCGCCCCTCCGCACCTCCCCAAGTAGGCTGGAGAGAAAATGTGTGCCATGAAAGGTCCTCCAAATTAGATCCTAGGGTAGTGATGGCTCTACACAATCATAGATTCTCACTTACAAAATAGCAACCAAAATCCCATACCCAAACAAAGACAAACAGAGACCCTAGAATCTCAAGGGGCCAATCTAGCCAACAAGGGCAAAAAGACCACACCACAAAAGCAAGTATATGTTGCATTTAAACTGCATCTAGTCAAAGTGGAATGGAACAACATCAAGCTAGAACTAGGAGGACGATTAGAAATAACAGTCCTAACAATAAATGCACCTTGAATGGCAAGCATAGACGACCCAAGACATCAGTATAGAATCCACATCTGGTTGTGCAGACAGGAACTCAAGGGGATGTATTAGAAGGCTTAAATTTATAAGCCAAGACCCGGAAGATGAAGACATAGTACCACATGCTTATCTTAGGGTCAAACTCACCACAAAAAGGGAGCACTATGTCGACACTCTCATCGATGAAGGAGCTGATTTTAATATCTTGACCTATGAAGCATGGACCCTACTAGGCCAACCAGAGCTTGCGCCAACTGATGCAACTCTTAATCCTTATGGGGGATACTCAAAAGCACTTATTGGGAAGTGCAAAATCCTTGTAACTATTGAGGCTGAAAGCTCGCCTATCCTATTCCATGTTCCCCCAAATATTGTTAATTTTGGAAAGGAAACCCTCCTAGGAAGACCCTTCAAAAGGGCGACAAAGTATGAGACTGATTACGTAGCACAGAGGATACACTTGACACTATCCGGTGTGAGGATAATCACAACCTTTAGTAAGGGTGACCTAATCAAACCTCAAGGGAAAGGTAAGGAACATTCTGACATACCAGGCAAGCCTAGTAACGAGAGCAAGGACTTGTTGAAAGAGTTGGTACAAGTGCATGTTGAACAGAGAGAACCAGTGAGCGGGGCCATGCTTGAAACAAGAAGGTCAGGAGATAATGCCAAGGATAGGCTTTGGACTTACAAATATCGTAGAAGACCACAAAAGAAACCCAAGCCTTATAGATGAAGGTATCAATGGAGAACTAGCACAATGCTGCAATGGATATCCAAAGTGTTACTGTATACTCAAGGGTATTATGCAGGTAATCGATGGATTTGGATATCAAAGGCCCCTGCTAAACCACCTCTATCAGGTGAAGGCCAGGACATATTAAGAGCGAAGAAGCACAGGAGGAAATCTAGATGAAAGAACAAGTCTTGAGTCAAAAACATTGGAGTGACCAATCCCCTCACAATTGAAATCAAGAAACCAAATGGGACTATTTAGAAGATAGATCCTTAGCCTAGCATGCTTAGCAAGCAAATATCATATGTAATTGTCGAGTGTGCACAAAGACCACTAGTTCCCAAGGAGTCTTTGACTTCCCAAGAGGATGATGAGCACCACATGAGCAATGTTGCTCATGATAAGGTTGATTGCTCAACAAAGCAAATGGCAGAATCATCTAACAGCCACAAGAAAATCTTCTAGCCAGTGCCAAGTCCACCTAGGAGTCCCAAATCTCCTAGACCCTCTTTCTCTAAATAGACACAAGAAGCACAACAACAGTTGTCAAGTGCAGCTGCTCAATCCCAATCTCTATCTCCATCCAAGCTTCCAAATGTCCAAAAGGTGGGACATGACACCACCTGTAGCTCTCGGCCCAAGGATATGCATGTGCAATCTATTGTGACTAGATCAACTGAGGCTTGATCTACACAAGTGAATGCTCAAAGGGCAACAAAAGACACAACCACTTCCGATCTGCCTAAGGACTTGACACCGCAATCTACTAACATTAGCCAGTCCATTGAACTACCTGCTAGTACTTCCAATCAGGAATCACAGCAATCACAGCCTTTGGCTGTGACGATGCCTCTTGCAGAACGTGTCCTTAGCAATTCACTTGTGGAAGTGGTGTCGCAACCAACATCCTTGACACCTCTAGCACTGTTGAAGCACCTAAATCCTAGGATTGAGGAGAAATATCTCGAAGATTTGGCCAAGGAGATGGCGCATTTGACCAATGAACCTGAGATGAAGTGCCTGATGAAGCTTGATCACAAGCTAACAACCATCACACATGTGTACGTCCATGTGGACATGGGAAGGCCAACACTAAAGCACACGAAACTCATAGCTGAACCCCTAACTTGGGATGAGCAATTGCTCCCACTATGAAGTTATTGCTGAGGAAGTCATAAAGGACATCCCAAAGGCCACAACTAGAGAATTGCGCTTGATACCCTCACTCTATACTGCTCAATGTGAGACAAATAAGGAAAAGCTCCAAGCAATTAAGAGAAAAGGAAAAGGACAAGGCTACTTTGTGCAGAAATGGTACTCCAATCAAAGTTTGGCAGCCAAAATTAGCCACCAACTAATGATAGATTAGTGATCTGATGCTCATATCATAAATCTGATGGTTCCATTGGCTCCGAAAAGGGGGTAAAACCCCAAGACACTCGCTTAGAAAACTCTTAGTTCACTCCTTCTTCTTTTCTCTATTCGAAGTGCTGTCTACTGCCTGTAGACTGCAATCGCGGTGTGTGCGATTTCACCAGTCACTTTTCTTTATTTTTCTTTTTATAAAATCTTCAAACTAACTAACACATCACTTGTTTTTTTCTTTTAAATGATATCTAGTTCTAGAAATCTCCATATCTCTTCTTTTTAAAAAAAAAGATAATCTCTAAAATATCTAAAATATTCTAGTCTTGTCCAAAAGTCTAATATTCTTAGACCATCCTTATTACGACACACATTAACATTAGTGATTAATATAGCTCATATCTCTTGTTCACATTCTAACTTCCATGAAGGGTGGCTACGGTCCTTGTTAATTCATGAGAAATATCGAGTTACGACTCTCAATTTTATTTATTTATTCATTTATTTATTTATTTATTTATAGTTAGTTATTAATGTTAGTTTTTTTTTCTTTAGTTAGTAACCTTACTAACTTATTAATTGACTAACTAACTTTTGAACTAACCAACTAACTTTTATTGCCTAGGAATATTACAGGAAGAGCTTGATTGCAAGAGCCTGAAAAAATCTTCATCTCTCAAAAGAAGTATACATGGAAGATCTTAAAAGCATTTGGCATGACTGAGTGTAAGGAGATAGCTATATCTATGGAGGTCAATGTGAAGTTATTTATTGAGGATATATCAACACTAGCAAACAATAGAAGGTACAGGAGGTTGATTGGTAGGCTTATCTACTTGTGTAACACCAGACCAGATATTAGTTTTGTTGTTGGTGTTTTGAGCAAGTTCTCAAACAAACTACAAGAAAGTCATTAGAAAGCAAAAATGTGGGTGCTCAGATATTTGAAGGGGACTCTTGACTATGGTATCACATACAGTTCTGGAAGTGCTCTTATAAAAAATTGACTCAAATTGGGTAGGTGACAGTGATTCTAGAAAATCATTTTTTGGATATCATTGCTCTTTAGGTCCATGAATCTTCTCTTGGATCAGTAAGAAGCAACCAACTGTGGCATTGCCTTCTACCAAAGCACACTACAAGAGGCAGTCTACTTTGCTATACATGAAGTAGTATGGTTAAGGAGAATCCTATGGCATATGGGAGCACAAGATGAAGATCCAACAATACTAAGATATGACAATCAGAGTTGCATCGCCATTGCTAGCAATCCAATTTTTAATGCATGCACCAAACACATTGAGTTCCAATATCACTATATGCATGACTTGGTTGAGGATGGGATAGCAGAGTTGGTAGCCTACTGGCCAACAGAGGAGAGTGGAGTAGATATCTTCACCAAAGCTCTTACAAAGGATCTCCTTTGAATTCATCTTCAAAGACTCGACATTGGGCCGAGAATATAGTTCATGACATTGGGGGGTTGCTAGATATGCTCAATGCCCCACCCTTATAAAGCAACACCAATGATCCATGGTGCTCAAAGTTGTAAGGTCCCCATTATGAGGAGAAGCTATGTGTGAGCATGGTGAAGTATGTCTAATGAGGTCTATGTAACTAGATAGCAAAAAGGTAACCTTTGTGGATCTAGCCTTTGGGTTAGATAGAGCTGTTATGTTGGTAGAAACTCAAGGCACAATGCTTTGAGTTATAGGGTGTGGGAGTTATTAGAGAGCCCTATTTTGGGGTTCGGAGGCTGCGAAAGTGGCCCCTAGCTAGGGGGTCTCGAGGAGGCCAATGACCCCCCTGACGAGGGTCTGGGGGTAGTACCCTTGACTCGACATTAAAGGGAATATTCCTTGGTTGACTAGGGAAGGTTCATAATATGGTCAGACATGCCAATCAAACTACCTCCTTGGGCTATAAAAGAAAGACCTCTCTAAAGCAATCGTTCATCTATCTTTCACCTTGTCAAAGTTCTTCCAACTATCCTTAAACTCTTCATCTACATCTCTCTAGATCACCATCTAAGCTTCATAATGGAAGTGCATGGGTGGATAGATCCATCTTTGTATTAGCTCATTTGAAACTAAAGCAATATTTGCTCTTCTCATATTTGTTATGTGTTCTCTATTCCTTATTCAGATTTTTTTCATTGTGCCATGTAATTTCTACAATAGATTCGGTTAGTAGTATGTCCTATAGAAGTTCTACTAGCGTATTCATGTTTTCCCTTAGTATTGCAACAGTTATGTGGAGCAACAAAAAGAAATCTACATTTGCTTTATTGAGTATAGAGGCTAAGTACAGAGGTGTTGCTATGGCAGCATGTAAGATAGTATGGATGCTGTAGTTATCGGGTGATTTGGATGTGCATATGAATAGTCTAGTTGTCATTCATTGTGACAACGTACAGTCGCATACAATTGGCCAAGAACCTCGTGCTCCATGCTAGGACAAAACATATCGAAGTGCATTACCACTTTGTAAGAGAGAAGATACTTATAGGTGAGATCGACTTGGTATATGTTACTACACAATATTAGATAGCCAACATCTTTAAAAAGGCATTGGATGGAGAGAAGCTTCAAAATTTTTGAAGCTTACTTGGAGTTTTAGAGATGCATATGAGTTTGAGAGGGAGTGTTGAGACTATAAGCTCAACACCTGTGAGCATTGATGATGGACCACCTAGTTAGATGGGTCCGCACGTATACACTTAGTACATTGGTGGTCATTATGACTCTTACATGGCCACTAACTTATCACTTATTTGGTTTGTTACACCCATCTATAGCTTGCCTAGTTATAGCACTTGTTAATTAGTATAGTCCATTATGCACTATTTGACTTAGTAGGCCACTTTTCTTTATATTGTACCTTATCTATAGTTTGTGTACATTGAAAACATGTGAAAGAATAAGAAAAAACTAGCAAGAAAACGTTTTGGCCTCCATCTCTCTTCTTGAGTAAGATTCCTCTTGTGTGTATGTGTGCGCTTGCATAAGAGCTCAAGCAAGTCCCCCCACCACATGATTTGTGACACTCAATAGTGTGGATAAACCTAACAAAGGTTATGAGTAGATGCTAGCATCGTCAAGGTATGTGCTAGATAGAAAACTTAACTCAGTGGAAGCTATTTGGTATGAGCAAGAGAGTAAAATCAAGGAGAAAGCCCGAGAGACTACACCAAAACCCATAATCTCTCCAGACACTTTACAATTAAGGTTCTTCTTCAAGAATTATTTGCAGAATCTGCAGGAAAAATGGACATAAGGAATAGGAATACTAGAACAAAGAAAAGTCAAAGGGCAAGAACTACAACAAGTTTAAACACACCAAGAAAGAATATTGGAGCCAAAAAGTCAATTTTGTAAAAGAAATACACTCTAAAGAATGCCCATAAAATATTTCCTAAGTTATAATTTTCCTACACCTTTTGACACTGCATAGACTAGAGACCTTGTAGGCATTCAAGGGAGACCTACACTCTTAGGTGCACTTATCTATAGGATGAGCTAGCACCAAGGGGGGTGGTAAAATGTATGGTGCTAAAGGTTGTGCTACAAGCACATGTAAGAAATTGTATCCCATAAGAAAAGAGGGAAGAGTGTGTTCAAGCTACAAATCTATAAAACAATGTACTTGCTTGTCTAAAATCAATCAAGTCTCTTTCATGCTATCATGGCCTCATTATTGTTCTTCTTCTTTCCCCATACCTCACTACTCTCTTCTTGCTCAACCATGTTTTGTAACACAAGACCTACCATTAGCTAGGCCATGTGGTCAGGTATTGCCCAAAAGAGCCATAACCCAATGCAAAACCCCTCATGCCTTGAAAGTAGCTACACTCACTTATATTAGGATTGTCCGAAATGCAAGGCATCCAGTAGCAATCCATTTGTGTCTACTAAGCCTAACATCTCCACATGCATAGTCAAGGCTATCACTATCAACTTGGAAGATGAAGAGTTGACTCTAGTTGCCTATATTAGGGTCAAATTAATTGCTCAATAAAAGAAGGTAGTTGACACTCTCATTGGATAACTATAATAGCCTCACCTAACCTACATAGACCATGGTTGAAAAACCCAAAATTGTGTTGATCGATGCAACAATCAACCCATATGGAGGATCCCCATACTCTCTCCTAGGAAAATCTAAATTTTTGATAACGTTAGAACCCAAAAGCTTGCCAATTATGTTCTATGCACCTCCAAATTGAGAGAACATGGGAAAATAATTTTTTCTCACAATGCCTTTCAAGTATGAAACTAAGCATGATATGGACTACAAAGCACATCGGATACACTTGACCCTACCTAGTTTTAAGATAATCTTGACTTTAGCAAAGATAACCTTACCGATGTGCAAGGGAAGTGCAAGTGACCTATCTTTGAGCCAGCGTGAAACCTTAGAGAGGAAAGTAAAGAAATTCTTAAAGAATTGATAAGTGAAAAAGAGGAAAAGCAAGTGCCTCTAAATGGTAATTTCCTCGGTTTGAGTGAGAAATTCAAATTGATCAATAACTATAATGTAATTCCTAATGTTTGCCAAAAAAGAGG